>NC_053167.1:53064195-53706695 GCF_016835505.1 Polypterus senegalus
AAGTTATGTTGCTATTTTTCCTCTGTCCACCATTACAAAATGTAAATGCCATGCATAGTTTTAGAAGCTAAAAGCATAGTAAGATGCTGGAGCACTGCCTGCTAGTAAACTCTGCTGACGCTGAACCTTCTTTAAACTCTCATTCTACCACTGTACTGAACTGTATCTTTGAATTGTGTGTCCCCTACTAATGCAAAAAATCTTTTAAGTTTATGAGCTACCACCTTACATCAGCCACATCTCAAAACTAATTTATTCACTTGTTATGGTATAATAGTACTGCTAAACATAGTAGCAAGAAGAGAGGCAAAATATTAAGACATTATAACTGAAGCAAAATATTAATATTTTGATGTTAGTGCACACAGCCCTGTAAACGGTCCTTCAGCTTCCAGGGAAAATTTGGGGGTTGGTGGCACGACTGGAACTCCAGTCACCGTAAAAACTTCATGCAGCTCCAAAATGTCCGATGTTACTACTTTCAATGAGCGTATTATGAGATTTGGGTTAAGGCACTCACTGTTGTCTCATTGTATGTTCCGATCCTGGTGAATGATGTCTTGATGGGGGGGATATTCCATTCAGCAACTTCGCTCAGTGCTTGATGGGTGCCCATGAGGTGACATTTCTCTATGTAAAGGGTAACTTCAGTGCGACGACTGGAAGCAACAGGGTACGCTACGTAGATTGTGTTGGTCCCCATGGATCTGGCAACAGTGGTAAAAGTGGCTCTATGTTCCTTGACTGGCAATAGATCAGGGGCTGTTGATCGCTGGATCTTGGTTCCAGCACCTTGAATCACATTGTTGGACTTTTACTCCAATACTGGTGGTGTGGCGAAGGAGATCGATCACATCCTTGTGGGCAGTTGCTCCTGAGACTCCTACAGAATTGCAGGGTCTCCAGAAGTACCTAGTTTGTGCATTCTGACCACAGACTTGTTGCTACTCTGAAGATACAGCTTAGGTCAAGTAGGCTACCACCTACTAGGAGAATGAGGCTGGACCTGGCCAGAATCCAAGATCAGATTCTGTGAGGAACTTGCAGACATGGGTGCAACTGCTGCTTCTAATGTGATTTAGGAGACCTTCCGCGACAAGACCACCCCTGAAAGTGGCAGAGGGTTGGGTTGGTGTTGCTAGTGGTCCCTGAAGGAGGCATTTCATCTCACAGGGAACCTTGGATATTATCGAGAACAGACAAGGAGACGTTTGTTAGAAGAATCTGTGAGCAAGTGGCACACCATCTATGGTCTAGTGACCCACATCCTGCTTACAGAGGAATCAAAGCATTACGCACAACCGTTCCTTTGAGAGTCGCGATCAGGGCAGGTGATGAACGCTGTAGCTGTGACCCGCTGGCTAGGATGTTGGGACATCTTGGGGTCCCCAGTTCTAGAGGCTGATCTTCCAATTGGCTATGAACTACAGAATCTCACCGAGATTGCACAGGTGATGAAGCAGCAGAGGTTACGAAAGGCTGCAGGGATCTGTGGTATCTGGGGTGAACTGCTCCAGGTTGGTGGTAAGGCTATCCTCCCGACATTACAAGCAATCTTCGTTTCCATTCGAGAGATGGGCATCATCCCAACTGACTGGAAAATGGGACTTTTTGTCCCTATCTGGAAATGGATGGATGATCGCCTTGATTGCATCAACTACAGGGGTATAACACTGATTTTGTTGCTGGGTCAGGTACTTGCTATGGTCATCCTCAACTGGATCTGTGATCACTTGCTCACCTACAAGCAATTGGTGCTGTCTAGTTTCACACCTAAACATGAACATTGGCAGAGTTTCTTTGCAGCCTTTGTTGATTTTCAAAAAGTGGTTGACTCAGTTGATTGAGCTGTCCAGTGGGACATCCTGAGACTCTGTGGGATCCCTCCGAAGTTTCTGGATGTCAGAGCTGGCCTGTACACTGGTACTGTGAGTGCTGTGCAGAGTGAAGGCAGAACCTTTGCATTTTTCCCAGTTTATTCTGGGGTTTGTCAGGGGTGTGTTCCTGCTCCTACCTTACTCAGTGCTTGCATGGACTGAGTGCTGGGCAGGGTCGTGGGGTCCAGCGGCTGTGGGGCATCTACTGGTGAAAAAAGATCCACTGATCTTGACTTGGCTGATGATACTGTGATCTTCGTCAATGGAGGCTCTGAGTGAGGAGTCTGAGTATCTGGGTTTGCAAGTGTCCTGGATAAAAATGAAGATCCAGGCCTTTAATGATTTCTTGGGCACAGCCATAAGCAGTGTGCCTGTCAGTGGAGAGAGAGTGTCGACCGTTTTGAAAAGTTTACTTACTTTAGCAGCGCCATTAATGTCTCTGGTGACTTCTTCTATAAAGTCAGTAGATGGATTGGGAGAGCATGGTGGGTTATGAAGTCGCCGGAAAGGGGTGTGTGGCGCCTCTGATATCTTTGCAAAAGGACAAAAGGTCCATGTCTTTAGGGTCCTGGTGCTTCCTGTCTTGCTATGTGGTTGCTAGACATGTATGCCATCTAGTTACCTGAGAAGACTGGACTCCTTTGGTACTGTGTCTCTTCGGAGAATAAACGGGTTCTGCTGGTTTGACTTTGTGTTGAACGAGTGCTCATGGAGTGCCATATGAAGCGCGTTACATGCATTGTGAGGGAGCATTAGTTATGGCACTATGGCTATGTAGTGCAATTCCCCAAGTATGATCCAGCTTGCAGGATCCTCACTGCTGAGGACCTGAACGGCTGGACCAGGCCAAGGGATGCCCACTTAACACCCTACTGCGGCAAAAAGATGGCTATTTCCAAAGGATAGGACTCAACCTTCCAACCGGGATTCCAAGCCATTTTACTATGTGGTGGATGCAGCAAAATGCTGTACCAGTGCATGCTTCCCAACCTGACCTGACTTGTGAATTAGGTATGACAATTTGAATATTTAGAGAAAATACACTTTATACATTGCTAATCTGATGAGTTATGTTAGCTTAAACCAGGGGTTCTCAACGTCGGTCCTGGGGACCCCCTGTCGCTGCAGGTTTTTATTCCAACCAGCTTCTGTTTTCAATTGAACTCCTGGGCTAATTAAGTGAACTGATATTTCCCAAGTTCTGTGTTTAGGGAACAATATATTAATGAGAAAACTAAGTTTGCTAAAAAAAAAAATATTAAAATGTACCAAGCAGTTATATAGGAATAATGTATTTTTTTTCTTTTTAACAGTATTTTCATCTTGATTTTCATTCTACTTTTCAAGGTGTTCTAATTGTTTAATTAATGCATTATTTACTAATTAGTGGGTCTGACTCTAAAGTAGCTGCAGCCTTTGATAATTCAGTGTTGTTTGCCAGCGTGTCTGATCTGCTCGTTTTAAATTGTCATTATTAAGATACAATGAAGGGGGAAAAACTGCACAGAGAAAGGGCAAAGTGTAATGAAATCAACAAAAGAAAGTTAAGCATTTAAATCTATAGCAAAAGCAGAAATATTTATAAATGTCTTATAAATGTAAAAATCATGCTGCTATGCTTTTCTGAATGTCGAATAAGAGAAAAAAAAAAACAGCTTATTAAATGAGATCAGTGTTATCAGGTGTTGTCACTGATTAGGAATCTGGTTGGAACAAAAACCTGTAGCCACAGGGGGTCCCCAGGATCGAGTTTGAGAAACACTGGCTTAAACCAAGAAGGAGCAAAATAAGTGGTAGGTAAAGTACATGTAGTGACAGGTGACCAGAAGATAGAGTGCAAAGATGGCAGTGAGAGAGACAAACAGAAAGATAAAGAGAGAGCACAAACAAGAGACTGACTAGCATTCTGCAATAATTACATGCTACACATAATATATTAGACACAGTATAAGATATCTAGGATATTCCTGTCAAGATTTCCAAGCACTCATTTATAGATGCTTGTTTAACACTAGAATTACCAGAGCCTACGAAAAAACTCGTAATTCCGTCCCACCTTAAACTGCTTCTTAAATCCCTTCACACCTCTCCGCCAGCGTCCTTTGTCTTCTAAATGTGCTGATAAAGAGAAGCCGGCTATTCCATCCCCCACCAATTTAGAACGTGCACGAACTTCTCTCAGCTCATGCCTTGATTGAGTATCTGGGAGTGAAGTGGAGTTTTAGAGTGAAATAATAGATCGTTGTTTGGAACACACGCATTTCATGTCTGTTCCGTTTCTACAGTAATCTGTGTCAACACATTGTTAAAACAGAAACTTTTTTTATATTCTAGTAGTAGATGACAAAATGTAGGCATAAACTATATAATGTATGAAGCCTGAAGTCCAAATAGCAAAGAAACATTTTCACAAGAATAACACAATTGCACTTTTATTCAAACATATAACTGCAGAAAGAAAACGCCGCCTTAACATGCGACATTGACATCACTTTACTATAACTGACTCTGTGGTTCAATAGATACAGCCCCCGCTTGGGAATCAAGAGGTCACGGGTTCGATCCTGCGCCCCTCCCTTTTGAGAAGTAAACTGTTCTTAGTCTTACTGTTTTAGAATAAAAGCATACTTTTGATTTCAGTCTGTAACAGCCGGTGCAATTTATGATCTTTGTAAAGGTTAGCTTTTTTTTTTTTTATTCACTTTTCACTCTCTCAGTCGCGTTCAGAATCAATCCATACAACCCCATCTGACACGGCTGTTTTCACTAAAGACGCGCTATAGCTCTGCAGTGTACCACGATGCATACTAACGCCCCCACCCCGGTTCTGACACACAAACGCTGGCGAAGCTGCCTTCTTCGTATCTCACCGTCACTTGCTTTTCTTTTTATTCAGTTTTATTGAGTGTTCCTGCCAGTCCCGCATGTTGCTGTATGCTTTTCTTTTGCACCCATGACATGCAGAAGAAAGAATGGTAAAGACCAGTAACTTCGGCTATATGCAATCATCAGACACTCCCCATCTGCCCGTGTCGTTCAAACACAGGAACATATATTGGTGTAAAGTATAACAAAAGTGCACTTTTATTCAAGTGCACTTTTTCCATCGCTTTTCCTGTAAGAAGCAGTGTACACACTTCTCTCTATGCTGTGGTTTCTATTACACACCTGAAAGAAAGACAATATATGTGAAAATATAATCGCACTAATGCAATATTATTTGAAAACGAACTGTTCCTGTGTTTGAACGACACGGGCAGATGGGGAGTGTCTGATGATTGCATATAGCTACCGGTTACTGGTCTTTACCATTCTTTCTTCTGCATGTCATGGGTGCAAAAGAAAAAGCATACAGCAACATGCGGGGACTGGCAGGAACACTCAATAAAACTGAATAAAAAAGAAAAGCAAGTGACGGTGAGATACGAAGAAGGCAGCTTCGCCAGCGCTTGTGTGTCAGAACCGGGGCGTTAGTATGCATCGTGGTACACTGCAGAGCTATAGCGCCTTTAGTGAAAACAGCCATGTCAGATGGGGTTGTATGGATTGATTCTGAACGCGACTGAGAGAGTGAAAAGTGAATAAAAAAAAAAAAAAAGCTAACCTTTACAAAGATCATAAATTGCACCGGCTGTTACAGACTGAAATCAAAAGTATGTTTTTATTCTAAAACAGTAAGACTAAGAACAGTTTACTTCTCAAAAGGGAGGGGCGCAGGATCGAACCCGTGACCCCTTAATTCCTAAGCGGGGGCTGTATCTATTGAACCACAGAGTCAGTTATAGTAAAGTGGTGTCAATGTCGCATGTTAAGGCGGCGTTTTCTTTCTGCAGTTATATGTTTGAATAAAAGTGCAATTGTGTTATTCTTGTGAAAATGTTTCTTTGCTATTTGGACTTCAGGCTTCATACATTATATAGTTTATGCCTACATTTTGTCATCTACTACTAGAATATAAAAAAGTTTCTGTTTTAACAATGTGTTGACACAGATTACTGTAGAAACGGAACAGACATGAAATGCGTGTGTTCCAAACAACGATCTATTATTTCACTCTAAAACTCCACTTCACTCCCAGATACTCAATCAAGGCATGAGCTGAGAGAAGTTCGTGCACGTTCTAAATTGGTGGGGGGATGGAATAGCCGGCTTCTCTTTATCAGCACATTTAGAGAACAAAGGACGCTGGCGGAGAGGTGTGAAGGGATTTAAGAAGCAGTTTAAGGTGGGAAGGAATTACGAGTTTTTTCGTAGGCTCTGGTAATTCTAGTGTTAAAGAAAAAAATGCAATGTGATTCATACTTCTTGCCTATTAAAAGTTTTTCTCATGAGAAAAACGTACATTAGTAAGGTTTACCAAGAAGAATTTAGTAAAATATTTAATTGAGGTTCTCTCACATTCTTCTAAAGGCAGATGTTCAGTTGGTAACTAAATCTTACCCCCTGGCAACGCTGGTAATGGTACTTTAGTCCATAGATACTTGGGAATTCAAGCCAGCACCCAGAGTTGGGACATTTTACACGGGAGCAGATCTTAAACTCTTCTTTCCACAGAGCCACCATGCTTGCCTACAGAGCAAAAAGTAAGATAATTAGCATGTTACTCCAGGCAATTTGTTGATGCATGTGAATTGCACAATTAAAATGCAGTCAGAAGGAAAGAAATAAAAGTAGAAGAAAATGTACTGCAATTAACAGTCCAAAAAGCAATGCTTCAGGTTCAGAGTTTGTATTCATCCAGTGTCTTTAAGTTGTTCTTAGCTACAGAAAGCACCTTTGTAAAATGATCAGAAGTTTGGTGTTATCCACTTGATATCAACATCATCTATTTATTCCTTTGGTTTGCAATACTATACCTAATGATACATCAAGTAATATGTGAATTCAGGAAAACATTTGTGCATTTGGCTGTTTCATTATGTTTTTTCCTTATTGTTGATCAAAGCATAAAAATAAACCTGAAGTGGATTTAAAATATGTCCAGACAAACTGTCGGTGATTAATGGCAGAATTGATTGAGTTTTGAATAATTGATAAGTTCTTAAAACTGCTTTTATACTGCAGGAGGTGTACCCGGACACAGACAGGCAGACACCATCATTGCCACCCAAACACACGTTTATTCACAACTATTTACAATAAGTGCACCACAAAACCCCCAAAGTCCCCAAAGTCCTAGCCACACAATGCCTTTCTCTCACTCTCTTCAGGCCTCCTCCTTGCCTTCTCCAGCTCAGTCCTCTCCGCGAATGAAGGGAGGTGGCCCCTTTTATCTACACCCGGATGAGCTCCAGGTGCTCCCCGGCAATCTCCCGCTGACACGCCCCAGTGTGGCGGAAGTGCCGGCTGTTCTCCTGGAAGCTCTCCGGGTGTCCTTGCTTCTCTTCCCCCCAGCACTTCCTGGTGTGGCGGAAGTGCTGAGGTCCAGGGTCCCCAAGGCATTGGGGCGCCACCTGGCGGTGACCACAGGCCCCTACAGGGTGGGGCTTCCACGCCCTGAACCCGTGGCCCCCAAAGCAACCAGGAAGGCGGCCCCCACGTGATCCCAGATGGGCACACACCCACTTCGGTCCTCCAAGGCGTCCCGGCCGGGTCGTGGCCCCTGGTACCCTCGACAACTGTTTTATGCGAATACAAACACATCCTGAATAGGTAAATTGCCACTTTCTTTTGGCTTTGAGTTATACAGTGGATCATAAACATGCTTATTGGAGAGCTGCTTCTCCATATTTTACCTTCTTAATAAAACCAATCACTGACCATAAAAAAATAACCCTGTAGGAGGAGAACAGGCATCCTAGAGGAGATGGGGCAAAATACATTACCCGGAAGGGAGGCCAGTGCAACAACAAAGGCAAAGCAGCCAGCCAATCAGAGAAATAACTTTGTGCACAGCAGACAGGAAATAATAGATGGACCAGCGGAAGCTGAGATTTGGGAGTGGTTCCATTCCCCATACACAAGATAGCAGTGGTCCTCATATAGTAACCCAGCTGGGACACCTGCAGGGGTGCTTGGAAAATAGAGTTTGGAAATGCAGCGCTATAAGCATCCCTGGGTCTCATTAGAGGGCTCTGTCGGGGAAAAACCTCACTATTTTCTTTATGGCCCAAAAGTGCTTCCCGGCAGACATGGAGTGGCACCAGACCTGACGTAAATGGAGCCTGCATCCTCAGTTCCAGTGGGTCAGAGTCAGGAGGCAGTGAGCAACATTCAGCTGGAGGAGAGAAGGAGGGAGGATTGTGAGAACTGTTTAACTTATTGTATACTTGTGGCTTGTTACTGATCAGAGGATTGGGAAGAAGTGCCTAGAATGAATAAAAAGCTATTATTTGTTCCTAACAACATGTGGTGCTTAACTGTGTCTTTGGTATGAGGTTCTCTGTCGCCCCCTGGTGGTCACAACCCACATATTTAGATATACTGTACTAGAAGTCCTTATATTCTGCCCAGTTTAAAGATGATAAACACACAATCTAATGAGTTTTTGATTCATTACAAATACCACAGCTAGATACTCTTAGTGCAGAGGAATTGGCCAAACCTCTGACACTCTCACAAATACTAGATGATATAAACTCACTCCAAAGTGGGAAAGCAGCAGACCCTGATGGGTGGAATTTAAAAAAAAAAATTCAAATAAGTTAGCTCCAACTACTATTAGAAATGTTTATAGAACCTAAAGACAATAAAATTCAACCTGAAGAATTAATTACAGTCTTTCCAAAAAAAAAAACAACTTATTACAGTGTGCATCATACAGACAAATTTCACTTCTGAATAATCATGTTAAGATTCTCTCCAAAGTTCTATCTAGAAAATCAAAGAAAGTACTTCCTTCTGTAATATCATAAGACCAAACAGGACTTATTAAAGGCAGACATTTAGCATCTAATCTTCAACATTTGTTTAATGTAATATATAATCACCCAAGAAAATCTAACACACCAGAGATCTTATCATCTTTGGACACAGAAAAAGCTTTTGAGACGGTTGAATGGGACTACCTATTCACCACAGTGCATAAATATGGGTCTGGCCCAAATATACAGTATGTGCATGGATCAAACTACTTTATCTCTGATACTGGAACTGGTATAATGACGGTTACCAGAATAGGACTGGAGAAGAAAATATCACTATATGCAGATGATATAGTACTGTATATATCAGACTCAAATACTTCTGTACCAGCAGTCCACAATGCACTGGCAGAATTTCAGAAAGATATCTGGGCTCAAAAGTTAACTTGAATAAAAGTCTGCTTCTTCCAGTGAATTCTCTAGCACACAATATTAGACTGGGCACCTTCCATTTATTTTAGTATATTAGTTTAAATACCTAGGGGTAAACATCAAAAGTAAATATAAAGATCTTTTTCAACAAAATTTTGCTAGCTGCTTGGAAAAAATGAAACACGATGCGAACAGGTGGTCTACCCTTCATCTCATACTGTCAAGAAGAACATTTTTCCCAAGCTACCATTTTTATTTCAGAGTGTAACCCATTATGTTGTAGATTTTCCTCTGTTCCCGTTCTATTTCTCTACGCCGTTTATTGTGTTATGTTACGTCATTAGTGTGAACCTCTAACGGTGTTCATTGTGTTATTGTGAGGGGAGGTAAGAACACAGTAAAATTAATTAAAAGTATTTTAAATTGCTCAAGTTCATTTTTTTGTATGTGACAGCAATGGTAATATGATCTTTTCAGTGTTGAGAATTCTTGCTGTTTTGAATGATTGTAGCGTGTTCTTGCCCGGCTGGGATGTCTTCACGCTAGGAGGACCGGGGGAGCAAGCATGGCCAGAGTGTTACCTCCCCCAGGACGCTAGATGGCAACCCTCCTGGGCTGCAACAGTGCCTAAGACTCCCGCAGGACTCCATGGGAGTTGAAGTGTGTTCTGCCAAATACTACACAGGAAAACAAAAACTGTGGCATCTGTACACAAGGTCTGTCATATATTGATAAGATACAAACACCCAAACCTATAACATTTTAAGCAAATTACTAACTTCAAGTTCTGTCCGATCTGGACCGACCTACATATTCAAACGGATGTATATGAATAGATATATACTGTATATTGTATTTATTAGTCCTTTCTCACTCTAACACAGTTTAATTAGTATTGTGTGCGTCTGAAGGCTTGTATGTTAGTGTGTGTGTTTTAGGAGCAGCTTAACTAGGAATACTAGCAGGAATATTCTTATCACTCTGCATTCCTGGTCAATGAATAGCATCCACAAGAAACCACACAACTCTGGTGTTTCCCTTCATAATTTGGGATATCACAAAAACTGATATTTTGTTACTAATTTGATACCAATTTACTGAAAATGTAACAGGTTTTGATAAAAACTGAAAAATATTTTACAAGTACGGCACTTTCTTTGATTGCATTGTTTGGTAAATTTACATTATCAATAACAACTTCTGAATGGCAGTTGTTCAAAGTAGGGATGCCACAAGATGAGATATTTTTGTGCTAATTCAATACCAAATTTCCCATATAACACTGTGGGATGTGGGAGGACTGGCAGCATTATCAACAGTTGCAGTAGGAAAACATTTAGGGAAGACTCAAACGCAGGGGTGCTTGGCTTGTATACACCTGTGATGACATGAGATGCTCCATTTGTTAATACCAAAATAATCTTATTTAATGTTTCAATGCATAAAAGGACAAGAATCTCACTATTAATGATATGCATTATAAGCTGCACATACTGTATTTCTTAAATTTCTTAAACAAAAACTCTTAACTCTGTTGAGTATATTATTACAGTTGGTAAAAATTTTTAAAATCATAGGTCAAGTTTATAAATATATTAAATATAAAAATGTCTGTGCTTTTATGAATACCCTAAACAAATCATTATGGAAACATTTAATATCACTTTAGACATTTGGACAATGTGTGGAAAATCTCACATCAAGCAAATGAGTCAAATGGGTTGACAGTTCAGCTAATTTATTTACTTACGGGAATACTCCGGAGCTCTTGGTTTTCTGCTCTGGGTCGACCTTTCTTTCTAACTTCTACCTTCATGTTTCCTGTGACACCTGCAAAATAACCGAAATCTTATAGTTAGATGAAAACCTTTGTTCTTTTGTTTTCACATCTTTCATGGAAAATTCCATCCATTTATTTTGTTATGCTCTTTTCAAAAGCACAGGAAAAATAAGTCAAAAATGTTGAATATTTACCAACAAGAAAAAATATTATTACATGTAACTGAACAATGTAAATACCAAAACGTCAACCTAATATACAGCAGAAAAGGTATGTCTAGTGTTCACCATTACACTGATGCAGAGATAATACACATGCTCTGTATGATGTGTTTTGAGACACTCAATAACACACAGCTTAATGTTCCAGAAATGTGTTTCTTTACACACTTTTCTTATGATATTTTTTTCTTTTACTTGCACATAACAGGGTAGAATGTCAATGCCTGATACGCACATTCAACACTGCCCTTTGTGTTGGCTTCCACAGCACAATTTCCTGACAGGAACATTGACGGCTGACACACTGTGACCGTGCTTAGGGGTCAAATGTTTTACAGTATTTGTTCTTGCACTTGATCCTAATTATATTATCTGTTTAACACATAGTTACTATCGTACCACGCTTAAGCTTTACACAACCAAATTCATCAGGCACATCATGGCAGTTTGATTGTACAGTATACCGTATCATTCATCAGTTTCACTTTCTGTGTCAATGTCTAATGACCCAAGTACTCAGTGGTGTGTCAGAGAGGGGATGATCAACATTGTTCATAATGGCACTCAGTTTTGTTTTAATTCTTTCCTTCACCACCCTTTTAAATAGCTTGTTCATTTTTGTCGGGCCTCTCTTGAAGTGATGTTACCAGCCCACCACACCACAGAGTATAAAATCACATTGGTCACCAGTTATATAAGATGTTAATTAACACATTTAAGGAACATAGCTTCCTAAAGAAAAAAGAGCCTGCTCTCCTTTTCTTATCTATTTCCTCAGAACAGAGGACTCATAGTCCAGGATCAGTCTCTCAAAGGTCTTCATGATATGAGATGTAAGTGTTGCTAGTCTGTAGTCATTAAGTGAAGATGTGACCGCCTTTTTTGGAATAGGAACAATCCAGGGTGTTTTCCACAGCCATGGCACTTTCTGAAGCCTTACGGACAGACTGAACAGGTAACAAAATACACCACAAAGTTTGTCAGCACAGGCTTTAAGAGGTTAGGGACAGTCACAGTGATGGTCAGAGGTGGACTTGTCAGTGTTGACTGTCCATAACCGAAGACTAAATAAGGAGACAATTGAGAAAGCTAAACACCAGAAAAGCTATGGAACTAGATGGAGTCAGTCCTTGAGTGCAAGTCAAGCAATGGTTCAACTTTAATTTGTTCTACAGCTGCCTTTAAAGTTTTTTGTTTGCTAATGTGTCTTAAAAGCTGGGGGCTGTGCCACACTCATTAATATTCATAAGTTACTTTAGAGAAGCAATTGCGTAGAAATGTTAATGAATTTATGCAGCATATTATTTTATCCAATAGATGGCAGCAGAATACTGTTCCAAGCATTATCCAGGCTTACAAGTATAAAGCGGATAAAGACTCTTAATGCGACTCGTTATTAACTTTTTTTTTTTTTAATCAATTTTATTACAATCCATACAAAGCAATCAAGTTTTTACAAAAAGAAAATTTGAGTTAAGAACAGATCGATCCCCACCCCTGAGAGAGAGAGCAAGCCAAACAGCGTTAGATTTAAGGCTTGTAAACATACCTAAATTAATAAATTCTCTGTGCTTTATGAACTTATTTTAAAATATTACCGATTAGATCCTGCCATGTTTTGAAAAAAGTCTGTACGGATCCTCGAACTGAGTATTTGATTTTTTACAACTTCAAATAATATAACACATCGGTTTCCCACTGAATTAAAAGAGGAGAGCTTGGGTTCTTCCAGTTTATCAGAATAAGTCTGCGTGCCAACAGTGTAGTGAATTCAATCACAATTTGTTTGTCTTTCTTCCACTTTAAGACCCTCTGGAAGAACCCCAAACACAGCTGTTAATGGGTTAGGAGGGATTGTGAGTCCAAGGCTGTCTGACAGGTAATTAAAAATTTTTGTCCAGAATAATGTTAATTTGGTGCAGGCCCAGAACATGTGACCTGTTGAGGCTGGGACTTGTTTGCAACATTCGCAGGTTGGATTATGTCCTGGAAACATTTTGGAGAGTTTTAGTCGAGACAGATGTGCTCGATATATAATTTTGAATTGTATAATTGTATGCTTTGTGCATATGGAGCTCGAGTGAATTCTCTGCATTGCTACTTTCCACTCCTTTTCTGATATATTAATTGAGAGGTCATTTTCCCAGTGTCCTAACTTTTAAACTAATGGAAGTTCATACCAGGGCACAGTCATGCAAATGCCCACAATCATTCACACATGGACAAGTTCAGAATGCCAACCAACATAACATGGCTATGAAATATCGAGGAGAAATTATAAGTGGACAAAGAGAGTTTGAACATTAACTCTGTTATGCCATAGCACTGACCATAACACCATTGTTATGACTCATCTTTAAAATGTTTTAAGTAAATTTTATGACCTTTTTTGATATGTAAAATGTTATTACATTATTAAAAGTCCATCCAAAATGTATCTCAGTATGCGGCTTCATTTCTGATTAATAACATTAAAAGAACTCATGTTATTTTTGTGATTAGGATTAAGAATTGCACATCAATCTTCTTGTCTCAGATGCTGGTCAATCACCCCGCCATAAAAACCACATCTGGGGAATTAATTTAAATGGGATTTAATAAACATGAAACTATACAATCACTACTCCCTTAAAGTATTTCTCAGGGAGTGTCACCACCTGGCTTTTTGCAAGCTAAGAATGGACAAAAATAACATCACTGACTAATTAAATCCAAAAGGTCTGTTAATAAAGTTCTACTACAACTTGAATTTAGATGTTATTAACATATGCCAATATTATCAGTATTGTTTATCAAATTGTTACTATAAACATAGTGGCACAAGTTTTAGTAATATTCTTAGTATGTACTTTTATTATTGTATGTTCTGTTTTCTGCTTTAATGAATATTTATGAATGGAGCTAAAGGCTGACTGCTTAATATTCCTTCTCAAGCAAGCTTGTTAACATGCAACACCTTGAATATTACATATTTTGGACAGTATGTTGTGTTTTTTTGTTAATCATTCATGATTATGTAATTGTATTGCAAAATACAAAAAAGTCTCAATGTCCTTTTAGCTGAAGGAGTACATGTTATTACTATATTATAAGTTACATCATACTGTGCCTATAAAATGTATTCACACCCTCGAAAGTTTTCACATTTTATTCTTGAATTACAGTGGATTTAATTTGGCTTTTTTGAAACTGATCAAAAGAAATCTTTGTAGTGTTAATGTTAAAACAGATCTCTTTAAAGTGATCTATAACATTTAAATATAAAATAAATAATTTTCATTGTATGGCTGAATTTTTAATGTTCTAATCAGAAACATCTGTCTGCTTTATTTGTTGTCAAAAAACAACTGGAATTAAGCTAACAGCAGTTTGCAAGGAGGTCAGTTTTCATCAAAGTTTCAGCATGCACGAATGAGATAATGGTGATTATAAAAATAAACCTACATAACTGATGAAATCTGCTAACTCTAATTTAAGAAGTAATTCAAATGATACGTTATCACCTCTTGTCTGGATAACTGTAATTCTCTCTGTTCAATGGTTCATTTTTAACAGAATGAAAGTTCAAACTGCAGGTGAATAAGTTCTATCTCAGCTGAAATACACTGATCATATTACAACCTCAGCTGACTAGACTGTATTGGCTCAAGTATCACATATAGAATCGTCTATTCAGCTCTCCTGTTGCCTTAAAGCTCCTTTACACTGTGAGTAATAGGAGTACTCCTATACTTATGCATGAAGGGACAGCCTCTAAACAATATAAGCCGAGTGCTTCAGTATCATGTCAACTGAGCTCTCTCTCACTCAGCCCTTAACTTTTTGTACAGTACTGTATGGAACTCTCTCTGCATTGGTCTTTTCAGTAGGTTTCATCAAATATAACAATTTTTTTTACTGTAACCGTCCTCCCATGTCTAGCGTCGCTCTCGAGGCATGTGCACTGCCTACTCATGTGCCCGCACACAACAACTCACCAAACACAGCCTCAGTCACTTTCATCTGTGCAAAAGTCCACATGCACCTCTGAGCCACGTTGACTTTTCACCACACGCAAGACAGAGAGTCACGACCGCCAACTCACAGAGCCCCGCCCATGGGTTACGCACGAAAGAGCCATGAACACCCACTCTAACCCTACTCCCATGTCATGGAGAACGCACGACAAGGCCCCGCCCGCCAACTCTCACCCTTTGGAGGCTTCCAAGATCGCTCTCGAGGCAATTATATGGCGACATCAACTATTCAACTGTCACTCCGGAACAACTCAGTACACAAGCTATATTAAGCGTCACCAATGAAGACTCACTACACCTTAATGAACAGGTGCTGAAACTTATCCTTAACGACGAAGGAACTTTCAACCGCGTTGACTCCATCGTCACAGACAATCCTGCAGATCAACTTGCATTCCCCGAAGAATTTCTTAATAGTCTTACTCCCACTGGCATGCCTCAGCATAAACTCAAGTGTGTTCACTTATCAATAAATAATTATATGCGGCCTATGCTACGCCACGGGTTGGCTAGTATTTTTTATTAATTATGTTTTCCCCCATTAACAGCATGTGAACGACTCCCCTCTATAGAATCTACATATGAAATTGTTCCTTGTAACTTGGGATTTCCTCTTTAACAAATAGATTTTTATGGTTAGCATGTGCAAATTACCATACAACATTACAAGCAAATGGTCTCTGGTAAGAACCAGGCTTTAAATGCAAACCTGGGTTGAACTTGAGGAAACACTCCTGAAGTTACTCCCTCTAACAGCCCCAGGTATCTGAGCCCCAATTTTCACAATATGCAACAGGGCCCCAATGTTATTTCAAGACACCTTTGAAATTGTTTGAAGCTCAAGATCACATATTGTACTCCCTGTAGGAAATCCCAGGCAGACACAAAAATATGCAGAACGACATTGTTGATACATCACGGAGAGAAATCTTTTCTGTGGCATGAAAATATAATAAGTACATTCCCTACCTCCCATCTCACAACCTTTGAAACATTTCAGAAGACTGCAAAGACATGAAAAAGAAAGGAAAATAGCAGAAAAAATGATGCACAAGCTTAGGAAGTGAAGGGACACCAGTGATGGATTCAAATGACAAAATGAAAACAGGTGCAGGCTAAGAATGTGATGATTTTTCAGGGTGTTAAAAAGGGCAAGTGAATTGGGTGGGAGTATATATATAGTGCTGTGGCAGTGCTGCATGCTCAATGTAGTTTCAGTGGCCATGAAAGACTGCTTAAATGTTTCATTGTGTGTTCATATTTATGGTATATATGGAATTAAAACCTATAAAAGAGTGCATACATTTTTTGGAATAGAAAAGCTTTTAATGATTGACTTGTTAAATGAAATATGGATTATGTTAAACTACTTGCAAACTCATGAAGAAAAATGTATTGTTAATTGTGCTTATTTGAAAAACATTTATTTAAAAAAAATACATCATTTATTTAAAACAGGATAAATAAGCTGCATCATTAATTTTTGAACTGCTTCATTCCTTAACTGGTGTCATGAGTCAAGTAACTAAGTTAACCTTTATACTGTCTTTTTAAAAATCATCATATCCTTGCCCTGCATGTCAAAAATTTCATTTCTCAGCGTTACTGAAGCTTACACTTAGCAATTCCAATGGCAGTGATGTACCTCAGGAATTGGGGTGGGCTTTGCATGTCCTCCCTCTGTCCGTTTGGTTTCCTCCCATTGTCCAAAAGATATGCTGGTTAGTTGGACTGATGATACTAAATTGGCCCGGATGTGCATGTGAGTATTTTAACCTTTGCGATGGGCTGGCACACTGCTCAAGGATTGATCCTGCCTTGCATCCATAGGCTCCAGCAGCTTCCCCAATCTGCTCTGAATAAATGGAGCATTGTTTTAACAATGTCTGTTTCCCAATTTCTTCTTTCAGAAATATTCATTTACTTTATTTATTATATGGCCACTGTTATTTATCTCTCTATGACTTTGCTATCATCTTTATTTATAATATGCTACCGTAGCTGTTCGTTTGCCTGTCCAGGATTTTAAATCACCTGTAGCTCGCAAACCGTTTGACCTATTGATCTGAAATTTGGTACGCATATACTACATGACGTCTACCATCCGCTTTTGGGGTGATGATTGACCTCCAAGGTTATTCCTATTTTTATTTTATTGTAGAATCAACTCTCGGCAGCAGCCAGCACGGCGGTCGTTCGGTAGATGCATATGGGCGCCATTCTCATCCCTAACACCTTTGCCGTCACTTCCCCTACCACTTCATATCTAAAATCATTCTTGTGGCAGATTGAAGGTGAAAAATTAAAGAAACGTAAAGTAATTTTTTAACACACACACTGACTTCATCAGTTTTATCGTGAAAAGATACCGACGAAAGAAGAGAAGAAGCAGGCCGCTAGGGTGGAGAAAAGAAGAGCTGCTCAGGAAGCAGCAAGCGCATCAACCTCTGAGCAAATGAATGTTAAAACATACAGAGAAAGAGTACAAAAACTATGAACGCTCAGATCAAGTGCATTCACTGCATGTTATCGTGCAGTACAAAGCTACTGGTTATAATAATCCTGTTCTTGAATTCTGCTAAAATAGCTTTTATTATGTTGCTTTTAAGGTGATCATACAAATGATCAGACAATGTCTTGTTTCTGCATGTGTGTAATAAGCTTGCTGTATCTGTAATGACTACAAGTACTAAAAATTGAGACTGCATCCCATTTACTGGTGTAGAAACAGAGATGGGGAAGAACATGTTCTACATACTGTCAACACCATAATCCATATTAATTAATAAATCATACCTTGCAACTCTTTCAATTTAGATTTAAATTAAGTCAAATTACTTAATTTGTCTAATAGGAAGCTACTGTTTTGGAGTCAAACAATGAAAGGCACAGCTCTGAAAATTAAAATGAGCAAGTACAGTAAATCTGCTAAACAGGCTGGTGAAAACATTAAAAGTCAACATTAACATTTTTAATTGTATCCATTTGAGCATTAGAAAATTAGTGCAAACAAGACAGTGCTGGAGTAATGTTCTCTTGCAATCATTTGTGTCAACAAGTGAGCTGCTGAATTTTGAATTTTAACAAACCTTTAGAAAGACCACTGCAAAGGCCATAAGCAAAAAATAAGAGCATGAACAAGAGCCTCGGCAGCAGGATAGTCCATAGAGGACTGAATAGGTAAAAAGTTCCTAAGATGAAAATAAGTAGATCTGAAAACAGACTTTATATGAGCTGTGAAAGAGAGCTGAGCATCCAGCACAACAAAACAGTTGCTGACACTAAAGTGTTACTTCCTAAAGTGAAAAAAGACTTTATTGGACAGTTATCTGATCCAAAGATATTGACCATTACATTGTTCTTCTCTCTTGTTAAATTAATCTTAGCCTGAAGAGGTTTATTATTTTTTTACATTTAAGATGTCCCACTTGAAGATTTACCACTGTTGTTACTTGTCCTAGTGTGTATATAAACACAGGGAACTCTAGTTTCTGTATTTACATCTTGCCTGAAGAAGAGGCCTAAGTTGCCTCGAAAGCTTGCGTATTGTAATCTTTTTAGTTAGCCAATAAAATGTGTCATTTTGCTTGACTTCTCACTACATTCCTAAAGTGAAAAAAGTTAAAGATGCAGAATCAAGATTAGTTCTAAATCCAATACACATCACTTCATTATGTTCATTCCAATTTAACTGTCTTACCAATGAAGCCCCACTAACAGCTTGTCTCTGCGATTATGTGTTTCCATTAAAGTATTACAATTGTATCATTGGATTTGGCCTTGTACTTCAAATATAACCTAAGCCACATGAATGTTTAAATAATATAAAAGGTTGTGGCAGACGCCTCCATACTGGGAGGACTGGGGAGCCAGCCTCTCCAGAGTGTTACCTCCCCCAGAGCGCTAGATGGCAGCCCCCCCTCCCGGGTTGCAGTGATGCCCAGGGCTTCATAGCAGTTGGGAGTTTGGTGCAGCCCTGTTGGGATCCATGGGCACCGCCAGGGGGTGTTGTAGCTGCTGCTGAGCCATAGAGAGCAGCTCTTCTGCCATTCCCGTAAGTGCTACCGGAAATAGGTCATCAAGTACCTGGAGCACTTCCGGGTGCGTTATAAAAGACGTTTCCCACAAGGGAAAAGAAAAAATAAATGCCCTGTGTGCTTTAAACTTGTGATCTACACCTGTATGTGTCAGGGCTGGCCTTTACAAGGTCTTCAAATGCTAACTGAATAAATTTTATTTTGGGCTTGATTTGTAAATTAACCACAGGTACAGTGATAGCCACATAATCTGAAACTTGCTTAGATTTTTTCTTCCTCACACCCCGGGCAGCCAGTGCAGGCATCTGCTTCCCATGACCCCAACCTGGATACCCCGTTTAGAAAATTGATAGATTGTTGGATGTAAAATTGTGTTATGAACTGGTTTCATTTTTTCAGTGATCATTTATGGTTATTATGGACTCTGTGGTTTCAAACATTTTATAACAAAATTCTAAAGTTTCTGTATAGATTTCTGAATGTTTCTAACAACATTAAATATCAATAATGAAATCAGTCTTATCACACTGGTATTACTGTTTACGTATTGTGGGAAAACACCAAAAACACCATTAGCAGTTTGGAGTGTTTCAAAAGAAAAAGCAAAAGTCAAACTAAAAATCTGTAATGGCAATACACATACTGTATTTAACCACAATCTTCGATGAAATGACACAACTTCTAAGGAAAAAACTGTAAATGGTGATAGCCTTGCGGCATTTACAAAACAAGACACTGTGAAAAGCTGAGCATAGTTAAATCCAAATATAATAAAAAAACAATAAATTCCAAAATTTTTCTTTTGAGTTTGAAAACCTCAGCAAATATGCACAAAATGTAAAAAATAAAATCAGCCAAACCTAACACACAACAATTAGCATAGCTTTTATGATACAGTATTTAACAATATTTGTCATTTTCAGTATTTTTGCAGTGTAATACAGTATTTCAATATGTGTGACATTTAATACACATACTATGATCAGCTTTATTAATAAGACCCTTTGGATTGCAGTAAGTTCTAAGCTAATAAATAATTATGTAATAATATGCTACTGTGAATTGAACTTTCCAATGATTTAGGCTCTATTCTTTGCTTTAAACATAGTATCTTATATATAAACGTCTACGCGTGGAAGTGTGTGCCTGCCCAGGCCGGAAGTGAAACAGAAAGAAACAGAAGACTCGCTTAGCCGCTAATAACACAAGCGGAGCCAGCACATCAGCAAAACGATACCTTAGAAGAAAGAGAAAGTCACTTAGCTACTAACATCGGCAAAACGGTATCCCCCAAAGCGATGCGAGTACGTCAGCAAAATTAATCCTCCTAGGAGAGTGACGCCCAGAGTAGTTCCTTTTAATTACCTGACATCTCTACATTTCAATTTTTTTTCTGACAATTTCAATAGTTTCTAGGATCCCGTAGTCGTTGATTTCAATAGTTTCTAGGATCCCGTAGTCGTTGATATCTTATCGATTATATCTTAATTGCTGTTTTAACGATGTGCGTAATTAAATTATCGAGTATGTAACTCGCTTTGCAAAAAAAAGAAAGAGTTCATTCACTAATGCAACAGTATAGACCACTGCGCGTGTGCAAAGCGAGTTGCGTAGGCGTGAACATCCAGCAAGCTGCAAGTTAGCGTCACTTCCTGCCTCAAAATGAGTGAACAAACAGCACCAGATGATAGAACAGCCTCGCCCATCTACGTCAACAGAGTTAATTGCCAGACATCGTTCATTCTCACTCGCATGGCAGTGGTTTGGTTTTGAAAAGACTGATGTTGCTCAAAAGACGGCAATCTGCAAACTATGTGGTAAATCGGTTGCCGTTAAAGACAGCTCGACAACTAACATGTTTCACCATTTGTGAACTAACCATCGCACAGAATACGAAAAGCTTAAGGAGCCAACTGTCCAGCACAAGTCTAAAGTAACCAAGGTACAAGCACAAAAACACACTCGGCAAACTGCAAAAGTGCCTTACGACAAGAAAAGCAACAGAAGGCATGACATAACAAACACCGTCACCAATTACATCGCAAAAGATATGGTGCCAATTCAAGTGGTTGAGAGCGATGGTTTTAAACAGCTATTGAATACTTTAGACACAAGGAACACACTGCCTGGCCGAAAATATTTCAGTCAAACAGCTCTGCCTAAGTTGTATGATTCGTGTCGCCAAACTCTTGACGCATAAACTGCAAATGGTTTCACATTTTGCCACAACAATGGATTTATGGTCAAGCCGAAAATCCGAGCCATACCTTTCCATGACGGTGTATTTCATTGACGAAAACAGCCAACTGCAAAGCTTTTGTTTGCAAACATCCTACTTCCCACAAGATCACACTGGCGACATCATTGCGCAAGATCTGAAAGATGCGCTGGCATCATGGTCACTGCGAGAAGACCGCATGGTTTGCATGACAACAGACAGAAGGGCTAACGTTGTCAGTGCACTACGGATTAATAACTGGAAGAGGCTACCTTGTTTTGGGCATAGGCTTCATATTGCGATTGGTGCGTAATTTGGGGTTCCTCTATAAAATGCAGTTTAGGTTAAATTGATCTTATTTATTATGACGTTTAAAAATACAAAAAAAGACCTGATAAGTAAAGTTAGAGGACAAAAATATAATTCAATATAATTTGAAATAATACTTGGAATTATCGTTATCGTCAAATTCCCAGAAAATATCGAGATTTTTTTTTTCCCCAATATCGCACACCCCTAGGATCCCGGGCTTTTTATAGTATGGGGTTATAGACAGCTTGTACTGTATAAATTAGGTAGTTTGTAACATTGTATAAAACAATAAGCAAGATTTTGGTAGCAGAAACAGACAGACACAGTGGACAAGGAAGGGAAGAGTTCAGAGACAAGGCATCTTACATACCACTTTTATCTAACAGCTCTTCCTAAAATTTTATAAACAAGAAATAAACAGGAGAAAAGATACATTCTGTACATGAGGACTTCCTGCCAGACAGTCTGGCCATGAGAAGCAAGCTGCCTGGATCAGTTTAAAGACACATGAAAGATTGCACTGATCAATACAAGTTTTGATTTATTGAGTTCACTAAAGTGGAGAGGAGCCTTGCATGTTGCTTGCTAAAGCGGTTTACTCCAGGGTTTATGATAACATTAACAGTCAAGCTAAATGCAGTTTCTTTCTCTAGTCTTATATATAAACATCTACACATGGAAGTGTGTGTCTGTCCGGCCCAGAAGTGAGAGGTTTAGAAGTTCTTATCATTGATTTGGAAGTTGGCACAATGACTCATTTTACAGGGAATTTGTAGAGCGCCCCGCCGCCAAAGGCCCCCAACCTGCAAAATACCAACTTTTAATTACTGTGAAAGGGTATACAAATTATGTTCCACTCTAGGGTAGTAGTATTTTGAAATTTGGGTGGCTTTAATTTCCATCAATTGTAATACTTGGTTCCTGGTTTGATTCCAGTGTACAGTGTCAGCTGTGTTGAGTTGCATGTTCTCTTCACGCTTGTGTGGGTTGTCTAAAGTCATACCAATTTCTACTTTGACACGTGACTCTAAATTGGCCTAGTGTGTTAGCGTGTCATACTGCATGTAGATAACAAAATGTCCACAGAATAGTAACAATTTCATAAAAATCTAAATAACCAACTCACTAAAAAATTATAGAGAGTTGATACATATGCTTTTTCTTCTCATAACATCTTACTCCTTATATTTCTATTCTTGAACCATGGTCTCCTTTATGTAAGTGAACAGCACTAGCACTGCACCAACATGCCACTTCCGACGCAAGAGGAGAAGGTGTCAATTCTGATGTTCTAACTGAACTAACACACACGTTTCGAATGTAGAAAGAGTGGAGGAGCACCTGGAGGATAAAACTTGTCCGGAAAATTGATAACTATTGAAACTCCCAGCCAGGACCAGAATTTAAACCCAAGAGATGCTAATCACTGTACCACAATGCTACTCTATAACAGGAACACTTAATAACTTCTCCCTCTGTTCCTAGACTAATGGAAGAAATCATTAATAAATTCCTCTAAACATTTTTACAACCCTCCTATCCTAAGCAGGCTCACAAGTGCTAAAAAGGTTATATACAGATTAATGCAATACCATTTTTGGTCACATTAAACCTAACTGAATAAGAATGCAACATTCCGTATAGGACACTGTGTTTGCAGAATTAAACATAACCAGTTGATTAAACATTTTATCTATTTAAGTAAATGAAGAATTGCAGTATGAAAACCCAGGATTTCTCAGATATGCACTTCAACACCAGTTTAGCACTTTAACACTTCATAAATAATTTAACAGTACAACCACAAACTCGGCCAATGTCTTGGCACTTTTAACGTAGTTGCAACAAAGATGCCAATACTTTCATTTTGAAGGTCTTTGCAGAAAAGAAGCTCTCTATAATCATATTCAGTACGCACATAAGCTGAATTAATGTGAAAAAAGGAAGCGGTGACTCAACTGTTCAATAGTACAGGGTGAGCCAAAATGAAGTACCGCATTCCTCAAGGTCATTGTGTGAGGTAGAGGCAACCAAGTGGATTGCGGGGGGGGTCCAATGATAGGCAATCCCTTGTAGATTTCAGTCTGCAACATGCCTTGGTCCACTGTGCACCATGCTTTCGCTGTCAAAGCGTTCTTCAATAACAACGAATCCATCATCACTATGCAACGTGCCTTCCCAACGCACTTTAGTATTCCTCCTAACAGTGATGTCCCAAATCTGGAAAACAATTCTTCATTGGGTGGCTAAACTTAAAACAGATGCTACAACATTGAACAGAAAATCTCTAGGATGTCCTTGGACTGTATGAATGCATGAAAACATCCAAGCTGTAAGGGCATCAATTTTGCAGTTTCCTACACATTCAGCGCGCAAACATGCTTCTGCCTTAGGCATTTCCAACACGTCTTTGAGGAGGATTTTGCATGAGGACATTAATTACTATCAATACAAAATGATGCTAGTGTCAAACTCATTGTGAGAGACTGGGAAAGCTGTATAGAGTTTACCGTGATGCCATTGTCATGTGCAGCAACCAGGCACATTTCCCTTTGAATGGTTGCGTAAATAAGCAAAATGTTCACTATTGGGCAGAAACCAACATCCATGAACTGCAGTGTGAGCATGTTACAGTTTGTTGTGCCGTTGCAGAATTTGCCATTGTAGGCCCTTACTCTTTTGAGGAGGGGGAACAAAGGTCACCGTCACTTCAGAACATTACATTGAAATGCTAGAGAAATTTTTGCGGCCACAACTGGATGTGGAGGATGCTTGGTTTCAACAGGATCGAGCAGCAGCTCATATTGTGAGGAGATCCATGCAAGTTTTGTGGGAGATGTTTCCAGGAAAGTTGATCTCCCTGAGTGGCAATGTCAGGTGGCCTTCACATTCGCCACACAATGACCTCAAAACCTTGAAGCTCTCAAGGATGCTATTCACCACAAAATCGCCACTATTCCCTTTCATGCGAGCATTCAGAAATCGTCTCAAAGAGTGTATCGCTAATGATGGCCATCACCTTTAAGTCATCACTTTTAACACACAGTGAAAAAAATCTGCCTTATATACCTTTTCCTGTGTCGTAATGAAATTTATTTTATTTTGTAGCATGTTAGGCAAGTCATGCCAAAGTGGTCGTATTAAAATCGTGTCAATGTCGCACTCTAATGCAAATTCTTTTTCTGCAGTTATATTCTTGAATAAAAGCGCATTTGTTTCATATACTTGTACCTTTTGTGAAAGTGTTTTTGATATTTGGACTTCAGGCTTCACATATTATACACTTCATGTCTACATTTTGTCAATTATTACTAAAACATGAAAAACATTTCTGTTTTAACAATGTGTTTACATAGATTGTTGTATAGGGTGGTCCAGAACTACTTATGCAATTTTCATTATGCTATAACTTAAGTTTATTACATAGCAAAATCACCCGAAAAATCCTGGACCATCAAGAAGTGTGCGAACTAACGACATGAAGAATCGTCTTTGAGCCGAACTGGAATCATCCCTGCATAAATCAAAGTCATCCAGATGATCTGAATCTGCATAATTAGATCTGGACCACCCTGTAGACACGAAACACACATGAAATGCATGTATTCCAAATAACAATATATTATTTACCCTATACAACTCTAGGCAACTGACACACAGGTAAACAGACTTGAGCTGAGAGAACTTTCTGCCCTTTCTGCATTGGTGGGGGATGGGATAGCAGGCTGCTTGCTGCTTATGCTTATCAACACATTTACAACACAAAAGATGCTGATGAAGAAGTGCAAACAGATTTAAGGTGGGCCAGGATTACATGTTTTTTTGTAGGCTTTGGTAATTCTATTGTTAAAAAAGTTAATTCATCAACCATCTAAAGTCCTGGCACTACCAAACTTCTAATTGTACAACTGGGTGTGAATATATGTACTATGAGATGAATCAGACAAAAAAATGAACATGTACCGGCCTGGTTAGCCACCTGCTACCATTATTTCAGTACAAATCTGGTGATTCAACAGTCATTGAGAGTATGACAGCAGTTTCCACAAATGTCGCTGTCAAGTGTACCCTTATAAGTCATATATTTCCACCATTTCTAAAGTACATAAAATGTACACTCATATTTTCATGATTTCTAAAAAAATGTACACTCATATATTTTCATGATTTCTAAAGTGCACAAAATGAACACTCTTATGAATCTCCCACTAAGCCTATGAAAGTGGGATAATTTAATCAACCTCTCCATGCTGCTTCCGACAGATAAATAAATTACTCTTTTCTTCAAAAAGACTGCCAAGTCCGTATTTTAATGTACATAAAACTTAATTATCAATATATAAAATGCTAAGGTCTGTCTGTCTGTCATATGATTGCTAGAATCTCGATCTTGAGTCTTGATCTTAACCTTAAAATCTGATATGTCCTGGAAATTGAAAAACCTTTTTGGGGGATTTCCTGGAAATTGAAAAGTTTTTTTGGGGGAGCAACCTAGTGGTCATTAAGGACAGCAAAGTAACATATGGTCTTGTGTTTACAGCAGAGTGATCAAAAAACCTCTCATCTAAGAGACCATCTACTGATATCCTCCAGTACACGATACATACAGTCAAATGGAAAAGTTTGGGAACCCCTCTCAGCCTGCATAATAATTTACTCTACTTTCAGCAAAAAACATAACAGTGGTATGTCTTTCATTTCCTAGGAACATCTGAGTACTGGGGTGTATTCCAAACAAAGATTTTTAGTGAAGCAGTATTTAGTTGTATAAAAATTAAATGAAATGTGAAAAACTGGCTGTGTAAAAATTTGGGTACTCTTGTAATTTTGCTGATTTGAATGCATGTAACTGCTCAATACTGATTACTTGCAACATCAAATTGGTTGGCTTAGTTTGTTAAGCCTTGAACTTCACAGACAGGTGTGTCCAATCATGAGAAAAGGTATTTAAGGTGGTCAGTTGCAAGTTGTGCTTCCCTTTGACTCTCCTCTGAAGAGTGACAGAATGGGATCCTCAAAGCAACTCTCAAAAGATTGTTAAGTATCATGGTTTAGGGTAGTGGTTCTCAACAGGTCTGGCTTTGGGACCCACAATCACCCACCCCTTAATGACAAGCTGCGACCCAAAATTTTCAACTTCTCAAATGTATTGACTTAAAAGATGGTGCAGTTTGAACCTGAGATAGTAGAATAGAATATCACAGTATGCAAACACAAGAAAACCTGATAAACCAAATTCCCTTTAACACTCAATTAGCTACATTTTAATTAAAACTAAAACTCTTCAGTACAACTGTTAAAAACTCTTCAGTAAATGTTTTTAACAGACTCAACAGTGCTTTTATGCACAAATATGAAATAAAAATGTGCAACTACTGAAACATATTTTCAAAAAAAATCAAATTATGTAGTTTTACCAGAGAATCCTCACTCATAAAAAAAGAGAAATAAACAAACAGTGAAGTTCAAAAAGATTCAAGTATACTAAATTCAATTTTCTTCTGATTACCTTATCGTACGTAAATGGGTGAAAATGCTGTGCTTTGAAGAAAATTAAGCAACACTCACTTCAACCTTAAGTGTAACAAACATTATAGACCTGAGTTTGGAGGAATTAATGGGAGAACTGGGCATGTTTTTGCTCCTGAAAAGAGTCTCAAAGTCTGGAGTTGCAGTAGACAAAGCAACTCTGAGGTCATGCTCAATGTCTTCAGCTGAACCAGAGCTAAGAATTCACACTCAGAGATAGGTAGTGCTGAATGGTAGCAGGATTTTAACTGCTCGAGTGGCAAGACAAGGATACTCGCTCATCACAGTGCTGCACCAGAACTGGGAGAGGCTTACCTTCATGAATTTCTTTTTTAGCGTGCGGTCACATGACAGCTCCACCAGCTGACGCTCTTCATTGCTTGGCAACTTGACTCTTTCCATGTTGATTCCAAATGGGTTGTGTATCCAGTCATAATCCCTCTGTTTCTTGGGAAAGTAGTCATTAAACCGCTCAAGAAGTTTATTCAGATGTGTCATAATCATTTTCTTCATTACATTTTTTCCTGCCGCGTCCAGTTGCTGTCCCTCATAACAGGCATTGGGAAACACGTTAAGTCGGTTATTAGAAACATGACTTGCCCACTAGGAGATCTTTTTTTGAAAGCATTGAATTTGTCATACTGTTCAAAAATGTTGTGCCCCCTCCCCTGTACAGACGCATTTAATGTGTTTAATTATTCAAACACATCAGCGAGGTAAGCAACGTGTGTGAGCCACACACTGCTACTAAACAGCTCTGCGAGAGGCGAATTGTTCTAGGCAAGAAAAGCTGCGAATTCAGCTTGTACGTCATAAAAATGGGACAGTACTTTTTCCCACTAAAGCCAGCGTACCTTGGCATGATACAACGCCTGTACGTACTTACTACCAAGATCTTGGCACAGTTTCTGAAAAGACTGGGTGTTCTTTGCACTCCGTTTAATGTAGTTTACCGCTTGGATGACATCTTTTAATGTTCCATGAAGCACTGGTACCATATGCTTTGCTGCCAGGGCCTCCCGATGTAAAAAACAATGGTTCTAAGATGCATTCGGAGACTTCTCAAGTATTCTTCTCACGACCCCCAAGTTTTTTCCTGTCATGAAGGCAGCGCCATCAGTTGTGTTACCGATGCACATGTCCCAGCGTAGGCCCACTAAACTCAAATACAAGTCCACAGAGCTGAAAATGTTCTCTGCAGTCATTGTAGTAGGAGGCTCTGTTGTGCAGAGAAATTGTTCCTGTAAGACCCCGTCCAACACATGTCTCGCGTAATGAGTAAAACAGCTTTGTTTGTTATGTGTGTGGATTCGTCCATTTGTAAGGCAAAATGACCACTTGCCTTAACGCAAGCTGTGGTCTGTTGTTTGATGTCATTCGATATGTCTTCAATTCGCTTACTAATAGTGTCATTGACAGAGGTATAGTTTTTAGTTTATCCACTGTGGATTGATCAAACACCTCTCTGACCATGTCCATGGCTGCAGGTAAGATGAGGTCCTCTGCAATGGTGTGGGGCTTCTTTAACTTTGCAATACGATGTGCCACCAGGTAAGATGCACAGAATGCCTGTTCTTGCTTCGAGCATGAAGAAGTAAGACACTTTTGTGATGTCTTCAGGTTTTGAAGTCATCTTCTGAAGTACTCAACAGGTTTATCTTTGAGATAATGGTGTTTTGTTTCCAAATGCTGCTTCAGTTTTGATGGCTTCATGCTTTCACATGCCAACATCACGCTGCACAAAACACACTGAGGTTTTTCTCCTCCTTTGTTGTCAATATAAGAAAATCCATATCTAATATACTCTGCATCGTACCTGCGATTCGCTGTACTCAATTAGAATATGTAAACAAAGTTTGTGGGTCTTCTTCTGTGGTGTGAAACGGCGGTGGTCAACTCGCATTAACGGCCATTATCGCCACCTACGGTTAAGAAGTGTGAACAGATGGCACTCCATTTATTTTTTTCTTAACATTTTTTTGCCCAGGCAAAGGCCCGCGACCCACTGAAAACGGGTTCATGACCCACCCACCAGCTGAGAATCACTGGTTTAGGGGAAGGCTACAAAAAGCTATCTCAGAGGTTTAAACTGTCTGTTTCAACTGTAAGGAAGGTAAACAGGAAATGGAAGGCCACAGGCACAGTTACTGTTAATCCCAGGTCTGGCAGGCCAAGAAAAATACAGGAGCGGCATATGCGCAGGATTGTGAGAATAGTTACAAACAACCCACAGATCACCTCCAAAGACCAGCAAGAACATCTGTATCTGTACATCGTTCTACAATTCAGCACAATTTGCACAAAGAACATCTGTATGGCAGGGTGATGAGAAACGAAGCCCTTTCTGCACTCACACCACAAACAGATGCAAATGTTAATTTAGACAAGCCAGATTCATTTTGGAACAAAGTGCTTTGGACTGATGAGACAAAAATTGAGTTATCTGGTCATAACAAAAAGCGCTTTGCATTGCGGAAGAAGTACACCGTATTCCAAGAAAAAAAAAAAACACCTGCTAGCTACTGTCAAATTTGGTGGAGGTTCCATCATGCTGTGGGGCTGGGTGGCTAGTTCAGGGACTGGGGCCCTTGTTAAAGTTGAGGGTCAGATGAATTCAACCCCATATCAACAAATTCTTCAGGATAATGTTCAAGCATCAGTCATCAACAAGACAATGACCCAAAACACAGTTCGAACTCTACAAAGGCATTCATGCAGAGGGAGAAGTACAATGTTCTGGAATAGCCCTCACAGTCCCCTGACTTGAATATCATCGAATATCTATGGGATGATTAGAAGCACGCTGTCCATGCTCGGCAGCCATCAAATTTAACTGAACTGGAGAGATTTTGTATGGAAGAATAGTCAAAAATACCTCCATCCAGAAATCAGACACTCATCAAAGGCTATAGGAGGCGTCTACAGGCTGTTAGATTTGCAAATGGAGGCTCAACTAAGTATTGATGTAATATCTCTGCTGGGGTGCCCAAATTTATGCACCTGTCTAATTTTGTTATGATGCATACTGCATATTTTGTTGTTGCTGTTAATCTAATAAACTTAATGTCACTGCTGAAATACTAATATTTCCATAAAGCATGTTATATATTAAAAGGAAGTTGCTACTTTGAAAGCTCAGCCAATGATAAACAAAAATCCAAAGAATTAAGAGAGGTTCCCAAACTTTTTCATATGACTGTACATGTTCAGAATCCATAATTAAGTGTGAGTATTGTGTTTTTGATCAATGAACATTTCATTTTGTTACATGTAAATGTAACCTGTGGGTGTGTGTTTATGGCAAAGAGATAAAAAAAGACCAACTGATCATCATAAAGGCACGCAGAAAAAGAAGAGCAGTAATATCTGCTGAGCATCAAGCAAATCACATAGTGATTAAGCTGCAAACAATGAAAAGAAATAAGACAAGACGCTGAACCACACAGACAAGCAAGAAGTAACCATGTATATACAGCAATTGAGTAGCAGTCAGGCAAAATACCTCTTGGGGATGAAAGAAAGTCCAGGATACCGAATGCAAGAACACCCAAGAGACAGAAATGCAATTGAGAAAAACTGTCAAATAGTTGAAATTTCTCAACATATGAAAGCATTGCTTTTACATCATTACAATAATGTCTCTTTGAAGTCCACTACCAAGCAAAGTTACATCGGCAATCTGATTACTGTTAAGCTAATTTTTTTAATGTTGAAAAAAAAAATAAATAAAAAAGTCTAGCTTGATCTCTGTTAGGTACAAGAAGTAATAAAAGATATTATATCTTCTAGAGGAACTAAAAGAACTAATTATAGTATTTAAAAAACGTATTAAGTATTAAGAGCATTTTTTGGGACTGCAGATCTGAATATTTCACTAGATTAAGATTACAAATTTTAAACAGAATAATAAAACATATAAAACAACTTGGGACTATATTCTTTGTAATATGTATTTACAGAATAAAGCACAATTATTCCACAAATTTCACCATTTCTCACGGTAATATCAGTTGATTATTGTGTTAATTTTATTTAAAGAGTCAAGTTTCTAATATTAATAAAAGTAAGAACTACCTACAATGGACATGGTTCCTTTCCAGGTATGATTCCTTATACCCAGTGTTGCTGGCATAGGTACAGTCTCCTTGTTACACTGTACTGGGTAAGTCCGTTAGAAAATGGATGAATAAAGAAGAACTAGGGTATATCTGTTACAGTTTATCAACAGATGTGTAAAAAGCATAACTGAAAAGATACCAACAAAATTTACATTTTTGTTAATGAGGATGTCAGGATTTCTCAAATAATTAGCTGCTTTTTCGTTTTATTATTTTTATCATTATTTCTGTGACCTCATAATCTTGCCATTTTGTACATTTCTTTCTTTCTTTATGGACAATGCTATTGTGTGTGTTTATTTTTCTTGTGTACCAGGATTTTGTGTATTTGGTTTCATGGGAGCTTCTATTTTAGAGCTTGGGTCACTAACAGATTTACACAAATAATGTTCCATTTTTCTTTCTTTATTTAACATATTATTTTTATTATTATTTCAATAACATTTTATTGTTGGCATTTTGTACATTTAGTTCATTGTCATTGCTCATTTGTTTATTTTTCATGGACATTTTGTGTGTTTGCTTTCATGGGTGCCATTTGACCCATGCCATCATGACGGTCATTTCATTTAAAACACACAAACACACACAACTTATTTTATCCCTTACACGTGATATTGCTTTACTGTTCTACCATGTTTAGAGCTTGGCTGTTTTTCCTACCCTGTCACAACAACAAGTTTCTTACACTTCAAAGTTTTTGTCAGGAATTGCATGGAAAAATCCAGATGAACATGACAAAGTACATCTGAATATATATTGTCAGTACTTCGAATAAAAAAAAAAAACAACTAGTTAAAGCCCATGTAATGGAAGAGTCACCTGATTTGAACTACAGTATGCTGATAATTTTCCTAATCCTGGGCTTTTAGTGCAAAAACAAAATAAGTAAGTTTATGGGAGTTCATTTGGATTGCACCCTGTGTCTAAATCTGTATCTATCAAGCTCAATTTCTTTTTGTTCATTTGTTCTTTAAGCACATGAACATAGGCTGAGAAAATTAAATGATTTTTTTCAGAAGAACTTTTACAATTTTTTTTACCCAAAAAAAAACAATTTGTCCTACACTTGCAACAATCCTACATGCAAACAACTGCAAAACTAAAAAACACTCTGTTATTATAAAAACTATTTTTGAAAGGCAGAAAGCCTTTGCTTGCTTATGACCCTGATTTGAATTAAGCAGGTTTCTGAACTTTGTAGTTAATATCTATTCTTTATATCTGTACATCTCAATTCCTGCATTGTATTTTTATGCTTAGCTTTTCACGCTGGTTGTGCGTCATAACCAAAGGATACATATAAAGCACAGTATACTCAATGTCAATTGTACACACATAAGAACTCACATTTGATTATGAATTCTGAACATGTATTTAATGATCTTCAATTGTTGACATGCATTTCCATGTCTTTCTCATTCTTGCATTATCAAGTTAGGGAGTGGATATGTGTCACAAAAAAAGGAAAGATATAATGCCCAGTAAAATATCTGGCAGTTGTTTAAAAAAATAAGAATTCATAACCGATTGTGAATTGTAAACACATATTTGACAACTGTTGATTGTCGGCATGCATTTCTCTATCTTTCTCATTCTTGTATTCTGTATGCTGCACTTGATGCTCAGCAGATGTTGTTCTTCTACCTTTTCACGGTGTTCTTCATCATGTAATCAGCTTCTGCGATTTGCCTGATGCTCAGCAGATGTCACTGGTCTTTTTCTTTATGTCACGTTTCTTGGTATTGCCATCTCTTTGTTATAATAACTTATTTTGCAAAAAACATATCCAACTTTTTAATGACACTGAAGCAATATTACTATACTTTAAATCATAAAAACACAAATTATGTACACTACAAATATGTACACTACTTTGACCCTATGCTTAAATATGCTAATAACAATGACACAGTCTTATAAGTGTTAACACAAAAATCCCTGAAGCCTATGAAAAAAGTTGCAATCCCGGGCCACTGGGAAGAACTGCTGACTCATAACCAAGAGGTTTCGAGTTCGATTCTGGCTTCTTCCGAGATTTACCATTTTGAGTAATGAGCTGCTCTTATTGTTACTATTATAGAATAAAAACATACATTTGATTTGAGTCTGTAATAGTCAGTGTAAATTTATGGTACTTGTAAATGTTAGTGTTTTTTAAATTTATTCGCTTTTATTCTCTCAGTCACGTTCACGCTAACCCCTAGGTCTAAAACTGCTGTTTTCAAATAAAGACAAGTTATAACAGAGTTGATCTCAGATGAGGATGAGGGTTCTGCATCAGAGAAAGAGAACAGAAGCCCTCCCCTGCAAGAAACGTCCACTCACACATAAGAACTACATAGCTCCACCAAGTGTCAAGGCAAAAGATGGCAACGTTTGGAGGCAGCAACAGGCTTGGTGTCATCCTGCCAGTGAATCTGCCACACACATGTCCTTCAGCGAAACAGCATGCTTAACAGAGTTCGCCAATGTATCGTGCAAAGTTCCATTTGCAATTATGTTCATTGATGGTCTTTATATTAAAAACATAAACAACATCAAATGTTGTTTACCTATATTTATTTACTTATCTTCCTATAGCATAAAGTCAAAGTAGACTGCAGAGCTTCCTGTGTTTGATCAATATAGGCATACTGTACTGACAAAGTACATGTGCAATGCCACTCCTTATTTAGGAAAAGATCAGCTACAAAAAGTATGATGGCAGCTTCCACCTGCAGCTATAGACACTTCAGTACGCAAGCAATGGTATCGAGAATGTAACCAGACTTCTTTTTGGCCACATACACTGTCAGCATGGCACTACCAGATCTAAACACTGGTGTGGAGAGTGACTTTAGCTGCAGGTGGAAGCTGCCATTGCACTTTACGTAACTTATCTTTTCCTAAATAAGGAGTGGCATTGCACATGTACTTTGTCAGCATGCTTATGTCGATTGAACACAGGCAGCTCTACAGTCTACTTTGACTTTACGCTATAGGAAGATAAGTAAATAAATACATATAAACAACATTCAATGTGGCGTTTATTTAAGTAACATATACTGTAAATGTTTTCACATAAAGATCATCCAAAAACATAATCGCAAACAGAACTTTGCACAATACCTTGGCGAGCTCTGTAGGCCCTGCTGTTTCGTTGAAGGACATGCATGTGGCAGATTCACTGACAGGATGATGCCCAACCTGTTGCTGCATCCAAACGGTGCCATCTTTTGCCTTTATGGCTGGCGCAGCTTTGTTGTTCTTATGTGTTGAGTGGACCTTTCTTGCAGGGAGGGCACATTTGCAAAACAAAAGACACTAATGGAGAGGTTCGAAGGAATTTAACGTGGACCGGGATTACGACTTTTTTCATAGGCTTCAGTGATTCTAGCGTTAAAAATGTATAATAATGGCATAACAAAAACCACCACTAACTACAAAATGATCAGACACCAATTGCTAAGCGTGCCACCCCCCATTAATAGCTGTACTCCTTGAAATGGCACGACTGGGACGAGTACTTGGCATACTGGGAAATAAAACAGCCAGTTGTTAATTGAAGTGCTTACCTGACATACTGCAAGGCTTACATTCTGGCCTAGTGTACATTAACAAAAAATTATGACTGTAAATTGCAACGATTTCTACAATGTGCCAACTTATTCGATCAATACTAAAATGTTTACTTCAGTAAACAAAATACCAACTTTTCCACCTCAGTACTGAGCACTCCCGACCCAAAAACCATGTTACTATCGACCAAATAACATGCCCCAACCTCCACCCCATTAAGGCTGTAAGGGGCGCTTTTTTTCTTTTTCTTACTTCGCGACCAGACTGACTTGACTGTACAGTCCATCTCCCACTACAGTATCATGGTCCTGGAGCATGCCACTCTGTACCCCAGCCCCCTTCTCTCAAAGTCATGTGTGCTGCACCCATACACCACACTGTTTCCACTGACAAATGTTGTTCCCCAAAAGGCATGGTGTTCTGCTCCTGCCGGTATTGCAGTCCAGTCAAATTCTAATTCTCTCCTTTAATAGTTTTCTGACTTCTCCAAGACAGGTCCTCTCCCTTCGTGCACCATCTGCCAATTGACCCCAGACTCTCACAATCCAGAAACATTACCAGAACTGCACTGAGCCGAATACTGCACCAAAATGAATCTAACTAGGATAACAATTTTCTGCATACTGTCATCTTATATTGGTGGATGAGGATGAGAAGGCATGTCACATGACTAGAAACTGGTGTACACCAACAATAGCAAAGATAGCACAGATACTAAAAAAGCCACAAAACAGCAGAGCCCTTTAAAACTATTACTAAAAACCCACCTGAGGTGATGTCACCACCAAAAACAATAAAAATATTAAACCATGTTTAAAAATGGTCAGACAACTTCAAAAAATAATGCTGCAACTTTCTGAGGTTACACAGCAAAGAATGATCTTTAAGTAGCAGCTCTGTGATCTTAAATTGTAGCCTGTGTACTAATTCACAGTTTCTAAGGCTACTATGAAAACCTTTTAAAATGACCCTGGCTTTACCAACTCAAAATCACTTTCAGTAATAGTCGTCTGTAATTGGTCCTCAAAATAAAGTGTGATTTTCCAATGCAGGTGGATTTATATTAATAATCTGCCTCAAATAAAATTTTTAATGTAAATTCAACTAACTTAACACTTTACATTAATCATTTGTTTAGTAGGAACTAGACCTGTTCTAGTTAACGATATATATCATATTAGCATAATGTTTAACATTTAGATTTATTTATCGAGCATATACTTTTATCCAAAGTGATTTACAAAGGAAGTATACTTGTATCTTTGTATACTTACTGAAACTTGCCTAGAGTTAAAGACACCATTGCCTTGGTCATTATTATTTTCAATGTGTCACTCACTGTTCACCAGGCACAGAGTTTAAAAAAAATACATTTCCAAGAATCCCTAAAATGAAAATGATGGCGGGAAGAATTATTACAGCACACAGTGTGATCCATAACATGTCCTACCACCAAACTGCCAAAGGGAAAACCTCACAGAGCCCTGAAAGACTTCATTTGACCACTTAGCCCACATGCAGCCAGGGCAGGTGCTTACTAAAGTAACATGCTCGAACAGAGGCCAGAAACCCCACAGTTGGTATACAAAACTAATTGGACAAATTGCAATGCAAAAATGAACACAAACAGTGACTGAAATGAACTTTGAAACACTTTACATCACAACACTTCTATATCCCTTGGATCTTTTTTTAAAAAATTACAAATTTAATGTCACATAGCAGCACAAAAACAGACACGTACACAAGAAGGAAGAATAAAGAGCATAAAAGAATAAGTATGATAAAACAATTTCAAATTAAATAAAACTCAACACATCAAAACAAATTCTCATTGTCAGCTGTTAAATCTACATAACTGACTAACTTTTTAAATGAATGATATTCCACTACTTAATGAAGCAGAGCAATGTAATTTCTATCCTTTGATTAGAACTTGAAAATAATTAACCTTATTTTTTAACATTAACCTCCTTAAACATGCTTCCATTGAAAGCTGGTTTTAATTATCTTTTATCGGACCAAACAATAAAGTATGATGAAGCAGTATTTATGGGTAACATTTACAATAAAGTAGTATTTATGGGGGGGGGCGGCACGGTGGCACAGTGGTAGCGCTGCTGCCTCGCAGTTCGGAGACCCGGGTTCGCCTCCTGGGTCCTCCCTGCGTGGAGTTTGCATGTTCTCCCCGTGTCTGCGTGGGTTTCCTCCCACAGTCCAAAGACATGCCGGTTAGGTGGATTGGCAATTGTGGCAAATGTGCTTGGTGTGTGGATGTGTTTGTGTGTGTCCTGCAGGCGGTTGGCGCCCTGCCCAGGATTGGTTCCTGCCTTGTGCCCTGTGTTGGTTGGGATTGGCTCCAGCAGACCCCCGTGACCCTGTGTTCAGATTCAGCGGGATGGATGAATGGATAGTATTTATAGGGCACTTTAGGTTTCAAACAGAAATAAAATCATTAAAAAATTATCCCCGCTCAAGTCTGTATGTCTTTTTAGTTATGAAACGCTAATATAATCATATGCTAAATCTAACCATCAATCATGGTGTTAACAATATGATCTATTTCACTCTCTACTTAAAGAAACTGCATGTGATATTTATTTAACTGCCCTTAGCAAAAAATGTGTAGATCTGAACTAGACCAGTGTGACATCAAAACAGTAATACTTCAAAATTTACTAATATCCTGAAAACCTCAAAATGTTGTTTTGAAATAAATATAGATAAGCTTAAAAATACGCCCGAAATACTGCGGGGGGCTGGCGCCCTGCCCAGGGTTTGTGTTCTGCCTTGCACCCGGTGTTGGCTGGGACTGGATCCAGCAGACCTCCGTGACCCTGTAGTTAGGATATAGTGGGTTGGATAATGGATGGATAAGCCTGAAATAGGGTTCAGTAGACACACAGAGCAGTCGATGAGACAGAATTATAGTTTTTAATGAAATCACACACACTCTTGTTCAGATTCACAAAAACTACATTATAAATGGAAAACAAGGACTGGCACTAAAAGCAAGGAAATAATGGTGAATCATAAATCATACCAGTCACCATGGCAGACTATAAAATGGAAGTACCTGTAGTTCCATCTTGTCCAAGCATAACAAACCACTCCCTTATTCATAAAAAAAAGGACTCTTAATCAATACGCAATTCTGAAAAGAGACAAAGACACTACTGATATTGTAACTAACAAAAAGGATCAAGTGTAATACATAAAACCTAAGAATTTGTAATAAACTCAACTTGTATGAAACGCTTCCACTTATACTGGCTCTTACATTGGCTCTTATAAGACAAACCGAAAACAATACGCCAAAATGTAGTATTGTTCAAATAGGTAGCATGGTTATTGAAAAGCCATTGTAAAAATTTCACACAAAGATAGAACAGCATGAAATCTAACTCTTTTCACTAGATTTTAGCAGCTATAGTCTGAAAAAACAGCTTTTGTATTACCTGAAATACCTATCCGAAAAACAGTCTTCAGTAATCTCGCTATTCATCAATTTCAAATTTACTTTGAAATCAGGAGAAAGTCAGCAGAGCAGCACATCTAGTAACAAGAAGATCTATAGAAGACCTGATTCAAATTAGGTCCCCTCACCATAAAGACACACCTAATGGCCATTGTTAAAGAATCTTTCAAACCCATAGTAAAAGTTGTCCCTAAAACACCTGATTCTTAAGATGGAGGAAGGGAAGCATACAGTATATGGAACGTACTATCAAAGAAAAACTCAAGAATACATCAGGGAATGGTACAGAACATAAAACTCACCACTCCGCTTGAGAGCATTAAATGTACAAGATAGCACACTATGTCCCACTCTTGAGTACTACTGCAGATTAAGAGATGGAAACAGAAATTAACTCCTATTATTCAATATAGATGATAAAATGACAAATCATATATCTGATTTACCTATTTCAAAATGACAGTCAGTCTATGGTTTGTTTTGTCCTGGAAATCCATCAAATGGAGTTTCTGTTTTGCTATGCTATATATACTATATTACAATGGTATGCTCAAACAAGCGTCATAGTAAACACTGTGTTATTATTTATTTAGAAAATGTATTCCTCTAACGGGATTTTGAAGGATTGGGATTCATTATTTACATTTTTTTTTTTTTTTACTACTAGACCATGGTCAGATTAAGCGACTTGGTCAGTCACATGGAACTTTTGAGGAAGCAGAAATTCAGCTGATCCAGTGTCCTAAATACTATACTCTAAAATGCCTGCTAACTTTATTTGGTAAATTCTTTATTTTTTCAACAATTGTGACTAAGTCTTCCTAATCTTACTCCGATAGTATTACATATATAAAATTATAAGAGTTTAGATACTTCAGTCCTTATTTTATTGACAATGTTACCTTTGATGCTTATTTTCATCAAAGAATATTACATACAGTAGCTTCAAGAAAGTAAGCCAAGTACTGCCCATAATTTTCTTAAAACATTACAAACTGAACCAAACATTTTCTGTTCCCATTGTTGACATTTTTACCACAAGTGCTTGTTTGAATTTAGAATGTGTTATTATATAAAATAACAGCAATAAATTTAAATAATAAACACAACTTTGCTGCATAACATTTATAGCAAACTGAAGTAAACATTTTAAGAACTATAAAATCCATTAGAAAAGAAAACAGAACCTTAAGGGATAATTTTAGAAAGTCCTTTATGCATCTAAAATTTGCAGCAGATTCCACCAGATTAAAAAATGCTTACAGGAAATGTAGATATGATTAGTGAAAATGGCTTTTAAGACAAATAAATGAATAATTACGATATTTTGTTAACTTCTACACAAAACAATAATAATTGCAAGATCATTGGATGTTAATAGTAAAATAAACCCTATATGTGGAGATTTATCTACAGAAAATTAATTTGTAAGACACCCTCACTTTTGAACTGCAGTCTCTCCGAAATTTAAGTACAGTTGTAAATTAAGTCCAGTTCTGCTATGTCTTGGAATCTCCCTGACACCGAAATAATTCTAGCAGTCATCATTTCTCTCGTAGTCTTTGGACAACAAACTACAATTATCTTCCATATATTCAGTTTGGTTTTTGGTTATTAGACGAATCACTTCCGGTTATTATTTTGACTCTGCAAACATGTTTTACACCATCAATTACGGCGGTGCTTAATGTTAAGGCCGGAAACATCCCACCCATACCCCGTAACTATTCCACTCGACCCCATTCCACTCGGTCCTCCCCGTCTCTCACCCCCGGTGCCACACCCACCCACCTACCTACTCCTTCCAAAGTGATGTTCACGTGTGTGTGTGTGTATGTGTGTGTGCGCGCGCGTGTGTGTGTGTGTGTGTGTGTGTGTGACAGGGTTGGGGGGGCTGACCGCTGTGCACCTCTCACACCTGCAGTCCCGGGAGCTCGGTCCTTACCAGCGCTGCTGCCGCCGCTCGTGCTGACTCTGATCCACAGCAAAAAAATACATCTATTAAAAAATATTAATTCAAAACACCAAAAGTTCACCACACCAACGTTTTCGTGTCCTTTCAATTTTCACGCCACTTTCTTACATTAGTATGCATTACACGAAACACTTATTTTACCTCCTCAGCAAGGAAAAAAACCTAAAACAAATAAGAAAAAAAGCCAACTGCTAAACCGTTTTGACTCGCACCCAAAAAGAAAGAAAATCACAAGCAAGCTTTTATATGCACTGAAGCAAAATGGCGACTTTTATATGAAGGAGGAGGAAAAAAATCCTTGCGCTGCAAAAGGAGACGGAAAAAATATGTTAGTTGCCCTAATTCGCGGCAGCTGCCCACTCATTGGTTAGAGTAAAAGAAAACAAAATGAAGGAAAAGAGGACAAGAGGTGCAGACGCGAATATTTTCGCTGTAGTTAGCGATGTCTTACCTCTAATATATTTTTAACAGATACTATCTCCGGGGCCGAGTACAGTACTACAGAAATGTGTCGGGTCATGCGCGATTCCACTCGCTACCTTTGACAGTTGTACAGTCGAGATGCAACTTGCAAACTCTCGCGTTATTATTATTTTTTTTTTCTTCCTTGCAAATAAAATTCAGATTTGTGCAAAAATAAAAGGCAGCGCAAAGAATGTGCTTCCTTGGCAATTTTCGAAGCAGCTTAAATGCTAGGTTTATGCACCAAAACGAGACTCGATCGATATAAAAGTCTTGCGAGTTGTTTTCTCAACGACAGTAATACTCACATCTTTTTAATTACCTTATGTACAACATGCACATACAGTATATATAAAGCGCTCGGATTAGAGTTAGCATGGCAGAACCAGCTCTCTGTAATTCGTTTTTGTTCTTACTAACACAATTTCACTATAAAATACCTATAAATATATTTTAAGTTTATATATATATATTTATATATGATTATGGGTGATCATATATGCGTACATTCACTTAATTATTCAATACTTGTACACATAAAAAAGCTTTGTAAAAATGTTTACCATTTGTATAGTGATGTTCTGCTTATTCAATGTTCTTATTTTAAATTAACTATACTGCTTTCATAAGTTTGTAAAGGTCTCTAGACTTGTAAATGAAAGTGCACAATGGAAGAGCACACTTAAAGAGAGTGTTCATACACATCAAATACTTTATAAAGGTCTAAGGCCAGACAAGAATATTATTGGGTAAAATGGTTATCGTGTCACAATGTGCTTATTTGCTGGTTGAGAATGATATATGTAATTGTAAGAAACACAAATACAATAAAAATAACAAAAACATCCTGTACTTTTCATATAAGTCAGTCTTTTGTGCAGCCTCCTTTAGATTGTAAAACTAAAACCCCTCAGACACTTTGGTACACTGCAGTAGAACTTTATTCAAGTAGTAATTGGTGAATTGTTCTTGCAGGATTTGCTGGAACTCTTCTTTTGACATTGCTTGCTTTTTGTATTTTATTCTTTCTAGGTGATCCCATATCACTTAGTTATGCTGAGTTCAGTGTTTCTGAGTTGGCCAATCTAATACTGTTAAGAGTTCTACCTGTAAGCTTCCACTCAAAGTTAAGTCAGTATTGTGTGCTTTGGGATTATCGTCATATTGAAAGATGACATTTTTGCCAACAAGTTATTTTCCCAAAGGTACAGTATCATGAATACAATTCTGTTTATATTTCTCATTACCCATAAATTTCTCCTTATTTCATACATTTTAAGGTGATACTGGCTAAAATGGAACCACAGCAGTAACAGAGAAACCACTATTCAGTACAGAAAGCTGTGAACAGGCATTATTGTACTATTCACAAACTCAGAATTAGATTCATTGATCTGTAAGGCTTTTTGCCACTTGACGTTGCTTCGTGCTTTATGGTCTTTCACATTCTACCATCTCTTCTTTAAGTTGTGTCCATCAGATGAAGGCAGCTTTGGAGGTCTTCCACTGTGTTTTCAGTCTTCACCTTTTCAGTCTCTTTAAAATTCTTTATGATAAATTTAAAATGCCACATCCTGAAAATCTGCTTGCACGCAGGGAGGACCCGGGTGCTAAATATAACCCTAGTTCAGAATAAACCGTTTTTTCATCAAAAAATGTATTTGTTAAACTACACCCCTAGCATACATGGTTTGGCTGATCACTGCCTCAGTAAAGTAAAGTGAATCAGACATGTGCAATGGCTGTGTGTTAGCGAACCAAATATGTGTCGTCTTCGCTGTCTACCAATACAGCTTTGAAAGGTACAAGAAACTCTTGTTAATTTTTACTGTATTAATGTTTATATATATGTACATATGCAAATAAACACCGTCCCTATAACTTCTATACATAAATATACAACGGTGTTTTTATTGAGACAATTTTACAATAAAAACTGAAAGTAGCACAAGAAGGACATTTTATCCTTCTCTGCAATATTTTGAAATGATTTAGCAATAATTCAGCATCACAACCTAGAAACGAAACAACTTTTGCGTAAGGCAAATTGATAAAAAAAAAAAATTGATGGGTTACAATCCTACTTCTAAGTGCGAGTACAAATGAATTGGCAGAAATCTTCAGCTGAGATGTTAAGTCGATTAGAAGTGCAGTAGCGAGGGACCAAAAAACTCAAATGAATATTTCTACCATGTGACTCCGAATAAGTTTAAAAAGATTTTATTTTATTAATCAAAGTTGTAAATCTGCGCTATCAGATTTTATGTAAGACTGAACTCTTTAACCCTGTAGAATCATAATTTCAAAGGGCATATACAGTATTTATATTTAACAATTTTGCATTAAATGTGCACTTTACATATACTGTAATGCTGAACAGAGTGTAAATATGTACTGTAAGTCATCCTTCAATTTTATGAAATTGCTTATTCCAATTCAGTGCCACAAAGTAGAAACCAGATCCAGATGTGGTCCATTACTCACATCCCAGAAAATACCAACAGTGTCATACTAAACTATTTGATAAGACAGTGAAGGAGCATCTTATATTCTGTGCAATTGGTTATAGAACACCTCTTATCATCTCATTTAACATGAATGCTGGTATCCATAAGCATCTATTTTTCCTCCACTTTTTCCAATTCAAGGAGCCCATTCCACAACTCTTACTTATAGTGGACACATTTTGATTCATCAATGACCCCTGCAGATAAAACAGGAGAATATGCAAACTCCAGGCAGAAGGAACCCACTAGTTACCAAAACTGCAGTTTACTGCTTTGTTCTCTTTTATACAAGTCCATATATCCATCCATTATCCAGTCTGCTATATCCTAAATGGAGGGTCACGGGGGTCTGCTGGAGCCAATCCCAGGGCACAAGGCAGGAAACAAACCCCAGGCAGGGCACCTGCCCACCACAGGGCAATTTATAATCGCCAATGCACCTAACCTGTATGTCTTTGGGAGGAAACCCACGCAGACCATGCAAACTCCACGCAAGGAGGACACGGGAAGTGAACCCAGGTCTCCTAACTGCGAGGCAGCAGCGCTACCCACTGCGCCACCATGCCGCCCTTCAAGTCCCTATATATTGATTTATTAATTACTTAAACGTAACTTGTCTCAATAAATGATGAAATAACCATCTGAAAAAAATCCCGCTGTTAGTAATCAACATTTTCTATAGAACTACAAGTACACTTGAAACATTACAGGTAAATCTTGAATCCCAGGCCACAATTTATTTTTTTACAATGATCTGAAACACATCAGAAATGAGTACATTTTTAATCATATTTAATTAAGTTGAAGAAATCAAAATTATAAGGATGCTAATTTGGATAAATATAACTTATTGAGTGTTCTAGCTTCATGCAATCAAAAATCATCCCGTGAAATGTCTGAGAATAAGAGCACATCTCCTACCTGGTAACTGGTCCACCACTTGAGGTAATTAGAGGTTAGGCTTCCTCCACTCTCTGCTGTTAATATAAACCTTGTTTCACGGCTTGTAGGTGTAACTGTCCTAAGGTATGAGTGGCAGTAACATGTCTGGGAGACAAATATGAGAATAAAATGAAAGCAAGATATGGTTACCACACTGACAGTTGCACAAGATGTTCTAGCAGAAATAAAGTAAATAAAATTAAAAGTCATTTGTCCAGATTTAAATGCTAACAGCACTAAGGCCCCACTTATAGTAAATTTTCTGTAAAATCCACATAAACTCTTAGAGCAACAACATGACAGTTAATTTCTAGTGGTGCTCTGTTAGCTTAATAAGTAGCATTGCAAATGATACCTAGACCATTCACAACTTCTAAGTTGTCACTTAGTAGTCAATCAATCAACATTTATTTATATAGCACATATTCATACAAAGAAAATGTAGCTCAAAGTGCTTTACAAAATGAATAGAAAAATAGAAGACACAATACAAAATAAACATAAGTCAACATTAATTAACATAGAATAAGAGGAAGGTCCGATGGCCAGGGTGTAGTGTAAGTCAGTTAAAAATTTAGATGTAATAAAGAGATTTAACAAATTGATAATTATATTCCCCAGCTCTTATTATGATCCTTGTAGTTGTATTTTGGGTTTTCACTTGAATGAATTCTGCCTTATAATTGTCAGTTCCCCTGCATGCAAATGCACAATACACCATTAACAGTAAAAAGTGTTTTTAGCTTTGCAATTATTATGTAATATTAAATGGAAATCTTTGTGAGTGAAAGTAAACCAGAACACCTGCCAAAAACCCATATGGACAAGTGAAGTATGTACTGTATATGCAAACTGTACCCAGGCCAGACCTTTACACCAGGCCTCTAGAAATCTGAGAAATGATTTACTATGCTGTCCTGAAAGATGTATCATCACAAAAAAAAAAAAAAATCAACATGATGAAATTAGAGCTGGCCTTTTCAATGTGTTAAAATTAAATTAAAATATATTGAAGTGATAATTAAACTGATGACTTACCTTAATGTCATAAAAGTGGACTTTCCAATGTGAATGTAAACATATGTTAAATGATCTGTTTAATATAGTAAGGATCACAGTCAGGATTTGAGGGTGAAACGTGTAGAATACGTTGAAAGTAAAGCTCCCCATTTTAGTAGGCCAAGAAAATGAGGTTCAAAATAATTATCTGAAAGGGTCATATTATAGTTCCTAAATTTTGCTGCAGATTAATGCAAATTTTATTTCATTGTAACATGGATCAAAGGTAAAATGAAATATTAATCATTTCTAATACCACTAACCCCACTTAGCTCTTATTCATCACAACAGAAAAAAAAATGAAAATGAAATAATCAGTGTAGAAAGGAACCGCCTTTAGAGCAAATGCTTATGTGAATTTTGAGATGGCTGACAGCAGTATGCCAAGCAAGAAAAAGTGAAACTAAGAGGAACTACAGTGAAGCACAGGCAAAATGGTCAAAATAACAAACCGGGCAACAACCACTACCAAATTCAGTGAAGTGAAGAAACTCTGTATAAAAAGGTTCAAAAACACAAGAGGAGAAAGAGTGAATAAACCCTGTAAACAAGAAACAGTAATGGAACTCAACAATCAAATTAACTAGTAACCCGTTTAAATAGTAGAATAACTGACCAAAAAAGGACACACATGACATCACAGCAATCTCTCTCCATGAAATGACAAATGGGAGGTGAGGTGGAGAGCAGGTAAAGATGCAAATACAGGCATTACAGTTTTCATTTGTCCGTGCATATTGATAACTACAAATAAAATTGTCAGCGTTAAATTAATACCATATTTCCCCTTTCCTCTGCAGTGGGACCTTATAAACACTTAAAAGTCATTAATGATTTTACAGTGAATGTTTTAAATGCAAGCCTCATTTCAGCACTTAAATGGTTTTGGAAAGAATGTTTAATAGTTGCACACTCATTGAATGACTTGTTTAAACTGAATTTATATTAAATTTGGAAGGACTGACAGAAGGTTACTTTCCCTTGTACATTTTTTTTTGCCTGTCAATGACAAAATGATCAGCTAAATATTTTAGGATATTAATACAATAAAATGAGAAACTGTGTGGTGGAGCTAAAAACGCTTCAGCAGCCACAATATCAGACAGTGTGTCCCAGAAGTTATACAATCAGTAGCTCTGTCTGAGAGAAACCATTACACATCAGTCATCCTCAAGAAGGTACATTTACACTTATATGCTTGTTATTTTTATCTAAAGTGACTTACAAATGAGGTAATAACTGGTTGATTGCCACAAGTAAGAAGATGTAATAATTACTACATTTTCAATCATATATTACAATCACTAAAACAATTAAACAGATTAACGAAGAAAGTAAAATATCGCAGAGCAAAGTAATTTTTTATCAGTTAGGCAGACATTCACAAAACATGGGTCTTCAATCGCTTCTTAAATAAATTGAAGGAGTAAGCAGTACGGATGGAGGTGAGCAGCTCATTCCACCAATTAGGAAATATACAGGAAAAGAGTCTGGACTGAGACTTGATACCACGCAGAGACATTACCAGACACCAGACCATTAGTTAAATCAAGTCGGGCTGTCATCACCAACGCCCTCGCTGGCTGCATTACACCTTAGACCACGTCGGATCAGTTGAAGACCACGTCTAATAGCCGGGCTTGTTAGCCGGAGTGCCAGGGTTTGATATTGGGTAGACGACATTCAGCTGTGGCAAACTCAAATGGTGATCTAGACCATGCTTACAGTATCAAGTAAGGTACAGATATTGACAAATGACTCCTTATTTTTTTTTTTACTTTGAATGTCCTTAGGGATCGAGCAACACCCATTTAGTGTTACTGTAGACCACTTAATGTACGAACTTGCTAGAGCACAGCGCCGTTTAAAAAACTCGGCGGGCGGAACAGCAGACTTGGGTTCGGAGGACGCGTGCAGCGAACGAGCCGCGTCAGTCACTCCATGGGCAGCTTACGGTATAAAGTACGCTTCGCGTGCATCTTACCGTGTTCTTCTTTTGAGTAGACGGGACGACACTGTAGGTTTTCGGTGTCTTCATTAGTATTAATTCAGGGTCAGCCAGAAAGAAAGGCAACGCGGGATCTGCGAAGCAGCAGCTGAGGCGCGCTTTTCAAAAAAGCAGGAGTCAGGTGGCACGAGGATATGGCATCGATTAACCACCAAAGTTTAGTTTCACTTGTTGCTCTGTCGCTACACTTTTATTAATCCCCAAGGGGAAAAATGTTTTTTCGCCAGACCTTTGGTCATTATTCGCATTTAGCAATAATTAGTATATTTCATATATGGAGCGTCATATTAATTATAAGGAAACATACTTTACAAGTTAGCAGGTTTCCTTCACTTTTAATTCGCCTGGTGCACCGAATCGCTGGACCCAAAGTAAACTAGATGAAAAGGTTCCTTCCTTAGTCCCCCAAAATTCCGACAGTTTCACATTTAATAAACCATAATTATTACAATGAAGTAAGCATGTGTGATCGCGATTGCCACCGGCGATTCGAAAGCCGTTAGACCGATGAAAGCTCCTGTTTAGAAGTTGCAGTTGCAGCTGTCATCGGTCATTGGCTTTGAAATCAGCCGGACAGTACTGGCCTAAGAACAGCAGCACACGGTGACATATCGTGGTTAGCAACGCGGAACAGAAGACAACCGCGAATTTGTCTTGCACTGGGACCAGTCTTCTGCGAAATCATATAAATAGTATTGTATTCGTCACCGTCACACGAGAAAGTGTTACGGGGAGTGTTTTCATTGAATTTAACAGTAGTGCCGGAGGGCCACAGTGAAAGTTCTGAACAAGTGTAATGTTGGCCGATGTGCGGCTTCTAGTAATTTAAACTCAATAGATAAGATACAATACACGTTGTCCTTGTATTTGTGCCAGCCTGCTCGGTGTTAAGTATGTACTGGTTTTTGTTTGTACTGAAGTGAATTATTAAATAATTTTGCAATTAAATAGGGTTGTCAGCAGTGCAGTAACCTAATATACACAATACATACTGTGCATAATTAAACTCCGGCCGCTGAGCTAAGTTTCCATTCGGGCTATCGTGACTGAACTCAGGGAAAGTGCTTAGACTGCGCGTCTTTGGTAAAAACCGAACACATTCAGTACTTCATGCATCATCAGGAAGCTGTTATTGTAATTATGATTTTAATGCACCCGACATCAAATCCAGACATATTTTAACAATAAAGCACAAGACACTAAAACATGTCACCTACTTATGTCCCCCACCTACTGATACTTGGGAGGACAGAGGTGAATAAACCAAGGGTGTATGAATGTATAAATGTATGCTTTCTGTCATTAACATTGCCATAAACTTTAATGGAAATAGCATATAAAACGATACAGCGTCCACTTCTCCTGAGGTGCCCGCTCAACAAAAATCCATGCTGCAGTAGTTTTAAATTACTTCACCTTAAATGTCCACTCAATTAAATAAAAAACCTACAAATATTTTTCCCAGTATTTTAATTTTAAGTAGCTTATTCTTGTTTTGGAAATAATGTATTTAAAGCGTCACACTATTAGAAAAGATAAAATTTGATGTACAAAAGCTTATTTCAAAGAAACTCGTCATCCAAAGAAATATAACTACATTTTATTTAAAAAAAGTTTTCTTGAAGTCTTTGTATTTAATTTCCTTAATATTATATTGGGGATCCCCCACAATATTTATTCCCACCGGCCCCCCGGTGTACTAGCTATGAAGGCACATTTCGAACTGCCAAATGTCAGAATCCATGTCAGCAGTAGCCAGCATGCCAGTAAGGAGGTTGTCACCCCTGCAGCCATTCCTGTTGAGCTTCTCCCACATCAGCAAAGTAGGCTACACTTAAAAAATATATATGTACTGTATATAAAGCCTATAAAAAGTATTCACTTGAAAACTGTTCAGTTCTGCTCTGTTGGGTTTTATAGACATCATGAGTGAACAGCCTTCTTCAAGTCCAGCCACAAATTCCCAGTTGGATTGAGATGTTGACTTAGGCTTAGCCACTCCAGGACATGTGCTTTATTGTTTTTAGACCATTCCTGTATAGCTTTATGCTTGGGGTCATTGCCTTGTGCAAGAACAAATCTTCTCCCAAGGTGCAGATTTATTTGGGACTGTATCAGTTGTCCCTCATTTCTCTATATTTTGCTGCATTCATTTTACCCTCTTTTCTCATAAGTCTTCCAGGTCCTGCTGCAGAGAAGCAGCTGCACTCCAATGATGCTGCCACCATCATGTTTCACAATGGGGATGGTATGTTTTTGATAATGTGCCTTGTTTGGTTTATGCCAAGCATGGTATTTGATGTAATGGTCAAAAAGCTAAATTTCTGGCTAATCTGATCATAGAAATCATCTTCCAGTTGACCCCCATGTTTTGGCGAGATCATTTTGTTTTCACTTTGCCACTCTCTCATTAAGCTGTAACTCTCCAGTGTCAGCCACTGAAGCTTGTAACCCTGTCACATTTCTCACAGGCCTCTTGGTGGCCTCATAGGCCTCTTGGTGGCCTGCCCCTCTCAGTTTTTGTGGATGACCTTTTCTAGGCAGTTTTACAATTGTGCCGTACTCTTTCTATTTTTTTTTTTTTTATTTAATTGGGCTCCAAGGTATAGTTACTGACTTGGATATTTTCTTGTCTCCAACCCCTAACTTGTACCTTTTAATCACATTTTCACAGAGTTGCTTGGAGTTTTCTTTTATCTTCATTGTGTAGGTTGGACACCATGTTGACTCCCCATAAGATGGACCTTCCAGCTAAGGTGCACGTATCCTGTAATCAACTGAAACCCCCGACAGGTGGTCTCCATTAAACTAATTCTGAGACTTCTATAACCAACTGGCTGCACCAATGAAGATTTAGGGGTGTCCTGTTAAAGGGTCTGAATACTTGTTTGATCAATTAGTTTGAGTTTTATATTTATAATACCTCACTTTGTAAAGATTTCTTTTCAGTTTTACATTGCAGTCTTTTTCTTTTGATTAGTGTCAAAAAGCCATATTAAACCCACTTTGATTCAATATTCTATAACAATAAAATGTGAACTTTTCCACATTTAGGCACTGTACAATATAGCTAACATATAGTAATAACATATACGTCTTCACCTGAAAGCACAAAGAGACTGTTTTTATTTTGCCATACAATTACATAAACATAAATAATCAGCAAAGGACACAACATAATGAAGGAATATAAAGGAATATTAAGCAGTCAACCTTTAGTCTTATTCATAAGTATTCATTAAAGCTGAAAACAGAACCCTCAGTATTTGGAACAAACAAAGAAAATTACTAATAAGCAAAGAATCTGTGCGACTGTTTACATCACTATGTGTATTTTTGGTGGTGAAATGCATGGATCAAGGTGCACCCTCTGACACGGTCTTCTTGACTCTTAATTTTACCTTTAATCATAAAATATTGTTTTTCATATTATAAAAAACTTTATTTTATACAGCACTAGGGCTCACTTTGCTCGCCAACCAATGCTATGTGCTGTTGTGATGAGGGGGGCTGAACGCGCCTCAAGAAGATGCGGCCGCTCCTCCGAAACCCCTCTTAAATAGTGATACAATGGGAAACAAATACATTTTTTTTTTTTTACTTCCTCTTTGCTCGATCAACTGCTGGCTTGTTGCTGCTGCTGTGCTGTGTGATCTGCACTTCGATCGCCTACCCCTCCCGCCAGCGATACACGCCGTTGTGAAGAAGTGGGCTGAATGCACTCCAAGGAGATGCGGCCGCTCCTGTGAAACCCCTCTTAAACGGTGATACAATGGGAAACAAATAACAGTTTTTTTTTTTACCTCCTCTTTGCTCGATCAGCTGCTGACTTGCTGCTGTCCCGCGTGATCTGCATTTTGTGCGGCACTTCAAACATTTAAAAGCCTGTACAGCACCTGTCCTTTTGTCTCACTGCCTTGTCTCTCTTGTCCCCCAGACATCCTCAAACACTATGCAATCTCTTTTCGCTGTTCCTTTATTTCACCGAGTAATATTTTCTGTATATTTGTGCTAATGCAATCTTTACTCTCTTTTTTTTTGATACTTTCGAATTTCCTACTTCCATTATCTCTAACCTGCTCTGCATGTGTATCACAGGACTTGCTTCCAAAGGTTGTAAGTATGACTTGACTTGTCCATCTCACAGGATGTGACAGAGACAATCTTTATTGGGGACTTTGACTGTAAGCATTTTATGCAAGTTAAAAAGTGAATGGCTGGGCTTCTGGATACGGGCAGCACACTGGTGCATAACTCCTGAAATATCTTAATGACATGTTCTCTCTTTACCTCAGTGTGCTTCCTACCACCCAAAGACATTAATGGTAGTCTGAGTGGCTAGTCTTAATTGACCTGATGCCGGTCTTTCCATGAGTGTGACTGCCATGGGCCAACATTCTTTTAAAGGTTAGTCCCAACTGTGTGCCTGATGCTGCTAAAATAGACTTTAACCCTTGTGATCATGAATTGAACAAAGCAAGATCACAAAATGGATCTTTCCGTAGTGAACACCATCTGAAGATATACAAGTAAAAAGCTTATGGTATAATATATAGTATAATATTGCTGTGTATTTTTATAACAGGAACACAGGCAGGTTACATCTCTTGCACACAGTCCTATAATGAGGATTTGCAGGCAGTGAACCAGCGGTGAACTGTGGATTATTTCTAATGTTGTAACCATTAAACCAAACTGCTGGCCAAGAACAAAGAAAATGAACATTGAAAAACAAAGTGGGAGATACAAAAATAAAATAGCAGTAATTCAACAGGCAATTAGAAAGATGCAAAAAAATTGACTTGGGGCCATGCAGCTTATGAAAATTTGAATAATTTATTATTATTACATTTCAGCTATGGCAGTCTAAAGCAGAATTCATCGTTGAAATAAAATTCCCAATCTATATTCACACTGACTCTGGTGTCATACTGTACCTGGGATGATAATTATGAAGAAAGGTCATGATAGCAAATGAGGTTGCATAATCAGCCTACTGCAAATGGTTCATGACAGCTGCAGAATACAAAAATATACTCTAATGTATGTCCTGATATGGAGAATATGAGAAATGTAGCATAGAAGCTGAGCAGATGAATAGTTTATTTGCAAAAAATATTTGACTCAGTTAACTCTGCGAGGCTTTGAAAATAGATCATTCTTGACTGTGATGGATCACAAAGCTGTTGACATTTTATTTCCCCTAGATTTTGGACTGTGATTCAAACTTTAAGTTACTTTTGTTAAGATTTGTGTTTTTTCTGTCATATGAATCACTTGAACTTTGTTTATGGAATCAATTCATGTTATTTAAAGTAAGGTTTTAGATAACTGCCAGTTGTATATTAGGTCAGCTACAGAGGCTAATATCCCTTTTGTTAGATAGATTTACTGGTGTTTTGAGTTTTGTAGTTTAAGGAAAAACAATCCAACCAAGAGACATATTGTGAGATTAGGAGGAATCTGTTTTCAAACCATCATATTCCAGGTGAGGTGGGGATTCTTATCCCGGCAGTACTGGTTTCAAGACAGAAGCTAGCTCTGTATAGGGTGCCAGTACATCCCAGTGTACACTCATTGACACAGCCTTACACACTCTGGCAAAGCACATTTAGAGTTCTCAATGAAGATAATATGCATGTCTTTAGAGAGCTGGAGTAAATCCCATGGAGATATGGGGAGAAAGTGCAAATGTCTCTTAGCTCTTTGAGGGCTGAATATTTAAAAAAAAAACTCAAGTTTTTTTTTTTTCTTTTTTTTAATTTTATTGATTTTATTAAAATCAAAATAACATTCCATACACATAACTCAAGTTTAAAAAAAAAAAAAAGGTTCAAAACAAATCAACCCCCACCTCTGAGAAAGAGAGCCATGTAAAACTTTATGCTAGTAAAGATAAGTGAATAGATAAATTAATAAATGGATAAAGATAAATGGAGTAAAAGAGGGGAGAGAACCTGCTTCCTCAATTTAAATGCTTATTGTAAAATGTTATTAGATAATGCCAGGTTTTGAAAAAAATTGTACAGATCCTCTAAGTGCGAATGTGATTTTTTCCAATTTCAAATAGTATATAACATCCTTTATCCACTGACTTAGAATAGGTGAGTTAGGATTCTTCCAATTGAGCAAGATATGTGCCAGTAGTGTAGTAAAGGCAATTACAGTTTGTTTGTCCTTCTTCACTTTAAGCCCATCTGGAAGTACCCCAAACACAGCTGTTGGGGGATTAGGAGGGATTGTGACACCAAGGCTGTCTGAGAAGCATTTAAAGATTTTGGTCCAAAATAATGTTAATTTGGTGCAGGCCCAAAACATGTGGCCCAGTGAAGCCGAAACTTGATTGCAGCGTTTGCAGGTTGGATTGTCCCCTGGAAACATTTTGGACAGTTTTAAATGAGAGAGAGAGAGAGATGTGCTCGATATATAATTTTGAATTGAATAATTCTATGCTTTGCGCATTTGGAGCTTGAATGAATTCTGTGTATTGCTACTTTCTACTCCTTTTCTAAAATGTTGAGTGAGAAATCCTTTTCCCAATGTAGTCTGGGATCTTTGAAAGGGAGGGACTGTAAAATAGTTTTATATATTACTGAAATGCTGTCTGAATCGTCAAGGCTGAGCAATATTTTTTCCGGCATAGATGTAGATGGGAGGTGAGGAAAATTGGGCAGGTTATGTTTAACAAAGTTTTGAATTTGAAGATAGTGAAAGAAATGTGTTGCTGTAAAGTTAAATTTGGAGTGTAATTGTTTGTAGTATGCAAAGACATTGTCTATGTACAGATCTCTAAGTGATTTAATCCTGAATGTTTTCCAGCCATTAAAAACTGCATATGTTTGAGAGGGTGGAAAAAGGTGGTTCTCGTGCAGAGGTGCCATAGATAGAAGCTTCTTTGTCTTAAAATATTTCTTACATTGGTTCCATATTCTGAGTGAATGAAGCACAATTGGGTTGTTAGTATATTGGCAATAACTTGTATGTATAAAGGTGCAAAGCAAGGAATATAAAGAAGTACTGCAGGATTTTATTTCTTTTGCGGACCAAGCCTGTGTATGTTCATCTATTTGTGTCCATGTCCAGGTTTTTATAGTTTGTATGTTTGCTGCCCAGTAATAAAACTGAAAGATAGGTAGAGCCATGCCACCTCCTGCCTTAGGTCTTTGTAGGGTCGCCCTTTGAATACATGGATATTTTGAATTCCAAATAAATGAGGTTATGGTGGAATCTAATTTCTTAAAACAAGATCTATTGATGTATATTGGAATGTATTGAAATAAAACGAGAAGCTTAGGAAGGATATTCATCATGACGATGTTAATTCTTCCAGCTAGTGTGAGATGAAGGGTTGACCATCTATGCAAGCCTTGCTTAATTTTTTCCATACAGACAGAACAATTTTGTTGATAAAGAGCTTTATGTTTACTTGTGATGTTTACCCCGAGGTATTTAAACTGTTCTGCAATGATAAAAGGGAAGGTGTGCTTGAGAATTCACTGGGAAGAGCACACTTTTATTCAAATTAATTCTGAGACCAGAAATCTTTGGAAATTCTGAAAGTGCTGTTGGGACTGCAGGCACAGTATTTTGTGGGTCTGATACATCCATCCATTTTCCAACTCGTTGAATCTGAACACAGGGTCACGGGGGTCTACTGGAGCCAATCCCATTCAACACAGGGCGCAAGGCAGGAACCAATCCCGGGCAGGGCACCAACCCACTGCAGGACACACACATCCATACACTAGGGACAATTTAGAATCGCCAGTCCACCTAACCTGCATGTCTTTGGGCTGTGGGAGGAAACCGGAGTACCCTGAGGAAACCCACGCAGACACAAGGAGAACATGCACACTCCACACAGGGAGGCAAATCCGGGTCTCCTAACTGCGAGGCAGCAGTGCTACACACTGTGCCACCATGCCGCCTGGGTCTGATATATACAGTACCATATTATCTGCATATAGGGTAGGGGTCCTCAATCACGGTCCTGGAGAGCCGCAGTGGCTGCAGGTTTTTGCTCCAACCCAGTTGCTTAATAAAAAGCACTTATTGCTAAAGTAACACTTCTGCTTCACTTTAGTGATTTTGAGCCCTTATTGCTTAATTTTGTCTTAAACAGCTATTTTAATTGCTCCTTTTTATCAATAACATGCAAATGACAAGAGAGAGCAGCATTTCTCCATTTAGCTTATTTACATTTACACCTGTGTGTATTTATCTGCACTATTGGGTTTAATTAAATACTTGGAAGAAAAATGAAGAGAAAAAAGTGAAGGACTGAGAATTACTCATCCATTTTAGCCTTCAAATCATTTGCATGATAGAAAGGGAAAGAAAATCTAGGATATGAGAATGACCTGACATAGCAAAGTTAATTTAATTTCATAGCTTGTTAGTGCTTTATTGGCAAGAATTGCTTTCTAATTAAGCAACCAGGTCAGAACAAAAACCTGCAGCCACTGCGGCTCTCCAGGACTGGGATTGAGGACCCCTGATATAGGGAAACCTTCTGTTCCAATCCTTCGATCCCCTTTATCTCATAAGCATTTCGGCAGTGAGTTGCCAGTGGCTCAAAGGCGATTGCAAAAAGCAGTGGTGACAAGGGTCAGATGTCGATGCCATTTTAGAGGTCGTTTGCTCTTCGCTACTCATGCACGCATAGGGAATCGAGGTTAAATCAACAAACTTATGTAACTTTCCTTCTAGCAAAGAGAGTCAAACTAAAACATAAGGTCGAGTTTTGTTGCAGTTTACAGCTCATTATTGTCCTGTACCCCTGAATTTTGACAAAAGTCAATATCAAACCTGAAAGAGTTAGACAAAGACTTATCTATCGTTAGATCTACTGTTAGATACGTGTGCATGGAGGGCATCTTAAGGGCTGTGAATCAGGGCGCAGTACAAATATGGTACATGAGGAGTTGCTGTCAGTAACCTCTTTTCCTCTTTTGCCTCCTGAAACGAGAGCAAATGGCAAGACAACTAATGTTGCTTCTACATCCATCCCAGAAGTCTCACTTCTTTCATTATATACAATATGTAAAATCCTGCAACGGTGGAAGTCAGCATTCAGTCTTGGATTTGCATCTGTGAACATTGTAGCTTGTGAGCAGAAGCACTGACTACAAGAGTCACACTTTGGTTTTCATTTACTATTTTTGCTTTCTCTGTCGGTCTGGCCGGTGACACGTTAGAAGGGGATTGCCATAAGACGCTCCAGTTCTTTATCTTGTTTTATCACCTTCTTTAACAATTTCAAATATATGTTTCCTTATATATGGGCACTTGTAAAAAGATGCTGAAAAGCTGGAATGCTTTTAAAAAGTAATGTCATGAATAATTTTATAAATCAATAAACTTCCTAGAAAGTGCAGTAAAAAGAAAATAGCATAAATTAAATCAATGTTTGGTGTGACCTCCCTTCACCTTAAAAACAACAGAAATTCTCTTAGGTTTACATTCATGCAGTTTCTGAAGATACGCTTGTGGCCAGGTGTTCCAGGCTTCAAGAAGAACTTGCTTTAATGCAGACTTTGCCCATCTTCTTTGCTTCTGCCTCTGCTGGTAATCACATACTGGCTCAGTGATGTTGAGATTATGGTTCTTTGGGTGTTATATCATCTGTTGTAGGATTCCTTGTATCTCTTTTCATTGGGGGTAGTTTTGTATGATTTTGGCTTTGTGGTTGGGATCATTGCCCTCCTGCTGAATAAGCCAAGACAGATCAGATGCCTCAATGACTGGACTCGCTGACTGCTGAGGAGTACAGGCAGATTCTTCTCCATCAGTCCTATCAGGAAGGCATCTGATCGGACCGATGGAGAAGAATCTGCCTGTACTCCTCAGCAGTCAGTGAGTCTTCAGTTTTTATAAAATCATTAACTCCATTTGTGAGAATTCAGCCTTAAAACAGCAGGGGCCTCACACTATGTTTCTCTGATGCATGCAGACATTCATTCATGTAACACACTCCAGCACTTCAGCTGGCATACTGCCTTCTGTTAGAGTCAAAAAGCATCATTCTAGAGAACCTGCTGCCATTTTTCTGCACCACAGTCCCAGTGTTTTGATGTATAGGGGAGTCATAATTGCTTTATTTTCAACTTGAAAGAATTACTTTTTGGTTGTGGCTGTCCCATGAAGACCATAAGATTTGTTTAGACTGTAGATGTATGTACAAGGTTCTAGTAGTTTCTGCCAGTCCCAGAGCTGAAAATGCCAAAAAAGTGGCAACAACCAAGACTGATGGCAGACATATAGTTTCACTGACTAGTATTGTTTAAACCATTGTAATATTCTGCCAAGGGCACAAAATAACTATACCATGTTTGAAGGGCAAAACACAAGTTGACTGAAGGAAAGTATGGGATGGAAAAAAAGAAAACAATATATGAAGACATCAAAAGGTGCAATGCATGTTTGTCATAGCCTCCAACAATGCTTTTAGGTGAGGAATTACCCTGAAAGTCAGCGATGCCTTACAGCATTAGCTTTAAATGAAAGTTAGCCAGGCATACTGAATGCATTAACTGATAACAAAGGATGCATTTTGTACACCATGACAGAAAGTCAAAAGGTGAAGTTAACATTTTAAATATGGAAATGAAATGTTAATTTCTGTAGGAGAAAAATTGGTGTGCTAATATAGGACAGTATATAGAAAGTGAGAGATATTAAAGACTGGCGTAAGGACTGGTGTTAATGATGGAAACTGCTAAAAGGAAATACAAAAGTATTCTTTTGGAAGGCGAAATAAGAAGTAAAATAAGTAAAGGCACTTCAGAGAAAATTACAACAAGTTTATAGTTTGCCATAGAATATGCTATAGGCATAGACCAATAAATTGAAAGTGTTAGGAGAAATTACAGAAGTTGTTTAATAAAGAAAGCGGTTATGAGTTACGGTGCAGTTTTTCTCTGAAATCATGGGAAACATATAATCTGTTTTAAATATTCAAGGAGTTACTGAAGGATGAGAGAGTGCTATAAACAACGATAGAAGAAATAATCTTCTTGATCACTTGGAAAGAAAGCAAAAGGGACATAAAAACAGGAGATCTATTGAACTTTTTGCCTAGAAGACAACATATTGAGTGCTAGCAAATAGGACCAAGTCTGGGCAGTTTAGGTACATCAGGACATAAAAAATGAATGTTCATTAAAGAATAGTGTAGTAAATTAGTCTGAAGATTTAGCCGTACTGAACTTAATTTTGACACAGGAAAAAGCTTTTAATAAGTTGGCATAGGAGGAACTGTTAAGATGCTTAAAGACAATATGTACTGAGATGGTTGGCATTGTAAGTCTGAGTAAATGGATAAGTAAAAACAATAAATTAATAAACAATGGTATAAGACTAAGGTGTCCGCTATCTGTTTGTTTGGTGTATGGAATCATTTGCAAATAAAATAAGAAATGACAAGTGTTACTGGCGTAATAATCACAATTTTGAGTTAGGAGATTTGAGAACAATGTTGAATTTAAGCCAGTGTGACTGTGTGTTATGAGGGAAAATTACATAATAAATCAAAATGAGAAATACAATTAACAAAGGAATAAAGAACTTAATGATTAATTTTGGAAAAACAGACAGGAAAGAATAGATACAGTACAGAAAGAAGAGAAAACAATTAGACAGGACTATGAAAAATGAGACAGTTAACAATGAAAGTAAAGATAGTTTTTATAAAATAGATAAAACTTCCTTTAGTATAGCTGGCAGAATTTGCAGTACTGTGAAAATAAAAAACAGCAAAAAAATTACAATGAGAATTGACTTTTATTTGGTCTGGGAATCAAATTTTGAGAGTGTAGCAAGATGTAATAATGGGGGAAAAAGGGAGGGAAAGGTGTATTGAGCATACTTCACTGACTATTGATGACATATACTGTACAGTATTTAGACAAAGGTGAACATGGCATTAAATGGTAAAGGAAACGTGTTAATGTACTGTGCATAACTGAGTCAGTATTACAAAAGGGAAAGATGTACAGTCCACTAAATGGTAAACCAATTGATTTTCAAAAATTTAAATTAGTGTCAAATTTAAAAAAAAATCTAAAAATAAGCGCCGCCATGTTATTGCTGATGTATTCCATCTATCTGTTTTGTAGAAACAAGCCCAAAGAAGGTCCGATCCATTCCATTTCTTTATCAAGCCTTATGGAGTCAAATAGTGCCCCTCTCCCAGGTTTTACTTGTTTATTCTGCAGTTGTACAGTAATTTGTTTTTACAAAGATTTGATCTTTTTAGAGAAATGTGAAATTCAAAAATGAACGCCAGCCAATACAGCCAGATTGCTGGGTTTTTTTTCTGAAATGTGTGTATTTTTCCAAGACAGTTTTGCTGAGCTGCTCCTCTCACAGTTCCACAGATTTCTATGTGCAGATCTGTCAGTGAGGATTCCACTCAAGGATCTTTGAGCTGACAAGACGTTCACAGACGTTCTGCATGTAGCTGGTATTCAAGGTTGTCTATTCAGTTACATCTATTTGATTAATTAATCTTTCTTAATTTGTCTGATTCAGGATAGATATAAATAGACAGTTAAATAAGATTTGAATCATTTACAAAATAATTGTAAACAGTGAAAAAAAGGATATAAACTGCACAGATGCAGCTGGTATGCACCTTTCAATTCATTTTTACCATTGTCACACACGTGCGAGTTGGAGGCAGTCAAAGAGCCTAAAGGTGAGTGAAATCTCGCGAGACAAGGGTTTATCACGTGGTGCTTACCTGACTCTCTTTCTATCTACAGAAAACCGGAAGACAAGTAAAACAGTCGCAAAATCACAAATCCAAAATGGCCGCGATGACGTCACTTCCGGTTTCCATCTGATGGCGTCACTTCCGGTTCCAACTCGATTACTTCAGTCTGCTCCTAGTGACGTTGGTTCCGTGGTCCCGCCTCCAAACGTCACTTCCTGCCAACTACTTCCTCCCATCATCCCATCCTCTATATAAACGCCATTTTGTTACAGCATTTCATTCATTTGTGTACTGAAAAAAAGGTCATATTTGGATCATTCTTTTCATTTTGTCTGGACGACAATATACGGGGATAAAACCCCAAAACTTTTTCTATTTTGAGGACTCGTTATTTATTACACCATTTTGAATTCTCTCTTCCTTTTTTCGGAGACTGAGGGGCATTACACACCCCCATTAAAACAATAATAATACTAACTTGTAATGGGGGCAGCTGCCCTTATGCCCCTTAAGATTTATTATTCCAGCTGAATTGTAGAATTCCAGTGACTGTGGGAACCCCAGTCATTACTCCCTATGTGTAAGAATCCTAGTTATGTGTTGTATTAAATAACCCCAGTGCATATAACTTCTCGTCTCTTGACTGATGTTATTTTGTTGTGAAACAATGTTTTATATTTATACATTTGTGCAACAAATATGTTTCCCTCTGGGACAACAAAGTGTAGAAAAACATAAACCCATAGCCAAAACCTGCAACGCTTCAGTTTCAGCTAATGAATGGAAGGCCTAACATTCTCCTGAAGAATTCCCTGATACAGAGCAAAAATTACAGTAATCTATTCAACGGTAGAAACTTGTTCAAATCCTGATGTAGCAAAGCCTTCCTAAAACAGAAAGCCATATGTGTTTTAGCAAGCCTGAGGTCAGAACTAATGCTATAATTATTGAGCAGTGGTTTCCATGTTGCCATTCTGCCACAGATCCCATTTTTGCATAGCTCCATTGAGGCAATACCGCAGTGGTTCTTTTTCAAGGTGAGAGAGGTTTGTGGGCCCATAGGTGTTGGTTTAAGGCTCTCTGTGAGCTTTTGAAAAAAATGTATCAGACTAATAAACAAAAACGATTTCCTACTATCCCAGCTTTCTTTCTCCATTTAATCAATATGGCTCTCATTATGATCTAGAGGGGCCCAGGAATCTTAGATACAAAATTGTATCCCTTTCCAGACTGAATAGCATAAACAACGTTTTTGAGGTTTGCAGTAATATCTTTTGATGATTATGTGTTAAGTCTCAAGAACTTGTGAGCTGACAGTGTTGCTTGTATGATAAAGACCAAAAAATGTTGTCAGTTTGATATGTTGGGTAGTGCTTGTTTGATTATTTTGCATTTAAAATTGATCAAAGATGTACCAATGTCATTTTTTCTCATACTTTCCTCCATTCACAAGTATAACCTACAAAAACATCTGACCTGATTCACAGTAAATGCATATGCGGTACTGCAGAAAATCAGACATGGAGCAAATCCATTTTCACTGTACTGCATGAAGATCATGGGTCCTTCTTCTCCCTTGTTACACTGATTAACTGAGATGTTTCAAGGAATACTGTAATGGACATTTGCTAGACATTTGTGTCTGTGTGCTGAAACTCTTCCAGACTTTGCACATACATTCAGTGGTCACTTTATTAGGCACTACCAACAGGTCAGGCCCCCGTTTGCCTCCTAAATGGATTGAATCTTTTAAGGCTTGGACTGAGTAAGGTTGTTGGAAACCTGATGACTTGACAGAGTCACCCATTCAAGTTAAAAACCTTGCATTTCACTCCTTATATAAGGCCTTCTAATAGTCTGAGACTTGGGGACTTTGCGGACCAACAGAGTAAACTGGAGTCACTGCCAGGTTTTCGTGTGTGGAGCCAACCTGAGATGACGTCTGCTTTGTGACATGGTACGATACCCTGCTGAAAGTGTCCATTTGAAAACATAGAGCAGACTGTGACCTTAAAGGGTACATGTGGTCAGTGACAGTGCTTAGGTATGAGGTAACATTCACTAATTTGTGACAACCATTACACTCCCACCATCAGCCTGTACCACTGGCACAAGGCAGGATGTATCATGGGTCATGGGGTGTACTCCAAATTCTGAATATACGGCATCATCTGCATGCTTCAGCAGACACTGAGGTTTGATAGAGCAGATGCCATTTTTCTAGTTGTCATCCAATTAGTTTTAGTGATGCTGTGTCCACTGTAGCCTCATCTTTCTGATCTTACTTGACAGAAGTGGAACTTGGTCTGGCCTTCGGCTTTTTCCCATCTGCTTCAAGGTCTAACGCAGTAGAAGTATGCAGATCCTCAGTGCCCTTCCGCACACCACCACTGTACTGTTAGATTGTACAAGTCTGCCCCTTCTCCCATTACCTCTCTCTCTTAGAGTGATGCTGCTCACTGGCTTTTTTTACTGTTTATGACAACATTCTTAGTAAATTGTCATGGTTGCTTAGATCTCACATTTCTGTTCTTCTGATATTTGACTGAACAATAACTAAACCTCTGGACCATACCTGCACGCTACATGTACCTGATAAAGTGGTCAGATTTGGGTTAAACCATCACTGCTGCAAACCATTCCAGGTGTTAGGCATCATATTTGTTCATCCACATTAGTAGAGCACATAATTCTGTGATAACAGCAAAAATGTAGATTTTTTTTTTTATATCAGACTTGAATGATAAATTCATTTCTAACACTTGCTGCAACAGGAGTCTATGCATTGAAAAAGCGTACACAACTCCTAAATATTTAGCATAGGGAAACTTGGCTGAGGACAGAAACTCATGAGGAATTCTTTGTACCCATGAAATGCTCAGTGGGTTATATGAAGCAGTGAGTTTTGCACCGAGTCATGTTTGGTACGGAATCATTTTTAACATCTCTAGGTGTTGTTCATTCTGCTGGCAGTAGAGGGCAGTGCAAACCCATTGCTCTTTATACAGTACTCGTCTGACGCCAAGACTTCCATCCTCACAGTACAGTAGAAGGTATGGACTCTACCTGATGTCCTTTAGGATTTATGCCTTTTCCTTATACTGAGCTATTATAAAGTTACTGTCATTTGTTCCTGTTTAAAAAGTACAAGTTAAAGCTGAATGTACTCAGTCCTTTGGAAAAGTTACCTTTAGCAATACGAAACGTTTCAGGATTGCTTGTAAAAACTGATATATGTGTCCAACAAAATGCAATACTACTAAATGACTGAAATGAACTGCTTTTGTCACTTGATTCATGTTCCAAAGCTAATGAAATTTAAACACATTTGTCTTATTTATAAGATAAAAAAGAAGCATCTCTTTTCAACAATGTGTTTTTTCTTAGGGTTTAAAAGAGGGATATACCACACTACTAATTAGGGTTCAATTCAGAGCTCTCGTAGTAACTTTCACTTTTTAACTTCTAAGTTCTGTGTTTTTGGTTTTGTTTTTTTTTTGATAAACTTACTCTTTTTCTGATCCTTCTTTAGCTTGTCTGTTGCACAGAACACTCATGCATACCCAGTCACAAAATAAGCGAGCACACAAGTCTGTGAGACGAAGGTGAAAACCTGACAAAATCTTCATATAGACAAAGTGCACTCTTCACGACAAGCATGCAAGGAGCTGCCGAGCAGCGCGGCTAATCCCTGAGCCACCACGCTTGATGAATTCTGTTTATAAGTATTAGGTATCAAAGCAAAGCAGGCTTGGTTTTGTTTACATGGGCTGCCATCTTTTATATATCTTTGGAACAATGCAACACTTCAGAAATATTTACATTTTAAGAGTATAAGCAGCAGTATGAGAAACCCTGAGACACTCAGATTTTGGCCTAAAAGTGAGTGTTTTGTAAATGTCAAATGTTGGTAAAATTTGCAGCCTAAGAGTGAAAGTATATAAAAAAATTAAATTAATAAACCAAAACCAGTTAACTGCATTAAACTCTACAGTGGAATCAGAAAGTATTCAGGACCCTCCAGTTTTCTCACGCTTTGTTATGTTGCAGCCTTGTGCTGAAATCATTTAAATTCATTTTTTGCCCCAAATTAAGAAATACTTAATATCTCAGAATAAGACATTCATTTTTGTGAATTTGCTAAATATAAAAAGTTGAAATATCACATTGACACAAGTATACAGACCCATCAAGCACCACTGGTTGGAATTTCTGTGTGGATTTTTTCTTGGTTTAATGCAACAAGCTTCACACACTTGGATTTGGGTATAAGTGTTGACTTATTTTATTTTTCTTATTATGTCTATTATTTTTCTATTCTTTATTATGTAAAGCACTTTGAGCTACTGTTTGTATGAAAATGTGCTGTATAAATAAATGTTGTTGTTGTTATTCCCTGTCATTCTTCTTTGCAGATTGTCTCCTGCTCTTTCAGATTAGGAGGAGACCGTTGGTGGACAGCTATTTTCAGAGCTCTCCAAAGATGTTCAATTGGGCTCAGGTCTGTGGCCTGGCTGTGCCACTCAAGGACATTTGCAAAGTTATCCCACAAAGCCACCTGGTATTGTTTGGTGCTTAGGTTTTTTGTTCAGTTGGAAGGTAAAACCACTGCCCAGTCGAAGGTTAGGTTATCATTATGGACAACTCTGTACTTTGCTCTGTTCAGCTTTCTCTCAACCCTGACTAGTCTCCCAGTCCCTACCACTGAGAAATACACCCACAGCATGAGGCTGCCACCACCGTGCTTCACTGTTGGAATGGTATTGCACAGGTAATGAGCAGTGCCTGGTTTCTTCCAGATATGACACTAATATTGGTTTCATCAGATCAGAAAATCTTATTTCTCACAGTCTGATAGATAGATAGATAGATAGATAGATAGATAGATAGATAGATAGATAGATAGATAGATAGATAGATAGATAGATAGATAGATAGATACTTTATAGTCCTTTAGGTGCCTTTTTGAATTCTCCAAGTGGGCTTCCATGTGTCTTTTACTGAGAGAGGCTTCTGTCTGTCCACTTGGTAATGAAGCCCAGATCACTGGAGTGTCACAGAGATGTTTGTTCTTCTGAAGGCTTCTCTCATTTCTGTACAGGTTCTATGGAACTCAGCCAGGGTGACCATTTGTCTTTGGTTACCTATCTTCCCCTGGCCCTTCTCCCATGATTGCTCAGTTTGGTGGGAGGCCAGCTTTAGAAAGAGTCATGGTTGTTCCAGACATCTTCCATTAAAGAATTATGTTGGCTATTGTGCTCTTGGGAACCTTCAATACTATAGCACTGTAGCTTCACCAAATATATGCCTTGACAGAATCCTGTTTTTTTTAAGCTCTGTAGACAATTCCTTCAATGTCATGCCTTGGTTTTTGCTCTGATACACATTGTCAGCCATGGGGCCTTCTATGGGCAAGTGTGAGTGCTTTTCCTGGCCATGTCTTGTCAATTTCATTGACCACAGGTGGACTGCAAAAACAAGGTGTAGAAACATCTCAACGATGATCAATTGAATGGAACGCACATGAGCCAAATTTCAAGTGTTATAGCACAGGGTCTGAATACTTGGTGTCAATGTGGTATTTCAGTGTTTTATTTCTAATCATTTTTTTAAATGTTTAAAACAAACTTTTTGCTTTGTTACTCTGGGGTATTGAGTTTTGATCGATGTGGGAAAAATATTCACTGAAACAATTTTAAAAGAAGGCTGCAACAAAATGTGAAAGAAGTGAAGAGGTCTGACAACTTTTTGAATCCAAAGTATAAAAAGAAATGTAGAAAGTAACATTTCTCAGGATTCTTCAAATGCCAAATAAAAGCTTTATAAGATGTAGGCACAATTTCTGCCAAAAACATTTTCAATATGTAATCACTGTCATTTTGGGTAGCTGCACACGAAGAACTTGCGACACACTGCTAAGAGAACTGCCATGGATTAACTGGTTTTGAATGCACTGTGATTCCAGGGTTGCTATTTCCATTTTGTAAATGCTGCTAAGTAAAGTGAATTTAAAATTATGACTGGTGCTAAAGAAATTATTAATAGTACTTTTTAACTGGCTCACATTTATTTTTAGCATTAGCTTCATAAACTTTGAAAAATATGTAACAGAATTAATTACATTCCATTATGGAACCACAGGCAGGTGGAGCTCAAGACCTGATCACAACAGGCCATCCCACTCACAACAGACCGATCGGGAGGTGCCAACACTTTGGAATGTAAGATGAAGTCAAAGCATACTGGAAACAAACCCACATGGCCAGCCAGGGGCTGAGCCCTGGTTGATGGAGCCATGAGACCGCATTCTAACCACTGCAACACTGCCTCAGATGTTTTATCCTAAGAAAATTCTTCATTTTCCTTTTAGGTTCATGGCAAGCCAGAACCTTTTTGCTAGTAATGAAAACAAGGCTGATACAATCCTTTTCAGGTCAAATAGAAATGTATCCACATCTAAATGCTCACACTCCTGTACCTCAGTGCTGCTTACTGCATGGTTTGGTATCAAGACACACATGGCAAGAACATCGGTCTGAGTCCAGATTCTGGTAGGCAGGACTATAGCAGAAGATAAGCTATTTCAAGATGGTTTGTAACGGTACAGAGATGGAGGGTGTCCTTTGCAGCACAAGATCATTTCATAATTTCATAGATGGCAGCAGTGGAGCCTCTTTCATTTAATTTGGTAGTGTCACACACGCGCGCATGGGAGGCAGCTAAAGGGCTCGAGTGAAGGCAGTTCTGAGCCATGCCGGGATGTGGCAGAGCGCACTAACTCTCTTTCTCACTTCCCTGTAGACCTAACCCGGGAGGTTCCACCTGTCTCTCTGGACGTCACTTCTGGGACCGAGCCAATGGAGACAGACCTTGCCAGCTCCGGCCCCCCTGATGTCACATCCGGGACTAAACCAATGAAAGATGAACACGTGCCCGATCCTTATGACCTCACTTCCTGCCTCCCCCTTTAAAAGCCTTCCCTTTTCCCTTCTGTGTCAGTCTTGTTTTGGACTCTGTTGTAAGCACTTCAGTGCTGGTATTTGAAAAGAAAACGACTTTGCAGCCAGGATACCTAATTACATGGGTGGCTGCCCCAAACCTTTTTCTGTCTTTGTCTCGTTTTGTGACAGTGGCGTAGTCGGCAGGATGGAGAAGTCCCAGAAGAGAAGGGGACAGGACCTGCAAAACACCCAGGTGGGAGCGTACCGGGGCCGAGTATTCAGGCGGGGAGGGTGCCCGTGGTTCGGCGAGACCCGGTGCGGGCTCCGCTCCCAGCACGCAGAACTAGGCCATCTAGAGAGGCCAGGGAGTGTGCGGGTGGGGCTCACCGAATGGGCTGCCCTGGAGGGGGGAGACGAGAGGGACTCAGTATGCTCTCTTGGGGGAGAGTGCCTGCCCCCAGTGAAACCACAGCCCCATTTACCACCTAGGGGTGCCCCAGACTGGCAGGTGAGTAAAATAACAAGTGGAGGTTGGACCCTGAGAGGCCGACCAGTAAACAAGCCTGGTCCTTATGGGCAAAAGTATGGCAGTGGCTACGGCCCTTGGAAAACAAGCCCTACCAGGTCATTGAGCAGGTAGCTTGCTATCTGCTCCTGAAAGCACTTCCCCAGGGCTTCACCCAGCCGGTCTGGGGCACAGTTTAGAACATGTCAGGGCTCATAGAGCTTCTGGAAACACAGAGGCGGCCTCACACTCTGGGAGAGCAGAACCGTCCTTCTGCCAAACTCAGCCGGGTATGTCCCAAGACCTAGCCCCTCCCTGTACAACCGGAGCTTGTATCGGCGTCCGCTGGCGGCACGCAAAACCGCTTGGAGGCGAGGAGGAATGCAGGTGGAGGGAGGAGGGCTTGGTGTGCTCTGACAAACCCGTTGGCGGTCCCGCATACAGGCGTGGTGATCGTTAGCGGGTTTAAAACTTCCGCTCTGCTCGATTCCGGCAGCAACATTTCCATTGTTGCCCGCCGTTTTGTGCTACCGCGACAATGGCTAAAATTCAAGACCAGTATAACCTGTGTCCACGGGGAAACCCGCTGGTACAGGACCGCCGCTGTGTCATTAGCTACGGAGGATCAGTCCAGAAAGTAACCGTGGCAATCCTTCCTGATCCTCCACACCCGGTGATACTGGGGCGGGACTGGTCTGAAATTAAAAGCGGTGAGACACATACCACTCCCGGGGTTAAGTTGGGCCTCGTTATGGACGGAGATGAACCGTCTCAAGCTGCCTCCACGCCGTGTAATCAGCCGGCAGAGAGAGAAGCAGCCGTCCTGGGTGGCGTGGCAACTCCGGGCCGTCGCAGGCTGACACGTCATCCACCAACGCCGGGGCGGGAGAAAACCACGCCCATTGAGGTCGGCGCTGACCCTCTCTCCGTGTTGCGGTTTCAATTTAAAAGACGCCGGCTTCTTTCAAAGGGAGCAATGGAATGACGACTCCCTGAAGTTTGTAAAAAATGCAGTGGTCCTTGTCAATGGCCAACGCACTAGTCAGTCGATGCCACAGGGCCCCTACTTTGTGTTAGATAATGACCTCCTTTACCGTGTAGCAATGCATGACGGGCAGGAGACGAGGCTGCTGCTAGTGCCGCGTACCTTCCGGCGGCAGGTCTGCGAGCTAGCACACGCCCACCTCCTAGGTGGCCACCTGGGCACCGAAAAAACTCTGGAGCGGATCAAGCTCCGGTTTTACTGGCCAGGAATTAATGAGGAGGTTAGCCGCTTTGCGCTTCCTGCCCGGAGTGTCAACTGCGACAGATTCCTAGGAGGGACCGTGCTCCTCTTGTTCCTATTCCCTTGATTGGCGTTCCCTTCCACAGAATCGGGTCGACCTGGTGGGACCTCTAGAGCCCTCAGCCCGAGGACACAAGTACATTTTAGTCCTCGTGGATTATGCTACACGATACCCCGAAGCTGTTCCGTTGCGCTCAGCTACCTCTAAAGCCATCGCACGGGAATTACTAGGGGTATTCGCGTGGGGATCCCCAAAGAAGTCTTGACAGACCAGGGGACCCCCTTCACCTCGGAGACGTTCAAGGAGACTGCCAGATTACTGAAAATAAAGCATTTAAAACCTCGGTGTATCATCCTCAAACCGACGGATTAGTAGAGAGGTTTAATCAAACTCTCAAGCAAATGCTGCGTAAGGTGGTCAGCGAGGATGGAAGGAACTGGGATCAGCTGCTCCCCTCGTCCTTTTGCCTATCGGAAGTCCCACAAGCCTCCACGGGTTCTCCCCTTTGAACTACTGTATGGGCGACAACCTCGGGGCATATTGGATATTTTGAAAGAAGGCTGGGAAGAAGAGGCTCTTCCCACCACTAACATACTGGAGTATATCGCCGAGTTACGCGATAGATTTGGAAAGATTCGCCTGTCCTTAAAAGTCACATGGAGGAGGCTCAAGCAGCACAGGTTCGCTACTACAACCGCTGCACGCCTCTTGGGAGTTCCACCCGGAGATCGGGTCATGGTCCTAGTGCCTACCTCCCACTCTAAGTTGCTTGCCCACTGGCAGGGCCCCTCTGAAGTTAAGGAGAGGAAGGGACTGGTCGACTATTTGGTGAGTCAACCCAATCGTCGGCCAAAGGAGCGGTTTATCATGTGAACCTGCTGAAACCGTGGAAGGACAGGGACCCGATCCCTCCTCCGGCCAGCCCGCTCACTCTTCGCTCACACACACGACCTTAACTTTGGCACAGACTTGAGACCCAGGCAACGGCAGGAGCTGGAAACAGTTATCCGGACCGTTCGAGAGGTAGTCAGTGAACACCCCGGAAGGACCTCTCTGATTGAGCACAACATTGTGACAGAGCCCGGGGTTGTTGTCCGAGAACGCCCGTGCCGTCTTCCCGAGGCAAAAAAGGCTGAAGTGGAGCTTGAGATCAAGCGCATGCTGGAACTAGGTGTAATTGAGGAAAGTTATAGTCCCTGGTCCAGCCCCATTGTGCTCGTCGGTAAGCCTGGCGGAGTTGGAGGTTCTGCAATGACTTCCGTCGGCTTAACCAGGTCTCCCAATTTGATGCCTATCCAATGCCACGCGTGGGCGACCTCCTCGAGAGGCTTGGACAGGCTCAATACCTGACCACACTTGACATGACAAAGGGTACTGGCAGGTTCCTTTAACGGACTCCGAAGGAAAAACGCGTTTAGTACCCCTAGCGGACACTGGCAGTATCGTGTCCTTCCATTTGGGTTACACGGGCTCCAGCAACCTTTCAGCGTCTGGTGGACAAAGTGCTTCGCCTCATAACTCATACAGTGCTGCCTACCTAGATGGCGTGGTCATCTATTCCAGCACATGGAAGGAACACCTACAGCATGTCCAAGCGGTATTACGGACACTTGGTGAGGCCGGGCTCCGGATTAATCCCAAGAAATGTTTCTTTGGATTAAGCGAGGCCAAATATTTAGGCTACCTGGTGGGTCGGGTACCGTAAGGCCACAGTGCTCCAAAATTGATGCCATTCTGAAATGGCCCGTCCATGAACCAAGCGGCAGGTCCAAGCCTTTCGGGTTAGCGGGTACTACCGCCGGTTTGTACCCGGTTTTGGAGAAAGCGCGCCTTGACTGATTTAACAAAGAAGAGGGCCCGAACATTGTGGTATGGACTGCAAAACAGACACTGCATTTGGTGACTTGAAGAAGGCCCTTACGTCCGCACCTATTTTGATGGCACCTAACTTTTCTTTGCCTTTCATCCTCCAGACGGACGCCGACACAGGCCTGGGAGCCGTGCTGAGCCAAAGTGTCGATGGTGTCAACACCCGTCATGTTCCTGAGCCGGAAACTGTTGGACCGGGAGACCAGGTATGCGGCGGTGGAGAGGGAGGCTCTGGCGATTAAATGGGCGATCACTCAGCTGAGGTACTACCTGTTGGGCCGTGAGTTCACCCTTGTCACGGACCATGCACCTCTACAGTGGATGGCCCTGCACAAGGAGTCGAATCCGCGGGTCACCCGGTGGTTTCTTGACCTGCAGCCGTACAAGTTTTCGCTCGTTCATCGTCGGGGTGCTCTCCATGCCAACGCTGATGCTCTCTCTCGGGTTCACGACCTCTCGGTTAGGTCGCCCGACCCGGCGGGTCTGGGCTGAGGGGGCCTTGTCACACACGCGCATGGGAGGCAGCTAAAGGGCTCGAGTGAAGGCAGTTCTGAGCCATGCCGGGATGTGGCAGAGCGCACTAACTCTCTTTCTCACTTCCCTGTAGACCTAACCCGGGAGGTTCCACCTGTCTCTCTGGACGTCACTTCTGGGACCGAGCCAATGGAGACAGACCTTGCCAGCTCCGGCCCCCCTGATGTCACATCCGGGACTAAACCAATGAAAGATGAACATGTGCCCGATCCTTATGACCTCACTTCCTGCCTCCCCCTTTAAAAGCCTTCCCTTTTCCCTTCTGTGTCAGTCTTGTTTTGGACTCTGTTGTAAGCACTTCAGTGCTGGTATTTGAAAAGAAAACGACTTTGCAGCCAGGATACCTAATTACATGGGTGGCTGCCCCAAACCTTTTTCTGTCTTTGTCTCGTTTTGTGACAGTAGAAACAAAGCCAAGGTAAGAGCCAGGCCCGAGTTTGAGACAAGGCCATCAGAGAATGCACAGATCCACGGTACTTGGGTCTTTTGACGTGCTAGCACATCTTTACAATGCAGGAGGACCTTGTGCTTACCACGGGGCAAAGTTTCTGATAAACTCCCATAAACGATCTTCACAGTAACATTTCTGACCAGAGCAACAGAAAATTAAGTACAAAATGTACGCAAAATCTTCATCATTTCACTTTATAGAATGTGCTATTGTGAATAATTGCGTAATTCTACAACATAGTTACTAAGATTTATATTAATAAAAGGTGTATTTTTTATGAAAGGCTAAAAGGGATATCATTTAGATTCCAACAGAAATATCTTTCCTTTTGCTTTCAAAAAGAAATAATTTTAATGGACTCCAGGGGCATCGCTTCAGCTCTCCGAGTTAATTAAGATGCGTGATGAAGTATGGAGCAGATGTCGGTGACAAGTGCAGTACTTTTCATCTCCTTCTTTATATGCTTTCTTGGGCTATAATGTATTTTAGGTTCTAATGATGTGTTTTACATTTTAGGATTGAACTGTCAAAAAATGCTTCAACTGATAGTGCTTATTATTTGGAATCTCAGTACATTGAATTTTATATTTTTATTTACCAAATAACCCAATGTACCGAATATGTACTATTTATTACGAATAGATACTGTGATAGGGTGCTTGACTAATGAAAGGTTGCCAGATGCAAGGCCACCATCAGGATGGTACAGAGTAGGGTGAAGTCCCTGAGGATCTTCTAGTTTAGAGAAAGTGGAAGAGAGCCACCCTGGCATTTCTCTCAGCTGAAAGCTGCATGGACATGGTAAACACTGTAATGCCTGGTCCACCAGCAGAATGAAACCCACAGAAGGCCCCAGAACAAGACTGAGATACTGATGTGCTTGAGGAGACAGGAGATCATGTTGCACTGAACACTACAGGACAAGAGCTTTTAACATTTAGACTGCTTTTAATCAGTATGTACAGCTACTCTTCAATTTTCTGAACCCATTTCGTGCAGTGCAGAGTCACAAGTGGGCATTAGATGTCAACACAAGAATCTGTCCTGCTAAGAGGTGGAAAATAAGAGATGTGATCAAATACAAAGGTTGAAACCAAAAGTTCTCATGAAGAAATGCCAAAGCCCAATGTGCATAACAGAAATCAAAGTCCAAGTAATGTGCCTGAAATTTTGTAACCACAAAAACAGAGAAAAGAATTTGATTAGTAAGAGTTTGGTTTTATATGGACATCTGCAATCTTTGATAGAGACATGACATCTGAGGTGACCTTTTAACCCGTCACTCTACTGCGGTTGTGGGCCATGACTTCAATCCTTGGTGACCAAACTGTAGTATTCACAAAATGGTGGCATCAATAAATAAAACAAAATGTCAGAAATGGCACAAAATAATTTTATCCACTTGAAATACCACATGTAAGAACTGATGACAAGTGTCGATTTGTCATGCTCAAAATCCAATATTAAGTGCGAAAAATGAAAGATACACATGACCAAAAAAATAGAAACAAAATTGACTCTGAACAGGAATCATCTTTTTCGAAGGTCTCAACAGGCTCTCAAATTATCGGAAAGTGTTTCAAAAGGGATCTCCTATAATTGACATCTTGGGATGACATTGTCTATGAAGACATTACGTCATGCTGAAATGCACATTGAGCATGCAGCAACCACAAATCATTTTAAAGTAATATTGCTTGAGATTAAATGTACATCAACTGATCCAGTCATTTTCAAACATACTTAATAGAGAAGTTATTAAAAAAGAGCCACTTGACCTGAAATTTTTCTCTGAAATATCAACTGCCGTTTTTCTGTACTGCAGGTATTTTAATCTTCAATATAGTGTCACTCACTCAGTGGCCAAAACATTGTGAACACTTTATAGAGTGAACTCAGCAATGTCAACTTCTTGAACTGGCAACTGTTGGCAGTCATTTTTTCCTGACTTTAAGGTTTGTACTTATTTCTTACTGAATTATTCTGAAGTTTGGTTCTAGTCAACTGATCCACAGAGTACACTCATGGGAAAATGTTATGCACACAATTCCCTTGTGAATCATCATTGTACATCATCTTCAGTGGAACCACCACATGTGAGCTTGGTTTTGAATTTAAGTTTTTTCATTTATTTTAAGATTCTTATTTGCCTTGTCTTAAGATTTCATTAGCTTCTGATTAATACGTTTTCCAATACTGGATAATAGTTTGTGTCAGTCCTAAAATTGCAAGGAAAAGGAAAAGATTTTCCAAAATATTCAAATAATTATCCAATATGGTAAAACAATTATTTTCACAATTTAAAAAAGGGAAATGTATGCACAGTACTGGTATTTCTAAATATTACCCTACATCTTCTATAGTGTTATCTCAGACTAGCTGCCCAAATTTAGAATTAATTCAGTATAAAGTATATCATAGAACTAACACTCCTACTTACACTAAATTAATTGGGGATCGTGGGTGGGCCAGTACTGAGCCAAAATCATCCCTTTATAAATTGGTAGCTTATCTCTGGGCCAACTCAGATACATGAGATATATATCATACATATATATATACAGGGTGGGCCATTTATATGGATACACCTTAATAAAATGGGAATGGTTGGTGATATTAACTTCCTGTTTGTAGCACATTAGTATATGTGAGGGGGGAAACTTTTCAAGATGGGTGGTGACCATGGTGGCCATTTGGAAGTCGGCCATTTTGGATCCAACTTTTGTTTTTTCAATAGGAAGAGGGTCATGTGACACATCAAACTTATTGGGAATTTCACAAGAAAAACAATGGTGTGCTTGGTTTTAACGTAACTTTATTCTTTCTGAGTTATTTACAAGTTTCTCTGTGTACAGCCATTGACATGTCGCAGAGGTTAACACGTGAGGAGCGGATAGAAATTGTGTTGATGTCTGGTGAACGCAGTAACCGGGTCATTGCAGTAGATTTCAATGCAAGACACCCTACGAGACCACCCATCTCCCATGCTACAGTTAGCAAACTGCTTGCTAAGTTTCGTGAAACTGGTTCAGTGTTGGATTTGCCAAAATGTGGGCCATGAAAACTGTCACTAATGAAGAAACATCAGTGGCTGTCCTAGCTTCATTCAGCAAGAGCCCACAGCGTAGCACTCGCTGCATGTCACTGGAGAGTGGCATTAGTCGAACATCCCTTCGGCGGATTTTAGCTGCTCACAAATGGCACCCTTACAAACTCCAGCTACTGCAGCATCTCAACGAAGATGACCCAGATTGGCGCACTGAATTTGCAGAATGGGCAAAACAAAAATTGGAACAGGACCCTCAGTTTACGCAGAAGATTTTGTTCAGTGATGAGGCAAACTTTTATGTGAATGGTGAAGTTAACAAACAAAACCACCGCTATTGGTCTTACACTAACCCACATTGGATAGATCCCTCCAAGACTGTTGGAACAAAAAAATTGATGGTATGGTGTGGTATATGGGGTACAAAGATAGTGGGGCCATTCATCATCAATGGAAACCTCAAGGTCACTGGATATGTGAAATTGCTACATGATGATGTGTTTCCCTCTTTATGCACTGAAGCTGGCACGTTTCCTGAGTTTTTCCAGCAAGATGGTGCACCTCCACGTTATGGGTGTCAGGCCCGAGCATTCCTAGATGAACAGTTTCCTGGAAAGTGGATTGGTCGTCGTGGGCCAGTTGAATGGCTCAAGGTCTCGATCTGACCCCTTAGACTTTTATCTTTGGGGTCATCTGAAGGCAATTGTCTATGCTGTGAAGATACGAGATGTGCAGCACCTGAAACTACGGATACTGGAAGCCTGTGCTAGCATTTCTCCTGCGGTGTTGCTATCAGTGTGTGAAGAGTGGGAGAAGAGGGTTGCATTGACAATCCAACACAATGGGCAGCACATTGAACACATTTTATAAGTGGTCAGAAACTTGTAAATAACTCATGAAAGAATAAAGTTACGTTAAAACCAAGCACACCATTGTTTAAATTGTGAAATTCCCAATAAGTTTGATGTGTCACATGACCCTCTTCCTATTGAAAAAACAAAAGTTGGATCCAAAATGGCCGACTTCAAAATGGCCACCATGGTCACCACCTATCTTTAAAAGTTTCCCCCCTCACATATACTAATGTGCCACAAACAGGAAGTTAATATCACCAACCATTCCCATTTTATTAAGGTGTATCCATATAAATGGCCCATATATGTATATATATATATATATATATATATATATATATATATATATATATATATATATTGTGGAATATGGTTTCCCGGCCAATACCCCCAAGCCGCCAGATGGAGCCCTCCCTACAACATGGAGGTGCCCTGAATTGCAGCAGGGCATCATGGACTTTGGAGTTTTAATTCACAGCCCTGCTGGATACTGTCAGGGCCGCCAGAGGACGCTGCAGGGAGGCTCACGGACTTGTATTTTCCGTTTAGCCTGGAAGTACATCCCAGTCCGAGCTGAAGAAAAGAAGGAGTTTTTCACCCGACCCGGAAGTGTTACAAAGTCACATGGACTGAGGGACAGAAACACTTCCGGGTCAAAGACTTTAAAAGGATTGTGGGAGATCCCAGCAGTGAGCCGAGTTGGGAGGAAGGGTGACTGAGCGGCTGGGAGGTGTGAGGATTATTGATTGTGATTATTGTGTATTGTTTATTGTTTATTATTGAAAGTATAGTGGAGGTACGTTGCGCACATTAATATTATAATAAATTAATTATTGGGACTTTTATCTGGTGTCTGACGCATTGTCTGAGGGTTCAAGAGGATGACAGCACCCCCTATCTGTCACACTAAAATGATCAGACTCAACACACTTAAAATGGTTTGGGGCAGCCACTCTTATATTATCCTTGGCTGTAATGGGTTGAAATCTGACAATAAGTTTCTTGGTTGGAGTCCCGAAATGAATTGATGATGGTTTGTAAAGATGGTGGTTTTAAATAGTCAGACTGGAAGTGATGTTCTTCTGACATCAATTGCAGCGCCGGAAGTGATGTTAGTCGCGGTCCCACAACTGGAAGTGACATCATCCTGGGTCCGGAACCAGAAGTGGCGTCATCCTAGGCACCGGAAGTGACGTCATCAAGGATAAGTCAGACTGATTTTCCTGTGGCTGGTCTGCAAAGATAACAGGAAAAGATTTAGTGCACCCCACCACCCCCTGGCCTGGCATGGAATTACCTTCACTTGGTCCATACAACGTCCTCCTACTCACACGTGCGTGACTCTCTCTCTCTCTCTCTCTCTCTTTATATATATATATATATATGTATATATATATATTTGATTTTAAAACAAAACTCTGTTGGTTGGTGTGTGATTGTCTTAAAGCTGGGGTTTTCTTCCTGTCTTGTATTTATTTATTGTATCATCATAATTTTTCAGTTATTATGTTTCATGTTACTGTGTTAGTTCTATTAGTTTTTTTATCATTTGTCTGCATTAATTTAATTTAATGTCTTATTGTTGTTAGGGCAGCTCCAGTGTTGTTAGGGGCGTGCCCTCTGAGGTCAGCACCCACGTCAACGGGTTAAAAAAATCATGAGATGACCAGGGCTGTCTTAATGCATGGGCACAATGGGCACTGGCCGGGGGCCCCAGGAGCATAGGGGCCTTGATGTTTCTGATGCCTATTTATGTTTCTGCTTTGCTGTCAAAGCAGGGGCCCCAGCACACTACTGTGCCCAGGAGCCTTTGATGCTGGTAAGACAGCCCTGATGAGATAATTTCCCTATCGAAGTTTATGAGTTCCTTTTGATGCTTGATATTGTGAGTTATTCTGTCTGCTTGGATTTTTCTTTGGGTTTGACTCTTGCCTGTAATTTTTTTACTTTGATTTTTGCTTCTTATTTTGGCCTTGACATTGTGCGGTAGATCATACGGTTTTGACCCTTTTCTCACTTTGTCAATGCCTCTTTTCCTGGTTTTCCTCATATCATAAGCTCACTATCAGTGCAGATGTCACCACGCCTGAGGCCGTGCTCTGGTTGTTTTAGAGGATCTTGGGAGTGGTGCACTGAAGTGACAGGAGGGTTTCATACATACTGTGTTTGCATTGAATGTATAGTTTTTTGATCTTCTTATGTTCTGTTTATTGGATTTCAGCCTTGGATTTTGTATTGAGACCTATTCAACTAGGCAACCCCATTCTCATTTCAAAAGATTCCCATTATGGACTGTTTCTTAAGCCAAAGGTTTTTGACATTTTTTCTTTCCCTTGAGAGACACTTTGGGATATTCTGGGACATTTACGGCATTATGAAGCCCAAAATCCTTCAAGGGACTACGTAGGCCAAGGCAGACCAGTAGAGTTTAGGTCAATGTGCCTAGGGTGAGATCTACTCTGGTCAGGCTGGTGTAGGCCCAGCTTAGGATTTTAGTGTCTTTAGAGGCATTGCAGCCCTTTTTTCCATGTCTATAACACTGCATCATAACAGATTCTTGACATTGATTTCTGGTTAGTGTTTTGATTTTTGCTGTCTTCCCAGCTTCAAACTTTATCTTGTTTGTCTTTTTTCTGGTTGTAAACATTAAAACAATTCTGCCTCCTTGTGGCAGCAATATACTGTGCTTGTCTAGGGATGTCTTCGTAATCAAACGAAAAGCCAAAATTCATTGTTATTGTTGTCACCATCCTCTTAAATTAGATGCAAAAGAGTATGCTAAACACGAAAAATGAATAGAAATAGCCACAGAAAATTCCTCCGTACAATATTGATTTGAAAATATTTTAAAGAAAGCAGTACCCATCCTATCAATACTATAAAGTGTAAGTAGATTCATAACTTTGAAAACTGTCATGTGGTGGACCACTAAGTGCGCTGAAAGGACTGAATGGTGTCCCCTCTCATGTCACAAATGGTGTCCCCTCTCATGTCACATTGCTTATGCTGTAATTGTTTGGCTCTTATTAAATTTGCTGTTCTTTTTGAGTGCTGATGTGTTTGTACATCAGCCTTACGTCAATGCTACAAGAAATGTAGGATTGTGAGATTCATTGAGAGGTTAGTGTTGAGGAACAGAGATGTTAGAGCCGGGCAGCCACATGCACTTCAGAACCGGTCATCAGTCTGACGCTAAGCATGTTCAGGCCCGGCCAGTACTTGGGTGGGAGGCCATCTAGGAAAATCTTGGGTTGTGTTGGTGAGGCCAGCAGGAGACGCTTACCCTGTAGTCTGAATGTGGATCCCAATGTCCCAGTGTAGTGATGGGGACACTGTGATGTAAAAATGGTGCCGTCCTTTGGATGAGACATGACACTGAGGTCCTGGTTGAATTGCTTACCACGACCTGCTCATTCTAGCTCCCCTAATCATCCCCTGTCTCTAACTGGCTATCCATCTCTCACCCCTTCACCACCTAACAGCTAATGTGTAGTGAACGTTTGAGTACAATAATGACTGCTGTCACATCATCCATGTGGATGCTGCACATTACTAGTAGTATGAAAAGCACTACATAAATGTAAGGAATTATTGTTATTATTAGAAGAAAGGAAAATTAAGTCGGGGGTATGGAGAAAATAAGGAAAAAGAGGAAAGAGAAGAGCCAATAAATAAAGAACTGAGATTACCTCTGGCAGAGGCCCAAAAAAGGCATCCTTTCCAGTACTCAATATTGCACACTTTTTTCTTCTTCTGTCTCATTTATGTTTGTGAAAGGCCCATCTGCAAGGCTTCTCTGACCTCATGCAAATTTCAATTCATTAGTTGAGATACTGTGATGAACAGAAGTGTTACAGTATTTGTAACTGGAACAGTCGTCTTTTTGTTGTGTACTGGCTGGCAGCTGGCCTTGTGCTCTTTTGGATGTTGTGAGACTGCAGCTGTGTTGGGTAAAGATGCTTTTTTTCAGTGTGACATCTTGGGTGTCAAGCCACATGCGCTAATTACACCAGGAAAATGTCAAGTGATGTGGCCTTTGGCAGCCACCCCATTCGCTGTCTTGCCAAATAGAGCAAAGCTTTAACAAAAAACAATAAAAAAACCCTCTGAGGCCATGACCGCCTTGCATTTTCAAATAAGCCACAAGGCAACAGTCAATTTCTTGTCAACTCTGACTTTGCCCATAATTATATAAGGAGAAGCATAATGGCAATCTGTACATGCCAGTTTGGGCAGACATACAGACTACTGGGGAGGCAGTAAGTTCTGTTAGAACGTAGGATGCCACTGAAAAGAGGACCAGAAATGGAACAAGATGGCAAACCAGCCACAAGCTGAAGACTTCCTGATGTTGGAAGATGGCAGGCAATGTAATGTCAGCTAAGCAAACTGAATGTCTAACACAGGGGGCCATGGGAGGCAAGCGGGCAAACTGCAAGAGGCCATCAGGTAACAGCAAATGCATGCCTGCAGTCAGGAAGGAGACATACAAACTTAACTTGGTGGTCTCAGAAACATCTAGAAGGCCTGCTGGCCTTAGTATTGTGTATACCTGTCCCAGAAGTGGAATCGTAAAGTCGGTATCTGCCCATTGATATCTGCTGACGATAAGAATTTCACAGGCAGGGTGAAAAGGCTGCCAGTAATTTATATAAAGATAACTGGAGGTGAGATGAACAGCATTTGTGTAATTTCAAGGTGGGAAAGACCGGAGTTGTGGAAGTCAAGACTGACGGGTTTTTCCGTGATTTCTGTTAATTTGATGCCATGTACTCTCCCTTGCTTCACTAAGCACTGGAAAAAAATATTTTTAAGAAAAGAACCCCTTTGTTATTTATACGCTAAGACACAAATCATAAAGTCGTAAACCATAATGTCATCCCTGATGGAGGATGGCAGGAATTGTGGGAAAGAGGGGTCCTTTCATCGGATTGGCTGGCCCAGCACTGTTTCAGCCATGGAATGGCCAAATGGGGGAGGCAGCGTGATGGATGAGGTCTCCAGGACTCTAAAAATATCCAAATCTTATTATGTGATATCATCTACTGTTAAATTCTGCTCCGTACTTCTAAAATTTTTATTTTTATACTGTATTGAGGATTTGTTCTGTTCTGTGTATTGTATTGTATTGACCCCCTTCTTTTTGACATCCACTGCATGCCCAACCTACCTGGAAAGGGGTCTCTCTTTGAACTGCCTTTCCCGAGGTTTCTTCCATTTTTATTTTTTTGGAGTTTTTCCTTGTCTTCTTGGGGGGCTGTCAAGAGGCAGGGCCTGTTAAAGCCCATTGCAGCACTTCCTGTGTGATTTTGGGCTATACAAAAATAAACTGGATTGTGAACTGTATTGTATAAAAAATAACTTAAATGTAATCAGTGATCTACATCAGCAAATTCAGACCTGCGCACAAACTCCACCCAAGGTAACCCTGAGCATGAAACATAATCAGGTTCACTGGAAAGGGGTCTGTCCGTGCAAATAGGTCAAAGTCTTGGTGAAGATGCACGTATCTATGAGTTTTTATCCTAAGCAGTGTTTTTTCTCATTAATGGATGGGCATACAGTGAAGACAACAACTGCTGGCATTCAGCTGTGCTAGCATTGCTGGGAGTTTGGGTGCCACAGATTGTGTGACCCTGCTCAGACATGGAATATACAGTAGAAGCGCTCTGAGAGGGCACTTAACACCAGCAAGAGGTACGGACCCCTCCATGCTCAATGTATTAATAATCATTTAATTTAAAGACAACTTAATATTCATTTCTCTTTACTGATTTTTTGTTGCACTTGGAGAAATCAAACTATCTGAGCCATAGCTATTTGAGTTCCTGCGTAATTTATTGTGAAGCTGCCAAGGACCTTGAAAGTGCAAGCTCACAAGTTTCTTGAAAAAAGCTCAAATGAAGCAAAACAACTTTTAAGAATCTGTGGAAATGTCATATGGGTCTGTCATAAGAACACCAAAAAAGGGCAAACAAAAATGAGTTCAAAATGTACTAACACAGTTTTCAACATTTGTCTCTGTATCATCTCATACAATTTAAGATTAGTTTAATACCATGGTCCATCTCTCCATTCTTCTTCCCAACCTGCTTCTCCAGGGCAGGGCCAAGGGCTAGTTTAATACCATCTCCCTACAATGTCATGTCGTTTCCTAACCCACTTAACCCAGACCAGAGTTGCAGGGTGTAGCCATAGGTTTGAAGTGTGCCACTGTGATCTGTGAAGTTTATTCCAAACACAGGGAGAAGGACATGAACAGGTGGACGGCTACCAGGAGCACCTGTCTGCTATTTAAAGGCAGGGATTTTGGTTGATTAAAGCAGGCCTGACCTGTATGGAGTTCTTAGAACAGGTACACAGTGTCCTGACTGGGTCTCAGAAGAACACAGTCCATATGTAACAGAACCGTACCTGGCAAGCTTCTACAGGGAGATTCTAATGAGCTGGGCCCTGAGTAACGTGTGGTTTAGGTTTATTTGTCATATATAGGTTAACACAGGGTCAACATACAGTACAATGAAATGTGTATGACGAGAAAAACAAGTCACTCAGCCTAGATCCAATAAAGCTAAAAAATACAAGTTAAAAATAGACTAGCTATATAAAACAAAATGCGTACATTTTTAAAGAAGTTATAGAGCAACATGAGTTGAATGAGCAGCGAGTACAAATGACAGTTATTGCACAGATAATGTTTTATAAGTGCAGATGTATATTCCATAAAGTGCAGATGCATGTTCTAGTCAGTATTCAGAGTGTATGCAGGTACAGTTTGTGTGTGAGTAGTGCAATGTAGGTGTAATGTAAGTGTTCAGGTGTTGCTGTTGAGGAGTCGAATGACCTGGTGGTAAAAACTGTTCTTAAGTCTTGTAGTCCGAGCAGCCAGACTCCTGTATTGTCTGCCAAATGGTAACAAGGAGAACAGCTGGCATGCTGGATGGCTGTGGTCCTTTATGATGCTGCTTGTCTTACGCAAGCACCGATGGAGGTAAATATATGGAAATAAATACAGTGCATACTTTGGCAGACGTGTAAACGATCTAATGACATTCGGTGTTGGAAATGGTCGCCTTTTTCTTGCAAACACAGATCGACACAACGCTCCATATTGGCGAAGGTATCCACAAGCATTGTAGGGGCGACGGCAGCAATTTCCTGTTCAGTGTTTCGCTGTAATTGTTCCTGTGTATGAGGCTTGTTCTTGTACACTTTTCCTTTAAGCGCACCCCAAAAGAAGAAATCTGGAGGTGACAGGTTTGGGGAACGAGATGGTCACAGTCTCTTTGAAATGACCCGATTGCCAAAAAATGATTTAATTTGTGCCATGCTGAGAGCTGACGTGTGACAGGTTGCCCCATCTTGCTTAAAATAATCCTCACTGATCTCACAGTCATCCAGTTCATTCACCAACAAGTCAAAAAGACCGCCATGCTTCACTCATTCGTACATTTATCCAGGAATACTGCGACCTTTCTTTCGTTTGGATTGCTTCACAATTAAGACAGTCACACATCATAACTCGGGGCCCTGCCCATTAGATTCCTTAATTATGCAAAACAAGAGAGTACTTATACTGGGAAGCCTTCTCCATACTCAGCCGGATTGGGCACAGATAGCTGTCAGCATGCCCCACTGAAGGACTGGATGGCGACTGTTCATTTCATTGACTTCTCTCCAGCTTTCATATGTACGTACTGTATGTATAAATACATTGTAATTTGGGGGAGGAAGCTACATTTTAAAGCAAGTTAAATACATGTAATTCTTTTTGTACCATGTTTCTCTCATCTGAGGGTTTCTGCTATGGTTACAAAAGGGACGACTATAAGGCTCGAGTTTGTGCTGTATCAAGAAAGAACACAATTCCAGGGAGCAAACACTCCCTGCTGGAGACACGGGGTCTTTGCCCATCCCAGCTAGCACAGGGCATGCACAAGCGCACACACACACCCCAAATGCACTCTAGGACCAGTTTAGTATGGCCAGTTCATCTAACCTGCATGTCTGTTAACAGATGGAGGAAACCCATACAGATACAGGCAGAACAAGCAGACTCCACACAGGGAGGACCCGAGATGTGAACCCTGGTCTCCTTACTGCAAGGCACCACTGTGCCACCCTCCATAAAATGTCACCTCCATATTAAGATGCCAGCGTGTTGACTTCCAAGTGTATAGTTTACTTTTAGGGTGAATATCTCTGGCAGATTTTGTGCCAATACTAGGATGTCATCCTGGGGTGGGCATCTGGATACAAAGAGGAATGACAGAAAAATGATGAAATTAGCTGAAGTGTTATTTTTCTGGATTTTTCATTGTTTTGTCTTCATTGCTCTTATGAACGATTTCTTGGCTTTCGATCCACACAAGTCAGTTTAAGGCTTTCTATGAAATTTACAGAAACAAATCTGTTAGAACATTATAGTGTCATGTTTATGACACCGCGTAACCTCCAGAGCCATGTCTGATGTAGCAATGGACTGTCACGTCTGGATGACAGCAGCCCCCACGTGAAATCAAAATGGTGCTGCGGTAAAATAAGATTGGACTTCGATGAATACACATCTAAGAAAGGAAGTAAAAGGAAGCTTTAAAACATGGATACTCAAAACACCCAAACCATTTTACAAAGCCAGGAGACAAATGGATCTCTGAAGAAACACATTTTTAAAGTGCCAATACTAATGTTGCTAGCCAACATCTAACCTGACTGAACGGTATCCATATTGTGCATGACATAAACTTTACATTTAATTTAACACGTCGCTGGTAAACAAAGTTAAACTGTTGTATTTTTCATTTGTTGCAAACGGCATACTTTGATAAAAATATTGCATAACATAAACCTGGAATAAAACAGCAATTTGCGGTTCCCCCCGCCATCATCATTTGCATCCATGCATCTACAAACTGCTCTGAAACAGCTGGCCTAACCCTGCAGTGATGTACGGTGGGAGGTACAAGGTGGCCAGTCTTTGTTATGCAGTTCATGGTGGCATCAGTGGCATGTATGCATGTACACATATTGTGATCAGGGTTCCTTCCCCAGCTAATGAATTGCTTCTTTGTTCACTTTACATTATTTTTTGTTGTCTTCCATTATTATTTATACACATAATATCGCTCTGCTCCATTATAATTTGCCTAATTATGTGTTATCTGTTAATGTTATTCCATTTAGTTATTATGTAATATCTGCATTATCTAATGTTCCATGTATTTTGTGGGTGGCTCCTTAAGAGTCGGGGCTACCCATCCATCACTGTTAAGGGACCTCCCCCAGCCCCATAAAGGCAGGCTGGGAATTCAAATCTGAAGTGCTTCATTTTGAATGTGCTCTGGTAGATTTTGGTGGGATTTGTGATTTCGGTCTCAGATTTTCAACTACAGGCTCTCCCGGGGTTGAGGACATCTGAGCAGATTGCCTCAATTCCATAAATCATCTTCTTAAATAATTCTAATTCAATAAGCGGTGATAAATCCTGCCTCACAACCGAATGCTCTCCTTTTCCTGTACGAATGAAGCGGGTCGGTTCTTTGACAGCAGCTACTTCCACTTTGTAGGAGATTACGTGGTCTGATTGGTCAAGATACCACTTTACTGTCTTATAAGTACAGCTAATTAAAATTTGAGTTCAGCTGATTCACAGCAGTATTTTTGTTGCTTTTTGTTTGGTTTTATGATAAACTAGCAGAATACCCGCGCTTCGCAGCGGAGAAGTAGTGTGTTAAAGAAGTTATGAAAAAGAAAAGGAAAAATTTTAAAAATAACGTAACATGATTGTCAATGTAATTGTTTTGTCATTGATATGAGTGTTGTTGTCATATCTATATATATCTATATATATATCTATATATATATCTCTATATATATATATATCTATATATATATATATCTCCTTTGGGGTGCGAGCAGCTGTTGCTGGGGGTGCCAGAATCCATCGAGGAAGAAAAAAAAAACAAAAAAACGGATATCTCTTGCTCTTACATGCACTTACTGTAGTGCTGCGTGTGTATTATGAAGTATTGTATCTGTTCAAGTTCTATTTAAATTTTAAATATAAGTAATTTTTATTTAGTCGACAGAAATATGTTTGGTAGGAATGAAAGGTAAATTTAGTCATCATTGCATAAATTTGTCTTCACCACAGAAATTTAAAGAGTAAATTCAACTTACATTCCTACCAAAGATATTTCTATCGACTAAATAGAACCTACTTATATCCAAATTCGAGCTATTGAGCTGTCGCCTGCCTGCCTGAATAAGTCACCCTCGCTTCGCTCTTACTTTTTTATCGTTCATGTAATCATGGCTAGTCACGGAAAAATTAGAACATGGAAGGAGGATCATACTGAGTATGGCTTTACCAAAATAATTATTGATGGCGAATAAAGTATCCATTATTCATAAAGCTTCAACTGGTGATCTTTTTTTCTGCGTTAACCTCATATTTTTTCATAATTCTCAAACCAAGGGGGTGCGAGGGTAAAATGAATTGGGAAGCGCTGATTTATATATATTGAATATATTGAAATAGTTTTACTGTCAAATAATGCAAACAATACGCGGCACGTGTTTCGCCCTAATTCTGGGCTCATCAGGCGTACACACTCACTGCACCCCGTCTCGGGAATCGAACCTCGGACGTCAGCGCTAGAGGCAAAGCCTCTTGTGTTGCACCACGGTATGTGTTTCGTTTATTTAACAGTATGTAGATCGGGTGTGTATATATATATATATATATATATATATATATATATATATATATATATATATATATATATATATACTCCTGTAGCCACAATAAATGCCTTTATTTTATAGACAAACCAGGGATGAACAACTTCCTTTCTACTGCAGCCACAGCCACGACACACATAAAAAACATCAATAATAACTCATAAACTTGCAATATCATTTAGGAGAATCGCAACATTTTACTCACCAAAAATTCGGATTATTTGTAAACAAAATCCATCATCCTCTGTTTCCTCAAAAACAGTTCAATTACTCTGTCGTACGGATTATCGGAGCGCTTCAGTTCCATCAAAACCTCACTTTCATCTATCTATCTATCCCCATCGAAGCTAATGGTGAAAGGCGAACCCACCCTATGGTATTCCTGGCATAAGTTTGAATTCGCTTTAGGGCTGAAAATGTCCGCTCGACAGAAGCAGTGTACACGGGAATGCTCACCGCCAAATATACCAATGTGAACAGCCGCCCCATGCTCTCATTCAGATTTTTCTGATGAAGGAAGTCAAGGAGATCAGTGGGAGATTTTCCTGCAAAATCATCCATAGCATACATTACAGTCAGTTCCGTTTTTAGCTGAGACAGATCCAAAGGCGTTCCATGGCTGTTGTGTTAAAAGTGTAGAAGGCTGCATGCATGAAATTTTTCTTGTATTCCTGAAAGTTTTGGGGCTCGAGGAGCGTGACAAACATCAGGTTTTCATGGTCTTTCCTTTATTTAATCCGCAGGCTCTCCGCTATTTTTTGTTCCTTTATTATGATTATAGTTATTTATTGATTCCCTTCTTTGGCTGACTGCCTGCCCATATAAGGCACTCTGCTGTTTTTTTGTGAGGCAGCCTTCACACAGCTTCTCCACTGTTTTATAAACAAACGCCATATAAGGCCGTAATTTTTCCTTGCTTCGCCAACTAAGCAGCCTTTTTATTTAATCCACGGGTTCTCCGCTGTTTTATTGTTGGGCGCTCTTCCTTCTCTTCTACATACTGCGGTCACAGTCAGTTCACGTGATTACGTGGGAGGCGTGATGATGTCACATGCAGCTCCGCCCCCCCCACAGCCATCGGGCTAACGTCCATTACAGTATATGGAGAAAAATAGGTTCCAGTTCTGACCGTTACGCGTAGAATTTCGAAATGAAACCTGCCCAACTTTTGTAAGTAAGCTGTAAGGAACGAGCTTGCCAAATTTCAGCCTTCTACCTTCACGGGAAGTTGGAGAGTGATGAGTGAGTGAGTGAGTGAGTGAGTGAGTGAGTGAGTGAGGGCTTTGCCTTTTATTAGTATAGATAATAACAAGGTATTGGATAAAAATGAAATTGATCACAACAGAACGTTCTATAAAAATGATAATATGTTAAACTTATTTATTTGTAGCCTTTACTTCAGATTACAGGTATCACCGACGAATCATTTGAAAGCTCATTTTCCGCTCTTTCGTTTTTAGCCTGAACTATTGTGTAGTTAGTTATTCAAGCAGTTTAGAATGATGGATATTTTGAAAACACTGGTGACATTGTGGCTCATTAAGTCGGATCACAGTCCTGTTTTTCTATTACAGCACCCTTGAACGATGCTGCCAAAGCGTAAATCCATTGCAAGCGCTGGCAATGCATCAAAGTAAAGGAAAACAATCACCAAGGACCTAGAAACTCCAGAACCGAAAAAGGTGTCGACAAAAGAGTTAGCTGAAGTGTTTTGTCTCATTGAAACAGGGATGGGAAAGTTAGAAGAGCAAGATCCTAATATAGTCACTGAGGCCCTCGGCTGCTATGAAGCCATTTATGATGAGAGTACAAACCGCCCTTGATGCCTACTTAAAGAAACTGACTTAGCAGACCCAGGCCATTTCTCTCCAACAACTGGTCCATCGTTTTCTGCATCGTCTAATTAATAAAGTTATCATAATGTTAACTCACAAAGGAGTGTTAACCTTTAATAGTTATCCCTTTTCTTTTTTTTGTATTTGGAAGTGTTTGTTAAGTGTTTTATATGCACAGTAAGGCAAACATTTGACTAAGTGACATTTGGCATGTATGTGTTCCGACTTACAAACTCGACTTAAGGACACACAAAAACATGGATCTCATTCTTAACCCGGGGACTGTCTGTACTTTTTGCTTCTGTTACATCATTCCTGTGGATTTTCTATTGGAATTGGTTTGCTTTGAATTGCCTCTTAGGCAAGTCCTTTTTGCTTATTTTTAGCTCTTGTGAACAATTTTGTTGTATTGTTCCTGTTTCTCTGACAAATCCTCCTTTTATAAAATGTCTTTGTTGCCGTGCTCTGTATAAGCCAGGGGCTGGTGGTAATCCCTTCCCTTGTAGGGTATTCTGAGTGTTTTTTTCAGGACATTTCATAGTAAATAACTATTTTGAACTTTGATTTTGAAGTGTATTTTGGCCTGCTGTAGGTTAAAGCTTGACTGCCTTCTGCTGAACCCCCTCTGGCAGGATTCAGGCCTACTTCCCTAGCTGTGCTCCACTTTGACCACATTGTGGGATAATTCATTAGACATGTTGCTCAGAAGTGATGCCAACTGACTCACAGACATTTACTGAATGATTGAATATTGGATTTAATTTGTGGACAGGCAGATTTTAGATGTAGGACTTTCTGATGACAACACATATATACAGATGGTGAATTCACGTAAGTTCTTACTTCATTTGAATAGACAAAGTTTCACATCACTACATCAATAATGGAAGATTCTGTTTTACCCACATAAGCTAGCATGTAAATGGAATATTGTTAATATTCTGCTAAATTTCCAATGTGGCAACAGAATGATCTGAGATCGTTAAAACTGTTAGACAGATGAGATCACCTGCAAAGAAAGGCTATGAGGCGGTAGGTAGGTATTTTATTAATCCCAAGGGGAAATTCACATACTCCAGCTTTTATGTCAAAATGGGGGTCTTAGTGTATGTGGTAACATAAAGAAACTGAACTGAGATACTTAAGCCGTAAACAGAAACATCTTAGACATTTTTTTTCTTTTTGTGAGCATTATCAGTTTTTTCCTTTATTTTTTGTGTGAACTGTTTGCTTTGAAATACACTAACACTTTTAAAATTATGACACACAATTTAATTTTTATCCTAAAAATATTAATGATGAAGCCTTTCTAGAAGCTGTATTGGGAATTATTCTGGAAACCTTTGAAAAACTACAGACAATTGTAGGTGGAACAGTCTTGTGTTTCCCACCTAAAAGTAATTCAGTAAAATGTTATGAGGGTAAAACAGACAGATAGTGGTAATTTCATTTTTATCAGCTGTGTTCCTCCTGTTTGTACCACTGGGTTAGAACTCAAGGAGTATTCGTAATCTGCACATTAAACTTTAATCGGCAGTAATACTACAGCTTTGATCTACAGGGCAGAATTCCTCCATTACACTTTCACATGACAACTCGTCCCTTCTGGCTCTAAAATCACCAAATTCATATCTTTCATTAAGCAGCTGTACGGTTTGAGCAGTAAAACGAAGACCTCCATATGGCAGGCTCCCCTCTGGAGTGGCCTCTCTCGCACTAATTGGTGCCTTTAGCCCTTAAACTACGTCTCCAGGAAATCATCACAGAGCCTTAAGCGGCCCCCCGGCCTCACTAGTTGTCGGCCTTCTCTTTATACTGCTTTCCCTCTGCCTTTGCAGTCGCTGCTTTTTAAAGACATAGGTTGCCCTCTTAAGCTCACTGTGACAGGAAGGCCAATTCTGGTCACACTAAAGCATTAAAGTCACTGCCTGGTTAAAATGTCACCAACTGCTTGAACTTCGTGTGTATACTTGTGGGGGAGACAGTGGTTTTATCCTGTTTATATAAAAGGAGTTTAATTCCAGCAGGCAGACAATTAAAACCACAACACGCTGAGCCTTCATCAGATGTCCCTCACCTCTTACAGGTGCCAGTGCACTTTGCACTCCTTTTACAGCCAAATTAGACACTCACAGACAGGCAGCCTCTTCCTCAACAATTTTTTTCATGCTCGAGTTGGCCTGATTGAATTTTCTCCTCTTCCTTTCGTTTGTTGAACTTTTAGAAATTATTTTTTTCCACAAATATCCGTTACAAAAAAACAATCATTACTACAGACAAAAAGAGAAACCAAAGCAGTCCAATCAGATGTACCCAAAGTTATCCAGTCTCGTATTGACTGTCTCTGGATCCTATGTTAGTTATGGAGGGCTCTCTGTGCCCCTTTCCTGCTCCTATGGCCAGTTTATTTTAAGGGCAGCAAGTGTTGAAACTGGTGAGATATTTTAGGTCAGGCGGACAGAAGTCTCAAGGTACGGTAGCTGGAAAGTGGCAAGGCCTTAAATTGATTAGAATAGCATAAAATGACCCTATAAGCCTGCAAACAACGGGAGTTTAGTGGAGATGTTGGCAGGGGACTGGCACACTTATTTTAGGATTAACTCTAAAGGAGGTCAGCATTTAAAAATGCGTTTTTTTTCTAGCTTTAGGTAATGTAAGAGTTCCCATTATGGAGTTATGGAGGCCGTATTAGCATCCTTCCAGTTTGGCAAGTTTCACTGAGGAAATCAGAGCGATTCTTTCACTGGATAGTCGAATCCCATCTGATAAACTCCAAACACTGCTGTAAGAGGATGTGAGATGAAAGCAAATCCATCACTATCTGAAAAATAAGAAAAGATCGGCTCCCTCTGTCTGGGACCCTAAACTGCAGCCCTAAACCAAGTGCATTTAATAATGGATGGACAGATGGATGACTATTTGTATGTTGAGCTACTTTTATTAAAAAGTCACGCAACAGCCAAGAAACTAGAGATGTATTCCTGCTGGATTAATGGAAGACGTTTATTATATTTACAAGGACCAGGGAATACGGCACGACGGAGTACAATTATTCCATATCAACCTGCTTTCATTTACATATGCATTTAAAAAACATTTCAACTCTTCATACTTTTTCATTTTGTGAGAAATGAAAAACTGCAAAATAAAAGAAAGGGAAAAAAAGAAGCAAGCGCACAATGGCAGAATGCAGATGAATTGCCAAAGTACTTCAGACAATCAAATCAAAAAGAGTATACAGAAATCAGATCAGTGCCTGGACAATGTAAGATTCCATGCAGTAAAAAACATTTCAGTGTCTCCAAAAATCAATGTCAATATGACAAAATATTCAGAAATAATAACCTGAGATGGAAAATATATCAGGAGTATTTTCTTCGTCTTTCTCCAGTTTAGGATATTTCTTTTTTTTTTATTTAACCCTAAGATATTAGCATCAGTTACAGTCTCCTGGGTTTATTACAGATCAAGACGTCTCAGTAAATAGAAAAGCAGAAGAACTACATGTGGCTGGATAGGCAACCTCATTACTAGAATGCAATGTCACCGCTCTGACGGCTTCTTTGTTTTCAGACTGTTAAGACTCTGGTACAACATCAGCATGGAGTCCTAAAGTGTGGTGAGGCGATGATACGCTCGGCTACATGTTTGACTGTTCTACGGCGATGCAAACAGTCTCTTGTGTCCCGTGTATGTATGCGTGTAGTGGTGCAGCTCTATTAGCAGGTATTTTCAAAGTTTATTTCATTCCGATCTTGTCCTCAATGGCCAAGGGCTTCTTTTCAATGCAGGGCATGATTCTCAGTTTTCGTATCTGAAGTCTGTCATCCCTCCCAGAGGCGTCCCGGATCAGCTGAGGTGAGGAGAGCTGTCAAGTGAATGGATGTGCTACGAGAGATTTCCATAGGAGGCTGAAAAGAAAGAGAGATGAGAATAAGTAATTTAAGAAATGGAAAACGGATTGGGGGCACTTTAGAGAAGAACACCTTATACACCCACAGAGTATACCCAAGCATCTTATTTAGCTGTATGACTGAGTTCAATGAAGCGCAGCTCTCACAGTTGATCAATATGATATCTGCATGTATTCCATGTGTCTTTGGAACGGCAGGTGCTATATGTACCTTATAAGAAGAAGATTTTAACTTGGTGTGCTGGTTGAGTAATGCGAATGTCAGGATTTTACTAACCCACTTAGCCCATTATGGCATTAGAAAGAGCTCTGGATGCAAGCCAGGAACCCTCCCTGGATGAGCTGCTCTTTCATCATAGAGTGTCTCCACTAATGGAGGACCAGCCTGAGCCTGGCAGCTGATCTTACCTGCACAACGCTGGCATGTGGGAGCAAACCCTCACGGGCATAGAGAATGTAATCCACAAAAGCAGCGGTGGCAGCACTAACCACCACAGCATGACTGTGTCACCTTTCAATTTTTCAGCATACCTATCTATTTGTGGAACCCACTTAATTCAAAATTCTGGTCATGGAGCCTATCACTGCAATGTGGGGGTAATGTGGTCTGACAGTGCAGGCCAGCACCCTCACACACACACACACACACACACACACACACACATTTACTCACAGCAGTCGACAAAAGCAGTTGGTTGTAATGGAGCATATGATATGATATTACAGCTCATAACTCAATATTTAAATGGCTTTTGACAGCATAACCAATAGAGGCTAAGCATCACAATACAAGGGTCAGGGGCACAAATTTGGCTAAAGTACAAAAACCAGTGCGGTTTTCCTTCTGATTCTGATTCTACGATGTTCAAAATTTGGAGAAATGATGACTAGCATGGCTTCTGTATGCATGTCTATGGAAACCCAAGTGCAACAATAACCACTGATAAAACCGACCCGTCTTCTTCAAACAAGTTGCATCACGTTTGCCTTTCCAACGGCTCCAGGCCTATTGCTTTTTGTCCAGTTTGGTCCAATACTCAGTTCCATATCTTTTGAAAACAGTTTGACCTAAGTGCAATCATAACTGCCATAGAAATTCTTTAATTGAAATGGGATTTCTGCAGTCTGCTCTGTTTAGTAGTAATAGGACCAGGCCTACGGATTTGACCTAAGGTTTGTACAAGTAGTTTTTGAGATGTATAATTTATTTAAATATACATCTACTCGCAGACAAACTAAACCTGTACATAGTCAATGAAATATATAAATGAAGATAACTGACAGCACCAGAGCACATACTGCATGCATGATGAAGTGAAAGAAACAAACACACCTTGATCTGTAAAAGTCGGTGTGCACAGAGGCATTAAGCCCCCCTGCCTCAGTCTCTCTCTCCTGAAGAACTTTCACAGTCCTTTGCTTTGTTTTTTGTTTTTGCTCGCAAGTCATTCTAAAAGGCGAGTCTTATTGTTTGGACACTTAGCTGTGTGCACCACCTTCTCTTAAACTGCAGTTGTTCATAAGTCGTGCGCCACACTGGTGTTTGCCATGTTGCCCAGCGCCAAGCTTCATCCATGGCCTCAAAATGGTGCTTGCTGCTTGTTGAAAATTACAGAGAGTGGTAAAATATCTGAAAATATTAGAATGAATATCTTTGAAAAACAAAACTGAACAAACTCTGCAGGTGTCAAAATCAATTCTTACTAGTAAAAATATAATGTAACGCTGAGTGGGCTTCTCCACCCCATGTACCCACAGTTGCAGTAGAAAAGAAGCATCCGGAACTTCAGTCTGGCTAAGTTTGAGCAACATAATTGGCAAAGCAGAGGGGCAGAGCCGGGGGTACAAAAACAGAAGGAGTACCACAGGAGATTCAGGAGAACAGCGGAGGCAGACCAGCGAGAAACGGGGACAATAACGGTACCAGCTAGAGCAGCGAGCGAGGCAGTAGGCGCTTGTGATTTTCTTGTATTTATGGTGTGCCTGGGACCTTCACATTGGGCTGATGAGAGGAGGATGCACGATAGGGACTGCGTTGCATTACTTAAGTTGGGTGCACTGGCATCTGCCTAATGCTTACCTGGTGTCTTGTGTGGTTCCCTCAAGGATCGCTACTATACAGTATGTGTTTTTATGTCAGGTCATTTAAAGATGCCATGAAGACATGGTTTTGGGGTGCAGAAGGAGCATTTTGTTCTGAAAACAGTAAAACGTTTGTTTGTTGCTAATGTCAGTGTTGATAAAACCTCTGTTTCAGTTTAGGGAGGAGAAAGCCCTTGAAGTGCAGACACCTTATGCTGGGGTGACAAAAGCTCCTTTGTGCCACTTTTCAAGGGAACACAATAATTCTGTTACTGAAAAGTTGACTTGTAGCTGCTTCACATGTAATGCAAACTACATCTTGAAAGGCAACGGCGGTCCCTAACAAGTTTTAAACCATGACAGCGCTAATTTGAAAGTACGGGAACACTGAACCTTCATGTCTCATGGTATGTCAGTATAAGGTGGGCTCTCAGAGTGAAGACCCAGCAAGGCATTGGCTTCATTGGAATTCACAATGAAAATCGTAAAAACGACCTTGGAGACGTTCAGCAGTTCAATGCCAACGCAGTGTGCAAGGTTCTGATATATTTAGGGAGAATGTGACAGAAAACTAGAAATCCCCCTTACCCATGGACAGTTGAGCCACAACCTGCTACGGCATCTGTCACCACAGACCTTATGTAACGGGAAGTTGAGAGCTTGGTAACAAACAGGAAATTATAAAACTGGCAACATTGAAAGCATGGTTACAATAATTAAATTTCAGGCCAGCAAAAATGTCAGAGAGCAGCCTTTTTATGCGGGTCCATTTGACAGAAGGATTTCTCTCCATATTGCATCGGTGTGGTCAGCCCTGGTCTGACAGACGTTTATACCAACTAAATTCAAGCTCACATTTTGACTGAACTTTATATATTTGCAATTTCACAAGTTAACAATAATGTGGCTTTTATGCCTCTTCATATTTCAGTAACAGGCCTTATGCTGACATAGCTTTTAACACTTGAACAGCAGATCATCACCTAACACTTTCTTATTACATTTTTGGTCACTTGTTTGATTCAATTTCTCTACTGTTTACTTATCCTTGAACTGCCCATTACTAACAAGGCATGTTCATCATAGAATATTTTTTACTCAAAACTAAGAGAAAAAACTAATGGATATGGCTAATCCATATCAGTCCACCGAATATTTTTAGATACCCCCAAAAAAAATCCACACTGATGGGAATGTTTGATGCAGCAGGATTCAACTCAATTTATATTTGTGTACTGCATTACTGCATTAAAATTATAATGTATCAATAGTAAATTATTAAACCTTACAAAATTTATACTCTGTTATACACACACACACACATTACACTAAACACAGAGGAAGTCAGAATAATCTCAATGATTCACCCAAAAAATCTTGACAATATGAAGTTCATTAACATTATAACCAAGACATACCCAGCTGACAACGGAACAAATTAAAAAATCACAGTTCTAATGAGCGAGGCCAAATGGCACAACAGAGTCAGGCGAGTCCATTCAATGACACGCCATTAACAGCAAGCTGTGAATTCTAACTAAGTAACTGGTTAGAATGAAAAATGGATGAGCTGTTGCCGGATCTTCCCCATGTGATGAGACTTTTCTTGCGTGCACCATGTGGGAGTCAAAAATGAAAAAAGAAAAGGCTGCCGAGAATGATGACATTTCTAAAAATGTGTGGCAGTACAAAGGACCCTCAGAGCAGCAAAGGCGATGCAAGAGAATGAATGACAAGAACAAAATGCCCCTTCATTACTAGGCTTCCTTTCACAGTGAGTGGAATCATAAATAATTTACAGTGTCGGAATATGAACAGGGTATTCTGGCTTCAAGAGAAAGAGATTAAAGAAAAAAGGTCTGGGCTTTAAGTAGAAGAGCACATTGCTGAGTTAACTGTAGTAATGAATGACACCACTGATACTGACTTTCCATGAAACAATTTTGGATTTTTTGAGAAATGAGGTCTAAATATAGATCACCCTTTTTAACAAGTAATGAGATAAAATGCAGTTATGGACGCTTAGTAAAACAGAAAGATACAATATTGAATCATTGACAGAGCACATCATTTGATCTGAGCTGATAACAGAATTCGGGTTAGAGTGGTCTGCAGGTCATTCTAACAGCGTGAGCCACAAGGCAGGCACCAACCCTGGACCGGGTGCCAGTCCATCACAGGGCACACATCCACACATGCTCATATTCCTGCTCACACAGGAGCAATTTGAAATCAACAGCAAGCCTAAAATCCAGGACTCTGGAACATTAAGAACATCAGAACATAAAGAAAAATTGGCAAAGGAGATGAGACCATTCAGTCTATGAAGCCCGCTTGTTTAGCTAGTAACTAAGCTGTCCCAATATCTCATCCAGATTTTTCTTAAAGGTTCTCCAGTTTTCTGCTTCAAGTAAATGTCTCTACAGTTTGTTTCAGATTCCCATAACCCCTTGCATTGAAGAAATGCTTCCTGGCTTCAGTTCTAAATGTACTTCCCCTCAGTTTCCACTGCTGTATCTCCTCCAGTACGTGATTCACTCTTCAGCTGAAAGAATTCCACGGGATCTGCTTTATCAGTGCCATTGAGGATTTTAAATACCTGGATTAGGTCCCCATGTAGTCACCTCTGCTCGTCGAGTCTTTGGAATATGGGAGGAAGACCCAAGTAGCTGAAGAAACACCCAGGCAGACAAAGGGAAAACTGAAAGTGAATGGCAGACAATGGAGCATTGAGGCAGCAACACTAACCCCTTTGACACTGCGCAGCTCTACTACAATTATGGACCTTATGTAATTTTAAAAGTCACAGTAAATGTGATGGCCAATATGAAATTCACATTACTCTAATGATTCAGCATTTAATTTTAAGATTGTCTTCCCTTGCCTTTTATTGATGTCATTCTTCTTTCCCTTTGTCGAGACTGAATCTTATTTAGTACCTAAACGATTGGAACTGTGTTTGTGATACATGGTAAATTTAAAATGGTCCCCTTAGTCTTTATCTCACACTCTTTCACAGTCATTCATAAACATCCAAATAAAAAGTAGTAGTTTATTGGTAAAGATCGCAGAGTCAGTTCCCATTGAAAGTTATAAGGTGTGTAAGTAGTGTGGCTGTCTGCAGATGCTTTGAGAAGACTTTCCATTTCCATCAGACTGGCACAGTCACTGTACATCATTACAGAAAATACAAAAATTGGGCCCAGACCACCACTGCAAACAAAGACTCTGAAGTTGCTACACTGGTGTTACACGACACAACTGCAAGTCAGATAGCATGCTGCTTGTTTAAAGAGTGTAGCTGAGTGTCGTTGCCTCAAAAGATGTCAGATTACATAGGTAGGGGCCAACAGTCTGCACAGTTCATTACAATTCCTCAGCACAGTTTCAAATGTCCCATTGTGCCATGAAAGTATCATGAGGTTGACATATTTTAGTAGCCAACCAATGTGGGGTATCTTTTTGTATTTTTCCACTTTGTTGTTGACATTTACATATGTTGACTCCAACCTTCCATGAGCCACCCATTGTTGTGTGTGAGCCTACTATTAGGTCTTTAGTTCTTGTAGATGTGATGGGGTCTAACTGAGTTTACCTTGAGCTTGAGAAATGGGAGTTTGGAGATTTTATAGCAAAAGTGCGTGGTTTGATGATGCTTTTAATAGGCGTTTAGTCACTTCATTTATTTAAAGTTCAATGGAGGGTTGTCCCCATAAAAACTGCCATAAAAAGGATGTAACAACAGGCTCAATAAAAAAAATCTACCAGCAACAATGTCCTTTCCCCTTGTTACCTGATTTAGAAGAGTTGGAGTTGTTAGCTTTTAAGTTTCCAATGCACTTTTTTCACAAGCTAATCTAATGTACAGAATTGAATCGATTGGCTGTATGCTGAACTGGAATTGTGAACAAAATAAGGGTCTTCTACTCGTATTATGCCAATAACTCTCATGACACATACTGGCAAATCAATTGAGAAGTTTAAGCCATTCTCAGTTGCAAAGAGAAAAATAACCTCTGTATCAAACGACAAAGCTCATGGAGGCCTTGACATCCGATACTTCATTCATTACACAAAAGCCCAATTATAACACTCCTAAGGTATGGCAAATCAACAACTCAAACTCTTTTTAATCCAGTTTAGTCCGGGGTCAACAGACTTCACCATTTATCCTGCAGCATTGTGCACAAGGCAGGAAACAACACTGGACCGACCAAGTTATACACACTCTGGCTAGTTTGGAACACAAGTTAACTTAACAGAAACATCTTTATAGAAGGAAACCAGTAGTAAAACTGTCACCCACTCCTTGAATGGCTCTGGTGAGCTGGGAGGACCAGCAGAGTCCTTTAACTTGCTAAAGATATGCGGCTTGTTGCGAGAAAGGTGCACTGTTAAAAAATACAGCAAGTCTCAGAGAGAGAAGCCATGTGTAGAGTTTCATGTCAAGCAAACTTCAGCAAAAGTGTCTTCTGCATAGCAGCCCTGCAGTATTGTCTCCTTCAGTAGGCTTGCTCTTACTGCAGCCAGATTTTCAACCTTTGCACATCTGCACGAGTGTCTCCTCATTTCCTCAATGCTAGAAAAGGCCAGTAAGCAGTACAGTCTGCATGTGCAGCAGCGGTGGAGTTGGAAAGGGGGAGAGCAGCTGTGGTTAAGGGCGGAGGGTACGAATTTTAATTTTGGCGCTGTAACGCTTCTGTTGGCCTTTTCCAGAGCAATTAATCAACTGAATGTGGTGCCTATCCCAACAACGTTAGACACAAGGCCAGTGCCAACCTCAGATGGTGAGCCAGTCCATCACAGGCCACATTCATGCACACATCTCTAGACACATATCTTTGAGGTCAGGGAGTAAAGACCCACACAGACACAGGGAGAATGTGCAGACTCTACAAAGACAGTTATAGTAAAACAGAACTGTAATAACTCTCCATGAAACAAACTGATAGAAGGTATCTTACTGAAAAGAAATACTGTATAGCCAAGATCAAAAAATCTAAACTGGGAGCGTAAGGATATCTGGGTTACTTAACCTTCTAATCTGAGAATTGAGGATATTCACTCTAAAAGCACATACATGTACATTCATACTTTCTCATAAATTACACCATGCTAAATCTACATTAATGCTACAAATAAATCAAAATAATTGTTCTGCCCTAGAAGTATGTGTTACTGCTCTTCCTCTGCATTTCCTGCTTATCTAATGGCACTTCAGCTTTTTCTTTGTGGTTGTAGTCTGTTTGTGTGGTTCACTCAGTTAACTTTATCTTAATAAATGGCGCTTCCATTAAATAAACCACACAATCACAATCAATGAAAACACAAAACGCATACAATATGTACCTACAACTATAGACTATATATATTTGCTTTAAATAAAAAACTTTTCAAGCACCAGCAATGAATACTACAATTAGCATTACAATACAATAAAGGTCTGCCACTTGGAATTTTATTAATAATACTAACGTCTCCCTTCCACTCTGGAGTCCCTTTAGTAAGGTCAAGTGGGCTTGCTTTATTAAATTGCAAATACCAATAAGTATTTTGTAAATTTTATTTATTTATATGACAAAACATGAACATTTTAAAGAACCTTCATAGGGTCATATTTTCACATTGCCCCAGTGTGGACAAGTTAATGTCTTACTGGTGGCCTGGTCACAATGTGTCATTTAAAAATTCAAATCAGAGTTAAAGCATGAAGAACACCATTTGTACTGCATCAGGTAAGGCATGCTAGTGCAGTGCCTCTGGAAAACTACCTTATGTTAGGGTCTTAAATAAATACTTTACTGCTGCTGCTCCTCACCCTTGAGGTTTCCATATAAACCTAAAATGGAGGAGCACAAGTCGATGCCTGCTAATATTAAAATCCAACCTGTACATTCAAAGGTGTCACAGAAAAGTAAACACTGACCAGGAACTACGAGTGTTTATGCTCACTGCTTTTTAACTTGGTCCTTAGTCCTGCTTCTGTTGGGACACAGAAAGGTTTGCATTTGGGTGCCAGGGCTGGGTTCAAAAGGAGGGCTACATTTTAAATGTACTTATAGCTCAAGTAGCATGAGGAAAATAATCAACAGCCAATAATGTCCTTTGATTTGTGCTTACTATACTATTTTTATGTAAGTACTGTACAGTATATAAATGTGTATGTTTGTATTTCTTGCAATCTACTTGAAGTTGAAGACTATATGTGAAATGAGAAGCACAATATAAATTGTATCCAAGAACAAATGAACAGATTAGCTGGGGTCCACTGCCATGTGATGAATCTGATTTTCTGGGATCTTGTTTTTAGTTCATTTCATGTCTGAACTGTTTTATATTTTATGCTTGTAGTTGTTAATCATTTTCATTGATACGCTGACAGCATCATTTCAGTACCATCTTATGACTCTAATTGTTCATGCTTGCTACCATTTTGAGCTTTCCTTTCATGGACATGGCCATAATGTTTAGTATTTCTATGCAAGCTGCCAGTCACATATTGTACTTTGTCACCAAACCTTTATAAGATTGCGACACACAACATCTGGCATGTGTGTATTGAACTCACTTTAAAATCAATTTGTTTATCCAAGCTACTTAGAGGAACTTAAACCAAGGTTGTGTTAGGACATTTTGGCAACATTCTTTGACTTATGAAGTTGATTTATGCCATTATCTGTTTCTTTTTATTCAGTATCCATCCTCTGCCTTTAAGTAGCGTTTATTTCTTGCCATACTCTTTGTAATTCATTTCCTGGTTGCAGCCTTCCATTTACTTCTCTCCAGTCTCCATCAGATCATAACAGGCCAGTCTGTGCTGGAACTTTACAACAATAAGCAGGATGAGAGTTGAAGATGTAAAAAAAAATGACATGTGACCTTCATGTCACATGACTGGCAATGGGCATAGCAACCATAAACAACAAGGCTGCAGTGGTGCGAAGATAGTCACAAAATGAAAACACCCATACAGAAATCAAAACACAAAATGACATCACTACACTAATGGTACAAATCACAAATAACAAGAAAAACGTTTTTAAACATGAAACAATCTAAATCTCAGGAAGCCAAAACCCCAGATTCATTACTAAAAAACACATTATTTGGAGCTTAGTAGCTGAACGAAATGTTAAAATGTAGCAATGGACAAAGTTATAAAACAGGCATCAGATACTGGCTGGACTTGTGCTGCTCACACTGACTGCTTCAGTCTTCTTAGCAGATGTTTTCAGAGGCGAGCCACCTGGTGGGACTGACAGTGGACAAGAGGACAGTCGACTTCCTGCTTTCACTAAGGGGAATTGGAGATTCTTGCTCTGATGGTTTGCTACTTTCAGTGTCAACATTTAAATTCAATTGAATTACAATTTCCATCTCTATTGCTCATGTGTGTTTTTGTAACCATATTTATGGGTTGTTTTTTTATTCCACACAAAAAGTTACAAGTAATAAGACTGTTTCTCCAGGAACAGTTATGTCTCCACTGTTAATAAGGCCATGAGTGTCGTAATCTTAATGAACTGTACTCTCCATTTTACTTCATACACAAAAGTCTTCGGAAAACTTTATACCATTCAGTATCATTCAAAGTCAAGTGCTTCCTTACCTTGGCTGAGGAGCTGAAGATTTCGCACTTCTTCCCGAACCTGCAGTTGCAGCACTTGCTGTAGAACCTCCTGCCGTAAGGATTCCTGTACGATTCCCATTCGTTCAAGCTTCTCTCCATTTAGTCTCAGCAGGGCACGTCCTAGAGAAAGACACCAAAAAATTGTTGACAAACCAAATACAATCTGCAAGCTGTCTAATTTTGGTAGTACTGTTTATGTTTACTGCGGTGGGCTGGCGTCCCGCCCAGGGATTGCTTCCTGCCTTGTGCCCTGTGTTGGCTGGGATTGGCTCCAGCAGACCCCTGTGACCCTGTAGATTGGATATAGCGGGTTGGATAATGGATGGATGGATGGATGTTTATGTTTATAGTTTTTGCATCCACGTAAAGGGTCCTTAAGCTTAGAAAACAATGGTATGATCTCATTTCCGTAAAAGAAAAAGGAAGAGACGAGGATCTAATAGTTATTAAATCTCTTGAGGGAAATAAATAACAAGAACTGTTGCAACTGGAATTTTGGGACGAAAGAAAATACTGGGAGAATAAAGCAAATGACAAAAGTTTTCCACATATAAAGCCAGCTACTGAGGAACACTGTGACAAGCTAAAATATCAAATGTTGAGCTAGCAAGAGAAAGGCACTCTACTGGACTCAAAGAAATTTGGTACTACATATTTTCATACCATTTATGTTCAAATATATTATTATGACATGTACATAGTAAAAAGAAATTCTAACTAACATCTTCTAAACACTAGTGACTGTATTACAACATAAACAAAACACAATGAATACAGCACCATACAGTAAGTACAACATATAAGACATGAAGACATATAAAAGAAACATGTTAAATGGATTGTCAATGCTAAATTGGCCCCGATGTGTGTATTTGTGAGTGTGTGTGCAGGTCTTCTATCTGGGGTGCTTTCCTGCCTTGTGCCTGATGTTTGCTGGGATAAGCCACTTCTTCTACTGCCCTGCTCTGGATAAGCAGATTTAAAAAATGGATAGATTGATGAATTGATGCATACAATTGTCAGTGTTATTGGCTGCTGAGTAACTTTATGACCTCTGGATAAAAACTGTCCCTGAATCTTATAGTTTAAATACTAAGAGAATAGATGAATAGAGGGGGAAGACAGGTGACTGTGCAGGAAGGCCAAGACCTTTAATAATACAGTTTGCTTTCTAAGGCAGTACGTATTTTATATGTACCAGTAATATTCTCTGCCTCCGCAGTGCTTTATGCCCTCCACAGAGCCGGTGCTTTTGCCAGCCTATGCAGGCTATGAGTATGGACTCCACTATGCATCTTGAAACCTCAGTGAGCATGCTGTAGATGAAGACATCCAGGCTTTCCTCAGTTATCTACAGAAATGAAAACCTTAACAGCTTCTCATTTAAAATATAAATGATAGTGTGGTCTGTCTTCTTCATCTTGATGTCTCTGACTAGCCCCCTTGGTTTTGCTGATATTAAGGGAGAGATTGTTGTCCTGGCACCTCTCTGTCAGAAGGTGAAGAGATCACACTTGAATGGTAAGTTTAGTATTTCTCAAGTTGAAGTTCATTTCTTCACAAACATGATATGTCTGCATTTGCTGTGTGAAACTGTGTTATAAACTTGAGCATTTTCTATAAATTAAAAAAAAATCTTGCCCACATTAGCAAAATAGCCTAATGGGGATGTGGGGAAAATATTCTTTAAAATGTATACTCTTAACTTCAGAGAACAGTTTAGTGTGGCAAATGCATCCCAAGTTTTTGAACAAATAACTTTGACTTGAAAAATATCAAAGTTATCCTGTAAATGGTACATATACATGTGCCTTTTTATTTGATTTATACAATAGTGCAATACTGCACAGGCTAACATGGGAGTGCAGCTGGAAGCATTGCTGTGCATGACGTGAATGTAATTTTAATCGGTGACTCGAGATTGGGCCAGTTTAAGTGAGTGTGACCAGCAATGGACACCTGGATCGGTTCCTGATGCCCTAGTGATGCAGTTTGGTAATGGAAAAAAGGAAGAACAGTGACTACCATTGACTTTTATGTGATTTAGAAAAATACTGTAATATATTAGATTAATGGAAATTCTACAAGGAAATAATGACTGGCTCAATGAAGAAAATCCATATTTAGACATTCTGTTTAGCACTCTCAGTACTGTAGGCTACTGTAAGTTTACATGAAGCAAAGTCTGCTGACAATTTCTAAGAATCATGGCACCCCTGAAGTTCAAACCTGAGTATCCATTTAGATCTGGATTTCTTCCTTTAGCTGCTTATTTATCTTGGTATTCAGAATACAAAAACATGTTTCTCAAATTAATTTAGAATAGATTCTATAAGCTAATTTAAGTAGATGATTTAATGTAATTTCACAGGAACAAATAAATAATACAGACTTGCACATACTAAGAGATTACAAATTTATTCAAAACCTGTATGCTACGGGTGCTGTAGGAGTTCAGAACTGGCTTCTTCTTCTTCAATGGAGGTAACTGAACTGGTGTGATGAATGACTTTAATGTACTGTTTTAGACAACTCATCTTTAATGACTTATACAGCACATAGCATATTATGGGCAATGCCCTGCAGTAATAAGAACTGCAACTTAATGGTTGGAAGTTTTGCTTTTTTTTTTTTTTACCCATCCATCCATCTAACTGTTTTCTAAACCCATATTTTCTGAATCTACGTTTTCATTACTGGATCGTCTATCCATTTTCTAAATCTATTTTTTCCATTACACTGTCACTCATCAATTCATAAAGCCTATTTCTCTATTACAGGGTCGAGGAGGCAGACCTGAAGCACACCCTAGTTATTATGATTAAACACACCGACAGTGTGAACTGGTTTTCCTAATCACGCTGCACAGCAAAGTCCCTGGGAATTATAGTCTGTTTTGAATCCTTTTGGATGCAAAGAGTCTGCAGTTTCCTAATTCACAGCTTTCAGCTCTATCATCATTTACAAAATAAAACATGCTGAGCTAGGCAGTATCACTATTTGTTGAAGTTCAAATAAACTTCACACTTTTTGAATTAATTGTGAAAATGTAATAAGTACAGAGTGGAAGAATATAGGCAAATGAAGTAGTGTATGATGTACACAACGTTTTTTCCTGTTTATTATTTACTGTGTCTTTGGCAAGTGTTCCGATGCAAAGCAAACTTTAATTTTTAAAAATTGATATGCATCAGTTTTACATCTGAAACATCTAAAGGAGAAGCAATACTCTGTGCACGTGACGATAATATGACCCTATAAACCCATACAAAACAGAGAAAAACTAGAGAACTGATAGAATAGTACACAATATCCATTACCATTCCATCATGATGCAGCCAGTATTTAGTGCTCTGTTACTTTCTGCGAACACAGCTGACCACTGGTATAATGTGCCATCACTACAAACTACATGGGGCAAGTAACATATAAAAAAATCACAATTTCTGGGTGAAGTACTCCTTTAAAAGTAACATGGAGATGCTGCCCACTATCTCAGCATCAGTTGTAAGGAAAAACGACTCCCGGACATGGCGCCGGTTAAATGATGTGTGTGTTACACTTCTAAGAGTAAAAGCATTCTTCCTGATTATTTGTCATCTCTGGCGTACCTGGTAATAGAATGGTGGCCCACTGCTAGGGTCTCTTCCCATACATTCAGTGGGTCACTTAGCATGATGCTGACACTCAGACCAACTCACTTCAGTATTGCGTTAGCTGATCACGCACAATTCAGAAATAATCACTTTTCTACATGCTCTGGTTGGGAAACTTGTAGATCTTTCTCCAGCTTTTAATGACTTTTTGCAGTCATAAAATGTAGAATGGAAGTAAAGTGAAAAGTACAGTCATTAATCTTGATGAAGCTCTTTAATTTAATCTGTCTACTGACTGTACATTGTCAACCTTCAAATCATTTCTAGTCAGTGCAATTAATATATGTCGCTGCTTGCATGATCAATCATTTACATGCTCATTACTATAAATCTGTTTTTTATGGCCATAGATGTTTTCCACATCATGAGCTGGTCAAAAATTGGGAGGCAAAAGTAAAATTTAAAATGCATTTGAAACTAACTTACTCTGTCTAATACTTAAAGAATTCTATTTAAATTCCTTATCTAACATTTTAAGCTTCCCCCTATTTCACTCTCCATTATATCTCAATATTAATATCTGTGGCTGATTCTGTACACTGCTTTGAGATGTCATGATTTTTAAATTCACCTAGTAATAGGTATTGACATTGTATTGATTAATGATCACCAAATAAACAGCAGGCAAACAATAAAATAAAATATCTAAAGCACAGAAACACACAGCAGTACTGAATGGCAAGGAGGTGCTGGTACACTCAGCCCTAAGCTGACCCTGACCCTTCACTCCTTTGCTATGTCCATTGATGGTAAACATTTAAATGTGCATCTGCTTCTGGTCAAGGCACAAGGAGTTTAAGTGTGCTAGGATCAAAGCAGTGTGCAGTCCCAACTGACAACAAACCTGAATCTATTCTTCAGTAACGTTTTCACTTTCCTTGGCTCAAACGTCATCTCCTTCTCAGACAAAAGTGCTTTTATTCAGTCCAGGCTAATGAACACAATATGAGTGAACTGACTTTTATTTTCACTGTCAATGAACTTATAAGGAGTGACATACATGTTGTGACGGACAGCCGGGTCCCATGCCCGGCAGGGACGCCCCTGCTGCTTCTGTTCCGGGGGAGTCGCCATGGGCAGTCCAATACCTCCCGGGACGCTTGGTGGCAGCCTCCCTGGCCGACGATGATTCCCCAACCGCCCGCAGGGCTCCATGGGAGATGGAGTCCTCCACAGCTTGGTTGGGGCCCAGCATGGCCGCTAGGGGGAGCTACCTGCTTCCCACAGCCTGGCTGGACGAAGCAGCCCCACCCGAAGTTCAATTAGGACCAGGTGTTTAATCCCCTGGAATGCTTCCGGGTGGGCTATAAAAGGCCCCAGCCACCACCACTCAGAGAGCCAGAGTTGGGAGGAAGAAGGAGACGAAGCTTGCCTGGGAGGAGTGGTGGAGAATTGTGAGTTTGTGCTTTGGGACTGTGTTTGGGACTGTGTTGGGCCTGTGGGACACGGGGAAGGCGTGTGCCCACGGCTGAAGAAAAATAAAACCTATGTGTTTTTGTACACGTTGCCTCTGCGTGGTCTGTGCCGGGTCGGGCGCTATATAGCGCTTTTTACATCTGGCGTAGCCGACAGGATTCCGGGCCGTCCATTTGGACCGACCTGCATAAAAATTGTGTAACGGCCCTGCACAACACCTGGGGGCACGTGTAGCTCAGCGCAGGAGCGCACACCGCACCGCAGTGCCGAGCGCGCCCCCGAGGCAGAGAGCGTGCTCTATTGTGAGTACAGCGCTGAGAGCGCCTTTGACTGCAGCAGGGCACGCCCCGACGAGCGCGCCACCGAGGCCGGCGCGAGGCACGCGCCTGCACGACTTGCCGGCGGACACGCGCAGCACAGCGCTGAGAGAACGCGCTCGCAGCTGCAAGCAAGCCAGCCAGCGCAGCACAGCACAGCACAGCGCAACTGAGGCCGCAAAAAAAACCACCTACAGGCACCGCGCCATGGGGAAAAGAAAGCCGGGCGGACACAGAAGCCAGCCTCCAGACGCCGGCATGCCGCCCGCTCCACGGGTCACAACCGGAGGTAGGTGACGGGCTCAAGAGGGAAGGGCCACGGAAGGGTTTTCAGCGCTTGCGCCAGCCTACCTCCTGGACCCCGAGGGACGAACCACCTGTTGGTGGGCAGATGGCCTCTGTTCGTGGCGTGACGGGCGCAGAGAGCGACGGGAGAGCGAGGCTGGTCTGTGTCCTTCCCTTTGGGCCGGCCAGTCAGCCGGAGGAGGAGAACCCGGAGGAGTTTCCCGATGCGGTGACTCAGCTAGAGGAGCAGGAGCTCCTCTCCGAAACAGGTAAAGGGGAGTGTGTCAGCCGCCCGCCGAGGACAGTTCGCAGGCGGGGGTGACGGACCTTCTCCCCGAGCCTCTCGGACTCCCAAACGGACCTGCGGAGGGTCCGCAGGGTCTTGTTGGCTCGCGGTCGGTGGGAGGAAACAAGGGGACTGCAAGTCCAGCGCCGACCGAGCGCATTAACTTTTCTTGGGCTGTAGAGGAGTTGAAACATGTTCTCCTTCCTCTGCAGTCCATAGTTAAGGTTTTTCAGGTCCTGCAGGAGACGAAGGAGGACTTGACTGGAAGATCGGCGCCCCGATGGCGGCCGCTGTTAAATGGCTGGAGAGACGGGGGGCGTCAACCTCCTGCCTGCAGGACACAGCGGTTCAGGTAGGTGAAGCCTGGGCCGTAGAGGAAAGGGGCGGAGCGCAACGGCGCGGATATGATCAGTGCTGCTTGCCAGGTCGCCCCGCCCACTACACAAGACGCCGCCGTGTGGACCGATACGGTGGCAGAGGAACGTGTGGAGAGGCAGCTGGTGGATGTTGGCTGCCAAACAACCCCGCCCCTCTTCCTGCACCGGTCTCGCTGTCGTCTAAAGGGGTGCTGGCGGCACAGGGTCTCCCTTCTTCCCATAAGGGGACCCAGACCGTCACTGCACCCCAGAGGAAGAGGAGGACCCGGACAAAGAGGTCGGGACTCCTGACAAGGTGCAGCGTAAGCCCGTCAGTGCGACAGTACGGGAGGGCTACACTGCGGAGGGGCGAACACCTCACAAGCCCTCCCCGGAGTGGGCAAAGGGGCAGGAGTTTCCTGCCTGCTTCCGTTCCCGCAAGGGTCGAGCTGGAGGGGGTCGGTTGTGTTATTCCTGTGGTCACGCTGGTCATGTCTGGAGGGGTTGTCCAAGGAGGACGTCCGAGTGGCAGGGACGCCGGGCAGCACCCCCAGACCTGTTCATTATGTTTTTACAGGGCACAGCCGTGGAGCCAAGGATGCCGACTCCCTGTCCTGGAGAGGACCGGCCCTCGCGGGGCAGGCCGATGAGCCCCACAAGCCTCATCTGAGGGTGGGGAAGTGTGACGGACAGCCGGGTCCCATGCCCGGCAGGGACGCCCCTGCTGCTTCTGTTCCGGGGGAGTCGCCATGGGCAGTCCAATACCTCCCTCGGGACGCTTGGTGGCAGCCTCCCTGGCCGACGATGATTCCCCAACCGCCCGCAGGGCTCCATGGGAGATGGAGTCCTCCACAGCTTGGTTGGGGCCCAGCATGGCCGCTAGGGGGAGCTACCTGCTTCCCACAGCCTGGCTGGACGAGTTTTCAGCCCCACCCGGAAGTTCAATTAGGACCAGGTGGTTAATCACCTGGAATGCTTCCGGGTGGGCTATAAAAGGCCCCAGCCACCACCACTCAGAGAGCCAGAGTTGGGAGGAAGAAGGAGACGAAGCTTGCCTGGGAGGAGTGGTGGAGAATTGTGAGTTTGTGCTTTGGGACTGTGTTTGGGACTGTGTTGGGCCTGTGGGACACGGGGAAGGCGTGTGCCCACGGCTGAAGAAAAATAAAACCTATGTGTTTTTGTACACGTTGCCTCTGCGTGGTCTGTGCCGGGTCGGGCGCTATATAGCGCCTTTTACAATGTATACAAACCCAGTCTCGGCTCTGATTGCACTAGTATGGAATTAAAAAAGCTAAAAGTGTGTGTAGATGCATGTTCTTATAGGCCATGTCCTTCAAACAACCTTATCAGAGTGAAGAATTCACTGATGGGATTACACTCGAAATAGGTTTTTCCTGAGGAATGGTATTTGAATTGATTCACTAAATTTTCGATTTACTGTTATTCTTTAATTAATATTTAACTAACAAAAATCAGAAGTGCTGCTGTGATGCTCTGTACCCACCATGCGCCTTGCAGTAGTTCAACGATGGCACAATGAGTAGTCGCACCAAGAATAAACCAGGGTGTGTGAGAGTGACAAAGACAAGATGTTAAATAAACACACTCTATATCAAAGCATCAGTTTCTATCAAAAGTTGAAATGTAAGTCCATCCAAAATTAAAGGCATCATAAAATATAAATCTGGTACATCAGCAACCGGTAGCCATTTCTGGCATAGAACACCAACTTAACTAATTTTGGACTGAAGCACATCATTTTCTTCCAAGCATACCGTACAATGACGCTGTCTACACAGATTACAAAGGAACCATATGAACTTTGAGCTACCAGTTGTAGATGTAGAGCCACTCTGTAACAAAGGATCCTGCTATTGATGCGGTCCTGCAGAGATGTATACTGTACTAGCCAACCCCCCGTGGCTTTGCCTGCGTATTAAGGAAACAGGACAGTGAGGAGGGCCCCGCCCAGCTCTCTACTCCTAACGTCACTCTTCCCCTCTCCCTCGGCCCACAGCCACACTGTTGGATTTGCGTTAACATATCGGTACTGCAACCGACCTATGATTTCTAGTGCAATGAGAGAAGTTGCAAAATTAACTGGAATGTTCAAGCATTTTATAAGAAAAAAAAAGATCTAAATCCATTAAGTAGTTTTCTTGTTCGCTAACTAAGCGGAGTTAAACTTAATTAAAGGCAGACATGTAAGTGAGAAGGATCAGTGTCTCTCGGATTAGCGCTAAGAAATCGGTACTGCAAGCAAACTATGATACTTAGCACGATAAGAAAGACACAAAATCAACGGAATGTTCAAGCAAATTATAGAAGAAAAACCTGATCTAAACCCGTTAAGTAGTTCTCCCATGAAAAGCAGACATAAGAAATTTCACACTTGGATCACAAAATTTTTAAAACCATTTCTTAGTGATCACCTATGGGCCAAGAGTAACTACATTCCAAATTTAAAGGCCCAAGTCCTCATGGTTTGGGATGAGTGAGTCAATAGTATTTAGCCTTTGTGTATATGTATATATATATATATATATGTATATGTATATATATATATATATATATATATATATACTAGTAAAATACCCGTGCTTCGTGAGCGGAGAAGTAGTGTGTTAAAGAAGCAATGAAAAAGAAAAGGAAACATTTTGAAAATAACGCTAACATGATTGTCAATGTAATTGTTTTGTCACTGTTGTGAGTGATGAGTGTTACTGTCATATATATATATATATATATATATATATATATATATATATATATATTTACACACACACATAAACATATATATATACATATCTATACATATACACATATATATCTACATATACAGTAATCCCTCCTCGATCGCGGGGGTTGCGTTCCAGACCCCCCCGCGATAAGTGAAAATCCGCAAAGTAGAAACCATATGTTTGTATGGTTATTTTTATACATTTTAAGCCCTTATAAACTCTCCCACACTGTTAACATTATTAGAGCCCTCTAGATATGAAATAACACCCTTTAGTCAAACGTTTAAACTGTGCTTCATTACAAGACAGAGATGGCAGTTCTTTCTCACAATTAAAAGAATGCAAACATATTTTCTCTTCAAAGGAGCACCGTGAAGAGCAGATAATGTCAGAGAGAGTGCTCGCTAAGAAAAGCAAACAATCAAAAAATCAATACATGCTTTTAAGTATACAGAAGCACCGGGATAAAGCGGCATTTTGTAGAGGAGCGTCCTATCGTCTAGGCAAACAGCCCCTGTGTAAACAGCCCCCTCTGCTCACACCCCCTCCGTCAGGCAGAGAGAGACAGAGAGAAGCAAACAAAACAAGCGCCACGCGGGAAGCATATCTTTTAGCATTGAGGAGTTTTAGTTAATATGTAATACATGCTCTGATTGGGTAACTTCTAAGCCATCCGCCAATAGCGTCCCTTGTATGAAATCAACTGGGCAATCAAACTGAGGAAGCATGTAACCTAAATTAAAAGACCCATTGTATGCAGAAAGCGGCGAACCAGCGAAAAATCCGTGATATATATTTAGATGTGCTTACATTTAAAATCCGATAGAGTGAAGCCGCGAAAGTCGAAGCGATATAGCGAGGGATTACTGTATACACATACATATACATACACACATACATACATACATACATACACACACACATATATATATATATATATATATACATACACACACACATATATAAACATATATATACATATACATACATATCTACATATATACACACACAGCTATTTCAGTATCAGTGCAATACGCTGCTTGTTAAAACGGATAACTCCCGCTCTTACGCAAGTCTGCGTGGATATTATGAACTATCGTATTTGTTCAAGTTCTATTTAAATTTTAAATAGAAGGAATTTTTATTTAGTCGACAGAAATATCTTTGGTAGGAATGGTAAAAACAGACAGGAATATTATTCGTGAATAAATCAACTCAAACCTTAAATAACTTAAAAGAACAAACATTCAAATTTCTTTACTCTTATGTAAATTTATATAAAAAATAAACTTAGATTTTAAATATCCCAAAAGATTTTGCTCTCCATAAAAATATATCCTTTCAAAATTATACAAATTCAAATATGAACATGCTGCATAACAAAACCTGGAAATATAAATAAAATGTGTTCCTTTCAGCAATAACAAATCAAATCATTCAGTTGTCTTTGCTCATATGTCATTTTAGAGCTGGACGCCTGGCATCTTTTTGGCAACAAGTTCGTTTATGTTTGGTGTGAGGTTCTGTGTTGTGGAGATTCTCAGGATGGATTGCAGGTGCTCATCAGTGAGGCGACTCCTGTGTGCTGTTTTGTTATTCTTTATCACTGAGAAGAGCTTCTCACACAGATATGTGCTACCAAACATGCACAAGGTTCGAGCCGCATGTAGACGGACTTTTTTTGTTCTTCAAAGTCACCAAAGCGCCGTGCAAACTCAGTGCGCCAGTTTATCAGCAAAGTGCGATTTGGGAACACCGTAGTGACGACTTGGTTCAACATTACTTGGCAACAGGGAAAGTTGCAAGTTGCACTGGTGCATTTGTGTCTCCCATAAAAGCAACTTCACTTGAAATCACTTTGTGATTGTGCACGGGTAAAACGTCCGCTGAAGTGTCAGATTCTTATTTAATTCTTCTGCTTTCTGTATCTTCTGCATTGCATTCAGGTCTTTCAGCCTCACTGATGAGCACCTGCAATCCATCCTGAGAATCTCCACAACACAGAACTCCCTGATGTTTTGTCTCATAGTGCCGTCTTAGATTAAATTCTGTAATTACAGCCACATTAGCTCCACAAATGAGACACACGGGTTCAGTAAACATATACTCAGCCTCCCATCGGTTTTAAAGGCTCTATTTTCAGAATCAACTTTTCTCTTCAGCATCGTGTGAGCTAGCTTCGCAATAACTTGCAGCATCATAAGGTAGACTTGATTAACGCGTAAGTGTTCGCAAGGCAGCTGAAGCACTGCATTATGGGATCTGTAGTTTATTGTGTTACCAGCGCTTCATATACCCGGCTTAATAACAATAATACAGTATATAAAATGATCTCGCGGCGGATATAATTACACGCCGGGCGGATGTGGCCCGCCTTGAGTTTGACACATATGGACTAAATAGAACTTGAAAAGATATATTTTTCAAATGTGATCGCTAATTCAGATAGAGTTGACGCACTACAGCCTGCATGCCTCAATAAGTCATCCTCCCTCGCTCTTACTTTTTACCGTTCATCTAATGATTACACCGAGTATGGCTTTACCAAAACAATCATTGATGGCGAATAAAGTATCCATTATTCGAGTATGTAGATCGGGATATATATATACATATATATATATACCCGCGTATTGCAGCGGAGAAGTAGTGTGTTAAAAAAGCTATGAAAAAGAAAAGGGAACATTTTAAAATAACGTAACATGACTGTCAATATACAGTATTTGTTTTGTGAGTGTTACTGAGTGTTGCTGTCATCAAGGATTTGATTATCATTATTTCTTTCAATCAGGTTCGTATTTGTAGGATGTGTTGTGTTCAAGTTACATTCCGTGTTTGTCAATCGTTGTAAAGATGACAGGTTTCATTCATCGATTCGTTTCTTACTGCATCAATAAACAGCTCGTCTTCTTCTTTATCTGAGACCTGACACACTGCATGCACGGGTTTTTTTTACACTGTCTTCCTTTAGCGGGACATTGACTTTTTCCAACGTGTGCTTTGTTTCCGCAGTAGTTGGATTTATGAATATGCTTGTATGTATCAAACGCTTCATATTTTTTGCTGCCTTTTCAATTGTGTAATTCGGTTTTTGTTCAGCACTCTTTGGAACTGTTGCTTTTATCTGTGCACTCGCCAGTTCACGTGAGCCTCGGTGTACATGCATCGAAGGTTCCCAGCTGTGCTGGTGCCATCTCGTGCTATGTCCATGGCTGTATTTAATGTTACCTTAGTCCTGGCACTTAAAACTTTCTCTCGCAGTTTCGCTTGAGTTTGTGTCAAACACCACCCTGACCATCTCATCTTCCTCTCCATAAGCACAGTCCTTCACCCGTGAATATTTACCCGTGGCAGTTTGCTATTGGATTGCCGCTGACGGACGGCCTTATATGGGTGGGCACTAAATTACAAACGCCAGCGGCAGCCTGTCTATGAACTTAATTTAAAGTGTAGGTTTACATCGTGCTTTGTTTCCGAAGTAGCAGAACTCATGAATATGGTTGTATATGTCACTCGTCGCTTCTTATTGTTTCGCTGCCTTCTCAATTATATAATGCATGTTTTCTTAAGTGCTTTTTTGAGGTCTTCCTGGTTTTCTATGTACTGCGTGATTACGTGGGAGGCGTGATGATGTCATACGAAACTCCGCTCCCACGGCGTTGAAGCTCATCTCCATTACAGTAAATGGAGAAAACTGCTTCCAGTTATGACCATTACGCGTAGAATTTCGATATAAAACCTGCCCAACTTTTGCAAGGAAGCTGTAAGGAATGAACCTGCCAAATTTCAGCCTTCCACCCACACGGGAAGTTGGAGAATTAGTGATGAGTCAGTGAGTAAGTGAGTGAGTCAGTGAGTGAGTGAGTGAGGGCTTTGCCTTTTATTAGTATATATATATATATATATATATATATATATATATATATATATTGTCACAGACGGCTGGGGTTCTTACCCGGCCGGGACGCCTAGAAGGTCCGGAAGGTGGCAGTAAAAGCTTCCGGGTCAGGAGGACACAACCGTCCTGGAGCAGGAGAGGACCACGGGAGAGGAGGAGAGACTTTCCAACACGTTGGGACCCGTGGCCACCGCCAGGGGGCATCTTAAGCCTCCTAGAACCTGAGAGAACATTACTTCCGCCACACTTGTCAAGATGGCGGAGGAACCTGCCAGGGATGCCTGGAGTGCTTCCGGGGCAAAGGGCAGCACTTCCGCCACACCAGGAAGTGCTGCCGGAAGATCGTCATCAGCCACCTGGAGCACATCCGGCAGGAATAAAAGGCGCCGCCTCCCAGCAATCTGGGAGCTAGAGTCGGGAGAGGGAGCAGGACGAAGCTCCCAGGAGGAGATTGGCGGCCAAGGACTGAGAGAAAGAAAGTTCATTTTGGGTGATTATTGCTTTGTGCATTGTGTGGTGTTTGGGACTGTGTTTATTAATGAAAAATAAACGTGTGACTTTTATAAAGATGTGGTCTCCGACTGGTGGTGTCCAGGCAAGTCTCACATATATATATATATATATATATATATATATATATATATATATATATATATATATATATATATATATATATAGTAATCCCTCCTCGATCGCGGGGTTGCCTTCCAGACCCCCCCACGATAAGTGAAAATCCGCGAAGTAGAAACCATATGTTTGTATGGTTATTTTTATATATTGTTGATGCTGAATGAGCGAGACAAGACTTCCTGGTTAACACTGCATTCAGCAGGCAGGAACTTAACTGCGTTCTCTGATTGGTTAGCTTCTCAGTCAGGAGAACTTAACTGAGTGCTCTGATTGGTTAGCTTCTCAGTCATCCGCCAATAGCGTCCCTTGTATGAAATCAACTGGGCAAACCAACTGAGGAAGCATGTACAGGAAGTAAAAAGACACATTGTCCGCAGAACCCGCGAAGCAGCGAAAAATCTGCATTATATATTTAGTTATGCTTTCATATAAAATCCGATAGAGTGAAGCCGCGAAAGTCGAAGCGCGATATAGTGAGGGATTACTGTATATATATATATATATATATGCATATAGATTTATTTATAATTTATAGTACTCCACCTGTAACCTTGCTTCAGGTATTATATACTGTATTGTAATTGTGACGACAGCAACCGCCCAATCCAATAAAGTGGGGCAGATATTTGAAACAAATCAGGAGAAAAGAATACTCACATCTATTAGTGATAAAAACTGTAGCAATAAAACAATGCCACAATGACTGGAATGAAAAATTCACTCAATGGTTTTGTGTGTAACTTTTCTGAATACCCCTCTGCCAACACAAATATTAGTAAGGAGGGATGCTCATCTTGTTTTATAACATAAAACTTTGGCAGACCCACTTAATCCATTTAGAATCAGTGGAACTGGAGACTACCTCAGTAGTTTAGGTAAAATGTAGAAAACAACGCCCAATGGGGTAGTACTTCATCACATGTCCTCTCTTACACACTCATACATACACTTGCTCTCAGCAAATTTAGAATAAATAGTTAACATAATACACACATCTTTGGGATATGAAAGGAAGACCAGAAAATTAAAAGTATAACCCATAGGCATAGAAAGCATAAGCAAGCTCTACCCTTGACAACAACTATGCCAAAGCGTTCTTTACAGCGAATATGCTGTTTTTGGAGTTAAACTTGATCACCAAATGTTTTCCTAGAAATATACCTTGTGGCTGGCTTAGGCAAACATTGTTTTCAGAGTGCCCCATGATGCTTTTGCAAGGTCAGTATGACATCACAGAGCTATAGATGCCATGTGCAGAACTTTCACGTGTGTAATGTAATGAGAATATTATGAGTGTAGGTAGTTATGTACAGGTAATGTTCTGGCACTTGGGACAGAAGTCAATCTAGAAGTATCTCAATAATTATATAAACAAAGTCAAATATACTGTAAACCATAAGATTCAATAATATCATGCTGATATTTAAATAAACCTTGTTTTTCAAAATTGTCATTATCATATACTGGGACTTGCCAAAGTCAAGTGCAATTACATTCACCGCTTTGCCACTTTCATATTGTTTAGTAATTTTTAAGCTTGTGTAGTGACTCAGCCTGTGGCAGGAGAGTTTCTGCAGGGGGGAGCTGTGTGTTGGGAAAATTTGTGAGAACAGCAATCCGTCTTAAAGATGAAGAGGATGAGCAGCAGACTGACACATCCTCAGCTTGAGGCGTTTAAAGGCCAGGATGCACAAACATATAGGGGCTATGAAATACAAAATAGACACAGGAGACATGAGTGAACAAGACTGGATGGAAGAAGCTGGTGCCTGATACGCTATGAGACTGGAAGCAAAATGTTATATGGTGAAGTGTTCCTTTTTATTTAGTAAAAAGAGAAAGTACAGATTAACATATAATAATAAAGAGTACATACATGTACAGTATATCTATAACTTATTATCTGTTTATCATAGCTGTTATATACATATATGTATCATATGTTAGATATGTACTGTACCCTTATACAGCTGGCAGTGTGAACAGTTTTGTTTGGAATATACATGGTGCATTAGGGACGAAATAAGATGCAAGCTACAGACTATGGACATACAGCAAATACAACTGGGCCTTACTAAATAAGGTATATGCTCATGGATACCTGCACTGCCACCCCAGAGCTACTCATTTCAGCTCCACGTGGCTAATTCACATACTGTATGTAATTAGACATGTGTTGTAGCCTCATTACAAAAAGAGCCTTAAAGAAGCCCTCCAGCCCAACGCCCCATTAGAGACTACAGAGCACACTGTATCTATCTAATAAAACAAAATATTTATTACTATTTACAAGGCTTTTCTTTTTTTGATGGAAGAAGAAAGTGTGAAGTATCTGCACAGATACGTGTAAAACAAAAAATGTCCTTTGCTGAAGCCACAAAATCAAATGATGGAATGAGCCAGTCCCACGCCATTGCCTCATGACATTATATACTTTCTTCAGTGGCACAGTGGTTAGCAGTTCATATCACATATTTGGTAGACTTTCTCCTAGCCCCCAGGGACACTTCAAAGACCACTGTACCATTATAATCCACTCAAAACTAGTTCAGTTCCTTCTCTCCTACTGCCTTTAATGCATTTTGCTAACATTTCCTCCACATAATGCCATTATTATTGTTGTCATAATATTAACATTTTAATAAATATGTCAAAGTTATTTGTACTATATGTAATATTTAATTTTGTGTAAGTCTATACAGTACAGTATAATGTTTACCACTCTTAATGCAATGACAACAAAGACATTTTGATCCTAAAATTAAGAAATATAAAAAATTTTCTTGCAGAATCTGCTATTTAAAGCTGCTTACTCTGATCAGGGTCCTTCCACTTTTCAAAGGCACCAGAAGTCATTTTTGGGATGCTAACATTCCATTTTAATTACAAATATAAATCTCTACTCCATTTCTCTCTTTTACTGCTAAAACACATGGACTGCTGCCTCAAAGTGAAGGTAATTGTCTCAGCAGATTGCACAGCCAAGTCTATAATTACCAATAAGACATAATGCTTTACTTAGAATAATTATTTTTGAATGTTTTTTATATTCGTTGTTAATAAACTTGCAGTTTGACACTCCGGCCTAAAATGTTAATGAAGAATTAAAAAAAGAGAAACATTAAATAACATTGATGAGTCCATCAGAAAAAAAGCAAATGAGGAAGGGCATTGTTCACCATATTGTTTAAACGAAAGAAAGAAAGAAAGAAGGAGGGAAAGATAATAAGCAGAGCAGTGGAAACGTTTTTAACAAAAAAAGTGAATAAAACAATGTACTGCAGCTTCTGATAACATCAGTCCTGTTACAAACCACCTGTGGAGCTTCAGCTTTCATCAAAAGACACATATACCACTCCATAGAGTCCACCTGTGCAAAATTAGTGTGGATCATAAATTTATCTTCTACCAACATTTTTCTGGATAGCCCCATGGCCAGCGGGTACAGATGCTAACAGAAATTACAGCAGGAAGAGAAGGAACCATTCAAAGGAATAAAACACCAGTCAGGAAAGTGTAAGAGAATTTCTAAAACACACAGAACTCTCAAAAGAAGGTCACGCTTTGGTTAATTTAGTAAAGGAGTAATACAGAAAAGGAGAATAAACTTTGACCAACCAGGATCATAAACAAGATTACACGGGTTCAAAAAAAGGAAAGTGGAAAATAACCGCCTCTCAGATGTTCAAAGCCAGTAGTCTTAAAACAGTCTCATTGCTTTAATGTCCATTAGAGGTGAGTACTGCCCCTTTGACACAGAGGGTGACAGTGGCTAAATATTTAAGAACCAGCAGTTTTATAGTTTTGTCTTTAATTTACTCAGCAGAATCTACAGAATAGCTTTCTCTTTGACATTACAAAGTTTTGCATTAGATTAAGAGCATAAAAATTTCTTTCCGGTTAGAGCTCTTAAGATTGCATATTCTACCACACTGTAGTGCCGTGCAGTGCTTGCCAGCGCTGACCCAATGGATTCATGTTCGTTTTATGATGTTTTAGACAGCTCACTACCCTTTGAGGAGAAAATAAGCCACCAGCGTTAGCCCCACTAAGTTGGACTTTCAGAATGTTTGCTGTCTTTATAAGCTCCCCTGCAGATGGCTCTGAATCTACTCTTTGCATGGTTTACTGCCAGCTCTTACAGTTGGTGACTTATCCCCAGGCCAATGCAACTGGTTAGTGCAATTACAATATGTTTTATTCTGTAGTTTCTGTAATTCTCAAATTTCCAGCAATTAAGGTAAAATTTTACATATTCTAAAATGCTTTCTTCAGGACACTACACAAATCAATTTAAATCTTTATGTATGAGTGATCCACTCTGTTTTTGGATATTTATCTCATATGACACACTATGTCTGCACTTTCATTTGCCACTTCTTAACCTCTTTAATGTTATTTTCATCCCCAGGAAAACAAGTCAAAACCACTGCATTTTTTTTTAACATGAACAAATATTATGTATAACAGAAACATGTAAATATCAAAATGTTCAAACAAATACAGTAGGAAAGGTGTGTCTGGTATCCACCGATGTACACATCCTTCATGTGATTAAGTTTTGAGATGGTCAACAACACATAGCCCGATGTTGCAATCAGGACAGTAGAAGTGTATTTCTTTGCACACCTTTATATAATATTTTTTCTGTTGTTTTCCCATAAACTGGTATAATGTCAGTGCTTGATACACATGATCAGTGTGCCCCATGTGTTATTGTAGAGTACCACAGTGATAGGCGTCCCCTGAAATGAACACTAACAGTTGCTGAATTGTGAACAGTGCTTAGTGGCTTAACATCTTTCTACTTCATCATAATCATTTGTGTTTTTTGACAAACACCTACTTGCACCACAGTGAACCTTCAGACGACCTAATTCACCATGAATATCACAGCAGTTCAATTGTACAGCGCCATATGCACCAGTTTCACTATCCGTGTCAATGTCTGATGACCAGTTCCCATGGTCATCACTATCACTTGACTCGACTAATGGTTTAGTTTCAGTTTGTTCCAAAACTGGTGTTACAGCTTCTTATTTACACCCCATGGTGTTTTATTGAAAGCTCTGTCCTACTCATGAATATTGACGAATGACCTTAGAGTTGCAAAGCACAGAAACAGTCATGATTTTTTTTTCAGAATGTTATTTCATTCAAGAGATGGCAGCAGGATACTGTCCCAAGGGTCATTCAGGCTTAACACAGTAAAAGTAGATTATTACCATCACCATCACACTCGAGTTCAACTATAATCACATAGAATTCTGAGCTCAAGTTAATGCGTGGAGCTAAAGCTAAAGAGGTTAACAAGCCTAAAAAGTCATGTGAAGGCCTTGCATCTTCAGCTGTCATCACTTTCTTGTTTATGGCCAAAAACAGACTACATCATCACTAATAAAGAGGGGCAACCCAGCCTACTCTTTAATGTTCAAATTTATGGACAGAGTCCATGAAAAGGTAAAACGCTTAATTATTCCTGCAGAAAAGCTGCATGGTATGTGATAAGCAAACTAGATGCATAACCACCAATTCACTATTTAATACCGATGACCTCAAACCACAATACTGTATACAGTAAAATCACATCATGGCAATTTTGAGCAAATGTCATTCAATTAAATAAGACAAACCCTATAAGAGACTCCTTCATCAGCTTCAAAGAAAGGCAAAGCAATAAACACAATGAAATCAAAAACAGTGAAAGAAACACAAGAAGCCGGCTTTCTGAATTCTTCTCCACCATTAACACATGCAGAAATCCACCATTTCAATTCAAATAATCATCTTTAAAAGAATCGAGAATGTTACAGGTGAGAGCTATTGTTGAACAGGACTGGAAAATGTGTTTTGGACTACTAAAACCAAAAAAAAAAAACTAAATCAGAACTTCCCACAATTCATCAGGTATGCGCCCAGCCAAACAAACAGGAATTTAAGTCCAGCAACAGGTAAGGGTTAAGGCTCTGCTTCAGCTTGATCTTTAAAATTTGAATTATTGCTATGTGGCATGATTGGGGTGGGAAAAAAAAGAGCAGAAGCCCTCAACAATGAGTTGTTATCTTGCGACAGCCAGCACTTCTGGTCTAGAGTATTTGTTTTTAAAGTGTTCTAACCCGCTCTTGAATTTCTTGACTTTTTAACAATGCTAGTACAATGCACATCATCCCTAGTGCAGTTAAGGCTATACTAATTCTTCGGCTTAGATTCCACTGAACTACGGTCTTCCCCTGGTATATTATGCCATAAAATATGTGCCAATCTGAATTTCCAGATCTTCAGTGACTTGCTAGATTTGACTGAGCTCCTTGCTGTACTGTCAGACATAGCAGAACGGTCAGTGAGGGGCTGCAAGGCCGACGACCTGGGTCAGATAACCTTAGACTTTGCTTTCTCTTGTGTTCTCTGCACTATAGTGTCCTGTGTACCTTGAATGGCGCTTTTAAATACAATGTATCTCTCTATTATATTATAAAGGTTTTCCATTGTGTCCGCATTATTCAGCCTTGACCACTCCCCTCCACACCACTCGCTCAATCATTACTCCTACTGTGCACATTGTCTCTCCTGTGACACTCTCAGTGGTAAGTTGTCCTTCAACACAGTCGATTATAATGGCAAGGCAGGGAAGCAAAATATCTATTCAAGAACATTGAATTTTGGAACATCAAAAAAAAGAAAATGAACAAAAAAGAGCTGCATATAATAAAAATAAAAAACAAAGAGAAACGACCAATAAATGAGAGAGAGAAGAATATCCCAAACAATATGTGAATAGAAATGCAAAAAAGCAACGTTTATAGAATGTAAGTTAGAGGATAAAGTAATTCATAATATTTTCTGATGAGGAGTTATTGTAATTTAATTTTTTATTTACTTTTTATTACATTTTACTTTTTACTACATTATATTGTCCATTGGTATTTAAAATAGACGCTGTAGTGAAATACTCAAGATTGTCTATCTATAATAACTAAGGATCAAACCGTCTTTCTCCCGTGGCCCGAATACTCTTCTATATACCACCTCTTTAACACTAGAATTACCAGAGTCTACGAAAAAACTCGTAGATCCGGCCCACCTTAAAACCGTTCACACTTCTCCGCCAGCGGCTTTTGTCATCTAAATGTACTGATAAAGACAAGCTACAAGCAGCCGGCTATTCCATCCCCCCACCGACTTAAAATGTGCACAAACTTCTCCCAGCTCATGCCTTGATTGATTATCTGGGAGTGAAGTGGAGTTTTAGTGTGGAAATAACAGATCGTTATTTGGAACACACGCAATTCATGTTGGTTCTGTTTCTACAGTAATCTGTGTAAACACATTGTTAAAACAGAAACGTTTTCATATTTTAGTAATAAATGTTACAAAATGTAGGCATAAACTATTAAATGAGTGAAGCCTGAAGTCCAAAGATCAAATAAAACACTTTCACAAAAGGTTCAAAAAGGATACAACAGCTTCCGTGACATACTGATAAGATTTGCTGACTCAGAGCACAATAGGCTTGCCATGCCTCAGAGACCCAAGTTTGATTCCCTGCTGGGGAGAAAATGTCATTTTTTTTTTCTTTTTAACCTTCGTCGCTCTGCCTGCCTGCCTGAACTCCCTGTCTATCTATATAGTAATAACAGTAATTTTATTATTATATAGCAGCTTCCCTGTCTGCCTATCATATAGTGCCTTTTCTTCCTATCTATCTATATATCTATCCCCTTAGCTGTTTTTTATATATCTATTATACAGTGCCTTCCCTGCTTATTTATATATCTAGTGACTTCTCTCCCTGTCTGTCTCTCTACTACGCACTGCTCTGTCTGCCTGTGTGTTATGGATTTTAAAAATAACAGTTATAAGGACACTTGTTCATGTTAATTGAAGTCTTAATTGTTAAAAAATATTTTTTGTGATCATCTTCCCTGATACATCATACTGTATCTGCAATCTGGTGTGTTCTATTGACTCAGCTGGAATGTCAAAGGATGAACGTCCAGAGCAGGGAACTGCGTGACCTGAACTGGAGTGTAGTCGAGTCCGTTCCACCAATTCTTCAATATTTTCAAAAATAGTATCATCTATATCGGAGTCTAAAAGGGCCGCCAACATTGTAATTTCTTCCGATAAATATTCAATTCTCTCTCTGAAATATGTAATATCTTCGGCAGAATCCATTTCATCGGCAGTAGTAAGCATTTTTCTAATTAATTCTTGTGCTATCGATTCACCAATCAATGATTAGAGGGTGTGTTAGAGCCCACCCTCTCAACTTTGACAAGTGAAAGTGACAGTTTTATTTCAAGTCGTATTTCATGATGGTTTGGAGGAATGTTACAGACAAAAATAAATAAATAAATAAATAAATAAGCAACAAAAAACATATTTCGTGACACATTTATTTTTTTATGCTCTCATTTCATGACAAATTTATTTATTTAGGCTCTCATTTCATGACACATTTATTTATTTATGCTCACATTTCACAGTATTTTTATTTATTTGCGCATTTATTTATTTATTTAATTTTGTCTGAAATATTCCTCCATACTCAGTGACTAGCTAGTGTCAGCTTAATATACTTGCACAGTATCCATCCATCCACCCATTTTCTAACCCGCTGAATCCGAATACAGGGTCACGGGGGTCTGCCGGAGCCAATCCCAGCCAACACAGGGCACAAGGCAGGAACCAATCCTGGACAGGGACTTGCACAGTATCTTACAATTCATTTATAGGATGACTCTTAGCAGCCTGAAGATCCAAATTATATAAAGATGTCTATAAATATATGGATTTAGAAGTGAATTGTTTTGTACAGATTGCATGCTGTCTTTCCATTTCTCTATGCTTGTTATTTTACACAATGTATTCTAATTCGGGCTGAATGTTTTTAGAATGGCCCTTGTGGATCAACAGAACAGCAGCTCAGTATGGTACACTTTGTGCAGGGAGACATGATCAGAACCAGGACTGCAGGTGTTTCAGGTGCCTCAAGATGGGAGTCAGGCTGCAGTGTACCCAGCTGAGGCCTTAACTGACAAAATTCAGTTGTTTGGCTGTGTCATTGTACTTAGTCTGTCACCGCTTAAGGAGATTAATGTAATGGAGACTTTAGGTAATGAAACAGGAGTCACCCAGGATAGCAAATGGCAGCAGAGAGACCTGGTAAATTATAGATAACATTCCAGTGCCCTTTATAATGAACACATGACCTGAGTGTTGCCTATCATTATAAGAAAACACAAGGGTGAAGTGTTGCATGGACACCTAAAGCTGCTGGCATCATACCACAAAGATGGCAAAAGGGTTCCAGAGCTTTGTCCTGATGACTAAAGTCATTTCCAGAGCAGTCATAGTGGTTGTTCCTGGATGGGGCCTAGTTGTAACATAAGGAAACTTAAGTTGTGCTGTATAAGGACAAAGGGTCAATGACTTTGTATAAATGATACCAAAGTGTAATGGAAAGCAGGTACAGATGGTGAATACAGAAGGGTCTGTGGAGAAATTTTGTGGGGACTGACTACCTGGTATATAAATGAACCTAAGTGATATTTAGGCCCCATAGGTCAAATACAATTTACTTTTTGTCTGTTTAATTTGTTGCTTCTAAGTAAAACAAAACCATTTATGACATGTTTCTATATACTTCATCTTTCTTGTTGTTCATTCTGGATTTGGTGATGGCTATTGAGTACCACAGTATCATATACTTATGCCTAATGATCACAAATGTGAATCACAATTAAAATATAATTTGGTTGTGACAGCTTTTTTTTAGCATCACTCCTATGATAGCCGCATTTAAGCTAAATGCCCCAAAATTAAGTCTTCTCCTCTGATGGAGATGTAGAACAGATGACAAACCGACAGTTATGATGTAGGCTGAAACATATTTCTTAGCAAGTCAGCCATAGTCCAATAGTTCTGCAGTAGACAGATGTAAAACAATAACTATTACAAGTATAAGAAGGCAATATGGACAAAATATGAAAAGTACAACACTCTGAAATTCTGATCAGTTTGGACACTTGTGACTAGTTAAAGTTTGTGAGCTGATGAGGCAACAGGCAATTATTTGGTTGTGTTATCACAGCCAATGGGCAAACATGATAAGACACAGGAACTGATGTTAAATAACAACTAATGATATTAAAAAATAATGTGATATCTATCGCCCATTTTGACAGATGCAAGTCAGGTCTCATCAACTCACACCTTAACTGTTAAATCATGTTAGTGTGGGCGGTGGGTAGTTCTGCTGCCTTTGGCTTAGTGTGCACAGTTTGTATATTCTCCTCATATCAGTGAGGAGGTTCTTCAGGTATTCCAGTTTTCCCCGCTGACCCCAAATAAGTGTGTGTGTGTGTTAGATTAACTAGGAACTACAAATTGACTCCAAAAGGGCATGTGAGTGAACGCACCCTGTCCTTGGTTGGCTTCTACTTTGCACGCAATGCTGTCCAGACAAACATTAGCACCCAAAACACTGAACCATATTAAGTGAGTTTCGTAATGGTCGGGTCCTTTTCTGTCATTATTACTTTATATACTGTAACATTACCTTTTTATTCACCTTCATGCACAATAAATGAAGCATCCACCTTAATAAAAGGATAAGTGTCTGTGTATTTATGTCTGGGGCCATGTCTCTGTTATGTGCCATTGTATGGGACTCCTAAAAGTACTGGTGATGTTTGTGACATGCCATCTGCTGGAATGAAGAATGCAATGCATTTCTTTACTACAAATGCTTGTTATGCACCATATGTTGCAATGAAGAATACAGTGTATTTTATTACTACAAAATGTGTGGTGTGCCATCTATTGGAAACAAAAATCCACAGTATTTTATTAGTACATGCATTACTAAACACATTTCTGTGGTTAGTGCACTGCAAATGTTAATGCTGAAAACGGCATTACAGAATACACAATTACTTAGATTTCTTAGACAGGTAGCCTGGTTAGTTATAACATAAATAAATAATTTAACTTAATATAATCTAAAATTTACTTAATCCAGTTTAACGCTGCATGGGTTTGAAGCCTGTCTCAAAAGCACTGTGCGCTAATATGTGTGGAAATATTTAAAGAAGAGATTTCATAAAACTATATTTAATAGTAATGTAATACTATATTTAATACTCTGTCATGGTGTAAGGTACAAGTAAGGTTTATTTTCTCTCTTCAGCAAGTTGCTATGCAGAGACATGGCTTAATACATCAGTTCCTGATGCTGCATTAGAACTGCCGGCATTTCTGCTTTACAGAGCAGATAGGGATCCTGATCGTTGCAACAAGTCTAAAGGCAGTGGAATCTGCTTCTACATTAATAACAATTGGTGTACTGACATTTCAATATTTATTGAAGCACTGCTCCGTCAATCTGGAACTATTTGTTATTAACTGTAAGTCATTCTATTCACCATGAGAATTTTCTTCAATAATTCTGAGTTTACATTCCGCCTGACGCGAATGTGAGAACAGTCATGCAAACTCCCTATTTAGTGATGGATGACTTTCCTAACACAAATCTAACCAACGAGCTTCCCAGATACAAACAGCTTGTTAAAAACCCCACCAGGAAGAGGAAGACTTTGGATCACTGCTACTGCACCATAAAGGACACACACTGGGCTTTACCTCGTGCGCCACTGGGTAATTCTGACCATGTTCTACTACAGTTGCTACTAGTACTGGGCGATATGACGATATGTATTGTGGGGACGATAGAAAAGTGTCTATAGTCCTATTTCTCTTCTATCGTTTCTAACCTAATTTTATCAATTACTAAATAAAATATTGCATTAAATAGGCTATGACAAATGTATGATAATGTCTTGTCGCTATGCAATGCATACTCTACCCTTTATATAAGTGATAATCAAGAATAAAAATGAACTTTTTCGCAAAGAAACTCGTCTTGTAGTTTTGCGACAAGACGCTTTACGTTGTTGCGACATGCTTTACGCTAGTTAACTCGTGAGTGCTTGAAGATGGAGACGCAAGAGGTTAAAGATGAATGCCCGGAGTCGCAACAAACTGAAACTGCTATGCAGGCAGCAGCCCAAGAAGTACTTTTACCGAAACGTTGGGGTACGTCAGTGATTTGGTTGCATTTTGGCTTCAAGAGCTCTCACATGGAGCAGAAGGCAGTCATGTGCAAACTCTGCCAAAAGACTGTTTCCGCCCCCGACGCTAACACAACAAACCTCTTTTACCACTTGAAGAAGGTCCACGAAAAGAATACGGGAGAATCGAAGAAATGCGATGTAAAGAAAGTTGTGAAACAGCCCGGGCAAGTGGCGAGAAAAAATATAGCCAGCCTAAAATTAAAGAGTCTTTCATAAAAGCACACCGCTTGAAAAAACGTCCCAGCGCCATAAAGAAATCACATGTGCCATCTTGCATTACATTTGTAAAGGCATGACCCCCGTGTATGCAGTTGAGAAGGGTAGCTTCCGAGACCTCACAAAGTCCTTGACCCGAGGTACGTTATGCCCAGTCGTAAGCACTTCAGTAAAGTCGAGTTGCCTCGCTTATATAACGCATGCCGGGCCCAAGTAGAGAAGGATGTTCGCAGTGTGGTCCATTAAGCCTTGACAACTGACCTGTGGACGAGCAGAGCTACGCAGCCCTACATGAGCATAACCATCCATTACATCAGCAAAGACTGGATCCTCTGTGCTCGCTGTTTACAGACTGCGTACTTTCCAGATGACCACACGGGAGCCATGATAGCTTAGGTGCGTTACTCGTGCAGTAATTTGTATGAGGTACTTTTAGTTTACTGTTCTGTCATTTTTACTGTAGTAATTCCGAGAAAGACCCCCTAATAAAGTATTTATCTACCTATAAATTTGACAGAGTCATTTTTTCTACTTTTACAAAGTAGCCTTTTATGTTTGCACTTTTATTCATGGCTAATGCCTTAAACAGTGTTATGTTCAACTCTGATATTTACTTTTGATACTTTATTTTGGTTTGCAAACTTTGCACTACAAGGTTGAAAAATGTTTTGTGTTTATTTTTTATAATTGAGTGCTTTTCTGCTCAGAAACTTGAAAGGGTTGTGCACTTTAATTTTTTTTTTTTTAATAAAGTTTATTTTGATAATACTATTTAAATAACTATGATGTGGATAAAAAAAATGTGAAGGCTACTGTAGCTCTACCTCCACCACATCTGTTGTCAGTTGATACATTTATATTGCTAAACTAAAATGTATTTTTCTCATTTGTGACAGTTCAGTTAAATGTCACTTCAAAATAAAGTTGCAAAAAAAAGTATGCAATGATATTTTTGTCAAACTTTTCAGAGAATAACTGAAAACGTACTTTATTGTGGGTGGTATATCGTGATATATATCGTTATTGTGATATAAAATAATCCATATCGTGATATATGATTTTTCCATATCGCCCAGCACTAGTTGCTACCCACTAATAAACAAAGGCTAAAAGTAGCTAAACCAGTAAAGAAATCTATACGTTCATGGACTTAGGAGTTAGTTGAATCATTATAAGATTGCACAGACTGGGATGATTTTTAAAAATGCCTGTGAAAACATTCATGAGCTGACTGATACTGTTACATCTTGTATCAGCTTCTGTGAAGAGGTCTGAATTCCGAGTAAATCTATTGTGATTTATAACAATGGAAAACCGTGGTTCACCAAAAAACTAAGGAATCTCCATCAGGTGAAAGAAAAACCCCATAAAACTGGTGATAAGAACACATATAGACTGGCTAGGAATACGCTAAACAATGCAATCAGATATGCTAAATGGAAACACAAAAATGAACTGGAGCTTCAATTTTCAGCAAACAATAGCTACTCTGTACGGAGAAGCCTTCAGTCTGTTACTAATTACAAAAAGACATCTCCCAATTCTCACTCATATTCATCCCTCCCTGACAAACTTAACAAGTTTTATGTCAGATATGAACATCAAGGTACTGAGTACTTACAAACCCTCTGCTCCTTCAACTCTGACGTGGCTGTAACACCGGCCACTTCATCTCAAAGGTCTCTCCCCTCTTCTTCCTTTTCCCATCAAGGAATATGAATTCTGGAAGCTGTTTGCAACACAGGACTGCAAAAAGTCCTCCGGTTCGGATTCTTTCTAACTTGCAACAACCAAACACTATGCTAGGCAGCTCGCTCCCCTCTTCACTGACATCTTTAACCAGTCTCTTGCACAGCGCACTGTGCCATATTGCTTTAAATCTTCTGTTATTGTTCCTGTTCCCAAAAGTGATAAAATAAGCTGACTCAATGATTACAGGCCTACTGCTCTTACATCCATTTTCATTAAAATATTTGAATGGATTGTTCTAACCCATCTGAAGTCTATTACTGCTACTGATCTTGACCCTCTTCAGTTTGCATATGGAGCAAATAGATCTGTGGACGATGCCATCAACATGGGCCTGCCAGAATACTGTTTGTTGACTTCCGTTCAGCTTTTAACACCATTGTTCTTGAGCCGTTGTTAACTGAACATCTACAGACTGAACTGAATCCTTCCATCTGTAAATGGATTTACAGTTTTCTGATAAACCGGAAAAATATGTTTGTGTGGGCTCCCACCTCTCTGACTGTCTCCATATTAGCATAGGTGCCCATCAAGGCTGTGTACTTCCCCCCTACTTTATTCCATGTACACCGATGACTGCAGGTCTACTGATCCTTTAGATAAAATCATTACATTCACTGGTGACACCACTATTATTGGGCAAATTACTAAGAGCAATAAAACACCTTATAGAAAACAGGTGTCTTGATGTGCTTCCAACAACCTAGTGCTCAATACCACCAACACAGCCAAAGTGGTCATTGATTTTTGCAAACACAATAAATTAACATTTCTGCATTCAATATGATGGAATCCTTCAAATTTCTGGGCACAGCTATCACAGCTGGGACATTAGCACCACTCCCATCACTAAAAAGACACAAGAGCGATTGTACTAAGTTTTACAAAGCCATAATTGAAAGTGTAATCACATCCTCCATTGTTGTCTGGTTTGGTTCAGCAATGGCACACTCCAAAAATAAATTACAGCGTCTGCTGAGAAAATAATTGGCTGTGCTCTTCAATCTGTGACAGACCTGTACAAATTTCGTGTCACTAAGCATGTCATAAGGATAACCATGGACTCATCTCACCCAGCTTATCATCTTCTTCTTACAGCTGCTCCCGTTAAGGGTCACCACAGCGGATCATCTTCTTCCATATCTTTCTGTCCTCTGTATCTTGCTCTGTCACACCCATCACATGCATGTCCTCTCTCACATCCATAAACCTTTTCTTAGGCCCTACTCTTTTTCTCTTGCCTGGCAACTCTATCCTTAGCATCCTTCTCCCAATATACCCAGCATCTCTCCTCTGCACTTGTCCAAACCAACGTAATCTCGCCTCTCTGACTTTGTCTCCCAACCGTCCAACTTGAGCTGACCCTCTAATGTCCTCGTTTCTAATCCTGTTCATCCTCGTCAAGCCCAATGCAAATCTTAGCATCTTTACTCTGCTACCTCCAGCTCTGTCTCCTGCTTTCTGGTCAGTGCCACCGTCTCCAACCTATTTAACAAAGCTGGTTACAGTACTTATTCTAAAAACTCCCCTCCAGTATACGCTTCAGGGTCAATTAAAACTAAAACAGACACCTCAATAGTTCCTTTCCCAGAGCCATAGCCCTCTTAAATAGTAACTTAGCCCGCCTTCTTTGTATTTTCATGTGTATGTCATATACTGTAAGAAAGTGTGTGTGTACTATGAAAGTACATGAATGTGTGTCCAATGTGCATACACACTACACACTCAGTCTTTCACTAGCACGTCATCATTTGCATATCTCCCTTATAATTGTACTATTCTGCAACTTTGAAAGTTTTTCTTTCTAGCTTATGCCGTTTATGTTATTTGTATGTAATGTTGTGTTCTGTACATTAAGTACTGGCAAATAAAAGTGATTCCAATTTTGATTATATTTCACACAATTTTATTTTTCTCTACAATGTATTTTGAGTGTTGTGAGAATTCTATTAAATTATGTAACTGTAACTTTCACTTTCAAACATTTAGCTTGAAGCTGAATGAATTACTGTAACTGAGATGACTTGAAATAATATGATACATCGTTTTAGTGTTTTTTTAGCTTCAATGTCACAGGATTGCTGCGTAATGGAACTGCTGAACAATGACTGTATCTTGTATGGCTGTCGAGGGACTGATAGTTCTTGCAAGAAACAACAAGGTTATCTGCTAAGACTCCCATGAGGGCACTTTACTAAAAGCTGCACAACCACACGCATGAAGTCCTGGATGTCCTCTAGTCACCATAACTTTCTCCTGCTCTTACATAAGCATGAGGTCCCACTGAAACCCTGAATCCCCCATACTGTATCAGATTAGCCTTATTACAGTTTAACTAGACTGTTGGGGATTCATTATAGCATGAAACATTTGACATTACGTACCTGGTTGGAGTTTGTGTTAAAGAGGAGTCCGTTTTGCTATGCACAGCCCAGGGTGGGTAACTACAGAAGGGAAGGGCAAGAAGACTGCATCAGCCTTAAATCTAGAGAGGTATAAAAATGTGTAGTTATCATAATATTACGAGTTCTCTTGCTCCTACATTCAGCTGTCCAGAATCCTTCAACTAGAAGCCAGTCTCCTTCATCACAGACAGCTAATTCCATTGCCAATTTAAACAAACCATTCTGTTGCTCTCTTTCTCCACTTAAGAAAGCACAAACATAAAGAAATCAATGATGATGCCTGCAGGGGTAAACTCTGTAGAAAAAAAAAAAAGTATGTTCCCATTCGCACGCACTGCTGCTTGGCCTACTGTCCACAGCAGTCACTTTCAACTCTTCCTTAACACTACTGTGGTGATCTAATAATTTACTAGGAACATCTTCCCTAAATAATCAAAACAAAAAGCTTGTCTGTATGAACCATGCCAGAAATTATTCAAACTCTTCAGTCTGTATAACAGTGTTTAGAAAACAAAACAGTTTATTACAGTTACGCTCCCCAGGCATGATCCTGAAGCTCCAAGTGGAGATTCCTAGTACTGTCTCATCTTGCCTTCAGTGTGCTTATCATCCCCCCAATGTGTCTGCATCTCGGCTCCATATAGAGAGTCGCTGAATTCCATCTGTTAATAAAACTTGAAACACAGATGCAACTCCTTGACAGCTATCAGCAAAGCCACTTAGGAGTTAATTCACACACCCATCAAGGATGGAGAAAATATGAAGTATGACTGAATATTGAATATTTTAAAACAATTTTTTTTACACAGAGAAGCTGCATCACTGCAGATCCTTCTATATACAGCACACAGGAATGAGCCACAAACATTCTCGAGTTGATGTGCCCATATCACAGTTCATTCAGCTTCATCACCGACTGTGCCTCATGGTTGAGATTTATGAAGAGCTACACTAATATCAGTTCTCACTTGATACAGTAAGCATAGTGTAAATGTCTTAAGCACAAGGGTCTTGAGATGGATGAGTATTGCAGAGTGGACCTTAGCGATGCCCTACATCAGGGATCTGACGATTCCCTCTACTAATCAAAATCTTGAGAATTTTAACACTCTAAAGATTCTGAATGCTGGTGTATTTAACCAAGCAACTTTGGATGGAACCGATTTCTAATGGCCGGTTCCAGTTTGCTGTTTCCACAAAAGGACCTGCCATATTCAAATATTAATGTAATGCTACTAAATATTAAACTGTGCTACATGTGGACAACATTTTAGGATCACCTACAAGACTGTTGCTGACAGCAGCAGCTCTTCACTATCCAAGCCAGAAGTTCTTATGGGTGTTTGGGGGGTTGTTGTTTGTTTATTGTATTATTTGTATTCATATCCTTTTTTTTTCTCTTGAGCTTCTGTAAAGTTTTAATTACCCTTTGGGGACAAGTAAAGTAAATCTAATCTAATCTAAAGCCATTTGTAACTGCAGCTATGCTTCTACTTTCTTTAGCTTCTCCAGAGAAATTTTATTCTATTAAGCTGAAGTTGTGTCCATTACATCCAAGACAGGAAATGTGCATATGTTGCTCTTTCAACAATTATCTTCAATTTTTGTCCTAAAAATGAATGTTAACATTTTGTGTAAGCATTTGTAAAGCTTTCAGCTGAATCTCAGTATATGGGTTAGTAATTTATAGCTTACAATTCCAAAGCCTTGTACCATAACTCTCAGGCCATTTCACTTGATGGCCACATTAATCATATGTTACACATACTGTATATGCTTCACTAACACTCTTATTTCCAAACACACAAGAATCTTACATGCAAGATATACCTTCTTACCCAAAAGGCCTAACAGTTTGATCACACTTGCCCACATAACCCTTGAAATCTCTGCCTTTGAGGGTAGGAAGATATTGTCAGCATCCATCTTTCTGGCCTTGAACAGAAAGAAGGCTCAATGCAACTCATGGGAAAAGAGATTTATACATTTTCAAATTTTTGCACTGAAGAGTGTGACATTTAGCCCATTTATCCATGTCAGTGTCTGATTGCAGCATGAAATCAAAGTTTGAAGAAACTCAAGAGTGCTGAAATCTGCCGAAACATTGTGCTGTTTGCAAAATGCATACCAATTCTCTGTAGTACAGAAAGTGCAAAAATAGTTTACTGCTAGCCATATTTACCCGCAATGAGAAAATAAATGCTGCAATCAAGCACAGTTATTGCAAATAGATTTTACAAACATGTCTTAACTCCCTACGTCTTTGTCTGACCAACACAGAATATTTGCTATATATACAGACCAACATTTAAAACCCATTCCCACTATGGCACTACACAATTTAGGCCAAGCTGTTAGAATTCATAAACTTTTTGATTTTGTGCTGGGCCACCTTCTGTTTGTTGTTAGCATGTTTTCTCGATATTCTTCTCTGGGTTTCCGCCAGAAATTCTGGCTCATTCCCCAAGTCCAAAGACATCACTAAATTGCCTCTGTATGTATCTGAGATTGTGCACACCTCGTAATGGGCAAGTGTTCCATTCAGCACATGTTCTTGCTCCTGTAAAAAACGCATATGGACAGGCTCTGGGTGTTTGTGAATTAGAACAGTTATTTAAAATGAACATAATGTTTGAACAAATTAATTTCTTTTAAGAAAGCTGCATATACAGTCATACATACAAACAATATTATTTAATGCAGTGACTATACTGCTTAAATATATTTCAGTGACCTATCAGGAAAAATGTTAAATCCACATAGCTATCCTGTGGTTTAGAGCCTCATGTCTTAAATATTAGGCCACACTGTGTGCCAGCTCCAAAAATTATTCAGTCAAAACATTTTAAATGAGCACAGGTGACAAGAATTTACAAAGAAATTAGCAACAGTATAATAAAAAAGAAACAATATAATAAATAACTATTATCCAGACAGACAGACAGACACAGAGAGAGAGAGAGAGAGAGAGAGAGAGAGAGAGAGAGAGAGAGAGAGAGAGAGAAGATAGATAGATAGATAGATAGATAGATTATTCATGCACATTGGTGAACCTCCTCACAGGATCTGTCGAGGTATGGAATAACCCACCAGGACAAGAGGGGTTGTTATTGTTAACATTGTTATCTCATTCTTTCCCAAAGGTGCCGAGAAGCCGCCCAGTGAGGGCACCTTACCCCATCCCTTATGGTTCACCATTCAAACTCTGGCCTCCTGGAAGGCATCATTACTGGCAAGAGTGACCTGCCACATGGAGCTCCTCCATCTCTGTGACCTTGGCTAACCAGCTCAATGAACCTTATTTGTTTAAAATTTGATACCCCTCATAACAGGAAACCCATGCTGAAGAACATTCCTTTGTTTTGCCTTTTGTGTCCTCCGACAATAAACAGGACTACTTGGTGCACCAAATCTTCTTTCTTTGCTGATCTGTCATTCCTGCACTTGGCCACTATACTATACCTTATGGCCTTTGGCGGCTTTAAGCAAGGGTACCCAGACTTGTACATACTGTGTATATATACATGCAGGTTTCTTTGAAAATGACATTACATTCAAAGCTTACACAAAGATTTAGGCCAAATATTTATATTATAAAAGAAAATCCCGCAAGATGAGACTTTTTGCCAAGAGTATTTTTGACAAGTCCCGCATTCCTCTGAAACATTTACAACCACACACATGGTCCAATCACTTCTCATTCGTCTGAATGCTATCGTCAGACACAGTTCCTGCGCTCTCAGCTCCAAGTGGGGTCAGAAATAAAAGACAAAGTAGAATGTCATAAAGAGGTTCAAAAAATGTTGGTGCAATACACATGCAGAGTAGGTTAGAAATTATGAAAGTACTAAAATTCGAAAGTCTCAAAAAACTGATAGTAAAGATTGCATTAGCGCTAACAAATGGAAATTATTACTCGGTGAAATAACGGAACAGCGAAAAGAGATTGAATATATTGTCTGGATTTAAACTTTAAGTTGGACAATTGTAGATTGTCTAATTCAGGTTGCCATCAGGGAAAAGTAGTCTTTCTTCCCAATGAAGAGGCGTATCCGCGAGAATTAAAAGATTTGTTGTTTGGTGAAAGTGAAATCCACATACGCAAGAGGCAGAGACGCGAAGTGGCTGGTGGGTAGCGCAGGTCAGGGGGTTGGCGAGCAAAGCCCCCTAGTCTTTATTGAAATACAGCTTTTTAAGAAACTACAAGATATTTTATGATTAGTACCATACCATACCATACCATATTTATTTGTTGAGCGCTTAAAAACACAGCATTACAACTGACCAAAGCGCTGTACAGTTACAACAAGCAGGACTAAAAGCAAAATAATAAAATAAACATTAAGAGAGAATTAAAACAGAGATACTAAAAACAGGTCAAGGGACCAAATAAAATAGAGACAACAGCAAAAGGCAAGTGGAAAATGAAACAGGTTAAGAATTAAAAGCCAATGTGAAGAAGTGCGTTTTTAGGCGAGATTTGAATGTGGCGACTGAAGCGGCTTGCCTAACCACTAAGGGCAGGGAGTTCCAGAGCCTGGGTGCACAGATGGAGAAAGCCCTTTCACCACGAGCTTTAAAACGTGCCTTGGGAACGGTTAGGAGCAGCTGATCTGCGGATCTAAGAACCTATAATGCCGTATAGGTTAGGAGGAGAATCTTAAAATTGATTCTGAATCTAACCGGCAGCCAGTGTAGGGTTTTCAAAATCGGTGAAATGTGTTGGATTCTGCTACTTCCAGTTAGAAGCCTTGCAGCCGCATTTTGAGCCAGTTGGAGTCTAGAAAGCGTGGCTTTACTGATACCAAAAAGGCAGGAATTAGAGTAGTCAAGCCAGGACGTAATGAATGCATGAATTACTGATTCCAGGAGGTGGTTAGAAAGAATAGGCTTGAGTTTGGCGATTCGCCTTAGATGGAAAAAGCAGGATTTTACTGTGCTGTTGACTTGAGCATCCATTTTCAGGAACGTATCCATTTTGATTCCAAGATTGGAGACAGACGAAGTTACTGGAATGGGAAGAGAAACGAGGCCAAGGGGTGGAGCCTGTTTGCAGTCGGGACTAAAACAATGACCTCGGTTTTTGAATCGTTCAGGTGAAGGAAGTTTACAGCCAGCCAGTCCTTAATGTCAGATAGGCAGTCGAGGAGAGGTTTGGTGGAGTCAGTTGGCTTGAGGGAGAAATAAATTTGGCAGTCGTCAGCATATAGGTGATATGAAATTGCATGTTTTCTAAAAATTGCACCTAAAGGCAGGATGTAGATTGAAAAAGTAGTGGCCCTAAAATGGAACCCTGGGGGACCCCACATGGGAGTGGGACTGATTCAGATGAAAAATCGTCTAGCATGACTCTGAGAGTCCTGTTGCAGAAATATGACCTGAACCAGTCGAGGGCTAAGCCAGATACACCAGCCCAGGATTCGAGTCGGGAGATCATGATGTCGTGGTCGATTGTGTCGAAAGCAGCAGATAAGTCGAGAAGAACCATAACCACGTGGAGTCCTGAGTCCAATGCCAAAAGGACGTCATTTAGGACACGTAAATGCGCGGTTTCTGTGCTGTGTTGGGGCCTAAAGCCTGACTGAAAAGATCCATTACCTGATGGTCCTGTAGGTGATGAGTTAATTGCTCATAAACTACTTTTCTAGTATTTTTGACAAGAAAGGTAGTTTGGAGATTGGACGAAGATTGGAAAGAACGGCAGGGTCAAGATCAGGTTTTTTCACAATTGGATGTACAACTGCGTGTTTGAAAGCATGAGGAACTATAGCCGAGGATAGACTACTAGTTATGATCTTTAGGACATCATATCGAATCACAGGAAACACATCTTTCAGCAGTCTGGACGGCACCACATCGTCCGGAGAGCCGAAGGCTTCATTGAGGCAACGATTTTTCCAGATGGGGGAGCGAAATAGGTTCAAAGCTGGTGAGGGAACCGTGCGCAGGAGCGGCTAAATCAACAGAGCCAGAAGAAGAAATGGAGATCTGGGATCTAATGTTCGTGACCTTATCCAGAAAAACGTGAGGATCTGATTACAAAGAGCAGTGGAGGCAGCAGGGAAAACAGTTACGGCTGGAGAGAGGACAGCATTTAGTGTTTTGTATAAGACACGTTGATTGCCAGAGTTTTTTGAGATGATGTCAGCGAAAAAACGGTTCCTTGCACCTCTGACGCTCTCTGGTATTGGGACCACGCGTCTCTCATGCAGTCGAAGGTAACAGTGAGACCATCTTTCCTCCATTTACGTTCTAGCCGCCTACAGTTTTGCCTGATGGAGCAAGTTTGTTCGTTTAGCCATGGGTCATGCTTGACTTTGGATTGTCTCCGTTTGAGTGGGGCTACGACATCCATCACAGAACAGCAGGAAGTGTGGAAAGTTTGCAATAAAACATCAGCATCCGTGGATTCACATGATGTGGAGATTGGTGAAAAAGCAGCTGCAAATCTTCAGCAGCAGAGGGGAATGACACGGAGGGACGGGTGGTGGTGGATTTACCATGCTCAACAGAGACCAAATCCAGATTAAACAGAACAGGCGAATGATCAGAAAAGCTGGGAGGCAGAATGTCCAAGTCACTGATTCTGAGACCGCGAGAAAGAACCAGGTCCAGTGTGTGAACCTGTCCATGTGTTGGTCTGTTCACTAGTTGAGAGAGACCAAAGGAGTCAATAATGTCCAGAAAGTCTTTTGCTAGAGGATTAACGGGACAGCAGACATGTACATTAAAATCACCCAAACAAAGGAAGTGATCATATCTGTAGGTAATATCAGCCAGGAAAGCTGCAAATTCATCTAAAAAGTTCTTATTGTATTTTGGAGGCGATAAATGAGTGTGCACAGCAGCGGTGGTGAGCAGACTAGTTCAAACATACTGAGCTCAAAAGTTGAAGGGGAAAATGAAAGGGGAAAGGAAGGGCGGTTGCAAATAAAATCAGATTTAAATAAGGTCAATAAGCCACCGCCACGGCGCTGCGCTCTCGGCGTGTTGATAAAGGAACATCCCGGAGGCAAAACTTCAGTGAGTGGGAGCGTCTCACCCGGTAAAATCCAGGTTTCAGCGGTACATAAAAAATCCAGGCCATTAGAAAGAAAAAAGTCTTTCAGGATGAAAGTTTTGTTCACGACCGATCTGGCATTTATCAGCGCGAAACGAACCGGCTGGGAGGACATCAACAGAGCCGTCCCAGCCGTGGCGGCTGATATTGTCATGATACGGCGTAGGTTGTTAAAGTTCACCCCCCGGCGGCGGTGACGGAGCGAGGCAGGGAGGTACACCGGAGCGTCCGAGGACAAATGGCATTCCGGCAACATTACCTCATGTTGGGAGCCTGGAGAGTTGTTCCTAGAGAGGATCCGGGAAGCTCGGAGCCGAGCCCTGGTGCCACCGCGCTTACCCCGGCGGCAGCGTTTCCATCGGCGACCGGCCAAGCCGTAGGCAGTGATGAGGAAAGCTGGGACTTCCTCAAACAGTCGGCCAAAGGTTTGACTGAACTCAGGGGTCAGATGTTGAGAAATCCCCACACTCGTTCGAAGAGCCAGAAGGGTGAGGCGATCATAAGAAATGATCGAGTCAAGAAGAGCATCACAGGAACAGGTAAGCCGAGGAAAAAGCAGGACTAATAAGAAACAAAAAAGCCAGAGCGGCTGACGGCGTGCCTCAACAGTCGGCGCCATCTTGACACAAGATTAGTAAGAACAAAACCATTTCCTCAGCCCTGTTTGTTGAATTAGTAATTAAAAATACCCTCGGAAATTTACTTGAACAGCTTTCTAACTAAAATAGTTACATTTCCATAAATAACAAATGCTTATATCAATGGGTTGTCTGATGCAGTCTAGAGGAGATTTATTCTTATGATTAGTAGAAAGGTGAGTTACAGTACAACAAAGTTATGATAGCAGATTGCTGTCCATGAGACATGCCAGAAATTGGGACTAAATTCAGCACATACCTATTTCCTAATTAATAAATATTGAAGGAGTCAATAAATTGTCACTGTACTTGTCCTGAAGGTGGACATTTTTTCCACGTGATATTCCCCAAGTGGAAGATCGTAAAGGCATACTCAAACACTTGGATAGAGATTGACGGAAAAAAAAGGATACAACATTAGTTTTTTTGCAGTTTCAGTTTCTCTGGAGACATTTTCATGATGTTTTAAACCAGAAAAATACACTTGTGAGCAAAGATGTGATAGTTCTACATGGTAAACACTGTTCCTTACTCTACCAGAGATCAGTCTTGTCACATGTTAATAGTCTGGCATCTACTCAGCCAGACAACTCATTGTCTTATATGATACTACTTGGACATCCAAGCTGCCTAAATCTGACTCCGCCCAATCTTGTGTCCATTAAGACTTATCATAGAATACTATGAAACTATTTGTCCCCACAACATTTGAACCCTCTGTGCAATGCAAAGCACTATTGGGGCATTCTAAAATTTTTTAATAAACTGATTTGACAGACATATATATTACTGTTTATATCTATATATGCACCTGCATGCATGAATAGGCTTTAGCCCCACTCTACTTTCTTTTGGAAAAAGCAAGTTCGCAAATTATCTGGGTAATAACTAGTAGTGCATAAATTATATATATAGTCACGCACATGTGCATAGGAGACAGTTTGCATGCTTGAATACCTGTAGTTTTCTATCAGAAGAACCCCCTCATAAACCCTTTTCCAGTCCTCAGAAGCCACCTTCCATCACTTCCTCTTATTCCCGGTGTCCAGGATTCTACCCATCTATTACATCACTTCCTGTCTGCCATATACTGTATGTGTACGTCAGCCATTTTGCCACTACATTCAGTTCTATAAAGACCTTCTTTTGCAGTCACTTGTTTCAAGTATACGGGGTGGATCCTCAAACCTTCTTCTTGTGTCCCTGAGTTTATTTTACAGTATAGTAAAATATAAATAGTATTTATATAGTGTTTATAGTAAAATATATACACACACACACACATATATATATACAAACCCAAAAAACACAAGACTTTTTCAAAAGCAATCATTTTATTTAAATATTTTTAAAAATTTACTAGTCTCCTTCAAAGTACTCCCCATTGGAAGACACACAAGTCCTCAACTGGAATGCTATTTAGCGCTGTTATCAAAGTACCGTTCACGTCCTCCACACTGTTAAATCGGCGCCCTTTCAAGTTCCTTTTCATTCTGGAAAACAAGAAAAAGTCACAGGGGGCCAAGTCAAGTGATTAAAGGGGTTGGGGCACAAGTGTCATGCCCTGACTGGTAAAAACTGGCGAATTCGCAACGCTGTGTGTGCCGGGGCATTGTCATGGTGAAGGAGCCATTCACCCGACTGCCACAATGCTGGCCGTGTCCTCCGCACTCCCTCTCTCAGCTGTTTGAAACATGCTCTTCAGTAGAATGGCTCTGTAAAGTTCACTACACTAAACTTCATTTCACCTGTAATATTAAATCACATATTTTGCAACTTTGTTTTGTTATGTTAGCCTGGATAAGGAAAATGATAAATTTGTTATTGCAGGACCAAGAGTTAAGAAAAGGATCAAGAGGAAGAGAGGAATGTAATTTATGTCAGAATAAAGTTATTCCCTTTAAACACAGTCCACAAAGTGATTAAAGTCATTAGTTGTCTGTTGAGTTCCTTGTTGCCACCCAAACAAATCCTACAGCTTCCCAGGAGGGTCTTCTTCTTCTTCAGTGCACATAAGGCACAGCTCATGAGTTTGTGAGTTGATGAAAAACGTCCTGTCAAATCTGCTCTGGGGCTCCACTGCCTTCAAATCAAATTGAAAAGGAACCTTCACAGAATCTCAGCAACCACAGAACGCAGCACAGCTTGCCAGTATTCTTATTAGCCATCTCTAGCTGGCAGCATTCAAGCTGAACCACAAGTCATCACCTCCCAATCCCTCCATAACCTGAGACTTTAGATTATACTGCAGGAAGTACTAAATGCAATGTGCAAATTTGTCCCTAGCTCCTTTTTAGGGATGCTACTCATTAGCATTTGGACAGATTATAGAGATTCAGCCACACTAAACTAGTAAAATGTAAAGCACTAACTTAATACTTCCAAACCCCCTTAGCCTAATTCAAGGTCCAGAGAGGTAGAAGAATGTGCTTATACAGTCCCGATCAAAAGTTTAAGACCACTTGAAAAATGGCAAAAAATCATATTTTGCATGGTTGGATCTTAACAAGGTTCCAAGTAGAGCTTCAACATGCAACAAGAAGAAATGGGAGTGAGACAAAACATTTTTTGAGCGTACAATTTAATGAAAACAATGATTAAACTGAAACAGGCTGTTTTACAGCTGATCAAAAGTTTAGGACCAGTACTGAACTCAGTACTGAGTAGCTCCACCGTTATTGTTGATCACTTCAAAAATTCGTTGCAGCATGCTTGATGCAAGCGTTTCCATGAGGTGAGTGGGAACATTTCTCCAAGTGGCGAGGATGGCCGCACGAAGGGCATCTACTGTCTGGAACTGTTGTCCATTTTTGTAAACTTCCCTTGCCATCCATCCCCAAAGATTCTAAATTGGATTTAGATCAGGGCCCTTGTCTGTGTGGTAACGACTGGGTTTTTCAACAGGACAACGCTACAGTACACAATGCCCGCAGGACAAGGGACTTCTTCCAGGAGAATAACATCACTCTTTTGGCCCATCCTGCTTGTTCCCCTGATCTAAATCCAATTGAGAACCTTTGGGGATGGATGGCAAGGGAAGTTTACAAAAATTGACAACAGTTCCAGACAGTAGATGCCCATCGTGCGGCCGTCTTCACCACTTGGAGAAATGTTCCCACTCACCTCATGGAAACACTTGCATCAAGCATGCTGCAATGAATTTTTGAAGTGATCAACAATAACGGTGGAGCTACTCAGTACTGAGTTCATGTTTGGAAGTTTGATTTCTGTTTTGGGGGGGGGTTTACGTTTTTTTTTGGAGGTGTGGTCCTAAACTTTTGATCAGCTGTAAAACAGCCTGTTTCAGTTTAATCGTTGTTTTCATTAAATTGCATGCTCAAAAAATGTTTTGTCTCACTCCCATTTCTTCTTGTTGCATGTTGAAGCTCTACTTGGAACCTTGTTAAGATCCAACCATGCAAAATATGATTTTTTGCCATTTTTCAAGTGGTCTTAAACTTTTGATCGGGACTGTAGTATTGGGCACAAGGCAGGTACCAGCCCTTGACGAGGTGGGAGACTACTGAAGTGCCCACTTACACTATCTCACACTCTCAGGGGGCCAATTTAGAATTGACAATTAACTTAAAAGTGCATGTCTTTGTGATTTGGATGAAATGCCAGAGTACCCCGAGGAAAACCCACACAGACACAGGGAAAATGTGCACACTCCATACAAATTACAATTCAGTGCAGGGCAGGGTCTGAACCAAGGTTTCAATATCTGTGAAGAAGCAGCGCGAAACACTGTGCCACCCCATCTTATTATTCACTTACCTTAAAATATACAGTACAGAACCTAGAAATACTTCATGTTTTTCTGAATTTCATTCCACATACACAGTAAATGGCTTATGTATCGGCAACCTACACTACAAGATCATTATCTCTACCTGTTTGAAACTCTCAAGTATATAATAAAATCTAAATTTAAGATGCAGGATTGAACTGCAGAACTGTAAATGATATATTTTCTGTTATTTGCCACAAGAAATGTACAAGACATAATATATAATTGGAGTAGGGTCAGAAAAGACCATCAGTCTTGTCTCCTCCTGTCTGACATTTCCCTGATCTGCTCCTCCATGAATAAAACTCAATACGTCAGACTCAAACCTCTACTGCTGCACATAATGAGACAATGTGGTGGGCTGCTGTGGCAGTGTTGGCCCAATATTTGACAACAGCATTTGAGAAAAATGTACCAAGGTCTGGCATACTATGTAGAACTATAGGGGAAATAAACAATAAGGAAATTAACTACAGACTACCATGCTGAAATCTCTCCAGGTGGTGCTAAAGATATCGGATGGAAAATGACAATGCTGTATATAGTTTTCAAAAAATTAATGTAATACAAAAAGTTTAAAGATACTGTGCATTTTAGAGGGAATGTAGCTACTGTGAATGCTAGATGACACCACAGAGCTCCAAACACGAATGATAGCTTTAGACACGGACCAAGATTAATACTGGGAAGTGAGCTGTGGAAAGTTATGGTATGGAAAGTTCCCAGAACAATATAAAATCAGGACACAAATTGTATACTTAGCTTGTTCTAAAGCAGGGGTGCCCACACTTTTTCGGCTTGCGAGCTACTTTTAAAATGACCAAGTCAAAATGATCTACCTACATTAAAAATGCTATATCTATACTAATAAAAGGCAAAGCACTCACTCACTCACTCACTCACTCTCCAACTTCCTGTGTAGGTAGAAGACTGAAATTTGGCAGACTCATTCCTTACAGCTTACTTGCAAAAGTTAAGCAGGTTTCATTTCGAAATTCTACGAGTAACGGTCATAACTGAATCCTACTTACATACATATATACGGTCATAGCCTGCAGCTCAGTCGCCGTGTGAGGCGGAGTTGCATCCCCCATCACCACGCCTCCAACGTAGTTAGCTGCCTGCCTATATTGCGTCCTCCATCCCCACGCATCCCACGTAATTGACTGCCTGCCCATATAAGGCCATCCGTCACCAGCAATCCAAGCTGTGAGGAAACAGTAAAAAGGAGGCGTGTCAGATGTTGTTGTACATTTTCTGATGCAGCTAGATATAAAAAACTTTGCGACGCTGTCGCTAAATACTCGCAGAAAAATCCACAAGTTAATAGTCACGCAATCACTAAATACTCGCAGGGAAATCCACAACTTCATAGAGACGCTGCCGAAAACGAAAGAAAGCAAGGTAAAGAAACGGAAAGAATATCTTATTTATAAACGGCGCAAATATATTCACATGTACTTAACCTATATTACAACTACAGTATATACACATATAAATTAGACACCCAGACACACACAATCCCCACACGTTCCCCAGTCCTTTATCTGAACTTTCTTTTAAAAGTTTATAATCACACGGCCTGGGAAGTCTGCAGTGAATCCAGCAACCAATCCTGATGTGCGCCGCGGACACCTTTACTTAATTTACATGTAAAGAAGCGATCTCACCGGCTCGGCGACAGTTCCTTTATTGAAGAATGAGGTCCATCTCACCCTGGTGACTCGGCGTTAGCGTCCATCCATGGCCAATGCCCGCTCCACAACAGACAAGTAAAGCCGTGAGCTCCGAATATCCCTTTTAGGTTAGCACGCACCCCTTCTATATGCACCCAACCCCCCTTATTACGGAGTCTTCCTTTCTTTACCGCTGGTTAAGTTATTTTTAAAATGTTTCCTTTTCTTTTTCATAACTTCTTTAACACACTACTTCTCCGCTGCAAAGCGCAGGTATTTTGATATCTATACTAATAAAAGGCAAAGCCCTCACTGACTGACTGACTCACTCATCACTAATTCTCCAACTTCCCATGTAGTTAGAAGGCTGAAATTTGGCAGACTCATTCCTTACAGCTTACTTACAAAAGTTAAGCAGGTTTCATTTCAAAATTCTATGCATAATGGTCGACAACGTCCGCCATGTTGAACTTTCTTATTTATGGCCCCATCTTCACGAAATTTGGTAGGTGGCTTCCCTGCGCTAACCGAAACCAATGTACATACATTATTTCGGTGGTATGACGCCACTGTCGTCTGCCATATTGAACTTTCCAACGGTCTTTGTTACTTAAGGGCTCATCTTCAAGAAATTTGGTACGCGGGTTCCCAACGCTAACTGAATCCTACTTACGTACATATATACATCCATAGCCTGCAGCTCGGTCACTGTGTGAGGCGGCGTTGGGTTCCCCATCCCCACGCCTCCCACGTTGTTGGCCGTCTGCCTATATAAGGCTATCTGTCGCTTCGGTCTCTTCATTCCCATCCTTGTTTCGCCACGGAATTCATGTCTCCCTGCTGATAACTGCAGCCTTTTTATTTAATTCACGGCTTCTCCGCTGTTTTATTGTTCATTTATTATGATTATAGTTATTGTGTAGGTATTTTAGACATACTTTACATTGTTCAGGTACCCATTTCCTTTATCGTTCCAACCGTACCCCCATTAACATGTCTATTGAGGTGATCACCATCAATCAAAGAACTCATTTACCAAGTGGTTTCCATGCCTGGAAATGGCACCTGCCTTTTCCATTCTCTGTGTTACATATTGCACAGCCATATCAGGCTCACTCTTGATATCCGGAGGAACATTGAGTCTTATGTATTGAATGAGTGGGTTCAAGGTGTGGACTGATGACAGTACAGGAGATAATTATACTACACAGGAGCACTATAAGAGTGAAATGCTTAAGCCCTTCACCTATGGTTCTGCATGTGAGTTGTTGGCTGCTGTTGAATTGTTTGGTTATCGCTTTCAAGTGTGCCGAAATGGCCAAATATTTTACACCTTTCGACAACCGCCAATGCCTCTTAAACATCTTAGATTCACAGGCGACGATTTCAGTAGTGGACACTTTGATGTTTATGAATGTTTAAACTCTCAAAAGCTGGATGCGAAGTTATCGATGAAACCGGTTGTATGCTTACAATGCTTGATAGATGCCGAATGTCTCTTCAACACGTCCTACAAATACTGTCGTCATTGAAACAAACCATGAAACTCAAACCAATTATGACAGCAGCAATCCAAGCTGTGAGATTTGAAACAAGATTACTGTTCACACGGCCAACTGTACGTTGCATGCTCAAAAGTAAGCTCAGCGCACAGCTTGGTCATATTACAACCGGAGGGCCGAACTCAAAATGTGGTATACAAAGAGATCCTTAACAAATAATTATTGGTATATTTTCCCTCAGTTTAAAAAGGTTTAATTTTCTTCTTAATAAAATTTTAAGTCAGTACTTAGCGCCGCTAAGGGATTTAAAAGCGTATTTTGTTAGTGTATATATATATATATATATATATACACAGTGGAACTTCGGTATACGTCCTTAATCCATTCCAGACCCTTTGACTTATACCAAACAGGACATTTACCAAACAAATTTTTCCCATAAGAAATAATGGGAAAATGATTAATCCGTTCCCATGAAAAAAAATAATCCTATTGCTATTGGATATAATATACATTGGATATTAATATACATTGATGGGATTGTATAAAAAAATTTAAACACTGCTTAATACTAAAATACATAAATACAAAAGCAATTAGATGAAATAAATGAAAATGTTACCTCACTTTACCTTTTAATAACATCTTTGTTTTTCACAATCGTAGATACCGTCGTTCTCGGCAAACGGTATGCAACAGCCATGTCCCGGATACACATGCCACCTTCATACTTTTCAACAATCAATTCAAATTTACATGAAAAAAACACAAAATCACGTTGTGACGATGCAGGTTTGCTGTATGCTCCCATCTGTTGCCGGGGAGCCCTTGAATCCTACACTGTCGGTAATGTGCCTCGCTGCTAAGCTCATCGGTAACAACAAAGCAAGGGGATGGTGAAAAAGTGCAAAGTGCTTTTATTAAAACAACTAGCAAAATACCCGCGCTTCGCAGCGGAGAAGTAGTGTGTTAAAGAAGCAATGAAAAGAAAAGGGAACATTTTGAAAATAACGTAACCTGATTGTCAATGTAATTGTTTTGTCACTGTTGTGAGTGATGAGTGTTGTTGTCATATATATATATATATTTACACACACACACATAAACATATATATATATATATATATATATATATATACATATATACACACACACATATATAAACATATATATACATATACATACATATCTACATATATACACACACAGCTATTTCATTATCAGTGCAATACGCTGTTTGTTAAAGCGGTTGACTCCCGCTCTTACGTGCACTAACAAATCAAATCATTCAGTTGTCTTTGCTCATATGTCATTTTAGAGCTGGGCGCCTGGCATCTTTTTGGCCACAGGTTCGTTTCTGTTTGCTGTGAGGTTCTGTGTTGTGGAGATTCTCAGGATGGATTGCAGGTGCTCATCAGTGAGGCGACTCCTGTGTGCTGTTTTCTTAGTCTTTATCACTGAGAAGAGCTTCTCACACAGATATGTGCTACCAAACATGCACAAGGTTCGAGCCGCATGTAGACGGACTTTTTTTGTTCATCAAAGTCACCAAAGCGCCGTGCAAACTCAGTGCGCAGTGCGCTCAGTTTATCAGCAAAGTGCGTATTTGGGAACACCATAGTGACGACTTGGTTTAACAGTACTTGGCAACAGGGAAAGTGGGGCAAGGTGAACTGGTGCATTTGTGTCTCCCATAAAAGCAGCTTCACTTGAAATCACTTTGTGATTGTGCACGGGTTAAAACGTCCGCTGAAGTGTCAGATTCTTATTTAATTATGCTGTTTTCTGTATCTTCTGAATTGCATTCAGGATACCCTGATGCAAGGCAGCTGAAGCGCTGCATTATGGGATCTGTAGTTTATTGTGTTACCAGCGCTTCATATACCCGGCTTTAATAACAATAATACAGTATATAAAATGATCTCATGGGCGGATATAATTACACGCCGGGCGGATGTGGTCCCATGCCCTTGAGTTTGACACATATGGCCTAAATAGAACTTGAAAAGATATATTTTTCAAATGTGATCGCAATTCAGATAGAGTTGACGCACTACAGCCTGCATGCCTCAATGAGTCATCCTCCCCTCGCTCTTACTTTTTTACCGTTCATCTAATGAATACACTGAGTATGGCTTTACCAAAACAATCATTGATGGTAAATAAAGTATCCATTATTCGAGTATGTAGATCGGTATACAGATCCCAAATCTGATCTACAAATCCCTACAGATTTTATTTATTTTTTCTCCAGCCGTCTGGAGTTTTTTTGTTTTTTCTGTCCCCCCTGGCCATTGAACCTTACTCTTATTCGATGTTAATGTTGATTTATTTTTTATAATTATGTCTTTCATTTTTCTATTCTTTAATATGTAAAGCACTTTGAGCTACTGTTTGTATGAAAATGTGCTATATAAATAAATGTTGTTGTTGTATATATATATACATATATATATATATATATATATATACCCGCGTATCGCAGCGGAGAAGTAGTGTGTTAAAAAAGGTAGAAAAAGAAAAGGGAACGTTTTAAAAATAACGTAACATGACTGTCAGTATTTGTTTTGTGAGTGTTACTGAGTGTTGCTGTCATCAAGGATTTGATTATCAATATTTCTTTCAATCAGGTTCGTATTTGTAGGATGTGTTGTGTTCAAGTTACATTCCGTGTTTGTCAATCGTTGTAAAGATGACAGGTTTCATTCATCGATTCGTTTCTTACTGCATCAATAAACAGCTCGTCTTCTTCTTTATCTGAGACCTGACACACTGCATGCACGGGTTTTTTTTACACTGTCTTCCTTTAGCGGGACATTGACTTTTCCACGTGTGCTTTGTTTCCGCAGTAGCTGGATTTATGAATATGCTTATCAGACGCTTCATATTTTTTGCTGCCTTTTCAATTGTGTAATTCGGTTTTTGTTCAGCGCTCTTTGGAACTGTTGCCTTTTATCTGTGCACTGCGTCAGTTCACGTGAGCGCTTCGGTGTACATGCATCGAAGGTTCCCAGCTGTGCTGGTGCCATCTCGTGCTATGTCCGTGGCTGTATTTAATGTTACCTTAGTCCTGGCACTTAAAACGTTCTCTCGCAGTTTCGCTGAGTTTGTGTCAAACACCACCCTGACCATCTCATCTTCCTCTCCATAAGCACAGTCCTTCACCCGTGAATATTTACCCGTGGCAGTTTGCTATTGGATTGCCGCTGACAGACGGCTTTATATGGGCAGGCACTAAATTACAAACGCCAGCGCAGCCTGTCTATGAACTTAATTTAAAGTGTAGGTTTACATCGTGCTTTGTTTCCGAAGTAGCAGAACTCATGAATATGGTTGTATATGTCACTCGCTCGCTTCTTATTGTTTCGCTGCCTTCTCAATTATATAATGCATGTTTTCTTAAGCGCTTTTTTGAGCTCTTCCTGGTTTTCTATGTACTGCGTGATTACGTGGGAGGCGTGATGATGTCACACGAAACTCCCCCCGGCGTTGAAGCTCATCTCCATTACAGTAAATGGAGAAAAACTGCTTCCAGTTATGACCATTACGCGTAGAATTTCGATATAAAACCTGCCCAACTTTTGTAAGGAAGCTGTAAGGAATGAACCTGCCAAATTTCAGCCTTCCACCCACACGGGAAGTTGGAGAATTAGTGATGAGTCAGTGAGTGAGTCAGTGAGTGAGTGAGGGCTTTGCCTTTTATTAGTATAGATTAACAAAACAAGGTGTTCAAATTAAAGTGCAGTCTCCAAAGTTCCAATAAATAATCCATAAAATCAGAAGTGAAACGTGGAGGTTAAAAACAATAGAAAAAAGTCTTCTTAAAAACAACGAAGTTAAAAGCAGGAAGCATTCTTTAAAAAAACAAGAAGCCCGGTGCCTGCTTCTCTACTGGGGAGTCGCCCTACTTGCAGCTGACCTTCGGTCTGCCTGCTTCAGCCACTTCATCCATGTGCGCTCTCGCTCGCTCTCTCTCTCTCTCGTCCATTCTTTTTACTCCCCTTCTAACTGATTCGCGCTTCTGTTTATCAAGATAAGCAGCCCCAGGAACAATCATGAATGCGGACGGTCCCTCAAAAGTGCACTTTGCTGAGAAATGGCCACATCGCTAATCACCCTGACAACCTTCAGCCACATAACCACCACGCCCCCTCACCAAGCTGCGAGCGTGGTGATTATTTATTTTAAAGCTGGACTTTGACAGGAGCTGTGGACCCGCTATATCATATAAGCACTTTGAGCTACATTTTTTTGTATGAAAATGTGCTATATAAATAAATGTTGATTGACTGATTGATATATCACACACGTGAAAGTTCAAAGAGAGTTATAGCGCGGGTTGTTCACTGACTGCTGTCAACTGGTGTACTGATGCTCGTGGGCAGTCGTGGCTTTGTCTCGAGAGAGGTAAACAAGGTTAGCACGCGAGTCGTATTCCAAACAAAGGTCGTATACCAAGCAAAATTTTTTGTGTCCAAACAGGACGTATACCAAGTTGGACTTATTCCAAAGCAAACGTATACCGAGGTACCACTGTATATATATATATATATATATATATATATATATCTGGAAAGCGTACTGAAGCGTCCAGACACAGACAGACCGACACCAGGATGTCCAAAACACACTCCTTTATTGAGTTCTTAAGCACCACAATGTCTATCAGCACCAACTCTCTTCCTTTGTCTTTGTCTTCTTCTTCTCGCTTCTTCTTCTTCCTTCACCTTCCTTGACCTCCTGTCCTCCTCACATGCTTCGTCTCCTTCCTCCCAACTCTGGCTCGTCTACTGAAGGAAGGCTTCCCCTTTTATCATGACCCGGATGAGCCCCAGGTGCTCCCCTTGACGTCACTTCCTGGTGTGGCGGAAGTGTCAGGAAAGCACCCGGAAGCACTCCGGGTGTCCTAGGAATTACTTCCGGCAGCACTTCCTGGTGTGGCGGAAGTGCTGCCATCCAGGCTTCTCTAACTGTCCGGGCGCCCCTTGGCGGTGGCCCGTCCTCTCATAAAGAGCATCCCAGTTCCGTCCTGTGGCCCCAAATAGCCCGGCGGCTGCCCTCGTGGCGAGGAGTAACATTGTCCAAATCGGGGACTATCCAGGCGTCCCGGCCGGGCAGTGTCCCCGGACATCTGTGACAATATACCTGTATATATATAGTAGAACCTTGGTTCACTAACGTCTCGGTACATGTACAACTCGGTTCACGACCAAAAAGTTCGCCAAACTTTTGCCTTGGTTCACAACTACACACTCGGTATACGAACAAGTCAGTTTCCCTTTTGGTTTGTGTGCGCCGATGATTTCCGCACGTGTTGCATTGTTCTCGGTCAGACTTGCCTGCCTGCACGTGCGTGCCTCCCTGCTGCTGAGAGAGAGAGGAAGGGTGCGTGCTGCTGAGAGGGGGAGGGTGTGTGCTGCTGAGAGAGAAGGGGGGTGCGTGCTGCTGAGAGAGAGAGAGAGCCTGCTTGTGCAGCTGAGAAGGGAGCCTGGGTGTTTTGTGTCAGTGTTATTCAATGTTTTTACATTAGTTTACTATTGTGCATTGTATGGTGTAATCTATACTAATAAAAGGCAAAGCCCTCGCTCACTCACTCACTCACTCACTGACTCATCACTAATTCTCCAACTTCCCGTGTAGGTAGAAGGCTGAAATTTGGCAGGTTCATTCCTTACAGCTTCCTTACAAAAGTTGGGCAGGTTTTATATCGAAATTCTACGCGTAATGGTCATAACTGGAAGCTGTTTTTCTCCATTTACTGTAATGGAGATGATCTTGAACGCCGTGGGGGCGGAGTTTCGTGTGACATCATCACGCCTCCCACGTAATCACGCAGTACATAGAAAACCAGGAAGACCTCCAAAAAGCGCTGAAGAAAACATGCATTATATAATTGAGAAGGCAGCGAAACAATAAGAAGCGAGCGAGTGACATATAGAACCATATTCATGAGTTCTGCTACTTCGGAAACAAAGCATGATGTAAACCTACACTTTAAATTAAGTTCATAGGCAGGCTGCCGCTGGCGTTTGTAATTTAGTGCCTGCCCATATAAAGCCGTCCGTCAGCGGCAATCCAATAGCAAACTCCCACTAAATATTCACGGGTGAAGGACTGTGCTTATGGAGAGGAAGATGAGATGGTCAGGGTGGTGTTTGACACAAACTCAGCGAAACTGCGAGAGAAAGGACTAAGGTAACATTAAATACAGCCATGGACATAGCACGAGATGGCACCAGCACAGCTGGGAACCTTCGATGCATGTACACCGAGCGGCTCACGTGAACTGGCGCGTGCACAGATAAAAGCAACAGTTCCAAAGAGCTGAACAAAACCGAATTACACAATTGAAAAGGCGGCAAAAAATATGAAGCGTCTGATACATACAAGCATATTCATAAATCCAGCTACTGCGGAAACAAAGCACACGTTGGAAAAAGTCAATGTCCCGCTAAAGGAAGACAGTGTAAAAAACCCGTGCATGCAGTGTGTCAGGTCTCAGATAAAGAAGAAGACGAGCTGTTTATTGATGCAGTAAGAAACGAATCGATGAATGAAACCTGTCATCTTTACAACGATTGACAAACACGGAATGTAACTTGAACACAACACATCCTACAAATACGAACCTGATTGAAAGAAATAATGATAATCAAATCCTTGATGACAGCAACACTCAGTAACACTCACAAAACAAATACTGTATATTGACAGTCATGTTACGTTATTTTTAAAATGTTCCCTTTTCTTTTCTAGCTTTTTAACACACTACTTCTCGCTGCGATCGCGGGTATATATATATATGTATATATATATCCCGATCTACATACTCGAATAATGGATACTTTATTAGCCATCAATGATTGTTTTGGTAAAGCCATACTCAGTGTATTCATTAGATGAGCGGTAAAAAGTAAGAGCGAGGGAGGATGACTTATTGAGGCATGCAGGCTGTAGTGCGCGTCAACTCTATCTGAATTGCGCGATCACATTTGAAAAATATATCTTTTCAAGTTCTATTTAGTCCATATGTGTCAAACTCAAGGGCAGGGCCACATCCGCCCGTGTGTAATTATATCCGCCCGAGATCATTTTATATACTGTATTATTGTTATTAAAGCCGGGTATATGAAGCGCTGGTAACACAATAAACTACAGATCCCATAATGCAGCGCTTCAGCTGCCTTGCCGAACACTTAACGCGTTAATCAAGTCTACCTTATGATGCTGCAAGTTATTGCGAAGCTAGCTCACACGATGCTGAAGAGAAAAGTTGATTCTGAAAATAGAGCCTTTAAAACCGATGGGAGGCTGAGTATATGTTTACTGAACCCGTGTGTCTCATTTGTGGAGCTAATGTGGCTGTAATTACAGAATTTAATCTAAGACGGCACTATGAGACAAAACATCAGGGTAACCTGAATGCAATGCAGAAGATACAGAAAGCAGAATAATTAAATAAGAATCTGACACTTCAGCGGACGTTTTACCGTGCACAATCACAAAGTGATTTCAAGTGAAGCTGCTTTTATGGGAGACACAAATGCACCAGTGCACCTTGCCCCACTTTCCCTGTTGCCAAGTAATGTTAAACCAAGTCGTCACTACGGTGTTCCCAAATCGCACTTTGCTGATAAACTGAGCGCACTGAGTTTGCACGGCGCTTTGGTGACTTTGAAGAACAAAAAGTCCGTCTACATGCGGCTCGAACCTTGTGCATGTTTGGTAGCACATATCTGTGTGAGAAGCTCTTCTCAGTGATAAAGACTAACAAAACAGCACACAGGAGTCGCCTCACTGATGAGCACCTGCAATCCATCCTGAGAATCTCCACAACACAGAACCTCACACCAAACATAAACGAACTTGTGCCAAAAAGATGCCAGGCGTCCAGCTCTAAAATGACATATGAGCAAAGACAACTGAATGATTTGATTTGTTATTGCTGAAAGGAACACATTTTATTTATATTTCCAGGTTTTGTTATGCAGCATTTTCATATTTGAATTTGTATAATTTTGACAGGATATATTTTTATGGAGAGCAAAATCTTTTGGGATATTTAAAATCTAAGTTTATTTTTATATAAAATTACATAAGAGTAAAGAAATTTGAATGTTTGTTCTTTTAACGTTTACTTTATTTCTAACTTGTATAATTTAGACAGGATATATTTTTATGGAGAGCAAAATATTATAAGTTGTTTAAGGTTTGAGTTGATTTATTCAGGAATAATATTCCTGTCTGTTTTACCATTCCTACCAAAGATATTTCTGTCGACTAAATAAAAATTCCTTCTATTTAAAATTTAAATAGAACTTGAACAAATACGATAGTTCATAATATCCACAGACTTGCACGTAAGAGCGGAGTTATCCGTTTTAACAAGCAGCGTATTGCACTGATACGAAATAGCTGTGTGTGTATATATGTAGATATGTATGTATATGTATATATCTATACTAATAAAAGGCAAAGCCCTCACTCACTCACTGACTCACTGACTCATCACTAATTCTCCAACTTCCGTGTAGGTAGAAGGCTGAAATTTGGCAGGCTTATTCCTTACAGCTTACTTACAAAAGTTGGGCAGGTTTCATTTCGAAATTCTACGCATAAGGGTCATAACTGGAAGCTATTTTTCCCCATATAATGTAATGGAGTCTTGAGTTGGAGATGGCGTGGGGGGAGTTTAGTGTGACATCATCACGCCTCCTACGTAAGTACGTAGAGAACAAGGAAGAACTCCAAACAGCGATCAGCACAAAGCGCCATTTCACAATTGAGAAGGCAGAAAAACATTATGAAGCAAATGATGCATACAAGCATATTCATAAGTACAGCTACTGCGAAACAAAGCACGGCGTGAACCGTAAGTTTATATTAAATTAAGTTCATAGACAGGCTGCCACTAGCGTTTGTAATTTAGTGCCTGCCCATATAAGGCCGTCCATCAGCGGCAATCCAATACAAACACTGCCGGTAAATGTTCACGGGTGAAGGACTGTGCTTATGCAGAGGAAGATGAGATGGTCAGGGTGGTGTTTGGCACAAACTCATTGAAACTGCGAGAGAAACTTTTAAGTGCGGGTCTTAGCTGACATTACGAGATGGCACCAGTACAGCTGGGAACCTTCGATGCAAGAACACCAAGCGGCTCCGTGAACTGGCGCAATGCACAGACAAAAGCAACAGTTCCAAAGAGTGCTGAACAAAACCGAATTACACAATTGAGAAGGCAGCAAAAAATATGAAGCGTCTTATACATACAATCATATTCATAAGTGCAGCTACTGCGGAAACAAAGCACACGGTGGAAAAAGTGAATGTCCTGCTAAAGGAAGACAGTGTAAAAAAACCCGTGCATGCAGTTTGTCACATCACAGATAAAAGGAAGACGAGCTGTTTATTGATGCAGTAAGGAACTAATCGATGAATGAAACCTCTTATCTTTACAGCGATTGACAAACACGGAATGTAACTTGAACACATCCTACAAATACGAGCCTGATTGAAAGAAATAATGATAATCAAATCCTTGATGACAGCAACATTCAATAACACTCACAAAACAATTACTGTATATTGACAATCATGTTACGTTATTTTTAAAATGTTCCCTTTTCTTTTCATAACTTCTACTTCTCCACTGCGATACGGGTATATATATAAATGTATATATATACCCGATCTACAATACATACTTTAGCATAGACAAGCGGTGGCAATTGTAGAGTCTTAAGCCTCTAACGCCGACATTCGAGGTTGATTCCCAGAGGGGATGTACTGACTATGTATAGCGCTACCGATTCATTTTACCTTCATCTCCTTGGTTTGGGACGTATGAAAAATATTAGGTTAGCAGAATCATGTTACGTTATTTTAAAATTTTCCCTTTCTTAGCACAAGCACAGCTGAGAAGCTTCGATGCATGTACTCCATAGCGCGTTAAAAATAACGCATTTAATCACACTTTCAATTCCAAGCAAGCGGGAACTTTTGTCAATGCATGATTTCCTGGTACATCCATTACACTGATGCACACATCACAGCTACAAAAATGTTAGAGTCGGAATAAAGCGCGTTCCTACGACTGATCATTTCGACTACCCGAAAGCCTTGATAAAAGCATGGTTTTGTGCACACTGAAAAGCAAGCAAAATTAGATGCATTACAGAAAGCGGACTTTGTGGCTCTTACTGGGGATCATTGGACTTCCGTGACCGTTAGTAATTCTAAATACATCTAATTACAAAATGTTCAATGATCACACTGTTTTAGCCTAATGTACAAAATAATTTTGGCTAATGTTACTCAGAGTTTAAAGAGCTGGTCAAATTACCTTTTATGTTTCTGACTTATTTTTTAAGAAGAAAAACTGCACTTTATGTTGAAATTTTGGTTATTATTATTTAAAGACAATACTATTCTGAAAATGTACTTAAAGTACTTAAACTACCACTTTATTTTTAAGTCTGCCCAATTTTAACCAGGGATGATATTTTTGTTTCTGTTTTGAATTCAAATGCAGTTTAAAGCTTTTTTCAGAAATTAAAACAGCTTCAGTTTACAATATTCATGTCCATGTCTATTATTTGATTCTGTAAGCCCACTAAAACCGTTTTAAATTAAAAAAAAACATTTGCGATTTGGGGCAAATTTACGTGTCGATTACATACGATTAATCAAGATTAATTCTTACACAGCCTCTAATTAATTGGATTAATTTTTTAATCGAGTCCCACCTAATATATATATATGTAGATATATATATATGTAGATTTATATATGTGTATATACAGTATGTATATATGTGTGTGTGTATATATACAGTATGTGTATATATGTATATGTATATATGTATGTGTGTATATGTATATATATATGTATGTATATATGTATGTATATATATATATATATATATATATATATATATATATATATATATATATATATATATATATATATATATATGACAACAACACTCATCACTCACATGACAAAACAATTACATTGACAATCATGTTACGTTATTTTAAAATGTTTCCTTTTCTTTTTCATTGCTTCTTTAACACACTACTTCTCCGCTGCGAAGCGCAGGTATTTTGCTAGTTAGTTATATTTATGCTTAATCTTTAAAAAAAATATTTACATACAGTTTGTACGGTCTAAAACGGATTAATTGTATTTACATACAATCCTATGGGGGAAATTGCTTCGGTTCACGACCAACTCATTTTACAACCAGAGTTTTACAACGAATTATAGTCGTGAACCGAGGTTCCACTGTATATATATATATATATATGTATAGTATATATATATATATATATATATATATATATATATATATATATATATATATATACTGAGTATACGTTATACATAAAATATATGTTGTTATACCTTGCATAACTGAATAACCTTTATGGCACAATAACAATTCAATACATTTATGGTCACTACAGTATTTGGATTTAATAATCTTCATGTCGGAAAAGGCTGACTCGCATAAATAAGTAGAGCTGAATAATGCAGTCAAGGAGCTTTTGAATTCAGCCGAGTGAAAAATGACAGCTGTCCGATTAACTGCGATTTTAGTTCCCTCTCCTTTCTCTTTCTCAGATCGATTTTCGGAAGGAAGTCAGTTTCGTAGTTTTTATGAACAGTTCGAAAGTGCCTTTCCACATTTTCCTTCTTTGGAATAGCAATGATAGATTGACAGATCAGACAAACACACTTTGATTGTGACATTGTGAGAAAAAAAATCCTCTTCCAATTCCACATCCTGCCCATACCCTCCCTAAACAATTTGTTTTTTTAAATCCCTTCTTTAGTTGATATAAATTGGAAGGCTAACTAGATCACAGCCGGAGTTTTGCAGTAGCTCGCGCATTTGATCGTGCGTGCAGGATGATCAGTGTCTTAGAAGAAAAGAGATCTCAGACTGGTGGCCCTGTATGTCAATCTTGTGGCAAATGCCATAGGGAGGATATATAGACTAACGTTTAAAAATTTTTTTTTGGAATGCAACGCGATCTACCTGCACTACCTTTGCGATCTACTGGCCATTCGCAATCGATGCATTGGGCACCCCTGTTCTAAAGAGTCATTTAGCACACAATCCTCGTCAGGCTCTGCTGAATAAATCCCAGTTTAAATTGGCGGGATGGAGATTTTCTTTCTTTCTCTTTCTTTCTAGTTGAGGTGCTGCAAGTGCTCCATTAATTATCTCCTCCAGATTGTTCAGAAATTAGCAGGGTGGAATTTTAAGGACAGACACAATTTAAAAGTCCTTGGGTTGAACAAGTGAGTGGCTCTGGTAATTGTGTCCACGGTCCTGTTGTTGTAGGGTTCTTGAGTGCCAAGGTGTGGTAGTGCTTTCATAACTTTTCTTTTTACCATTACACCAATCTGAGATTAATTATAAGCTTCACCCTTCTTTGCTAGAAAGCTCTGGAAACAAAATACCCAACAAATAACTTTCTCACAGACTGTTAGATTATAGCAGTGAAAACAAGAAAAACGAAGAATACACTTTACTAGAAGGTAATAAAGGGATAAGCGTTTGTGTGTTTGTCTGTGTGTTGATCCGCTGGCTATGTCTCTGTCATTCCAATAGATGGCACATCACAAACGTTAATACTGATTTTGGAAAAAAAAAACATACCAAATGACATCTAACAGAGACATGCACACTGTATGGTACACTGCATATGTTAATATTGAGGTGTACAGTGATTACTTAGATTCAACCCATCTTAGACAGCTAGTGTATCATAAAAAATGCAAACAATGATACACAATAATAATAAGAAGAAGAAGAACCAAACTACATATAATGTATATGAAATAATATTGTTTCACAAGCAGCTATACTGTATGACAGCAAAGTGTGTTATTAAACGGGCAGACCACAGTGACATTTAAAATTTTTATTGAACTTCAGTGCTGCCTACAATGTTCATTCTCTTTTTTCTGCACATAACTGAAGCATTGGGTGCCAGGCAGGAACACCTGGACAGGGCACGAGTTCTTCACTGGGTGAATGCACACGCCATACATGCACACACTAGGGCTAATTTAGCAATGGTAATTCACATAAGCTGAAGCAACAGGAAGAAACCCACATGTACATGGAAAGAACATGCAACCTTCATGAAGGGAGCCTCCAGGGTTACGAACTCTGGTCTCCATATTAAGAAGGCAGCAGCACTACCACTGCGTCATCCTAACACAATCATTTCATTTTAAATTTAAGAAGGAAATCTGGATTGCCCACATTTTTATAAAGCACACACCAAGAAATCACAGAGAACAACATACATTAATAAACAATAATCAAATATATCCTTGTACAGTACATAATAAATAACACAGTGGAGCCATACAATATATAACACACTATCAGAATGCTACTCTAAGTAAAATAAAAAGGAAGTCTGTATGAATTAATGATTACCAGGAACAATGCCTAAAATGAACAAACAACAAATTTTCCTGCAGCTGCATACAAAAGCATCCTTTAATAAGAAGGATAACGACTGTTGGGAGGTAAGGATTGTTGAACCACATACTATTTATTGTGTGCACCGTCACCCTCTGACCTGACAGCTGATGCTGTAAGTGAGTGCTGTCTTAAAGAATACCCTCTATTTTTCACTGTGTGTCTTTGTTAAATAGCTCAGATTTTGTTTTACAAATTGCTATTTCTGTTGATAACACTGAAATTCTAAAATCAAACTAATGTCATATAAGCTAAATCTCACTGAACAGCAGTTCTGTGAAGAGTCTCAAAATTATCATAATGTTTCAATAAATTTTTTCTGAGACAGATATGGTGCCCCTTCTTGTAGACTGTTTATGTGTTCTGATCGAAAGTCAATTTTAAATCTACAATTACTCCAAGCTATTTATAACATTCAACTGCCTGGCCTTTGATGAATAGTTCTTTGGGTGAATTGTGTTTCTACTAAAATCAATAATCTTTTCCTTAGTTTTCTTAACATTCATTTGTATAAATTATTTAGCACATCAGCTAATAAAATCATCCACACAACCTTGGTTTATTCGATTCTCATTAAGTTCAGAAATACACTGTCCTCTGTACATTTTTAAATGCATATTCATTTTAATATTTACTGCTATATGCAAGGGAAAGGGGTGCTGAGACTGCTACAGCACATCCAACTGAAGGCCACATCACCCAAAGCCTGATAGGGAGATTTTAAAAATGCTTAAAAGTTGTTCAAATATTGCCATAAATCTGAAGAATGTTCTCTTTTTATGCAGTTTGTTGAAAGTACAAATATATTTAAACAGCAATCAATTGTGACCTCATTGTATAATAGCAGATTATACTCATCAAAATGTTTACTGCTTTTTGTATATTTAATATTTTAAAAATATTCTTATTGTCATTGTTTGCCTATGAAATAACCCATCACAATGTGGCTAATGCAGGACAGTTGTGTGGACTGTCAGCTCATGATTTTACGTGTTGCTTTGAATACATACAGGCTCTCTACTTCTAACAGCAGGGTGATGCTGGATGTCTGTGGCTTTGTGTCTTCTTATGAAGCTTACGCATGGGGAAAACATCTTGCTACCGAACTCAAAATACCTCAACTTCTTACCATGTAACATCTGCCTGGCTAGTGATCAATGGTCATACAGGGAATTTACTACATGTACAATTCCAGAATTATTTAAGTCCACATTTAGGTTCAAGTAATTCTAAAGTTGAAAGTCTTTATCCCCAAAATGTAAGATAGAGAACTTGATGGAGAAGGGTACAAAATGAAAAAAAAAACCAATAAATATGGCAGGTTCCATCATCTTACCTTGGGAATGTTCTCTCTTAACAGCTATATTATATTTATTACTCATTATGTAACACTATATCTTCTGCTACATGGTTCATCTTCACAATTTCTTGCTGCCTTCTGACAAATTCCCATTCAGCAATTGATAGCTCTTTAGATATTACAACAGTGTTTCTCATGAAGTAAGCAATATAGAATGTTTATTTTTTCATCATCTTATCAGATTACCATTTACAGGGTAATGGGGATTGTGGAAGATAGGTGAAAAAGACAGTGCAGGCAGGGTGGAATGGGTGGAGAAGAGTGTCAGGAGTAATTTGTATCAGCAAGAGTGAAAGGGAAAGTCTACAGGACGGTAGGGAGACCAGCTATGTTATATGGGTTGGAGCCGGTGGCACTGACCAGAAAACTGGAGACAGAGCTGGAGGTGGCAGAGTTAAAGATGCTAAGATTTGCATTGGGCGTGATGAAGATGAACAGGATTAGAAATGAGTACTTAGAGGGTCAGCTCAAGTTGGACAGTTGGGAGACAAAGTCAGCAAGGCGAGATTGCGTTTGTTTGGACATGTGCAGAGGAGAGATGCTGGGTATATTGGGAGAAGGATGCCAAGGATAGAGCTGCCAGGCAAGAGGAAAAGAGGAAGGCCTAAGCGAAGGTTTATGGATGTGGTGAGAGAGGACATGCATGTGATGGTTGTAACAGAACAAGATGCAGAGGACAGAAAGATATGGAAGAAGATGATCTGCCCTGGCGACCCCTAACGGGAGCAGCCAAAAGAAAAAAAGAAGATCAGATTACCATTGCTGAATGTTCTTATTTGTGCAAAAAAAGCAAGTCTCCCAATGTAATGTCTTTACATGATCTTGAACATCTAGCAGCAAGTTCTATCTAGTTACTACAACTCCTGAGATCCCCTAAATACATGACTTTAATTGTATTCTTATAGTAAGTATTTGTCAAGCACATGCACACAGGAGATTCCTTAAGGACTCTAGTAATGTAATACCCCAACACTCCCGGAATTGGCACTGTGTAATAGTGTCTCCTGTCTTTCTTCCTCTGCACACCGGCAGATTGACGGCTTTACCACCACTGATGTCACTTCCACTTTTCGTCCACCTGGACCCACCCTTTCCTGCCAGAAGTCCTCAAAACTGGAAGATCCGTCATCTTAGTTCAGTTCACTTTGAGAAATCATGTCTGAAATGACATCTACTCATTTATTGTATTATTTTGGTGCTTATGTTTGCTTTCAATCATATGGGCTCACCAGGGTGGTGCACCAAATCTTTATCGCTGTTTGTTTAGTCTCTTACAGTAGAAAGAAACTTGCTTTCACAATTTTCGTACAGTAAGACATATACAAGCAGCTTCATGACCCTTAGTGCTAATTACCATGGAACCATGATGCACCTTGCCTAAAAAAATATTGTTAGGTCACTGTAGTTGTGTACACAATATCGTTATCTTTATTATCTGTAGCAGTTGTATCATCTGTGTCACTACTCTCTGTCTGTCAGTGTCAGTTTATAGTAAATGAAATACTAAGCAGACAGCTGTAACTAACCCTCAGTGTCTCAGAATGATACAGAATATACAGTACATTACACATTCATTTACTGGATCTCATTTATTAATAATCATCATCTAACATGTTCGTTAAACACAAAACAATGTCACAGAGTGCCTTTAATTCTTACAGCTGATGTTTATCTGGGGCAGTGAAGTGGTGCCTTTGCTTAGCTCATCATCAAACCTTCATTTTGAGAAATGGATTACTTACAGAAACTGCCCAAATAACATTTCCTTTTTATTATTTTATTGCTTTTTTCATGCTGAACAATTTCTCTGGGCATTATGAACATAGCACAAAGCCACCAGAGGCACATTTAAAGCCTAGACAGTTTTAATCAGCTTGCTGCAGACCCCACGGTGACTCAGCAGGACCAAGCCTGCAGTCTTTTTATTTCAATTCCAGTTCACTATCAGCTAGGCCACTCTGTAAGCCCAGCAGATTGTGTCACCTATGCCCCAATAAAAAAAAAATCAAAATTATACCACAGCTGTGTGACCAAAGTTATAATAAATCTGTTCCCAATGGGATGCAGTACAGTGCCTGCTGGTTTTCATTCTGATGTCACTTCTAACCTCCAGTGAATACGCTCTGTAATTAGTTCTGAGTTGTTTGCACTGAGCTATGCCACCATCTGAAGCAACAGCTGGTGCTGAAGTTAAATCATTGGTTGAGAAGAACTGAGGGAAATGTGCAGCACACACTGAGGGATGGTGTTTAAAAAAGCAGTATGCAAGAGTCAGCAGTGTACCCTGTGATAAAAGCGAAGATGGTGGGAATGTGAAGCCTCATGTCATTTGGGCATTTATGCTCATTCAGTTAGACTAATGTTCTCCTTCTTTTAAAGACTTTCTCAGGCAATATTTAGAACTAAAGAACCTTTCTGTGAGTGTCATGTCCTCAGCTGGTCACAGGGTAATACCATCCATGTAACAAATTTTGAAAAATTACTAATTGTTTTACTTGTGGGTATAACTCAAGAATCAGAAATTAAGAAGATTCTTGAAGAGAGACTAATCATTTTTTATTCTGCACAGAAACGTATTCATTCATCTAACCAATCATCCAAAAGTAAATTAATCTTTAGCTACAAGCTTGAACTGTAAAAGAGAGTTATAAATTGAGTGGATAGAAAGATAAAGCCTTCTTTAGCAGGATAACAATAATTCAGAATCACTTGAATGTGGGTTGCAAGATGACACAACATTCTAACCTGCTTGGCAACAAAAAATGGAGTTTGTTTTTGGACTGTAAAAGAAGCTACAAATACAAGCAAATGTTTTAGTTAAATAAAAGTACACATTCTATTAATGACATCCAAAACAGGCCATTTCTATGCAAATGTAACTACAGATGAGACCCCACACAACCCCAAGTTAACCACAATGATGCTGTCTTTGCCAGAAACCATTTTGTGATACAAGATGGCTGCAAGCCACAAGGTTATATTCCGGCTGAGCAGTAAGTATGCAGCTGCAATACTACTTCAATCCATTTAGGATTTTTTTTTCCTAGAGAGGAATGAGTGCTTATTCTTTTTAGACAAATATATTCTGTTATTCACTTGGAAACAAAAGACTTTTCAAATGCACTCAGAGGGAACAGATTACTCTTGATGGATTTTACTCACTATGCCATAAGCCAAAAGCTGACAGCTGCTTTCTCTTTCCTTAATGATACGGCCTCAAACATCTCCTCTGTTTAAAAGCGTGCAGATCAACCGGGATGTAAAGGAATGCACAGGCACCAAAACGGTTAAAGAATAACAACAAAAAGGAAATGAATATGTGTACAAAGCTGAAGTAACTAACGGACTCCTTTGGGTCTGGATTAAAGTATGTAGTCTTTCTAGGCAGGTATTTCTCATGTTCAAGCTCACAGTCTCTGCTACAGCGGCACTCAAATATATGCTACTCTCCTATTGAGTGTGTAGTGATGGCTGACAGGGTGCTGCAGTGGTTAGTGCTTCTATCATAGATCTGCTGTATCCTGGGTTCCATTAATGGACTAGTAACTGTCTCCATGGAGTTTGCATGATCCCCCCCTCCACCCACTGTGAACCATCATATGACCAGCAGACACGCAGACTGTGCAAAGGGTGTAAAAGTAAGCTGGAAAGGTATTGTAACGATGCAGGTTCATTCCATGCTCCCATCTTGCTTCTGGGAGCCCTTGAACCCTGCACCGTCGGTAATGTTACCAATGCGCTCGGCAGTGAGGCACAACAATGGAGCAAGGGGATGGTGCAAAAGTGCAAAGTGCTTGTATTTAAAAACAACAAACAAAAACAAGCGTTCAAACAAAGTGCAGTGCATCAAATCTTTAAATAAGTAATCCATTAAAACAGAAGTGAAGTGAAGGTTAAAAATTCAATAAATAGAAAAACAAAATCCTTTAAAACAACGAGGTTAAAATAACGTTGGAGCGGTCCCTTTAAAAATCCAAAGCCCGGTGTCTTTTACCTGGCGGCTCCCCTGCTTCTTCCATCAGGCTTCTCAACATGGGAGTCACCCTTCCTGCAGCTGGCCTTCTCACGACTCAACTGGTCTGGAGGCTTCCCGATCCCTGGCTTCGGTTGTGCTCTCCAGACCGAGACTTGGGTTTTCACCCAATGGCTAGGACGCTCACGTTGGGGCTTCTACTTCCAAGCCTACCGACTCCTGCTGCCTTCTTGGCCTTACGTGGCCAGCCATCCTTCTGCCGGTCACTCCCGTTCCTTCATAAAATGCTCAGTGGGAGTGACCACTTCCAGATGCCCTAGGTGTTGGCCAAACACCCCTGCTAGGGCTCAACTGTCCAGCTGCCTGCCTGCGAGCCTTCGCTCGCTCACACCAGCTCTCTCTCCACATTGCTTCCTGCTCTCCTGCAACCAACGTCAACTTTTTCCTTCATTTTTCTTCTCCCCTAGCCGCCTCGCTCTTCTATATATGATGAGGACGTAATTCACCTGTGGCAATCAGCGGCTCCTGGGAACAATTACGGATGCGGACGTCTCTTCACCTGTGCACTTAAGTGGGTCTCGCCCACACAGCAAATCACCCCAGAAACCTCTTCAGCCACACATTGCTAAGCCGCAAGTGCAGTGATTATTTATTTTAAAAATGGCCCTTTGACATGAGCTGTGGACCCGCTATACCACAGGTATATGAAGTTTACTTTTTCAGTCAGATCAGAAGCTATTAGACAGCCTACCCTAAAATTAATTGTGACTATGAGACTGGCACAAATATTGATAAACAGTATGTGAAAGGCACTTTATAATTTATAAATAGTTACAGTGCACATAAAAGGCACGATATAATAGATCAGGGTGTCCAGCTCCGATCTTGGAGACTCATTGTGGCTGCAGGTTTTCATTTCATTTAATTCATCAGTGAACAATTTCTGCTGTTGATTGACTTCTTTTCCCTTCACTTTAATGGCTATGCTTTTTAAGACTTGGTCCTCTAAATTGATTCTTTCATCTTTAAATGACAGCCACACAAAAATGAGATGTGAATTGAGCCAGCAGATAACCAGCCTAGCTGAGGCCTCAAATTCCAACCAATTTCACTTCAACCAGTTTCTTAATTAGAAGCCGATTCTTGTTGTTAATTAAACCTGCTATTTAATTCCATGGCTTAGTGGTGCTCTCATTCTGCCACAGCAGACATTTTAAGAACTGTTAACTTTGCTTTTTCCTATGGCCACTGTCAAAATTCTTTGTAGACTTAAGTAGAACAACATTACTAAGCATTTCACCTTTCTTTATTTTCAGATATTCTATGATGTACACCGGTTAGAAGATCATATGTTGGCTTGTTTTTTATCGCATTAGTGTTTGGTTCTAATTAAGGAATAAAGAAGCACTTAAAGAGTCTTAAATAGCCATTCAAGGCATAATACAGTTGCCGGTCATAAAATTAGAATATCATGACAAAGTTGATTTATTTAAGTAATTCCATTCAAAAAGTGAAACTTGTGTATTAGATTCATTCATTACACACAGACAGATGTATTTCAAATGTTTATTTCTTTTAATTTTGATGATTATAACTGACAACTAATGAAAGTCCCAAATTCAGTATCTCGGAAAATTAGAATATTGTGAAAAGGTTCAATATTGAAGACACCTGGTGCCACACTCTAATCAACTAATTAACTCAAAACACCTGCAAAAGCCTTTAAATGGTCTCTCAGTCTAGTTCTGTAGGCTACACAATCATGGGGAAGACTGCTGACTTGACAATTGTCCAAAAGACGACCATTGACACCTTGCACAAGAAGGGCAAGACACAAAAGGTTATTGCTAAAGAGGCTGGCTATTCACAGAGCTCTGTGTCCAAGCACATTAATAGAGAGGCGAAGGAAGGACAAGATGTGGTAGAAAAAAGTGTACAAGCAATAGGGATAACTGCACCCTGGAGAGGATTGTGAAACAAAACCCATTCAAAACTGTGGGGGAGATTCACAAAGAGTGGACTGCAGCTGGAGTCAGTGCTTCAAGAACCACCACGCACAGACGTATGCAAGACATGGGTTTCAGCTGTCGCATTCCTTGTGTCAAGCCACTCTTGAACAAGAGACAGCGTCAGAAGCGTCTTGCCTGGGCTAAAGACAAAAAGGACTGGACTGCTGCTGAGTGGTCCAAAGTTATGTTCTCTGATGAAAGTAAATTTTGCATTTCCTTTGGAAATCAAGGTCCCAGAGTCCGGAAGAAGAGAGGAGAGGCACAGAATCCACGTTGCTTGAGGTCCAGTGTAAAGTTTACACAGTCAGTGATGGTTTGGGGTGCCATATCATCTACTGGTGTTGGTCCATTGTGTTTTCTGAGGTCCAAGGTCAACGCAGCCGTCTACCAGGAAGTTTTAAAGCACTTCATGCTTCCTGCTGCTGGCGAACTTTATGGAGATGCAGATTTCATTTTCCAACAGGACCTGGCACCTGCACAAAGTGCCAAAGCTAACAGGACCTCGTTTAAGGACCATGGTATCCCTGTTCTTGATTGGCCAGCAAATTAGCCTGACCTTAACCCCATAGCAAATCTATGGAGTATTGTGAAGAGGAAGATGCAATGCACCAGACCCAACAATTCAGAAGAGCTGAAGGCCACTATCCGAGCAACATGGGCTCTCATAACCCCTGAGCAGTGCCACAGACTGATCGACTCCATGTCACGCTGCATTGCTTTCAGTTGGCCAACATTTCTAAAAATCCTTTTTTTGCAATGGTCTTACTTGATATTCTAATTTTCCGAGATACTGAATTTGGGACTTTCATTAGTTGTCAGTTATAATCATCAAAATTAAAAGAAATAAACATTTGAAATACATCAGTCTGTGTGTAATGAATGAATCTAATATACAAGTTTCACTTTTTGAATGGAATTACTAAAATAAATCAACTTTGTCATGATATTCTAATTTTATGACCGGCACCTGTAAATTAATGAGTAGCAAAAACTGGTCACTATTTGAAAAAGATGGTTAGAATGAAAACCTGCAGCACTCCAGAATTGGACACCCCTGTGACTGACAGACCGAGAGACAGATGGATAGATGGATAGATAGATAGATCTTCACCCTTGCTTCAGCAGCAAACTAGGAAGTAAAGTTTTTGTTTATAAAGCAGCAAAAACAAAACACAAACTATTAAATAGGTGCAAATTACAGGATTATATATAGAAAATATAAAAATACTATGTTTCTGTAAGTCTATTATAGCCATCCAAGGTGAAGAGGTGCATGACAGGAAGGAACTTTATAAAGTCTGATGGCTGTGGACAACAAAGTGGCCCAGTAGTGTGGGTCATGGTAAATTATGTCAGTGGCTGAAGATCCTCCAGGTCAATATGCCATGTTGAGGATAATCAGTGCTTATCATGATGGCCTCTTATTTTACCATTGTCATCTTCTCAGCTACTATCCCTAGTTAGTCCAGGGTCAGTCCTGTACTGCTGCTGGTCTTCCTTATCATTTTATTTAGGGACCTGACAATTCCTCAGGTGATGTTATTCCCCCAGCAGACCAGACCATGAAACAGTACACTGATCATTATAGACTAATTTAAAATCTCCAGCATCTTGTCACACACATAAAGGACCTGAAGCTCCTGAAAAAGATGAGCCTGCTCTGGCCCTTTATTCTACAATATGTTTGTGTTGTTTATCTAATCCAGTCTACTGTTTAGATTGACCCTCGGTATTTATAACTCTGACCACCTCCACCCCATGATAGCAACTGACCTCCAGCAACCCCCTTTGTTTTAATACTGTACAGTTATTTGAGATTCTCCTTTCACCACTTTTCTACACACTTTCATATGTTCAATGTTGATGTAGCCTATGACGGTGGAAACATCTTAGCATTTCTGTAATAACATATTGGAGTTGTGCTGAAAACTGATTGCATACAGGGTGAAGAGAAAGGTGGTATAAGACATTTCCCAAGGTGCCCTTGTGTTGGTGTTTACCATCAATAACACACGGTCATACAACCTCACAAACTACTGCTGATTAGTTAAAGAGTCCATGATCCACAGGACCTTTGAGGCATCTTATCCCCATCTTATCTTCATCTTATCCCCCAACTGGAGGGGTTTTACACTGTTAAAGGTACTGCAAAAACAACAAATACTACCTTAATTGTAGTATTAGCTTTTTACAAGTGGGAGTAGCATCCCTGAAGAGTATAGATCAAAATATCAACTACTTGTACATGAGCTTGGTAGGCCCATTACCAGGGGCTCGGGTGGTTAGTAAGCAGGAGTCATATTAGTTCCACGACTGACCATTCAAAGGTCTTCATGATGTACGATGTGAGAGATTCTGGTCTGTAATCCAATCAAAGGTGAAACTCAGTTTTAAAGTAATATTTTTGATTATTTTATATATTGATATACTATGTATACTGAAGGGAAATTGTCTTTTCACATGACCTTTGGGGGTCAGATCGCAGGGTCAGCGACTGTACAGTGCCCCTGGAGCAATGTTCAGGTTAAAGGAGTAGGAGGAGGATTTTTTCTAGCAGTAACAGGAAATGAAACTGCAACCTTCCAGATACCAGCACAGATCTTTAGCCTTAGCCACAGGGCAACCACTCTGCCCAAGTGTGTTACTGAAGTTTGTTAAGTGTATGCAATGAATAAAACTGACAAATTTTTAAAAAAAATGTTAAACAACTGTTCAATATTGATGTATATTTAAAAAAAAAATATCAAAATGCAGTGTAGCATATAAAAATTCCTATTTTTCTCTATTTTACAAATTCTAAGAGAGCAATATTGAATGAAATATTAAAAATTTAACAAAATGCATAACAGAAAAAGATGAGAGATTTACCATTTACTAGTGTTGTGTATTTCATTTCTTCTTCTCCCATAAGCTGATTTGGTTGCCCATTTTAACTTTTCAATGATGAGTTTGCCATTCCATCATATCACAGGTGTATGGCCTTGCACGAGCAGGCCTATAGGCAGTAGAATAACTATTAGCATGGTTTTATTGGTTCAGCCTCTTCCTACGCCAAAATAATATTTAAAATGTGAACAGATTATATAGTACATTCTTAACAATTTCCCCTAAAAGAAAACTTATTTTAAAAAGACTGTCAAAGTTTTTGCCAAAATGTTCTGTATCTGGAAGGGACATACTGTATTCTGCAAGCAACATCAGCAATGAAAGTGATGCAAACTAAGGTCTAGCTATGCCACCATAAATGGTAAATAAAGATTAAGACTAACTTTTTTCAGTAGGGTAGCAGTACAGCATATTCATCATTTCATGTGTCACATACATGTGATAATGTATACAGAATAAGAATAAGAAATAATAAGAAGAAATTCCTTGTTTGTCTTTTTATGCCTGTGTTAATTAATGTGTGGCCTGTTAACACATGAGAACTTTACTAGAGATCACATGCTACATTTCTTATCAATGTAAATGAACAGTTTTTATGTTCAAGTCCTGGGGTACCATTGTGCCTGCAGGTTTTCATTACAACCAATTTCACAAATCAATTGTTTCTTCTAATTGATCTAATTATTTAATTAGGTGACCTTTTTCCTTCTCTTATGTTCCCAGAAAACATATCTAGTATGAAGAAATTCAGAAATGTGCATTTTTCCACAATTTTAAATGCTCAACCTTCTTTTACCATATTCTAATCAGTCCCTCATTTCCCAAAGACAATTAGTGATGACAAATGCATACAGAGTAGCAAATGACGCTCAGTATTAAGGAAAGCGGCTACTTCATTGTCATATTCACTTGGGCGCTAATTAGTAAAGAGGGCTTAATTCCGCAGCTCTAAAGTTTAGTCCTTTGGACCTCTGTGGCTGGAGGTGTTCATGCTCACCAAATTCTGTTTTTAACTAGCCCTCTGCTTACATTAATCCCTGTTTGTACCTTTCATTTGTCAATTCAAAAATTACAAACTGATTGGAATGTAGCAAGTATTTATGTGTTTTAGTCTGCAAGTTATTTTTCTTGTTTGCTTTTAAGTTTGTTTTCTTTTTTAATGTGCTAGTTATTTAAGCCTTTTCTAACGAAATTAATTCACAAATGAATATGACAGTAAGGCCTTGTTCACACGGGCGTTAAGTTTTTGGATAAACGAACTTGCTCTGAACGTCCTAGACGTTTATGTTGCATTTTGTGGTGGCGATCGATTGACTTCTACACCGGCGTTCGTTTGTCTCTGTCTAACGCCAGCCTGCAGCCCAAATTGTAGTTTGTGTGTTAACCTGTGGAGGCAGTGTCGGGAAATGGATATGAAAGCCCTTGTCGTTTTATTTGAGGTGCCTCCTTTCAATATGGACCATTTTGCTATGTTAGATATTAATCTTCTTGTTTTAAAATACTGTAATATGGCGTAGGGAGAGAAAAATCGCCGCCGCTACTGGGTTCATCCTCTGACTGCACAACGTCGGGTTAAAGGAAGTTTTTGTGCTTTATGAAGAAATGCAAAATTTCCGCGCAAGTTTTTTAATTACTGTCAGATGTCGGTTTCCACTTTTGATTGTCTGCTGCAGCTGGTGCAATGCCACACTGCACGCCGATCAACTAATATGCGACTTGGTGTTAGCCCCGAAGAGAGACTACTTGTCACTTTGAGGTAAGGAAACAGTAGTCGAGTGTGCGCTACACGGTGTTATGCACTGAAATCCCCGCCATGGATTGCCCCCTACATAATCAAGTATCAAATATTATATTAGAACATAAATTAATAGGTTCATGGTTTACAAATTACATGAGACAATAAAATAAAATAAGCAATATGAAAATATATATGTTGTATATGAAAACATAAAAATATCCGGTCCTCCGAAGCGTAAAATAAACACGCAGAAAACAAACAAGAAGCGGTTTCCTTGTGTTCGTTGGGTTTTGAACGCCAAGAAAAAGCTGCATGCAACGTTTTTTTGATGCCGTATAAACGCGCTGCCGGACAAACACACGTCACCAAAGCCCGTGTGAACACTCTCATTGACTCCTACGTGTAGAAAACACTCAGCACTTGATCCGCGCTCACCGGACGCCTTCTGACATAAAAAAACGCTCGATTTTAACGCCCGTGTGAACAAGGCCTAAAGTAGATGTTTCCTATTAGCAATTAGGTTTCTTTAGCATTTGTGTTTGCACTACTTGTTACAAATTGCTAGTATCTGTATACAGTTTACAGGGTAGCCTTCACAGGAAAAAGCAAATTAAAAAGAAAACTACAAAAGAATGTTAAGCATTTAAAACAATGACAAAATTTGGCAGTTGTGAATTTCTTCCAAATGTCAATCTATATATAAGTTGCTCAGGTCTGTCTGTCATACAATTACTTGGAAATTACTGGGGCTAGAACCTTGATCTTAATTGAAAGCTTATCACCTGATAAGCACTGGTGAATCAGAAAATTTGAGGTACTCCCATCCTTGGCAAAGTGAGCTGACTTTGTGTGTTTGTTACAACAAATTGATCAAGAGGGTGACATGGCAGAAAGATAAGGAAGAATAGTGACATCTGCTAAACATGAAGCAAACTGCAGAAGCAGATTAACTGATAGAAATAGCAAACTGATGGTATTGACAAACTACCGGGACTAGAACCTTGATTTTGGTCTTAATCGCAAGTGTATGTCCTGACACATTCTGAATAGTCAAAAAAAAAAAATAAAGTCACAGCAACCTCAGAAAAGTAAACGGATTAACAAAGTGACATGGCAGAAAGAAAATCAACCCCGTCTGTGGTCTTACTGGTGTGCAGAAAGGTTTGTTGTAATAAAACCTGAATCCTCGCAAGCCCATCTATTGATAATCCCCCAGTATATGCTACAAATGTCTTCTAAATTCATAGTCAAGTGTAAGTATTGTGTTTATTGATCATAGCCTGAGACGAAGAACTATGTAATAGGTAGAAGGAAAAAAAAGATGATGGAAATCTTCTTAGTGTCAGGCAAATCACATACAGTGCTTAATATTTTTAATATATATTTAATATATTTAATTCTATCTATCTAATAAAGATACAAGAATGACAACAACAAAGAAATGCATGGAAACAAATGAGCACTGCTTTCAAAAGTTATGTCACCAATGTATTCACTGTGTCACAAATGCTTTATTGCACGAAAAAAGAATAGCCATCAAATCCATCAGTAAAGAAAAATTACAGCAGTAGTAAAAGATGGCATCTAACTAGGAGAAGAAACCAACAGCACAGAGTCCATCACCCAGCAGGTGGTTAAACATTGAACACGGGAGTCTCCTAGCAAACCAGCAGAACTCAGAAGGCTCAAAAGTAACTGCCAACATAAAGATGAAAATAAAGGCCACTCTAAACATAAGTTCAATTTCTTCTGTGCCTGTTGAGAGTGTGTATATGTTGTGTGTGCAGCGGTATGTACAGTTTAGGCTTCTGGGTGACAGTACAGACTCGTTTAACTGCCAAAAATGTATAGTTAACTTAGAGGTAGTCGAGAAAACACACACTTTGGAGGATAGCTTTAGGAACCAGATAGTGATTAGGCAGGTAGACAACTAGAATGACTCGTTTTGTTTAGATAATTCAGCCATTTCTGATTCAAAATTAGCAGCACCAATTCAACCACAAGGATGTTCAGGTAACAGTGAGACAGAAGTCCAAGAGTGATAAGTTTGTCCTTAGGCACCCAGGTCACCAATTCAAACCCTGAACAGATTCTCGGCATTTAGCACCAATGAATAAATGAAAATAATTGATGTTGAACCTTTGTACATTAGAACACTCTAGACGAGAACAAGTCATTCAGCCCAACAAATCTCGCAAGTCCTATCCACTTATTTCCTCCAAAAAAACAATCAACATCAATGTCATTTATACTTCAAAGTAGCACTCTTAATATGTGGGTATTGTAACAAATTATTAAATTGCTAATACTGACCTAATGGTACTGATAGTTAGCCGAAAATATATGGTATATGTTGATCCAACAGAGGATAAGAAATAATACTTGCTATTCATTTCTTAGCTACTGTATATATGAAGAGAAGCTGTCATTTACTGTGCTACAGCAGCTTACAAGAATAAAGGGTGCACCTTTCCAAACTTTTATGTATAAGTATTGCTTTCACAGGAAAAATGAACTCAAGTTTTTCAATGAAAAACACACTTTGAGATTTCATCTCTAGAATATGGTTTGTGCATTTTTGTAAAGATATGGGACCGTGTCTCCATCTGCCAATGGTAAATGCTTTGTGGACGCTGTAACCCAAAAAGGAATGGACTGATTCTTAGAAATTTTGTCTACAATTTGAACTTATTAGTTTTAAGAACCAACTGGGTTTTGAGTCAATTTCAATTATTCAGCTTTGCACAACAACAGCCAAATCACTTCTCAGAATTTCATAAAACTTGTCATATACATTTTAAGCATTCAAAGTTAAAAAAATTTAAATGCAGTAGTCACAGCAGCTAAGTTTTAATTATAAAGAAATGCAGATTACATTATATGCCCTTGTTAAATTACAAGCATGTTAGGTTTACTGTTACAACAGACTAAAGAAAAAACATTAGTGATATTGTGCCTTATGCATATTTTGGTAAATTCACATCATATATTGTGGTCATCTTATAGAAATGTATCAAATCCAGTTTGTTTTTATATTTTTAATGTTATAGTTTTAATTTCTAGTTTTTTGCATACTTTAAAAGTAAATTGTTGTTCCCATGGGCCATTAGTAACACTTTCCCACTAGCTGAAATTTCTGTTTGTTCATTCAAAACCTAATACAGAATTTGTAATTACTGTACAACTACATTTGTGCTGATAAAAGCCAAAATAAAAAAACAATCAATTTGAACATATAATCTTTCATAAACAAGTCCTGGGATGTTTAATTGCCTTATAATCACTCTGATCGCTGCTACTTTAGGCATGGTTCACATTTTTTTATCTAATAAAAACAGTCGTCAGGCAAGATCATCCCTATGGCTATGCATCAAACTCAATTCACTTTGGCTGATTAGCCAGCACTAAACCCACTTTGGCAGAAGACCTTGTGTGCTCTATCTACTGGACAGGCAATATCAACAACTGCACTTTATTTTTACATACAACAGCATGCTTCACAGTATGAAATGACCCGGAGTGCTGAATGGACCATTCATCCATCCATTTGCTTGTCAAATCAACAAAATTAAAGCCATCAGTTAATTGCATAAAGAAAAACATACACAAATACAGCTAAGTACGTACAGATTCATGCAAAAGGCCAAAGGAGAAAAAAAAACACTCTAGTATTATTTGAATTCTGGAGACAGAACACAGTTTTTGCTTAAAGTAAATGAACAAACCTTGGTAAGGTGGCTACTGAAATTCTTGAGTATTCTGTGAATCACAAACAAAAGTGCACAGGCTTAAGTCTAAACCCTTGGCTATGACATACGAAGAGACAGAGTGGGATCAATCTATAATTATGTCACTTCTAATATCTGCTTCAATTCAGATAATGTTTATTAATGCACATGCCCGGCAAGCAAAGCGCTGAATTATAATAATGTGAAGTGGGCAATTTGCAGTGCTGTTTTTAAAGAATACTCTAAATTTGTATTGCATTAGATGCTGTGAACTATTTACTGGGATCCTCAGAAGCAAATCATGAATGCAAAGAACACTAAGACCAGTCCAGAAAATAAATGAAGAGGATTTATTACAAGGATCATTAACATGCCTGGGGAGGTATTAACAGAAAGGGACTAACATACAAAACAAAATAATAACGTGCCAATAACATTGCTGTTCAGTTACCAGAATATTTAGCCCAAAAGAATCAATAAAGTTACTACCAGCAAGTGACAGAGGTACATTGGTCTGACGGACACAGGAGCTAACAGATAATTTCAATAACTTTTTGTCTTTGCGTTACATGAGGAAGCCCAAGGTGGATCTCAACACTTTTTTGATTTCTCTTATTGTCTTATTTTTACAATATATAAGGTGTTTGGTAAAAAACCTATTAACAAGAAAACTCTCCAATCAATAACTTTTTCTCTACTACAGGACAACTGCTTCACCCTACTTGATTACATTTATCACTGACATTCTGAGGCAGTAGTAGCATTTAGGGGCTGATGTATTTGAAAAGATGCATCTACGCCTAAAAACCTGACCCTCACCAAAGGTCTAAAAGTAGAAGCTATGTATGTAACTACAACATTTGTGTTACAACAAGAAACAATGCCACATATACCTGTAATAGCATGATGTGAGAAGGCCTCTACATAGGTCAAGTAGTTGTGAGGACAGTGCTTCTTCAGCCATTTGCAGACATCCTGCTGTGTCCAAAGAACCACTGGTTTCGACAGGCTAGTCAGTGTGGGGCTTGTATGGTAAACAGTGAAGGTCTCCCCTGGTCTGATCTGAAATAAGAAGACAAGAAAAACACAAAACTAAATCACCACAGAAGATTGCACTGTAAATCTGTGAGGAATTTACAAATTCACCAGACAGGCCATTGCTAAAGAGAAGTGAACATGATGGAAAGGAAAGCCCCCATCTCAACACATCTAACAGGCTGTGCCCTATTAGATTAAAATATGATTAACTTAAGAAAAGGGAAGACAGATACAATACTATCACAAGGTTCCTAGCCATTTAGTGGGTGCACAAAGAAAACATTTCTTTATGATGTAACTAAACAGGAGAGACTAAGGACAAAAGAGAGACATTACAGTGTGATTATTAATTGGGGAAGGTATACTTAAGATTTCTGGAAGACACAATCGTCAATACTCCTGGGAACAACTCTTAACACATATACAGTAGGTTTCTCCTGTCGAATACAGTAAAAAAAACCCTCACAGCAAAAGGTTCTGTTGGCAATAGAAAAGAATCTCTGAATGTAAAGTCCTTTACAAAGGATTTAATAACAAGGTCAATACATCATTGATTGCCAGTCGACAATTTAATATAGCAATGGGATAGTCACTCTTGTTAACACTAGAATTCCTGAAGCCTACAAAAAAACTTGCAATTACAGCCCACCATAAATCCTTTCGCATCTCTCCATCAGCATCTTTCGTTTTGTAAATGTGTCGATCAGCACAAGCAGCAAGCAGCCTGCTCTTTCTTATATAAACATGTGCTCTTTTATTCGAGAACTAGCAGAATACCTGCGCTTCGCAGCAGAAAAGTAGTGTGTTAAAGAAGTTATGAAAAAGAAAAGGAAACATTTTAAAAATAACGTAAGATGATTGTTAATGTAATTGTTTTGTCATTGATATGAGTGTTGTTGTCATATCTATCTATATAAATATATATTGTCACACACGTGCGCATGGGAGGCAGCTAAAGGGCTTGAGTGACGGCAGTTCTGAGACAGGCCGGGCTGTGGCAGAGTGCACTGACTCTTTTTCTCACTTCCCTGTAGACCATCCCTGGGAGACTCCACCTGGCTCTCGTGACATCACTTCCGGGACCGAACCAATGGAGACAGAACTAACCGGCGCCGGCCCCCCTGATGTCACGCCCGGGCCTGATCCAATGAGTGACGAACACGTGCCCGATTCCCATGACCTCATTTCCTGTCTTCCCCTTTAAAAGCCTGCCCTTTTTCCCCTTTCCCTCAGTCTCGTTTTGGACTCATTTGTATGCACATCAGTGCTGTTGATTGTGATAAAAAACGACTTTGCAGCCAGGATACCAGAATATACGGGTGGCTGCCCCAAACCTTTCTTTGAGTATGTCTCAGTTTTGTGGCAATATATATATATATATATATATATATATATATATATATATATATATATAGCAAAATACCAGCTTGGCAGCGGAGAAGTAAAAAGAAAAGGAAACATTTTAATAATAACGTAACATGATTGACAATGTAATTGTTTTGTCATTGCCATGAGTGTTGCTGGCATATATATATATATATATATATATATATATATATATATATATATATATATGTGTATATACTGTATATACACACGGACACATATATAAACATATATATATATACACATCATATATATATATATATATATATACATATACATACATACGGTGGTGTGAAAAACTATTTGCATGTTTGTCACACAAAATGTTTCTGATCATCAAACACATTTAACCATTAGTCAAGTATAACACAAGTAAACACAAAATGCAGTTTTTAAATGATGGTTTTTATTATTTAGGGAGAAAAAAAATCCAAACCTACATGGCCCTGTGTGAAAAAGTAATTGCCCCTTGTTAAAAATAACCTAACTGTGGTGTATCCCACCTGAGTTCAATTTCCGTAGCCACCTCCAGGCCTGATTACTGCCACACCTGTTTCAATCAAGAAATCACTTAAATAGGAGCTGCCTGACACAGAGAAGTAGAACAAAAGCACCTCAAAAGCTAGACATCATGCCAAGATCCAAAAAATTCAGGAACAAATGAGAACAGAAGTAATTGAGATCTATCAGTCTGGTAAAGGTTATAAAGCCATTTCTAAAGCTTTGGGACTCCAGCGAACCACAGTGAGAGCCATTATCCACAAATGGCAAAAACATGGAACAGTGGTGAACCTTCCCAGGAGTGGCCGGCCGACCAAAACTACCCCAAGAGCGCAGAGACGACTCATCCGAGAGGTCACAAAAGACCCCAGGACAACGTCTAAAGAACTGCAGGCCTCACTTGCCTCAATTAAGGTCAGTGTTCACGACTCCACCATAAGAAAGAGACTGGGCAAAAACGGCCTGCATGGCAGATTTCCAAGACGCAAACCACTGTTAAGCAAAAAGAACTTTAGGGCTCGTCTCAATTTTGCTAAGAAACATCTCAATGATTGCCAAGACTTTTGGGAAAATACCTTGTGGACTGATGAGACAAAAGTTGAACTTTTTGGAAGGCAAATGTCCGGTTACATCTGGCATAAAAGGAACACAGCATTTCAGAAAAGAACATCATACCAACAGTAAAATATGGTGGTGGTAGTGTGATGGTCTGGGGTTGTTTTGCTGCTTCAGGACCTGGAAGGCTTGCTGTGATAGATGGAACCATGAATTCTACTGTCTACCAAAAAATCCTGAAGGAGAATGTCCAGCCATCTGTTCGTCAACTCAAGCTGAAGCGATCTTGGGTGCTGCAACAGGACAATGACCCAAAACACACCAGCAAATCCACCTCTGAATGGCTGAAGAAAAACAAAATGAAGACTTTGGAGTGGCGTAGTCAAAGTCCTGACCTGAATCCAATTGAGATGCTATGGCATGACCTTAAAAAGGCGGTTCATGCTAGAAAACCCTCAAATAAAGCTGAATTACAACAATTCTGCAAAGATGAGTGGGCCAAAATTCCTCCAGAGTGCTGTAAAAGACTCATTGCAAGTTATCGCAAACGCTTGATTGCAGTTATTGCTGCTAAGGGTGGCCCAACCAGTTATTAGGTTCAGGGGCAATTACTTTTCACACAGGGCCATGAAGGTTTGGATTTTTTTTTCTCCCTAAATAATAAAAACCATCATTTGAAAACTGCATTTTGTGTTTACTTGTGTTATATTTGACTAATGGTTAAATGTGTTTGATGATCAGAAACATTTTGTGTGACAAACATGCAAAAGAATAAGAAATCAGGAAGGGGGCAAATAGTTTTTCACACCACTGTATATACATATACACATATACAAATATAGACATATATATATATACATTGTGGCAGTAGGGGGCACTAGTGCTCCCTTGAACCCTCAGGTACAACTCCAAACACCAGGTAAAAGTCCAATACTTTTTATTATTATTTTCCTCAGTGCACCAAGCACCCTCCACACTACTCATACAAAAGTACTAAACTCACACAATAAACCACTCCTCCTCACCCAGACACTTTGCTCCTCCACCTCCCAGCACAGCTCAGTGTCTGGACTGAGGCACCGTCCTTTTAAAGCCCCTGACCCGGAGGTGTTCCTGTCCAATTAGAGCACAGTTCCTTTTTCCTTCCGGGTCAGGGCAAACAGTCCTGTTCTTCACCCCGGGAGCACGTCGTTCCTTCCCGTCACGTAACCGTGACGTACTCCCGGGTTATAGAGCATCACAGAGCCCATAAGCCCTCCCACAGCGACTCCTGGTGGTCCCCAAGGTATCCAGCAGGGCTGTGTATAAACACTACAAAGTCCATAAGGCCCTGCTGGACCTCGGGGCACGATCCTGCTGTCGGGAGAGCTCCTCCTGGCGGCCTGGGGGTGAGGACCGGCATGGGAAGCCAGTAGTCCTCCACAACATATATATACATATACAAACCGGATTCCAAAAAAGTTGGGACACTAAACAAATTGTGAATAAAAACTGAATGCAATGATGTGGAGATGGCAAATGTCAATATTTTATTTGTAATAGAACGCAGATGACAGATCAAACGTTTAATCCGAGTAAATGTATCATTTTAAAGGAAAAATATGTTGATTCAAAATTTCACGGTGTCAACAAATCCCAAAAAATTTGGGACAAGTAGCAATAAGAGGCTGGAAAAAGTAAATTTGAGCATAACGAAGAGCTGGAAGACCAATTAACACTAATTAGGTCAATTGGCAACATGATTGGGTATAAAAAGAGCTTCTCAGAGTGGCAGTGTCTCTCAGAAGCCAAGATGGTTAGAGGATCACCAATTCCCACAATGTTGCGCAGAAAGATAGTGGAGCAATATCAGAAAGGTGTTACCCAGCGAAAAATTGCAAAGACTTTGCATCTATCATCATCAACTGTGCATAACATCATCCAAGATTCAGAGAATCTGGAACAATCTCTGTCGCGTAAGGGTCAAGGCCGTAAAACCATACTGGATGCCCGTGATCTCCGGGCCCTTAAGCGACACTGCACCACAAACAGGAATGCTACTGTAAAGGAAATCACAGAATGGGCTCAGGAATACTTCCAGAAACCATTGTCAGTGAACACAATCCACCGTGCCATCCGCCATTGCCAGCTGAAACTCTACAGTGCAAAGAAGAAGCCATTTCTAAGCAAGATCCACAAGCTCAGGCGTTGTCACTGGGCCAGGGATCATTTAAAATGGAGTGTGGCAAAATGGAAGACTGTTCTGTGGTCAGACGAGTCACGATTCGAAGTTCTTTTGGAAATCTGGGACGCCATGTCATCCGGACCAAAGAGGACAAGGACAACCCAAGTTGTTATCAACGCTCAGTTCAGAAGCCTGCATCTCTGATGGTATGGGGTTGCATGAGTGCGTGTGGCATGGGCAGCTTGCATGTCTGGAAAGGCACCATCAATGCAGAAAAATATATTCAGGTTCTAGAACAACATATGCTCCCATCCAGACATCATCTCTTTCAGGGAAGACCCTGCATTTTTCAACAAGATAATGCCAGACCACATTCTGCATCAATCACAACATCATGGCTGCGTAGGAGAAGGATCCGGGTACTGAAATGGCCAGTCTGCAGTCCAGATCTTTCACCTATAGAGAACATTTGGCGCATCATAAAGAGGAAGGTGCGACAAAGAAGGCCCAAGATGATTGAACAGTTAGAGGCCTGTATTAGACAAGAATGGGAGAGCATTCCTATTTCTAAACTTGAGAAACTGGTCTCCTCGGTCCCCAGACATCTGTTGAGTGTTGTAAGAAGAAGGGGAGATGCCACACAGTGGTGAAAATGGCCTTGTCCCAACTTTTTTGGGATTTGTTGAAATTCTGAATCAACATATTTTTCCCTTAAAATGATACATTTTCTCAGTTTAAACTTTTGTTCCGTGATTTATGTTCTATTCTGAATAAAATATTAGAAGTTGGCACCTCCACATCATTGCATTCAGTTTTTATTCACGATTTGTATAGTGTCCCAACTTTTTTGGAATCCGGTTTGTATATACACAGTTATATATATATACATATATATATACACACACTGCTCACAAAAATGAAAGGAACACTTTAAAGAAACACATTAGATACATCAAATCTCAATATGAAGTTGGATATCTATACAAATAATGACAGGGCAATGTCTTAGGAACAAAAGGATGCCAAGTCTTTTAATGGAAATAAAACTTTACTGCCTACAGAGGGCTCAATTGTGTAGACACCCTAAAATCAGAGTGAAATGAAGATGTGGCAGGCTAGTCCAATTTTTCAAAAACTTAATTTCTGCTACTCAAAATGCTTTTCAGTATATTGTGTGGCCCCCACGAGCTTGTATGCATGCTTGACAACGTCGGGGCATGCTCCTAATGAGACGACGGATGGTGTCTTGTGGCATTTCCTCCCAGATCTGTATGAGGGCATCCCTGAGCTGTTGTACAGTCTGAGGAGCAACCTGGCGGCGCCTAATGGACCGAAACATAATGTCCCACAGATGTTCTATTGGGTTTAAGTCAGGGGATCGTGAAGGCCATTCAATTGTTTCAATTCCTTCATCCTCCAGGTACTGCCTGCATACTCTTGCCACATGAGGCCGGGCATTGTCGTGCATTAGGAGGAAACCAGGACCTACTGCACCAGCGTAGGGTCTGACAATGGGTTCAAGGATTTCATCTCGATACCTTATGGCAGTCAGAGCACCATTTCCTACGCAGTAGATGTCTGTGCGTCCCTCCATGGATATGCCTCCCCAGACCATCACTGACCCACCACCAAACCTGTCATGTTGAACGATGTTGCAGGCAGCATATCGTTCTCCTTGTCTTCTCCAGACTCTTTCACGTCTATCACAGCTGCTCAGGGTGAACCTGCTCTCGTCTGTAAAAAGTACAGGGCGCCAGTGGCGGACTTGCCAATTCTGGTGTTCTTGAGCAAATGCCAGTCGAGCTCCACGGTGCTGGGCAGTGAGCACAGAGCCCACTACAGGACGTCGGGCCCTCAGGCCATCTTCATGAAGTCTGTTCCTGATTGTTTGGGTAGAGACATTCACACCAGTGGCCCTCTGGAGGTCATTCTGTAGGGCACGAGCAGTGCTCAGCCTGTTCCGCCTTGCACAAAGGAGCAGGTATCGGTCCTGCTGATGGGTTGAGGACCTTCTACGGCCCTGTCCAGCTCTCCAAGAATAACAGCCAGTCTCCTGAAATCTCCTCCATGTTCTGGAGATTGTGCTGGGAGACACATTAAACCTTCTTGCTGCAGCACATGTGGATGTGCCATCCTGGAGAAGTTGGACAACCTGTGCAACTTCTGTAGGGTTAAGGAATCGCCTCATACTGCCAGTAGAAATGATTACTCAAGCCAAAACTAGCACGAGTGGAAAACCAGCCAAAAAAGATCAAGAGGGAGAAACTTGAAATGACCTCCACATGTAAAACCAGTCCTGTTTTGAGGGTTTTCTAATTGTTGCCACTTTAGTGCACCTGTCGTTAAGTCCATGAACACCAATACAGCTGAAAGTGATTAACAATGACCTCAGCTGCTTAACCAACCAGAAAATTATCAGACAGGTTTAATTGATTTCATGCCAGGCCCAATAAAAAAAGTGTTCCTTTAATTTTTGTGAGCAGTGCATATACACACATACATACATACATACATACATACATACATACATTCATACATACATACATACATATATATATATACACACACACACATATATATACACATATACAGTACATATCTACATATATACACATATATATACAAATCTACATATATATCTACATATATATATTAGGGGTGGGATTCGATTAAAAAAAATAATCCAATTAATTAGAGGCTGTGTAACAATTAATCTTGATTAATCGTATGTAATCGCACACGTAAATTTGCCCCAAATTACAAATGTTTTTTTTTAATTTAAAAGGGCTTTAGTGTGCGACAGAATCAAATAATAGACATGGACATGAATATTGTAAACTCAAGCTGTTTTAATTTCTGAAAAAAAAATGGTTTTAAACTGCATTTGAATTCAAAACAGAAACAAAAATATCATCCCTGGTTAAAATTGGGCAGACTTAAAAATAAAGTGGTAGTTTAAGTACTTTAAGTACATTTTCAGAATGGTATTGTCTTTAAATAATAATAACGAAAATGTCAACGTAAAGTGCAGTTTTTCTTCTTAAAAAAATAAGGCAGAAACATAAAAGGTAATTTGACCAACTTAATCTTTAAACTCTGAGTAACCTTAGCCAAAATTATTTTGTACATTAGGCTAAAACAGTGTGATCATTGAACATTTTGTAATTAGATGTAATTAGAATTACTAACGGTCACGGAAGTCCAATGATCCCCAGTAAGAGCCACAAAGTCCACTTTCTGTAATGCATCTAATTTTGCTTGCTTTTCAGTGTGCACAAAACCATGCTTTTATCAAGGCTTCGCTCAGGTAGTCGTTTGAAATGAAATTTTCCTCCAATCAGTCGTAGGAACGCGCTTTATTCCGACTCTAACATTTTTGTAGCTGTGATGTGTGCATCAGTGTACCAGGAAATCATGCATTGACAAAAGTTCCCCTTTGCTTGGAATTTAAAGTGTGATTAAATGCGTTATTTTTTTTAACGCGTTATGGAGTGCATGCATCAAAGCTTCTCAGCTGTGCTTGTGTTAAGAAAAGGAAATATTTTAAAAATAACGTAACATAACCGCATATTTTTTCATACGTCCCAAACCAAGGAGGTGCGAGGGTAAAATGAATCGGGAGGCGCGCATACATACTCAGTGCATCCCCTCTCGGGAATCGAACCTCGGATGTCGGCGCTAGAGGCGAAGCCTCTACAATTGCACCAGAGTGTGTGGCTTGTCTATTTGAGAGTATATACAGTAGATCGGGGTATATATATATATTTGCAGCGGAGAAGTAGTGTGTTAAAGAAGTTATGAAAAAGAAAGGGGAACATTTTAAAAATAACGTAACATGATTGTCAATATACAGTAATTGTTTTGTGTTATGAGTGTTGCTGTCATCAAGGATTTGATTATCATTATTTTTTTCAATCAGGGTCTTATTTGTACGATGTGTTGTGTTCAAGTTACGTTCCGTGTTTGTCAATCGTTGTAAAGATAAGAGGTTTCATTCATCGATTCGTTTCTTACTGCATCAATAAACAGCTCGTCTTCCTCTTTATCTGAGATGTGACACACTGCATGCACGGGTTTTTTACACTGTCTTCCTTTAGCGGGACATTGACTTTTTCCACCGTGTGCTTTGTTTCCGCAGTAGCTGCACTTATGAATATGCTTGTATGTATCACATGCTTCATATTTTTTTGCTGCCTTCTTAATTGTGTAATTCGGTTTTTGTTCAGCACTCTTTGGAACTGTTGCTTTTTGTCTGTGCACTGCGTCAGTTCACGTGAGCCGCTTGGTGTTCTTGTATCGAAGGTTCCCAGCTGTGCTGGTGCTATCTCGTGTGATGTCCACGGCTGTATGTAATGTTAGCTAAGACCCGGCGCTTAAAAGTTTCTCTCGCAGTTTCACTGAGTTTGTGCCAAACACCACCCTGACCATCTCATCTTCCTCTGCATAAGCACAGTCCTTCACCCGTGAATATTTAGCGGCAGTGTTTCTATTGGATTGCCGCTGACGGACGGCCTTATATGGGCAGGCAGTAAATTATAAACGCCAGCGGCAGCCTGTCTATGAACTTAATTTAAAGTTTAGGTTTACACCGTGCTTTGTTTCCGAAGTAGCAGCACTCATGAATATGGTTGTATATGTCAATCGCTCGCTTCTTATTGTTTCGCTGCCTTCTCAATTATATAATGCATGTTTTCTTCAGCGCTTTTTTGAGGTCTTTCTGGTTTTCTACGTACTGTGTTGATAGTCAGTTCACGTGATTACGTGGGAGGCGTGATGACGTCACACGAAACTCCGCCCCCCACGGCTTTCGAGCTCAACTCCATTACAGTAAATGGAGAAAAATACCTTCCAGTTATGACCATTCCGCGTACAATTTCGAAATAAAACCTGCCCAACTTTTGTAAGTAAGCTGTAAGGAATGAGCCTGCCAAATTTCAGCCTTCTACCCACACGGGAACTTGGAGAATTAGTGATGAGTCAGTCAGTGAGTGAGTGAGTGAGTCAGTCAGTCAGTGAGGGCTTTGCCTTTTATTAGTATAGATTAAACCAAAGAAAAAAAAAGGATTCGATTTACATATGTCTGTCAATGAGTTAAAAACCCAAGCTCAAATTTCTATCAGCAGGAAGTTTACACGTATTCTTGAATGGTGCAGAGGTAAGAACTGCTGCATTATAACCTGAAGGTCCTTGGTTCGAGACTGGGCACTCCACGTTTTGAGGAGTGAGCTACTATTATTATTATTATTTCAACAATATAATAAAAACATACATTTGATTTGAGTCTGTAACACCCGGAGATGCAGAACTGGGTGACTGAAATGGTTTGGCAGTGTATATATGAATGTCCTGTGATAGACTTTAGCCCATTCCAAGATCGCTTCCTACATTGAGACTAGGAAAGTTCCAATCAATCAACTGCTTATCTGGCCAATTTTTACTAAAAAAAAACTCTGTCAGTGATCAGTAAACTGGTTGATCACAAAAATCTGATCTTTTCAGCCCCTGTTTTTCTAAACTGTATGATAATTTAGTAGTAGTGCTCCTTTGTACAAGATATTACGGTAGTTGAGCCAGTGTTTTTTTCTTATGCAGCAAACTTCTTGTTGTTAACTTAAATGTTGTGATAATAATGCAACACAGACATCATAAAGATTTTGGGTAGAGACCTGTATATTGTTTTCCCGGCTGCAAAAGTTAAGTTTATGAAGCACAATGTGCATAAAACAAAGTCCACAACAGAACTGCCAATTACAGAAGAAGATGGTTTTAAAGGCCCATAAGAGAAGTGACGTCATCAAAAGGTCCGGAATCGGAAGTAAGGTCTTCTGGACCAGATTTGACGTCAGCAAAGGGGCCGGTACCGGGAGTGATGTCTTCAGGTCCAGAAGTGACGTCAGCAAAGGGGCCGGCACCAGAAGTGATGTCTTCTGAGTCGCCGGAACTTTGCAGGATTTCCCGGGAAAAGTCTGTAGGGAACTGAGAAAGACAGTCAAGCGCACTCTGCTGCCCCCTGGTCGGATGTTTTATTCCAATTACTCAGGCCCTTTAGCTGCCTCCTACTGGCATGTGTGTGACAATGTATATTTTAACAGCAAAAAGCTGTAGTGCAATTAATGATTTAAAATTATTAAATTACCTAGTTACATTGTATCTGTACTTTCAAAATGTAATAAAAACTCCAAGGTATGTAATTACAACTATGTAACAGATGTTCAATGGTCTGGGCAATTATGATAGAGAAATGCAGTGATAACTGCAGTGGTTTTTGATCATATTTTGAAAGTACTGATACATCGTAACTATGTAAGTACACTTGTTTTTTGGATCAGTGATAAGTTCTTACATTGTAATTATATAAACTGTGTAATAACAATGACAACTGAGTAATTAACTACAGCATTACTTTGTATTACACAGTAAGTACGGAGTAATAACTCATAGTTACACTGTACTTATACAGGTAATTCCATAGTACTTACAGTGTAATTATGGACACTTAATGTAAAGTGTTACCTTGTCGGGTTATGCAGGAGATTAGTGTAAAAAGTTTTTTTAAGGGGATAAAAGAAAAAAAAATTGGAATCTGAACCGGCCAATCAAGTAACGTGAAATCGGTGATTGGTATCGGCCTTAAAAAACCTGATTGGAGCCCCCTTAATTGAGACCAATCCATATAGGGCAGGCTCCACCTCTTCGTGGAGCAGTATTTCTACAGAAATGTTCAGATAATGAATGGATGGTCTATCCCAGATTAATTTACAAGGCTCTTAGGGGCACAGGCAATTACCACATGGGTATATTAAGTGCCTCTCTCTCTAAGGCACATACACAGTCGATGGAAGGGACTGAACTTGCAGCTTTATGACTTCCTGTTTGAATCCTTAATTACTAATACAGCTTATGCGACTTTTATAAAATGCATCCTTCAGTAAGGTACATTGTATACAACATGGCAAATTAATTAGCATTGAAAGAAAGTCGGAATGAGGAAGATAATTAATGTGTGATGAAAAGAAAATGGGGGGCATATTCCACTGTAGGCAAAACTAGAAAGCAATTCATAACACACATAACAGAAAACTACAGAAACTACTTAATTAAAAATACTCGGAAAGTAGGCCTTGAAGAGTTATATCTGACTCATATTTTAATTTGGCCAATGAATGCAAACACAAATTGGAAAATTTTAAAGTCAGACCTCCAATCTCCTTTTCACCCTGCAGCAGAAAAGTTAATCTATTTCATAAGCATCTAGAAAATAAGAAAAATGTAAATTTTTAGGATTCTATGCCTCACTTTAATGCAGCTGTAAAACTCCATAATAATATAATATTCTTAAACTCTCTCCCACAGCCTATCCTAGCAGCATTGGGCTCAAGGAAGGAACCAGCCCTGATCAAAGACCCACTACAGGGCCCACTCATAAATACACCCCTAATCACAATCATGATGTTTTGGAATCACCATTTAAATTAACTTGCAAATCTTTAGTGACGTGGGAGAATGTCTCAATTATGCTAGGACAATGCAATGACGGAAGTGACATCTGAACCCACTATAGGTTCACTACATGAATTAGCTGGGCTAAGCATTGCTCTACTTTGCAGCCCAAAATTACATACTTTACAAATTTCCTAATACAGATGACGAATATGATTGACCATCAGGCTTCCATCTGCGTTGGCTAAGTCTCACCCTTTTCACATTCAGTGCTTGTTTTCATAGGTTTTTACTTTGAACATGCAACACAATGCACAGCACTCAAGGTCTGTGAAAATGAACCCAATACAGAGATGCTGCCTCCATTTATTTTCAGTACCTAATCCATTCAACACTTTCAGTTTGACACTTGCAGTACATAAGAACTGTTTTCAACTGACTATTATGGGTGATGTAGGAATGAAGAAGAATTTCGACCTTTGGGGTGAATGCTACTAAAGCAATACTCACCTTGTTTTTCGATGAAACACCAAGGGTTATTGATGCTGTATAACTCAAACATTCTCTTTTGTTTTATCCTTTAAACGGTTGCCATACAAATTGCTGCTTGTGAAATGGCAAAGTGTTGGCTGGATATAGCTTCACATAAAACCCTTTGTAAGTTCTCTTTTACTTGGCAGCATGCGACCAGCTTTTTAAAGACTCTGTGGGCTTTGCTAAAACTAGTTTTCCAGTGAATGCACTCAGTGTGGTTCACTGTCTGCTTCCCTGCCACACTCTCTGTTCTTATGCAAATAGCAGCTTTTACTGCTAACACCACAAGTCATGCTCCACTTCAGGCTCATTGCCACACCAGTGAGACACATGTACACACTTTCAGGAAAATGCACAAAGAGAATAATTACACTTCATTACTGCTGTATAGATTTTAATTTAATAATAATAATAATAATAATTTTTTATTTATGTAGTGCCTTTCCCATGCTTAAGGCACTTGTTTAAACAGCTGAGTATATCTAAAATTGGGTACAAATATTACTGCATAGACCTCTAAACAGATAAATACAGGAGATATAAAACATTAAACAGAATAAAAGACAATAAACCAGAGTAAAATGCTAAATTCAACACTAAAAAGCCTGAACAAATAACATAATTTGTGATATAACACACGCACACACAAATTATCCTGATTATCGGGACAGAGAGATAAGGTGAAAGAAGGGGCAGAATGCTAGGTTAAGTTCAAAGTCTTTTATTCAAGAACAAACTGAACAAAAGCCAAATAAAAAAAAAAAACACACATAACTTAAGAGTCTTAACAGCCTGTATAAACTTTTGGTACTTGTAAAAATCTACTGTAGCGTTGTTTTTATTCAATTTTATTCTCTTAGTCACGTTTCTGCTCTCCCTGATTTGACACTGTTAGTTTTCAAATAAAGACATAGTATAATGAAACAAGTGTGCCTTTATGTGTGATTTTTTTTTATTTGTTTTTTATTCAGTTTTATTCTTGAATAAAAGCACACTTGTTTCATTGATTTGTTAGAGACTTGAATCAAATGTACATTTTTATTCTATAATAGTAACAAAAAAAGCAGCCCACCAATCAAAGCGCTAAGTGCAGGCAGGACCCGGGACAGATTTCATGTATATGGCTTTAGGCCTTTCATTCTAATTAGGCTGAAATTAAGTGCAATGTCATCTTCAGTGTCTTTTAAATAGTTAGAAAGGGAAGCAGAACCATAGAATGTTTTGTATAGTCAGCATGTTTGCAGCTTCGCGTAATGCTTGATTCCCATGCATCAATATGAGCCTCTATGATTATTACATAGTACCACTTCTGCGTTTTTAGAAACTGTCCGCCCTTCCAGCAGAAAGTAAGTCAGGCATGTGTACTTATTTTGGTGAGAAGAGAGTGTCTACCTTTTTATTAGACTTTGTTTTTCAAAAAGCATTCTCGTTCGTTATGGCTGCTGCTTGTTGCAAAAATCGAGAGTTTGGTTCAGTTGCTGCATTTCTGACACTTTTGTAAAGAGCTCAGCTCTACTGCATAAATGTAGTTTTGCTATCTACTGCTGTTTAGCTGCTGGAAACTTAGAAAATGAGCACTCTCTCTCTCTGGCAAGAAATCGTTCTTTTCATTTTTCACTTAAGCATATATAATCTGTACTTATGGAAATGGGCCATCTGAGAAATATCATCTGAGACTGAATGAAGGTAATATGACCCTACCCAGGTTGTATAGTTCTTTTTATGGATGATATTTGATGCTATTGTTTATTATGCAATATGATTGTAAGTAAAATCTTGAAGCCAGTCTGTGCAATTACTGCTAGTATTGATTGATCACTCCTTGTTTAGCTATGGTCCCTTAAGAGCTCAAGAGGATGCCTTTGAGAATGTGGTAAACTGTGTTGAAGTAAAGGAGTCAAAGTAACGACTGCCCCAGTTAGAGAAACAGCCTGCCTTTAGATGTCCCTAGAGTTAAACACACAGGGTACAATGCAACAATGAGACAGGTAATAGGTTCTAGGTTACAGCTGGATAGCTTTTTTTTAACATTTCTTCTTAGCCTCGTTAAGAAAGAACCCAAGAAGTTAGTTTGTTGTTAGATGCATCTGATAGTACGGAAAATCAACATTGCTCTCAAATCTACTCTATCATGTAGATAGACAATTTGCTTCACTACAAAATAGTAACAGTGTTAGTAGTTGGTCACACAGAAAGAGTGGCACAGAAGTCTGAAAACTGAATGTACTATTGTTAAGGCTGCAAATGAAAACAGATTGTTAAATGACTAACTTAATATTGCAGGCTACCTAGGAGTCCCTTGGTGTAGTCATGAGCCAACTTTCACCCCCACTTGGGACTGACCATTTGGCCGTATGTCAAATTGGCCATATGTTGGTTACGAAGTGTACAAGTCAATGCAAATGAAGTTCTGTGGGTCTAGTGTGGGTCACTAGTACACATACTGTACTGCTGGTACAGAGTAACACAAACTGATGTTCATATCTCGACATCTGTACGCATGCTCCGCATAGAAGGCAGTGTTTCTCCACTCGATGGTTCATGGTTGGGTCGCTTAGGCAATCAACAACTCTGCATGATAAGTTTCCCCATCTTTATCAAGGGGAACTCCACCTTCCTCGTGCTTGCTTCACCAAGGAGGACCCTCCATTCTCTCTGCCAATTATACTAGTTTCACCAAGGGGGTGGTTTGCAATTGTTGCTAGTGGTTTCACAATTAATTTAAATGGGCAAAAATGGGTAACAGGGCCATAAAGTTTGGAAAAACAATGGTGTATGTGAAGGCAACATGAGCATAATACATAATAATTTACCACATAAAGCAGCGCATATCAAAACAAACCTTAAAGGTCCCTCCAAGAGTCAGAAAACAGATGAGACCCTGTGAAATAAAGTTAATAAAAAAAGATTTACTATTATTTACAAGGTCTTTATGTCTTCTTGATGTAAAACAAAAGTGTTAACCATCTGCACAGATCAGAGACAGAAAAGACGCAACAGCTGTATGAAGCGTGTCTTCAAAAAATGCTATGTGCCAGGGCAAATCTTTGGGCACAATATATATATATATATATATATATATATATATATATATATATATATATATATATACACATACATACACATACACACTTCTTTCTAGTTTGTGGCCATTTGTTAGTTGCAGCATCAGTAAAGAAGTGTAGAGAGCACTGCCTCTCCACCACCACTTCTCTCACTGCTTCAATGCACAGTGTATTATTCTGTTGTTGGCAGTGTTGCCAAAAGTAAGTTATAAGCAAAAGGCATGATCTTTGAAGCTTCCAGCAGCTGACTTTGGTAATCTCTAGAACATGATTACCCTATTGTTTTCATATGGCCCTCTGCCCCAAGTACAAATGGTCTAAACTTGGTTGGCCAAAAATTTCTGCACTACTGTATTTCTCCTAGTTTGCAAAGTCTTGACAGGCTTTCATGTCACTCTTGACCAGAGTGCATACTTCAAGGTGATTTCTTTATTTTGACAAATTAATTATTTTTTTCCTAATTTGAGTATCCATCTCAGGATTGTAGCTGCTGATGCCTATCCCAAGACCAGTAAGAACAGATGTCATTCCTTTAAAGGAAATACTTATACACATACCCATTACTCTTCGCCACAGTTAAGGGCAAAACGCTTCAGCATTAAAATCACTAATCCATTTTCCACCTCAGAAGTAGATAAATGAACATAATCCAATTTTTTCTGTAGTAAATATTTAGCTGTTGCATGTCTATAGCTCACAGTCCCAATAACTTATCAACAAATGACATGCATACTTCTTGAATGTGCTGCTTGCATTGTTCTCATCTCATTTTCTATACCTCTTTGTCCTTCCCAGGCAACAAGCTAAGCAGGGAAGATAAGACTTCCCCTTTCCCAGCATCATTCTCTAGCTAATCCAGCTGGGGAATTGAACAGATATAGTCCTTCCTAAACTATGTGCAGAGTCACCTTCTAGTAGACACATCTTGGTACATCTCTGTTTTGATATACTGTACTGTATTATCTGCGGAGAACACAAAGAAAGAAATATGGAATGTTCTATTCTTCAGCACATCAGAGCAATGAAGGGGAAATCAAACTGATGGATCTGTCTGTCAGTCTTTGCAAACGTGCAAGAGAATACAATTAACCAAATATAAGTTGATGTTTGAATGAAACTTTCGTCTTTTAAATGTGGTCACCAAGCATTGAACGAAAGAAAGAAAGATTTATTGATTTTTAAAATATACAACAATTATTACAGAAATAAACAGTCTATATAGTCATGAACCCTCAAAAAGATATTTTAAAAAAACACAATTTTCAAAAGTTAGTATTGAATTACAAACAAGTTCCCTCACAGTTCTTTTGCTCAGTAGCTTCATTGCCCAAATAAACACCAAGGTACTTAATACCACCTCTTGTCCATTTCATCCCCCCGGTAACTGGGGTTCTGCATTTCCACTCCCCCAAAAAATAGTTCCTCATCCCTGATTGTACAAATTGCTTAATTTATTCACTGGCTAATGAAAGTTTGCAGGCTAAAATTCAGTTTATAAAAGTTACAGCCAAGAAGCACTCTTGCTTTTATTAAGGCAGTAAGCATTTACCTAGATCAATCTCTTTTTGATCATTGATTTTTCCTTTTCTTGACTTATAAATAGCCATTTTTGCCTGGCCCAACAAAAAATTGGCAATTGCTGTTACTCTTAATTTCTTTCGAATCAAACACTCTGCAAATAAAAACAGACTCATTAAAATACAAATCCAAAGAATTAAAAATAGAATTAAGAACAGTTAAAAGTGGCTGAATCCTAAAACAAAACAGAAAACAATGAAAGACTGTCTCTCCTTCAAAACAGAAAGGACACTTATCACAAACCCTTGGATGAACGAGACACACAAATGAGTGCAGGGTCCTCCACTGCAGATCACCATCATTATTCAATGATGGCCTGTACAGACTGCCCCACACTGGGCTGTAATTCCCTAGCCCCCACCCCAGTCTGTCCCTCCAGGGTATGTCCAGAGCCTTCCTGAGCTGCCTTTGATGTCTCATCTGGACACACAGTTTATAAAGTTCTTTCCCTTCTGCAGCATCCAGGTCAAGTGTTTGGAAATCCAGTGTCACTTCCTGTATTCCATCTTGAGTTTGCAATCTTTAAGTAACTAAAAGTTTTGGAAATGCACAAAGTGATTCAGGGGTGTCCATGTTTTCAAAATTGTCTTTTAGCAGTTCTTTAACAACTTGTTGGAAGCCTGAAATTATTAGTCTTAAAATTCTTTCAGCAGTATGCAGAGATCACAGCTTCAAATCCTCCGCCACCTTAGTTGCACTTATCCAGCCACTGTGTATCGTTATCTGGATGTTTGACTTGTAACATCCCAGCATTCAACATCCGTTGCTGCATGGACAAAGAGTCTATTTGGCGGTAACCAAGTATGGGCATTTGTAAGGCCCAGTACAGTGTGAGAGAATTTTCCTCAGGATATGCTTTCAATTGTTTCCAACATCTCAAAAAACTCCTATAATATTTTGGAAGACTGGCCAAGAAGAGAAGGGAAAACTCCATCAAAAACAGGGCTTGATACAGCTGTAAGGCTCCCACTTGAAGAAGTAAACAACAAGCTAAAAATGTCCAAGACAGCAGCCTGTGACTATAAAGAAGCTTTTGTAAAGCCTGCAATCAGAACACATTTTTTCGACTTTGAATGTCAATCAGTGCTTGACCGCCCTTGGTGTTTGGAAGATACAGAATGCTCTGTCTTAGCCAGTGCTTTTCATTCCAAAAAAAGTTCAATAATTCCCTCTATATGTTAGATATCACATCTTGAGGGGGTTCTAGGCAAGCTAGTCTATGCCACAGAGCAGACACCAGCAGGTTATTAATAATGGTCCATCGATTCAAACAATTCTTTACATTGTCGGTTACTCCCTCCCAGTTCTTTTGCTCAGTAGCTTCACTGGCCAAATAAACACCAAGGTACTTAATACCACCTCTTGTCCATTTCATCACCCCTGGTAACTGGGATTTTCTGCATTTCCACTCCCCTAGAAGTACTGCAAAGCACTTATTCCAATTGACCTTGGCAGATGAGACATCCCTAACAGAAAGCAACCCTTTCTAATCCCCCTCGCTACTTTAAACTAGAGATGCGCCGATCCGATATTCTGGATCGGTATCGGTCCGATCCTGACCTAAATTACTGGATCGGAAATCGGGAAGCAATAAAAAATTTAATTTGATCCTTTAAAAATTACGGAAAATAATTACCGCATGCATAACGTGATTTGGGACATGCATCACGTGATAAGAGTTTCTGTTGCGTGTGAGACTTGCCGACATGTCAGCAGTTTGGAGTTATTTTCGACTCAAAGAAGAAAAGCCAAGACTGCCGAATGTAATTTATGCAATACAAGTGTTTCGCGGGGTGGTAGCAGAGTTGGAAACTTTAACACAACGAATCTGATTAAACACCTGCAGAAATATCATGGAAAGGAGTACACGGAATTTATTAATTCCACGAGCGCCAAGAAGAAAATGGTGTCGCATCAACAAACACTGTTTGAAACAATTCAGAAACGCGAGAAACTCCCTCCAGAAAGCAACAAAGCAAAGCTGATAACAGAGAAAATCGTTGAGTTTGTTGTGCTTGATGACCAGCCCCTTTCTGTTGTTGAGAATGTGTGGTTTCGGCGCTTAATGGAGCATTTGGAGCCTCGTTACGCGCTACCAAACCGACATTTTATCTCCGAGACAGCCGTTCCAGATAAGTACAAACAAGTGCGCAAGTTCATTTTTGAATGCTTGGATAGCGTTCCCGCTTTAAGCTTGACCTCAGATATTTGGAGCTCAGACGTGTGTCCATTGTCCTTGCTAGGTCTAACAGCACAGTGGATAGACTCAAGTTTTAAGTTGCAAAAAGCAGTTTTGCACGCTAAGCAGCTTCGTGGCTCACACTCAGGAGAGTGCATCGCTACAGCTATAGAGGAAATGTTAAATGAATGGAAAATTTCAAAAATCAAAGTTCATGTTGTTTTACGAGACAATGGCAGCAACGTAATAAAGGCAATGGATAGACTAGGAGTTCCAAGTTTAGGATGCTTCGCGCACTTTGCAACTCGTGGTGAATGAGGGACTGTTATCGCAACGTAGTATTAGTGATGCAGTGGCTGTCGGAAGAAAAATAGTGGGTCACTTTAAGCACTCTGCACTTGCATATTCACGTTTGGAGAACATTCAAATTGAGCTCAATATGCCACCGGCGCCTGGTACAAGATGTGCGAACACGGTGGAATAGCACATATTATATGATGGAGAGCCTCATCGCCAAAACGAGCCTTGTGTGCATATTCCGGAGCATGACCTGCCAGCCACACTGTGTGCACGTCAGTGGGGCTACTTGAAAAGATCGTAGCAGCTCTGGCCCCCTTTGAGGAGTTGACAAGGGAGGTAAGCTCCTCATGGTCATCAGCATCTGATGTTATCCCCATCGTCTGCGCCCTTAAGCGGTTCTGTCTCGACGAAATGAAAGTGACGAGGGAATAAGGACGATGAAGATCACCCTTCTCGAGGCTGTTAACAGACGCTTCAAAGATGTAGAATCTGAGCCACTATATGCAGTTGCAACACTGCTGGATCCAAGATATAAAGACAGGTATGGAATTTTTTTTTTAATGTGTGCGTTTGTGAGAGGGGGGAGAGGCAGAGTGTGTGGTGAGAGAGAGAAAGAATGGGATAGAAAGAGAGAGAGAGAGTGTGTGTGTGTGTGTGTGTGTGTCAGTGAGAGAGAGCTAAAGACATTTACTCACAAATCCCACACTTGACTGTGAGGAAGTTAAGTTAAATTGTAATATTTCATCAGCCAACAGTATAATAATCTCTTAATATTGTGGTTTGGCTATTATCGTTCCAGATACTTCACAAGTATAGAAATCTCAAACCAGGCAAAAGCAGCTTTGATCGTAGAGGTGAGAAAGATGGAGGAAGTGTTTAAAAGAAGCACATCAGATTCCTCAGAGCCAGCAGAGGGACATCTTGTGAATCAGCTGCTGTGGAACCAGCAAGCAAGACTCCACGGATGGAAACTGCAAGCCACAGCAGACTTGAAAGTATTTTTGATGAAATCCTAAAGAAAAGCTCTGTAGAGCCTGCTCCTCAGTTAACCACCTCAAGTGCATGTATTGAAGTGCAAACCTACCTCAGTGAGCCAACTATTCGGCGCTCAGACAATCCACTGTTGTACTGGCAAGTCAACCACATTAGATTACCCACTCTGGTTTGTACAGCAGCTAAATTTCTTTGTGCACCTTCAACAAGTGTGGAGAGCGAGAGGCTCTTCAGTACAGCCTCCATCATTATTGATGAAAGGAGAAGCAGGCTGACAGCTGAGAAGGCTGAAATGCTGATCTTTCTAAAGAAAAACCTACCCCTTATGTTAAAGTGAAGCAAGAAAAGAGTTCCACAAGTTCAGTAAGACATCCCACTGTAGGTGTATATTTATGTTAACCATTAAGTAAGGGTCAATTCTAGATTTTTTTTTAAAGTATATATTTTATGTTGCATTATTTTAAATTGCAGTTCCTGTGTTGGTTTGGCATTAAAAAGCACTTTGAATTTCATTATTAATGTTTCTTTAGATACTAAGCTTTTATGTCATCTTATGTTTTATTTTCGTATACAGTTGCTCTTGTCTTTTTGGATTTTTTGGATGGTGCTGGTCCGTCAAATGCTGCTAAAACTGAGGACATTTAAATAAAAAGAAGCGGTTACTAAACCATGTTCTCTTTGCAATGTTTCTTCCTTATTATATCACAGTTATGATTTCTGTATTTGTGTTGAGGTATATAAAATGTATCTGGACATTTTTTTGAAAGCATTAATTTTTGTTTTCTGTTTAAAAAAAGACTCAATGACTGTATCGGATTTGTGACGTATCGGCAGATATCCAAATTCACAATATCGGTATCGGTATCGGACATAAAAAAGTGGTATCGTGCCATGTCTACTTTAAACTGCGCGCTCAGGCAACTATTGATCTTCAGTACACTCTGAATGTCATTATGGAGTACCTTCACCATTTAAATAAAATCAGGGGGAAAACCAAAGCCATCCATTACTTTCCATAAATAATGATGCTCCACTCTATCAAAGGCCTTCTCTTGATCTAAAGAGATTAGCCCCTCCATGCAACCCAAACAAATTATACACTTCAAAAAAATTCCCTTATAAAAAAGACGTTATCATAAAAGGATCTGTCTGGCACACAATAGCTTTGAATCCAGATGAATCACATATCCTGGCACCTCTGTGACTCTGTTAGCCTATGTTTTAGAGAACATCTTGTAGTCCATACAAAGCAAAGAGACAGGTCTCCAGTTCTTGATTTCACATAGATCTCCTTTCTTCAGAAAAAGTGCAATGACTGCCCTTCTGCAACTAAGAGGAAACATTCCCTGCTCCAAACCCTCCTGAAGGACAGCTAGCAGATCAGGTCCCAGCAAGTCCCGAAACATTTCATAGAACTCAACTGACAAGCCATCTATTCCTTGTGCTTTTCCACAATTCAGGCTTTTCATGGCTTTTGTGAGCTCCTGTAAGGTTATGCTTCCTTTTAACATGGACTGTTCTACCTTTGGAATTTCAGGCAGCTCTGAAAGGAAATGTGAATGTACTGCCTCTATTAACTCACTTGTTGGGAGCATCACATTCAGTCTCTATTTGCTTTAGTAAGGCCCCCTGAACTTTATAATCTATTGATTGTGCCAATGCAGCTTTTTTCCTTTCAAAGTTCCTAAGCAATATTCTCTATCGCTTAAAGCTTTTTCAATCTTCAGTATCTCCTCCCTAATGGCTTTGATGGATGTATCCATACTCTTTGTAATATTCAGAGTGTACTGTTTACAGAACTGGCAAATCTGTGTTTTCCCAATATCCCACCATTGTCTTAAAGAAGAGAACTCATCGATCCTCTTTTTCCACTGGGTCCACAAATATGTAAAACATGTTTTAAAATGAATCTATATATATACTGTATAAAATTCTTTTCGCGTTTGAAATGGAAATTACGTATGAGCACGCAAAACAGAAATTACATATGACCACAGAACATATTATAATACAGGAACTAATCACTTCGGTTGAGGTTGCCATTTTTATATCGTCTTTATGAATTTTTATTATTTGTGTGAGTTATTTCGTTGATATTGAAAAGAAGTAAACACAAACACGCCGATCTATCCCATAGAAATGCGCCCCGCGTTGCCCTCCACTCTGGACTCCAGCGCTGATCCTTTCGCCGCCATACACGTTCGGACAGAGAAGTTTTATTTATTCGTCCATGTGACTGTCGCGGAAACTGCCACATTATAACTTTTTTTTTAATTGGCAGTACTTGATAGTTGATAAGATATGAGGAAAACAGCTTTGCGTCTTTCTACTTTTCAACTGTGCCGGGCTGTAAACAATGTGAAGACGACATCACCCTTAGTGGTGAGGGGTCGTGAGAACAAAGTGGACCCTGGGAGGCGCAGAATGTTGGGCTGCTCCGCTGGGTCGAGAGCTTCACAGTTTCAGGCAGCATCCTCTCTTCTTGCACTGTTTGTGACACTTCGAGTCCCCCTTGGCTCTTGGGAGAGTGTAAATCTTTTCGAATGAGTGTGATCGGCGCCATTGAAGCAAAACTCTCTTTGTAAATTGCGCTGCACGACTACTTACTGTCCCTTAAGGTGAGTTCAGGTCACTAAAACCCTGCAACATTCAAGGTTGCTTTTGTGATGAATTCTTTTAAGACGATGGAGGGTTTACATCTAAGAAGATGTACCGACCTCTTCATGTAAAGTTTTGATTTAGGGAATTGTTTGGACCTTCTGCCCGTTAAGCACGGAAGGGCAGCATCCACATTTCCCAGAATAATTTTTCTCTTAAATCACAGGCACGTAGTACAAAGTTGTCAGGCAGAAATTTGCAGGATCGCATAGAAAATGTAATTTCTATACCACAACGGTCATGTAGTGCCTTTCACAAGGGATCTGTTATGGAGAGATGATCCAAATACATTTAAGCTGCTGTTAGTGCTACTTACCTGTTGTGTTATAGCGCCTTTAAAATGTATTTTACCCGAAAGCACTCCAGTACTGCTCAGTGTATCTTTATTTCTTACATGTTAATGTTTTACTGTTTAATAATTTATATACTACATTTTATTTTTTTCCCTTGCACTCAGTGAGCTGAGCCACTGGGTAATCATCTAGTCAAGACATAAAAGATTGTTAAAATGCCAGTGAGAACTTTTGGTCAGTATAGATGGCAGGATTGCAGTACATAAAACTAGAGAATGATCAAAGAAGCATGTAGAACATGTAACACAGGAAATAAAAAGACAAAAATGGTGGCTTAAAGTATAAAACTGGTCAAGCCTGGCAAGGGAGAGAGTGTCACCTCGCACCTGTGCCCAGGTGTACTGTCTGAGCACCCCGTTCAAAGCCCTCCACACATCCTGCATCTCATGGCGGTCTGTCAAGACCCATAACTCTCTGGCCAACTGCAGGTGAGGCTCAGCATGATTCCTATCCAGCACATCGTTTTCAGTGCAGTTGAGATCACCCCCTAAAAGCACATAGTCATCTGAATCACAGTGACTAAGAACATGATTAACTTCTTTTAGAAAGCACATTCTCTCCCTGCCCATTGTGAGTGTAAAAGTTGATAAAAACAAACTTATACATCTCCAAAGCCACCGTAACCTTAAGTAGCCGCCCTTTAACAATGTCAGTGACAGACACAGAGGCCGGGGACAAGTGCTTAGAGAAAGCGATCGCTATGCCAGCACTCTGTGATGTCCCATGGCTAAAAACACATCATCCCCTCAACATTTCTTCCACTCCAGTTCCACATCCGCAGTGCTGTGTGTTTCCTGCAGGTAAGCAACTGATAGGTGTTTTACTTTCAAGAAATCACAGACTTGGGTGATTTTAGCAGAACCTCTACAGCCATTAACATTTAGACTCCCAATTTTGAAATTATTCATTTGGAATTTCTGGCAATAAAACATCAACAGAAAACAAACAACAAACGTAATGTAAAAATATGCGGAGAAAGTATTCATTTTACACATCTGAAGTTTGAGATGCTGCACGTAACATTGACAAAAGTTTTCTTAATCTCCACCCTCCTTATCAGAAAACTGCTCAGATCCCAATCCTTGTTTCAGCAGTTTTTTGACAGAGAAAATAAACAAAGGTCTCGTCTTTCCCGGAAAGGCTCTAATTAGTGCCATAATATAACCTTCTGTGATGTTGTGTCATCAAGGGTTAAAGACGTGTCTGACAAGTCTCCCTCTTTCCTACTATCAAAAGCAGACAAGTCTTCTGCATACTGCTCGGTAGATGTTTCCATCACACTGTGCTTCTTAGACACGACCTGCTCTTCAGTGTTTTTATGCCTTTTCACAGCTTTAGAGACCTTAAAATCGCCACCCTGCTCAACTAGCTGCATTTCTGTATCTCCCCATACACTCTCGATCATTAATTCGTTTTTAGTTTCACTTACAGCTGTAGCTACAAAGGGCTTGATTGAGGGTAAGGTGTTAACTAGGGGGTTAATGTACTGAACTAACCTCTTTTTCCCTCTTCTACAGATCACCAGAAGGGAAACTCAGATAAACTGGCATCAACTTTCTGTCCAGACCATGCCCTCATACTGACCTACCTTCCAGCACTTTCCATACGGACCCACCTCTTCCTGCAAACCTCCTATAAAAGCTCCGCACCTTTCCTCTCCATTCAGTTTTGTTTGGATTCAGACTTTTTGGCTACTCGCTAACTTTGCTTGTTTACCTTACAATATATGGGGTGGATCCCCAAATTTTTATGTCTGTCTTTTCTTGTTACTACAATATATATATACATACACACAAATATATATATATATATATATATATACACACACAAGATATACATATATATACATATATGCACACATACACACATACAGTACATATATACATATACACACACACATATACTAGAGGGCTTTGCCCCCGCTCGCTTTGCTCGCCAAACCCTTGGCCTGCGCTACCTGCCAGCCATTTTGTGTCTCTGCCGCTCACATATGTGGATTTCACTTCACCAAACAACACATTTTTTAATTCTCGTGGATACGCCTCTTCATTGGGAAGAAACACTACTTTTCCCTCATGGCAACACGAATTAGATGATCTACAAGTCTCCAACTTAAAGTTTAAATCCAAACAATATGTTCGATATCTTTTCGCTGTTCCGTTATTTCACCGAGTAGTAATTTCCGTTTGTTTGCGCTAAAGCGATCTTTACTATCATTTTATTCAGATTTTCGAATTTTAGTACTTTCATTGTCTCTAACCTGCTCTGTATGTGTATTCTGCTAACATTTTTGAATTCAACGTTCTACTTTGTCATCTACTCTTTGTCTTTTATTACCCGGCCCCAGGCGTGGTTAAATCTCTTGGCAAAAAGACTCATCTAGCAGGACATGAAAGTATCTCTCTGAAAAAGTCACGTCTCGTCCCAGGATTTTTTTTTTTATAATATATATACATATATCCTATAAATATAGGAAGTTGGGAAGATCCCTCACCAGGATGGAAGCCTCTGAGAATACAGAAAAGCATCCCAGCCAAGAGAGGAAAAGAGGTTGCACCCAGATACCGGACAAGGCTGACCAAAGTGATGGATGGACATCCCAGCCAGACATGATTCCAGTACCTTCCCTGGCTGGGATAAAAGAAGAGGACCGGGAAGGACTGTCACAGAGGGATATTTATGTCCTCCAGGCGACAGATGGCAGCAGCCCTCGATATTGGCACCCATTCAGGAACCAGCAGGGAATGCCTGGAGTTGCAGTCCGGCAGCACAGCCCTGTGGGTTCCATAGGTGCCACAAGAGGGAGATGGGCTCCCCAATTTATGGAACTTCCATATAACCCAGAAGTACTTCCATTGGGCAGTAGTCCTGGCACTGGAAGTACTCCCAGGTCCTTAATAAAAGGGACTGCACTTATCCAGGCGAGTTGGAGCTGGGAGGATGTGCAGCAACACTTGACTGGAAGAGGGTAGTGCAGTGGTGAGAAGAGAGATATTGTGGAAGTGACATTACTTGTTGATCTTTTTTTTCTTTCAGTACATGTGCCTTCCATGTTTATTTATATACAGTATCTAGTGACTTCTCTGCCTGTCTGTCTCTCTATTACGCAGTGCTCTGTCTGTCTGTGTGTTATGGATCTTAAAAATAACAGTTATAAGGACACTTGTTCATGTTAATTGCAGTCTCAACTGTTAAACAATATTTTAAAAGGAGCATCCCACATGAAAATATAATGATCTCATTAACTGGCAGTGCATACCAGCTGTGACAGATAGGGGACGCTATCGCTCCCTTGAACCCCTGTCCACGACTCCAGACACCAGGTAAAAGTCCAATAGTTGACTTTATTGAATTGCCACAGTGCACTAAGCACCCTCCACGCCACACTACTCATAAATAACAATACTGAATAATAAATCCAATAACTCACAATCCTCCAATCCCAGACGCGTTGCCCTCCTACCACCCAGCTGAGCTCGCAGTCTGGGAGCTACTACAGTTCTTTTATATTCACTGACCCGGAAGTGTTCCCAATCAACAGTCCATGTGATCTTGTATCACTTCCGGGTCAGGTAAAAAGTCCTTTTCCTCACACCGGAAGCACGTCATTCCCCTTGTCCATGTGTGCTTCCTTGGCGTAGGGAAAATAACCGTTGTTCCCCTCTGCAGCATCTCCTAGTGGCCTCCACGGCATCCAGCAGGGCTGCGTATAAAAACTGCAATGTCCATGATGCCCTACTGGTCTTCGGAGAACCTCCATACTGCAGGGAGGGCTCCACCTGGCGGCTTGTGGGTATTGGCCGGGATAAACAGCCGGCCATACACCACACAGTTTATAAATTTTATGTCCGTTTGAGGCTAAAAAGAAAAAAAAAATAACAGTTTCTCCCCAGGAGGGGAATTAAACTCGGGTCTCTAAAGCGCAACAAGCCCACTGCGCTCAGAGTCAGCGACTCTTACTGCTGCGCTACAGAAGATGTTTTAACGTCCTTCAGCCTTTTGTGAAAGTGTTTATTTGATGTTTGGACTTCATGCTTTTACACATTCTATAGTTTATGCCTACATTTTGTAACATTTATTACTAAAATATGAAAAAGTTTCTGTTTTAACAATGTGTTTACACAGATTACTGTAGAAACTGAACCAACATGAAATGCGTGTGTTCCAAATAACGATCTATTATTTCCACTAAAACTCCACTTCACTCCCAGATAATCAATCAAGGCATGAGCTGGAAGAACTTAGTGAACGTTCTGCGACGGTGGGGGATGGAATAGCCGGCTGCTTGCTGCTTGTCTTAATCGGCACATTTATAGGACAAAAGAAGCTGGCAGAGAAGTGTGAACGGTTTTAAGGTGGGCCGGATCTACGAGTTTTTTCGTAGACTCTGGTAATTCTAGTGTTAAGCTGCTTTAGGTATTAAGCTCCTGAATTGACAACAGTTTTACCTTTTTATTTTCATTCAATTTTGTTCTGTTGCTTTTTGTCTCTCCCTGTCTTCTACTTAATTAATTGTCTAATAGATGTGTGGAAATGGGACACTGAAACCCGGAATGTTTACAAGGCACAGACAAAAAATTCTGAGACAGAGTTTTATATGGAAACCCTGCTGCTGTGGCCTTTTCAGCCTAAAAACATTTTAGAGAGTTGTCCCCCAATGTGTGTTGTTGTTTGAGAATCACATGACCTTTTTTTCTAACCTAACAGCACACAGACAGTCATTCTTCATCAATAATCATTGAAAAAAAACACTTTGGTTAAGTAACCTGTGCCCCGATGTTTCAGTTAAACTATTATTTTTATTATTAAGCCAGTCTCTGCTATAATTACAAAAAAGTAGAAAGAAAATTTTATTTTGCATCAACAAACTCCTGATATAGTTTTTGTTGTTCCCATCTGCTCTTTTATTCCCAGCACACTTCTACACAGTTTGCCACTTTGAGGGGCAATGAAACTTTCACAGGAAATTACTTCAAAGAAAGGCAGCTTGCTCATTAACAAAAGAAGAGCTGATGGGGTGTAGATTATAAAGAATTCCAAGTCATTACTGTTTAGCAATTAATTCTGGGCTTACAGACAAACAAACTGAAATTATTTTCCTTCAAATGAGTTGGAAATAATAAGACCATGCATACAGGTATGCATACTTTTCTCCCACACACACAGACAAGCTGAAGCAACGTCCATGTCTCAGCACTGTGAAATGCTCAAAGATAAGAGACAGGTTCTCCTTATTTCTTATCCAGTAACAGGCCAGATAATTTCATATTCTAGAAACTTGAATGTCAGCTTCATCATCTCCTGTCCAGCACTTGCTATAATTACCTGCACCAAGAAACCTGTGCATGTAAGCCAGCATCTGCAACAGTTTTCATAAACATGACAGTTAATGAATGTGTTTAAGTAACTAAAATAGAATTTTTCCATGAAATGGTAGGAGCAGCCTGTGGAAAAGGAAAAAGTCAATCCTCCTATATTTGATTTTCACTGTGAGTTTCAATTCATCTGCCTGCATAAAACATGTGGGATTTGTGTAACAAATGCCTCAAAATGTTCCATCCCCATTAAATAGGTGGTAAAGTTCACTTGTCTTCAATTACTGTCAAATTAGCCCAGTGTGCCTATCAATAGATGCTTTTTAAAATGCTAACAGCAGGCTTAGGTTGTGAGGAGAGAACTATGTAAATAAATCCTGCTCCTGTAGCTGAATACAAAGGTCTAAGATGTCACCGCCTTCAATGATATCAATTGTTATAATGGCCAAGACACTTATGATCATTGTGACACTTATGATCATTGTGCACTAGTCTATGGCAGGACTGAGAGTTGAGAACCAGTATTTAAGTCCCTGGTGTGGAATTGACCTTTGTGACGGATGGCCGGGGCCCATGCCTGGCCGGAACGCCTCTTCACTACATCTGCCAGGGGGACAAGGGTGGGGAAGCCCAGTATCACCCTCTGGACACTAGATGGCAGCCTCCCTGGGTTGCAGCAGTACCTCAGACTCCCCTAGGGCTTCATGGGGGTTGGAGCTCTGTGCAGCCCTGTGGGGTTCCACAGGCGCTGCCAGGGGGTGCTGCAACAGGACCGGCTGCCCCCTTTTGGACACTGGTTTCACCTTACCCAGAAGTGCAGCCAGATGTCGGCAATCAAACACCTGGAGCACTTCCAGGTATCCAATAAAAGGGAGCCAGCGACCACCACTTGGCGGCCAGAGTCGGGAGGAGGAGGACAAAGCTTGTGGAGGAGTGGTGGAAGAATAGAGAAAAGGAGTGCTAGTGTGTGGTGCTTACTGTACTTGAGACTGTGTTGTGGCTGGAGCGATTATGGGGAAGACATGTCCTCCAGCTGAAGAAAAATAAAAGTTTCTTTGTTTTTATATGTGCCTCCGGGTCCAGTCTGTGTTGGGTCGGGCGCAATATAGCAGTTTTTCTTACACCTTGATAGATTATAACAGCATAACCTTATATGAAAGAAGAAGTGGAAATAAAAGTCCACGTGTCATTGTGGGAATAAGTACACTAGTCGGGGTCAGTGCAGGCAAATTTATATGCAAAGATACCAGGGCAGAAAACAGACAGCTGCACTTTGGGACGAAGCATGTAAACTTTCCTAAGGATACAAGATGAAGCTAAGGATGCTTGATGCTCTATGTAAGATGAGACTGAGACCATAGTGAGTTGCTCATAGCAGGAGATCAGAATACTTCCAGGCGAAGAGGAGAGAACTTGCACAAGCTGCAGACTTAAGTCATAACCTAAAGACTGCTATATGGAAGCACACAGTGTTTATATGATAAGGGTGGAGTTACACTGTCCCTAAAAGCTAGCCAACTCAAGAGGTTATTTTAGAGAGGTGGTACTTTAAGGACTAATTTCCTAGAAGTCCCTAGTATCCCTACAACCAAAGTAGAGATATATAATTACACTGGAAGTGTTTGGAGGTCTTTACCAGAAAAGACCCCATGAAAGTTGTCTCATGCCAGATGTGATTTGAGTTTACATTTGGGGTGAAAGAAAGGCCAGATGAGAGAAATATAAGAGGTGAGAAATAAGGTTCTCTTAGCACATAGTGGTGAGTATGTGTTAAAGATGAGTGTAAGTACAATGCTGTGAACATTTAAAATACAAGTATAGATTACACTAATTATTTTTTTATTACAGTGATCCCTCGCTATATCATGCTTCAACTTTCGCGGCTTCACTCTATCGCGATTTTTTCTCATACACGCTTACGTCACTACGCATGCACTTTCTGAGAACTTTTATCCAAGCCCCACAATGGCTCCTAAACGTGCTGCTTTTAAAACTAAGTGCCGGAGGAACAACAACAACAACAACATAAGCCTTCTGACAATAAAACTAAGTGCCGGAGGAAGATGCTTACTATCCAGGAGAAGGTGAAACTCTTGGATATGATCAAAGATGGCAATACCCTACAAAAGCCTCCTAACGCATATGAAAAGACGGCGCCACCAACTGCCTATCAAGATGTTCTTGCACCCAGATACCCACTGCCTACTCTTAGTACTCCTTCAGTGGAAGAAGACAACGATGCACCTGCTGAAGATACTGCACCACCTGAAGACTCTCCTACTGAGGTTGTGCCTTCATAGGTTAGTGGTTGTGAGTAAGAACTGTGTGTGTGTGTGTGTGTAATTAAATGTACAGTACAATAATCTACTATATAAAAGCGGTCGGGATTGTCCTTCTGTCCCGTGAGTGCAAAGCGTAGCGGTATTCTGCTTATCACAGACTTACTACTTGCGGCTTGCGGTACGAAGCGACGCGATGTGAGCAGAGTTCTAGTGCTCCCATTGTTCCCTTGCTTTTGTTCGCGATGCGCTGGAAAAATAGACAAAATTATGTCTCTGGAAATAATTAATGTTGATGGAGTACAAATGCCTCACCGCATAGTAAATATCAGGGGAGATGGTGCTTGCTTATTCTCACCTATAGCTTATTTAGTGCATGAAACTCCATCTTTAGCGGTACAGATTCGGGCTGACATTGTACGACTTTGGACAGGCACTCGAGGGGATAAAAAAAGAGGTTTTCGGGAGATGTTATGAATGGGCACTTTAATGTTCTCATTCCCTACCCTTACATGCCTGATGTACACATGGAGCGCACACAAATTGAGGATAAAAGTCGGTAGCCTTAAAAGACGGGTGAGCCTAGTAATAATATGATATTTGTAACGTCTAATATGTCTTATTTTCTCTTATTTGGTCTAATATATTGGGTAATACGAGTGTAATGATGACTAAAGTGTGTTATTTCATGTCTAGAGGGCTCTAATAATGTTAAAAAACGTATTTAGGTCGTAAACAGGTTTTCTATACTCCAACTGCAAAAATATTCGATTTATAAATAAAGAATCCTACTTCGCGAAATTTTATTTATCACGGCAGAGTCTGGAACGGATTAACCGTGATAAACGAGGGTTCACTGTATTGAATTTATTAGAAACATGTAACATTCCATACAATCAAGTCAAACTTAACAAAACAAAATTCAATTCAACCCCCACCCATGAGAAAGAGAGGAAGGCCAACAGCCAGAGTAAAACTTTTGAGAGAAATAAAGAGAGAAAGGAGTCTTTCTCCCCAATATAAATTCTTATTCTAAAATATTATTAGATCCTGCCAGATTTATAAAACGTTTTGAACAGGTCCTCTAAGTGAGAATTTGATTTTTTCCAGTTTCCATATAACATCAGTTACCCACTGACTTAAAAGAGGTGGGTTAGGATTCTTCCAGCTGAGCAAGAAAAGTCTACCTGTCAATAGTGTAGTAAAGGCAATTACAGTTTGCTTGTCCTTCTCCACTTAAAGCCCATCTGGAAGTATACCAAACACTGCTATTAATGAATTAGGAGTGATTATAGTTAGGATAGAGTGGGTTGGATAATTGATGGATGGATTGATGTGACACTAAGGTTGTCTGACAGACATTTAAATATTTTTGTTCAGAATGATGTTAATGTTGCACATGACCAAAACAAGTGGCCTACTGAAGCTGGAGCATGATTGCAACGTTTGCAGGTTTGATCTTGTCCTGGAGATATTTTGGACAATTTTAAATGAGATAGATGTGCTCGATAAAAAATTTCAAGTTGAATAATTGAATGTTTTGCTCATAAGGAGCTAGAGTGAATTATGTGCATGGCTGCATTCCACTCCTTTTCTGAAATGTTGAGTAAGAGAATCTTTTCCCAGTGTACTCTGGGGTCTTTGAAAAGGACTGACTTTAAAATGGTTTTATATATCACACAAATGCTGTCTGGGCCTTTGAGACTGATCAGTATCTCTTCTGGAATAGAATTGGGTGGGAGGTGAGGAAAATTGGGCAGATTTTGTTTAGCAAAGTTTCTAATTTGGAGATAGTGGAAAATTTGTGTTGATGGGAAATTAAATTTGGAGTGTAATTGTTCATTGGATGTAAAGCCATTATTTATATAAAAATCTCTAAATTTCTTAATCCTATATGTTTTCCAAGCATTAAAAACTGTGCAAGTTTGAGAGGGTGGAAAAAGGTGGTTATCATGTAGAGGTGCCACAGATAAAATATTCTCTAAATTGAAGTGCTTCCTACATTGGTTCCACATTCTGTGAGTGAATGAAAGACAATTGGGTTGTTAGTATATTGACGATACCTTGTATTTACTGGTGTACAAAGCAAGGAATATAAAGTAGTACTGCAGGATTTTATTTCTATTGCTGACCAAGCATGTGTATGTTCATCTATTTCTGTCAATGTCCAGGTTTTAATAGCTTGTATGTTTGCCGCCCTGTGATAAAACTGAAAATTAAGTAGAGCCATGCCGCCTGCTGATTTACTGTAGGGTCGCCCTTTGGATAGGTGGATATTTCTTATAATCTAATTTCTTAAAAATGATTTGTTAATGTATATGGGGATGTTCTGAAATTGAAACAGAAGCGTAGTGAGGATATTCATTTTGATGGTGTTAATTCTCCCTGCTAAAGTAAAATGGAAGGTAGACCATCTATGCACGTCTTCTTTAATTTTGTCCATGACATCAGCAAAATGTTGTTGAAAAAGAGCTTTATATTTACTTGTGATGTTTACCCCTATATATTTAAACTGATCTGCAATGATAAAAGGGAAGGTATCCAGTTTAATGCTGTTTGCTAGGGAATTCACTGGAAAAAGCACACTTTGCTCAAATTAACTTTGAGTCCAGATATCATTTGAAATTCTGCTAGTGCAGTATGGCTGTAGGGCTGTAAGTACAATATTTTGTAGGTATGATATATACAGTACCATATCATCTGCATATAGTGATATTTTCTGTTCAAGTCCTTCTCTGGAAATCCCCTTTATCTCTGATGCATTTTGAAAGTGAACAGCCAATGGCTCAATGGTAAATGCAAATAGCAGTGGTGACAAGGGGCATCCTTGTCTAGTACTGCGTTCTAGTTTGAAGTAGTGAAATAATATTGTTAATAAAAACTGAAGCTTCTGTACTGGTATACAGTAGTTTGATCCCTGCATATATGTTTGGTGGTAAATAGGTAATCCTATTCAACCATATCAAATGCTTTTTCTGAATCCAAAGATAACAAAATCTCCACAGTGTTAGACTTTATGGGTGATTATATTGAGATTGATCTGTATGATGCACATTGTAATATGTCTTTATTTTTCTTAAGAAAAACGGCAATTGATGCTTGGCGAAAAGCTTGAGGCAGAATTTTATTGTCTCTGGCTTCTACAAATGTTGCTAAAAAAAGGGAAGCTAACTTAATTGAAAATTCTTTATAAAATTCAGCACGGTAGCCATCAGGACATAGTGCTTTCCCACTCTGAATTGAGTTTATAGCTTCTAGTAATTCTGATAGTGTCAGAGGTTTATCCAGTTCCTCTGCACTGAGAGTATCTAGCTGTGGTATCTGTAATGATTAAAAAAAACATATTGAATTCTGTCTTGTATTCTTTAAACTGAGTAGAATATAAGGACTTAAGTAGTCTCTAAATGTGTGCATTATATTTTTAAGTCCAAAGATTCTATCTCCATCTGTGTTGGTAAGTTCTAATATTGCTTTGCAAAATTCCTGCTTGTGGATTTGTTGAGCTAAGATCTTATTAACCTTCTCTCCATGTTCACAGTAATGATGTCACAATTTAAAAATCAGTTCTTTTGTTGTCAAAAGGTTGAGTTCTGATTGCAAAGCCTGTCTTTTCCTAAAAAGTGCCTCATTTGGAGACCTGGTGTGTTCTTGATCTGTTCTGGTAATTTCACTGATTAACTCTGAGGCCTTCTTGGATTCCAATTTATTTTTGTGGGAGAGATATGAGATAATCTGTCCTCTTAAAAATGCTTTCAGAGTTTCCCAGAGTATTTCTGCAGAAACCTCTGAGGATGCATATGTCTATAAAAAAAACAATTTGCTTGGATATAAATTCTGCATAGTGCTCATCAGCTAATAAAAGGGAGTTAAAACACCAGCTGTGAGGTGAATATGTGGGCCATGGTGATGTGAGTTCCATGATTAGAGGGGTATGGTTGGAGATAGCAATAGCGTCGTATTTGCAAGATTTGATCGTGGGTAAGAATTTTTATCTATAAAGAAATAATCAATTCTTGAGTAACAATAAAGTACTGGTGAGAAGAAAGAATATGCTCTTAAGTATGGATTTAGAAATCTCCATGTGTCTGATAAGTTATGATCAATTAAAAACTGTGTGATTATTTCTGCAGTGTTAAATGTTATCGCCCGCTGCAGCTGAAGACCTATCCAGGTCTGGATTTAAAACACAATTAAAATTTCCGGCCATTATAATTTTGTGAGTTTTCCAAATTTGGAATGGATGCAAATATGTTTTGGATGCAGTCTCTATTAGCCATATTGGGTAAGTAGATATTTATCAAAATTACTTTACAATTAGGGGTGGCACAGTGGTAGTGCTGCTGCCTCTCAGTTAGAAGATCCGGGTTCACTTCCTGGGTCCTCCCTGCGTGGAGTTTGCATGTTATCCCCGTGTCTGCGTGGGTTTCCCCCCACAGTCCAAAGACATTCTGGTAGGTGCATTGGCGATTCTAAATTGTCCCTAGTGTGTGCTTGGTGTGTGCCCTGCGGTGGGCTGGCACCCTACCAGGGGTTTTGTTTCCTGCCTTGCACCCTGTGTTAGCTGGGATTGGCTCCAGCAGACTCCCGTGACCCTGTAGTTAGGATATAGCGGGATGGATGGATGGAATTTACAATTAAATAAATTACCTATAGCCATCACATATCGCCCTTCAGGATCTGATACTACAAATGAAATTTATATATTAAGATGCCTAGACCTCTACTTTTCTTTGTACAGCTGGAGTGGAATATTTGGCCAGTCCAGTCTCTTTGCAACCAAAACTGATCCTTGCTGATTAAGGGAGTCTGCTGTAAAAACACTATCTTGGCATTTAGACCTGTTAGGTGAGACAATACTTTCTTTCCCTTTAAAGACCTTTGACATTCTAGCTCACAAAGTTCACTGTTTGGTCATAAAGGCATTGATTCTGAACTTTTGTTGTCATTTTATAATCTTAAATTAAGGGTTTACATTATTACATATGACAGCTTTAACCTTAACTTCCAATATTGCCAGGAGTGCACAAAGTGAAAAGGGTCTAAATACTTTCTGAGATACACTGAAAATGTCAAAATCATGTTACAGTGTTGTAATTTACTTGGTGTCCATTGGGTTTGCAAGAATGACTCCCACCTTCTACAATACAACTCCTCATCAGTTGAGCTGAGCGAGATGTTTAATGGCAACAGGTTGTACAGCAAGGAAGGGAAGCACATCCTTGACATGCTTCAAGAAGGTTCCATAAAGAGGGCAGAGACAAGATTTGCTTGCTGCTTGTATAGCCATGTGTGATGTATTTTGCATATTTAAGATATTCGTAACCTCACTGATAGCATTGCCCCTAGCTAATATGCTGTAGAGTGCAAGAGTAAGATTTCAGTGTCCAACCAACACCAGAGCACCAAACAGTACAGTATTTTCACACACCACACACTAGGTACCAGGGCTTTTTCATCTTATCTATTTCCTTTTGCTGCAAAAATGTTTTTACTTTAAATTCTCCTTTATTTACTACCATGTGCTTAATATAATAAATTCACCAATTCTTTTATTTTTAACCTTAGCATGATTGTGGAGGTGAGCAGCTGCCATGTTGATGTCCTTCCTGTGATGAGGTATTATCATCATGGAGTTTAGTTTTTATTTAAAAGTACTCAGCTATAAAATAAGATTATGATATAATGTGAAAGAACTCATGTATTTATTTATCCAAAGAAAACAATCTGAAAGGATAGGTAAATGTGAATAATATATTGACCCTTGCAAGTGATCCTGGTTATAAACAGTCACACATTGTCAGGTGCAAGAAAAGTCAAGTCATTGAGGTTTCCAGGTTAAAGGAAGAGAAAGAGATCAAAGAAAGAAAAGTTGAAAAGAAGTGAAGTGGTTCAGCTGCCTGTTCCAGCAGTACATGTTCCTGACACCTATTTCTATAATTTCAGTAAAAGCTGCCTATGTTTCTTGTGTAATGTTATAGTTTTATGTATACTCCCCATGTTAAACACTCTGTTGATATGCATGGTACAGCCTCAAATGCTGCTGAGGTAAAAAAATGAAAAACAGCACACAGCCTTTTTATATCAATTGTTGAACAAACTGGTCCCATTGAAGATAGCTGTAACCTTTTCATTGTAGATGACAGATTTATGTTGACATGGTACAAAAAGATCAAAAATTACAGAAAAAAGGACTGCTAAAAATAAACATGGAAAACAACAGAAACATCAGTGCTCCCAAAGTAGTGGAAAACTGAACCAGGGCAATCCACAAATAAGCAAACAAAGATAACATATATATATATATATATATATATATATATATATATATATATATATATATATATATATATATATATATATATATATATATATATATATATACATGTACACACATACATGCATACATATATGGTCTGTTATATCATTTCATAAGAGTATCATGAGATGATTTTCATTACTTACTCGTAATAAATACCTCCTAGGATCTTTACATGGCTGAGGTGCTTGTGTACCTCAGTTACCTCTGAAGCCTTTCATTTTAATCGGGGTTACCTGCAGCAAATTGGTTTAAGCAGAGAGGCCCAACTAACAGCACTCCAAAAATAAGACTCCAATTGCAAATCTATTAAAACCTCAAGTGGATCAGGGAGCCTGTTAGTGCCTGTGGGCAGTGTGACCTACACAGCTAGTCAGGCCACCATCAAAAAACTGCATGGACTTATCATGCGGACTCACAACCACACATACAGTACAAGATCTTGAAATGGAAACTAATGAGGTGGGTCACAAAACTTACTTCTTTGGCAAGGAAGAATATAGAGCTTATGCAGGTGGCTGAAAGATGCTGGTGAGATGCACAAATGTCCACCTCTGTGCACCATTTTTAAACTAGGGTGGTCTCTCTCCACCTATGTGGGTTCCCCACAGTAGTGGTCACAGGTGTGAGCCGTTGGATACTGAATAGGTGCAGTTTGTACTACTTAGAGGAGAAGGTCACCTTAATAGGACTCTGACTGCTTACATTTGAATCTCGGTGAGGAATTGTTACAGGATTCCTGTGATAGTCATAGATTGTAGCAAACACCGTTTTTAAATAGATGTTTGAACAAAGGTATACCTTTTACTAAAATATCTTGGGGGAAAAGGTCAAAGATCAACTTTGCAGTTATGTAATCTAATCTAAGGTCATACAGTCTGGACATCTAGGTTAACAGAAGAGCTGAGCAATCAACTGATCAGCACTTGGTGATCACTGGCACAGACGGTTAAAGCATCTGCTGCACAGACCTGAGACAACAAAACAGGCTGTGAAGTTGCACTGTGGACAGCTAAAAGATACCTCTACACAACTTGTACCTCTGGAAGAGCTATCTGGTGGAGGTCAGGAAGATGTGTCTAACTGATTATTAATTGTGGGGGTGTAGTAGTTAACACACCTCCTCAGTATGGCATGGATGGCAAGGAACTGCTAATTTTTCAAAACTGGGGCAAATGGATGTGACCTGTTTATTAAGGATCACACCTCTCAGCTTCCCTGAGAAAGCTCACCCCAGGGTATTTGAATGGAGACTGCATCCAAAAGTTGAAACTCATATGTTTGAGGTTCAAAGCCATGAATCTGAGGACAAATGATTTGTCCTTGTAGAAATATCTGAGGGGTCACAAGGGTTTAATAAAACAGAAACAGATAATTGAAAAATAAACACTGCTAATCAGTGAGATGAAAGGGAAAACAAGGATTGGGGTGATTGATAAAATACGGTATATAGAACTAAGAGATAAATATAAGGAACAACCAGTAACACATGTGAAACTAAAAATATATAATGGATAAGACCACTTGATCTGATAAAGGTATGCCTGTACTGCACTACTTTAGGCAGCAGTTACAATTCGTAACATTCAGTGTGTCTCTGTGGTATATGGATTTAATAAGCTTTGCAATCATATAAATAGCCTGCTTACATATGTTTTATTCTGATTATTGTTATTATCACTGTGTTACAGTGCTTACTTTTCCTTTTGATTATACATTACTTGCCTTTAATTTCATTTTCGAATTTCATTAGAAAGGATGTCTTGAGATCTACCAGGAGAAAGGAAGATGAACACTAGAAAATTGCTGGCAAAGGCTCTAGTTAGACACCGATTGGTTTAGTGTAACAAAACAATATTAATCAAAAGTTACAAAAAGTGTTACCACACCATAACATGTTGGGAACCAACAACTTCTGGATATGTTAGAGCACTACAGCTGCATATCTGCTCAGCCCTCCATAACCTTTCAAATTTCTGTACACTACTCTGTTTGTGAACTTGTATGCTAAATGATTCTTTAATACAAGTTAAGTATAAAATGATTATTTGTATCATGATTTACTTGTGTCATTGATGTGGTTATTTTGTAGCTTTAATGAGGCACTGTAAGAGGAGCGGTAAATTTGCTGTGTGATTCCCAGAAGTGAATCTAGTCCATCCGAGGAGATAGCTCTGTCTACTGGACACAACTACTTTGTTTGTATCATTTGTGTTTACTTTTATTTTTAATACAAGTCCTTAATTGCTTCAGAGCAGTTCTCGGTTATTGTGTTTTGTTACTTGGGTTGCATTTTTATACTGATATCAACAAGTAAATTAGTTTTGTTTCATACTTCTTTTCTTTTCTTGATTTAGCTGCCTGTTTTCAATCATTAGAATTTCTGTCACGTTTACAGGCAAATTCCCTGACGAAGAGATTTATCTCATAACACATCAGACTGCCATTATATTATACATAGTTGGCTGGATCGACATCATTTCACACTTGGCTACTAGCCTCATTGCCTTTCTGTTCCTTACAATAAGCTGTGCGGATCATCATTCTACCCTTAGCTACAAGCCTTTTACAATGGGCTTTGTCTAACATTTCCATTTGTGTGGATCCACAAACTTGATTGCAGATCTCCAGGCTTTTGTGCTAGCCATGCAGTACAGTATTGTATTGTCTACATTTTTGTCTATGTATTGCTTATATTTTTTATTTCTTTTCAATGTAACTGCTTTCTGACATACTATTATTATTTTTCAATCCTCTGTATTATTTATGTTTTATTTATTATATGATTGATTTCTTCATACAATGTCAAATTACTACCTTTGTTTTTAACATTGCTTTTCCTGTATTTTCTCAAGTTTCAATTTTTTTTTTAAGTTTAATGTATTTAATTCAACTTACTGAATGATTCTGTTATTGGTTCCCTGTAGTCTAAGTAATTTTTAAATGTTCTTTTTGAACATAAATACTTTTTGAACAATTTTATCGTGACAGTTAGATATTCTTTCCTTGTCCATTACCTATTTTTTGGTTTTAATTTTATTCTATTTAATTTCAAACTGCTCAGACACACCTTTCCTCCATCCACCCTTGCCTTTGCTTGTTTGTCCTTTTGAGTCATTACAGTTTTCCAGCTATATTTACATGTGCTAAGTGGACCTGCTAAGTTTTAATGCTCTGGTATTCTGTGGCAAATGCTTTGGGTTATGCGACTGCTGCTCCATGCCATTCAGATCCTGTTTTTCCAAAGAAGGACTTGTGCTCACATACTGGTAGTAGGTCTTAACAGTTTCACTTGAGTGAAGAAGTTGACCGTGTTTTCTCTTCCCCTGGTCCACTTCAATGATCAAATTCCAATAAACACTAATAATTTTAACAGAAAAACAACATCCTGTGTTAAATGATTACATATTTAACTCCTTCCTTTGCTTGTATAACTTGAATGGAAGTTGGCAGTACAAAGCTGGACACAGTGTCCTGTAGAAAGTTTTAAAGAAGCAACAAAGCTCATTTAAGTGTACTAATGTATATTTAGTTTCAAGACAGCTGATAAAATCAGCTCAATACTTTGTACTGCTCTGCTATCAATAAGAAAGCATCTGTTCTTCTGAAGTATTCCTACAGAAGAGGAAATAGTGGGCTTTGCTGTGCTTCTACACACTGAGAAACAGTTTAATTAGAGGAGCTGTCCAGGTGCTGAATGAGTTGTTTTCTTTCTCCCTCGAACAAAGAAGTTTAATTTTTCTTGTCTCCTCAGAGAAGAACCACTGCTTCTCTCAACTGAGAAAAACTAATTGAGGTGGTTTGGGATGTTACTTTGGATTCCACCTGGGTACATTCGTAGCAGATGTACAGTATGTGGACCACTGGTAAAAGAATTCCCAGGGGTGATTGCAGTTCTATCTGGAAATATCCCAGCTTGGCATATTAGTACTGTGACATTCATCAGGTAAGATTAGTAATATGAATGAATACATATACCATTTTTGTAGGCATGTTTTAAAATCAAAATATATAAACTATCACCAGAGTCAGCTCTAAGTATAGAATACCAGTTAAAAAAATTAAAAATGGTGAAAGAAAAATGTATGTATGGAGAAAGGTGGAATCTTTAGAAAAAGATAAATCAGTGATGGCATTCATGTATCAATTAGTCACGCAATAATTTCTGTACGATGCCCTTTTCAAATTTATGCTATGATTTTGCTCTGTTGTTGTACATAAAATTATGCACAGGCAGTGGGGTGATAAAAGTAAGACAGCAGAGCACAATGTGAAAAGGGAGGTGAAATTAACAGGTCCCAGATTAAAGTCAGGAAATGAGATTTTTTTTAAATATAATAAAAAGATCGGGTCTTGAGACTTGGCATTAATAGAAGGAACAAACTTCCTGCCATCTGTCATGAGATAACCTGAAAGATTTTGCACCTTGACTTCACAAAGAGACCTAAAATATGCAAGAAAATAATAGTGGAATTTTACCAACAGTGTTATTTTAAAGCATTACTTTTAAAGCAAAATAAAAATAAAATACATCTAATGGGGTGGTCCCTATATAACAATAAACTGCATTTAATCAATTTAATTTCATATTAATTAAAGAGCTAGAGAAAACCCCACCTTCATAAACACATATATTCCCACTATCTACCATAGTAGGGGAGCAGGGGCTATTCAGTATATTCGGTATTAGGGCTTCATCTAACAGCTCATGGAATTCCTGCTATTTCTCCCATTATCCCTACTGCAAACCTGCACTGGATCCCAAAATGTAACTGTCTTTGGGGCTCCATAAACCATAAGGTACACACTGGTTCTGCTGGTCATTGGCCTTTGCCACTCACAATGTTACTATTGTCAGAGCATTGGCCACCAGAGCACTGGTCTTTTGGTCCGACTCCTGTCCTTAACTCTGGCATGCTGTTGCAATTACAGTCTCTGCTGAGCCTCATTTTATACCATCCATCCATTTTGACCTATAGGCAACAAAGAATCATCCCAAACACCCACACACAACTAAAATACACGTTCATGAGTTATAATACATAGTATTTTAATTATACAAAATACCATTTAAAGAGCAACTGCTTTTCAACTGAAACTTAAATGTAATGCTGGTGCAACAAGATGGCCACCTGGAAGCAATTCCAGGTCAGAGAGAATCACTTTGTGACAGGGGAGCCTTCCTTCAGCAGCTCCCCATAGTGGCACCTGAAGACCCCAACACTGCTGCCCACCAAAACCACAACTCCCATGCAACCCTGCAGTTGTCCAAACCGGAGCCATACCAGAGGGATACTGCTGCTGCCCAGTGCACTGGTGGGACACATGGCCCTGGGAGGCAGTCTCCCTGTGTCCTTCCCTTATAATGGCTTCCCAACTGGGAAAGGTTCCACTAACCAACCCGGTCAGGACGTCCTTCAATCTCCATCCTTTATAAAGGCCGGAGAAGATTGTTCCTTAATTGGCTGTGATGCCAGCCAGCCCATGTCATCTATGATGCCTTCTTATCTAGTTCAGTGTTGTGGGTAGCCAAAGCCAATCCCGGCAACTTTTGACACAATGCAAGAATCCTGGATGAAGCATAAGTCAATCAAAGGGTACAGTCACACACACACACACAGTCATCACACATCATTTAATGTATTGAAGAAAAACTAATTCCTGGGGGCAACCTTTGAAGTCTGTCTAGTGGCAAGTCCTCTAGTAATGTTTACATTGATGACTGAAAGAAATCAATTAAGGTCTTTAACTTAGGATTTATTACAGTAGTAGAATGTCAAATTTGTCTGGAAAGGTTGGCACGTTCAAAAATGGTTCAAGAGGCTACACTAAACTCCAAATTTAGAACAAACCCAAATTAAACCCAAAATCAGTTCCAAAATAGCTGGTATTTTCAAGCTCAAGTCTCTCGGTAATTTTTTCCCTTAATTTCTAAAAGTTCAGATCTTGTTTAGAGCACACAACCATCTTTTATTTACTGCATAACATACACCTCACTCCATTAGCAACACACACCATTTAAAGCTCCTAAATGGTGGTGCTCATTAAAACAGGTATACAAAATGGACAAGTTGGCATCATGATACATTATTGTAAATAACTGTGCAGTGTCAGACTTTAAATATACAAAGAGCCCCGAACTCAAACGCAAGGGAAAATATGCATGTTCTAAAAAGGCCGTGCACCCCGCTAGTTAATTATCTTTTAAGTCAAATATGTCATATATCCGGTGTCATAGAAGACATGGGTTAGCTGGCCCCCCAGATGGGGTGGACAGTTCCTTACTCTGCCATGAAACCATGATAATGGAAGGATATGTATGGACAATGTTGGTTAGTGGTATCTTTCACGGTCAGTACGACACTGCTATCTGTTACCCCAGTACACCAGGTGGCGGTATCCCTCTCATTTGGCTACACAGGACTTGTACTTTTTCTGGACAGCCCTGTCAGGGTTTTCAGATGCCACTAGGTGGCGCTGCTGGGTGCAGACTCCCGTGTTACAGAGAGGTTCTGCATGACCTGGAAGTGTTTCTAGGTGGCACTCCTGTTGCACCAGAAGTATTCCAGGGTTCAGTCTGTTTCATCCAGAGATCAGAGTCAGGAGGAGGTGGACAAAACTTGCTTGGAGGAGAGTGGAGATGGAAAAGAAAAGGAAAGGAATTGTGGCTGATTTACCAGGTGATGAAAAACTGTAAAAGTTATTTTGTTTAATAAAAATATACTTCCTTGAACATGTGACTGTGTAGTTTACTTGTGCCTGGGTGTTTGGGGTACAGGTGCACCGCCTACAGGTCACAGTGGCCATAGTTCATCAACTAAATAATGGACAGATATTGTTGGTTTTGATTTATGCTTAATCAGTATTCTAGGTCTGTTAACAAATCTGCATTTGTATGTGTACCAGTTCTGTATTTAGCAATTAGTATAATCTATACTTGGATTTTAACTGAGAATTGTTCACAGCACTCTGTGCCTGCACTCAGTAAAAAGCACTATAAAAAAAAGTTCCATTGTATTTTATTGTATATATCAGCCCAATTAAAAGTATCACAAATGCATTCGGGCTTCTTTGGCATGTTGTACTGTTGAAAAAAAAACACTTTATTAATTTCACATCACCAGGTTAGTTTCATCTGAGTTTTTTGTTCTAGATATTAAAAGCAATTATTTCTGTTGAGTTCCCACTTCTTTTTTTTCTTTATTTGAAATAATATTCTACTTCATATACTGCATTTATCAATATTATGCCACCTCTTTGGATTCCATTTTAGAGAGATTTAAGCTTTCATATAAAAGCCATTGTGGAACAAGAGAACACCTCCATAGCAGAATCCAAAGGGCAGATGAGCCCAATTACATGTTACTATACTACTGATCATTTCACAAAGCACAGTATAGACTGGGTATCACTGTATGCATTCACAAGCAGCCAGAGGAACGCAAGAAATGAATCAATGTGGGCTAGCCGCAGTTGAATTGATTCCTTTCCTCTGATGGGATGGTGGATGAGAGTATTAGCTCCTTAGATTGCTGCTTCTGATAAATGTAATCATTTGGTGTCAGCACTTGGGATGGCATCAGTCCATAGCATACACCTTTGCCGCTCAGCACACTCTATCAGACTAAATCTAGACTTCACTTACATCTATCAATAATCCCTTCATTTTACTGGCAAAAGTGAATGCCTTATCCTGAAGCAATATTAATAACAGAAATGTGACAAAACAATTTTAACAATATTTAGATATTTAGGCGAAGTAGATTTCAACAAGTAATCTGACAGAATAGCTAATTTTCCGCCATCAATATTGTCATCAACAATCTTCCATTCATACAGAATTGAACAGAAAACTACTTGGGACCTGGCAGCACTTCAGACCAAATACCCTAGAAGTGCAAAGTGTATTCAACAGCCACTAACTCTATGCCTTATTTTTGGTCTACTTAGAATCAACTGTGTATTAAAATTAAAGGCAGTGTCAAAACAAACATGTACACTCATAAGTTCAGGATTTTACATAGAATTATCCAGTACCAAGCAAACTACTTTATTTTATATAAAGTCTTTGTATGGTGACACTAATCAGTACATAGCTATGGTATAACTGCTGTCATTTATATTTGACATTTTCTTTTTTTCAGTCTTCTAAAGTTCAGGCGTACAGTATGTATAGTTTCACTAAAGATCACACTGTAAGTTAAGAGGAAAGAACTGAAGAGGCAATCTTGTGGTTTACAGCTCACTCCCTTAGGAGTGCAACTCTGTAGACCTTTTAATTGTGTTAATGCAATCGTCCCTCTTCTATGGCCAGTTTAACTTGATAATGTAACTTTATATTTTTCTTGTAATGTACTTTTAGATGATGATCACTAAGAATTGACTTTCTCCAAGTTTGCAATGTATTTCTCCCCTGGATGTTCTAAAGACTCCTGTGTCAGAAAGTTTAAAGGTAATATTGTGATTATGTTGCTGCCCTGGCTACACACTGTAGTTAAACAGCTGGCAGCAATCTTTTTCAAGTACAGACACCAGGGAGGATTTCTTTTCATACCATAGCTGAACACTAACCAGTTTTGAAACAGACTAATTAATTATTAATTAGAAAGATGGCACAAAAGAGGAAGGAATATCTTTGAAGCTCAGAAACTGAAAAATCTGTGAATTCTGTGAAAAGAATTGTTAATGACTATGGATATGCCATGTCATATGCAGTGGCAACAGCTAGAAAATAAACTGAAAAATGCTGTCTTTTTTCTTTTTTCAATGTATTTACACCATACTCCATTCTACCAAACACTATTATACAAACATACATTCTCAAATCCTCTTAATCCCCTTCACGGCATAACACTCCATCCCTGGGCACACGCCTATATATAAACATATAATATATACAAAATAGTTTTACAAGACATAATTTACAATCGGACGGCATGGTGGCGTAGTGGGTGACGCTGCTTCCTTGCAGTTAGGAGACCCAGGTTCGCTTCCCAGGTCCTCCCTGCATGGAGTTTGCATGTTCTCCCCATGTCTGCATGGGTTTCCTCTGGTTTCCTCCCAAAGTCCAAAGACATGCAGGTTAGGTGCACTGGCAATTCTAAATTGTCCTTGGGGTGTGTGTGTGTGCATGTGCATGCCCTGCCCGGGGTTTGTTTCCTGCCTTGCGCCCTGTGTTGGCTCGGATTGGCTCCAGTAGACCCCTGTGACCCTGTAGTCAGGATATAGCAGGTTGGATAATGGATGGATGGATATTTTACAATCAAAAATTACAAAATGTACTAAGTATGCAGTTAAATAAACTACAGTATACATTATTCAGCAGTATTGATTTTAATTGTCACTATCATGCAAGACCAAGCAGTGGGGCCATAGGCTTACATGTGACAGCATGGACACCAAAGCTCATCTAAAATGCAATTATATAACTGCCACCATGTTCAGTTTGAATTGGGCCAACAGGTGGACAGTGCTGGTGCCTCACATATCCAAGGTCCGGGTTCTAACCTAGTATTCCTCCAAGAACTTAAGTGTTCCTCCAACATCCCCAAAATCAAGCATGTTAGATGATATGGTGATCCTAAACTAGAGAGGTATGTGCATTAGCCCAGCTGTAATGCAATAACACACTGGTTAGGATTGGTTTAACTAAGCATGGGAAATTGTAAAATAGCTGTGTCTGTAATTGTTCTGAGTTTTCATTTTCTTCTTCGTGTAATAATCAGTATTTAAAATCATTATACCTTACAGCATAAGGGAAAATATAAAGACAAAGCTGGATTTAGTATTTGGATTCCTGGCTGCAGCATATTTTAGACGTTTTTAAGAATCAGGGAAAATCACTGTGTCTTTTTATGTAAATTAGCATATCATAATGTAACTGTCCACCCATCCATCCATGCATCTTCCTAACCTACTTAATGAATAACAGTGAACACCACAATACGTTAATAAGCTGACATATTTCTACTGCTCTGTAAAAAGTGGTCAGTGCAGGGCCCACTTCAGTGCTGTTTATACAGTGCATCCGGAAAGTATTCACAGCGCATCACTTTTTCCACATTTTGTTATGTTACAGCCTTTTTCCAAAATTGATTAAACTCATTTTTTTCCTCAGAATTCTACACACAACACCCCATAATGACAACGTCAAAAAAGTTTACTTGAGGTTTTGGCAAATTCATTAAAAATAAAAAAACTGAGTAATCACATGTACATAAGTATTCACAGCCTTTGCTCAATACTTTGTCGATGCACCTTTGGCAGCAATTACAGCTTCAAGTCTTTTTGAATATGATGCCACAAGCTTGGCACACCTATCCTTAGCCAGTTTCACCCATTCCTCTTTGCAGAGCCTCTCAATTGTCTACAGACAATTCCTTTGACTTCATGCTTGGCTTGTGCTCTGACATGAACTGTCAACTGTGGGACCTTATATAGAGAGGTGTGTGCCTTTCCAAATCATGTCCAATCAACTGAATTTACCACAGGTGGACTCCAATTAAGCTGCAGAAACATCTCAAGGATGATCAGGGGAAACAGGATGCACCTGAGCTCAAGTTTGAGCTTCATGGCAAAGGCTGTGAATACTTATACACATGTGCTTTCTCAATTTTTTTATTTTTAATAAATTTGCAAAAAATCTCATGTAAACTTTTTTGACGTTGTCATTATGGGGTGTTGTGTGTAGAATTCTGAGGAAAAAAATGAATTTAATCCATTTTGGAATAAGGCTGTAACGTAACAAAATGTGGAAAAAGTGATGCGCTGTGAATACTTTCCGGATGCACTGTATACTACATACTCATCCCAATATATTAACCACAGGATTAGGACAGGATGAGAAGTTTAGTGGGTTATGTCACCTCACAACATCAACTACTTTGTAGATTTCTAGATTGCTTATGCCATGGGTTGATTCTCCATCCATGCACCCCGGCCTAAGAGGCGAAATCGAGGTAGCTGTTATTACAGGACTAGTTTAACATTTGTGCAATTCAATTATGGAAATACATGCTACACAAATGCAGTTATCATAGATACTATGGGTTGGCTGAGGTTGAGAGTGACAAGGTGGTGCAGTAAGGCAGCATTACTGTTTCACAGCACAGGGGTCCTAGTTTGAATCACAATTGAGAATCCGTTTGAATGGAGTTTATTCATTTCTGGAGATTTGAGTTTGCATGAACAGTTTAAATATGCACAAGAAAGGTTGCTGCCAAATGTAAACTGCCCTTCTGTTAATTAATACTATTGTGGTTGTGAGCAAGCTCTGCAAAAGACTGCCATGCCATCTGCCCAACAGTGCGGTCACAGTATCCAGTAAAACTGCGACCGGACACAAGATCTCAGAAAACAGTTGGATGGGCTGAGTTCATGTTGATCATAACTTTAAGTCCCTTTAGGTTTTCATACTGTGAGTTTTAAAGATTTACAACAATTGTTAAGGCCAACATTAGAGATGATGTGTATTAGAAACCCAAAACTCCATTCAACAGTATTCTGAATATGTGAAAGAAATACTAAATGTTAATCTCTTCTTTCTGTTAAGATTAATTGTTTATACATTTTTAGGGTAGTGCAGAGGTTTGAATATCTTGCTGTCTGGTAATTCCACAAAACTGGCTTTAAATTATGGCACTGTCGCAGTCTGAGTCTGACACATTCACAGTCTGACTCCTTCAGTACTGTGTCTCTTCGGAGAATCCTCGAGTACCGTTGGTTTGACTTTGTGTTGAGCACTACGGCCATGTGACACGATTCCTTCTGGATATTCCAGCTTGCAGGATCCTCATTGCTGTATTAGGTCATGGGGACACCCGCATAACACCTGGCTGTGGCAGATAGATGGTCATTTCCAGAGGGTGGGACTGGTCCGCGTGTCTGCCTGGAGGGTGGCCAACTGGGATCCTGAGCTTTTTCATTATGTAGTGGGTGCAGCAATGTTGTACCAGTGCATGCTCCCCAACTTGACAGGCTAAGTAGAGCCTACTTCTTCTAGCCTTAGCTGTATTGGGCTCTTCTCCAGTAATACCAGTTTCTTCATGAAGGCCTGGTATGACTGAGTATATCATGTGGTGGAATGGTTGGCACTCCAGTGCTAGTTTCTGCTTTGTGGTAACTCTGAACTAGACAAGGCCAAGGTTACATGATTACAAAGAGAAACTGAGTAAAAAACAATTAAACTGGATGCTCATTGACTTTTTATTTCACATTTCTTGTGCAAAATCTCATCCCAAATCTTTTTAAATTGCAACTTATGGTATGTCTTTATCATGAAAAGTATATTTAACTCTTTAAAGTATTTTCTATAGTTATCTGAGGACTGTAGAAATGCACATTATAAAGTGAATAAATGACCATTACATTTATCTAAAAAAGAGAGACAGCAGACAGACTTTGCAGAATCTTTGCTCTTTTATAAAGTGGTAAACAAGTAAGAATCAATCCTCTAGGGTTCTCCCTTGGTTTTTAGATCAATACCTTGCTGCCCCTAGGCAGTCTGTCACACTTCAATGAAGTGGTGGGGGGCGGAGGTGCCATCCGAACCATGAGAGCTTTCATCTGCCTTCACTTGGCACAATCACAGATCATAGTAATTTGTAAGCAAACTGTTGTGCAACCCCAACTGAATGTACAATGCATTTCTACATATTGGAAAAATTACCTTTGCTTGGCCTTTGATCTGTTTCTTTAGTATTTTAGCATTTAATTTGTTTTCAAAGCCATCTTTGTACTTAGAAACTTAGGGAGCCAAGTCAAATACAATTATAAAATTGTAAAAAATAGCAGTCGAGGTACTCTATAGGACAGAAGGTGGAAAATGCACTGCTTGCCTATTTGATTAACTGATGGTGGTCTGAAAAAATGCCTAACATTGAAGACACTGTGTGAAGAATATTCGATCACTGTGGTTAGCAAGAGTCAGAATGTTAAACAGAAAACCCTTCCATGCCTCCAGTAAACAGTGGTGGTAAAGAAGTATACTCTGTGTAGACTGGCTATGTCATGTTATGTCAGTTAATACTACAAATACTTATGACAGTTGTTCTAGGTCCAATCATCATTAAGTTCCTATACAGGTCAACATTTTTGTAGAGTCTGCACATTTTCCCAATGTCAGTTTTCTTTTGATTCTTCTTAAAGATCTACAGATTAGGTTTATTGCCACTTGTAAAATGATCTTGTATCTATGACTGAAAGTGTGCCCTGTGATGGACTGGCATCCCATCTAGGGTTGGGTCTTCTCCAAAACCCAAAGAGCCTTCAAGCAGTTTGCTTTCTAAAAGTAAAGCACTAGTGGGTTAAGGAACTGGCTCTGGTTACACAGTGAGGGCAAGGCAGTGGAGTGAAGCAGTGCCATTAAGCCTTAGTTGCATTTTAGTTAGTCCCAATGCATGTAAAGCTGCACACATGGGACTCTATAAAGCACCTAAATTAAAGTACAGGCTGCATCAAAGTATTTATAGATAATCACTATGTGACATTAACTAATATTTTTGTCACATATCTTCACCAATATAGATTGGTACCCCAAGAGTGTTACAGATGGCTTACTTAAGCTATGATTATTAGCATGGCATTCGGCTTTACTGGCGTTGGATGTGAGACAAGCAGGAGTTGTCAAGTTTGCCTGTACTAGAGTACCTCTGTTGCTAAGGGCTTCTCCTACTTAAATTATTTGCTGTTGCAGCACTGAAATGTAAAACGGGAGTTCCACATTCACCTAACACCATCTCCACACCCCCTTCAGCAATGACCTTGACTTTCAGGATGGGCCACAGTAGGAACAAATCTGGCTGTTTACTGTTGGCCCGTAATTCAATATGTGCCATCTTCACACACAGTCTGAATCATTTGCAAAATCCTCACCTTTAAGGAAAAATTAACTCAGAAAAATATAAATTTCCTGTTTTTATTCATGGGCAGATCAAGCTGATCAAGCTGTATGGTCAACCTTTAAAGTACAGAACTGAAATCATTCCAATTATTTATGTGGGGGCCCTAACTTGTCTTAATGATCAATGTTGGGGGCTTCACTATACCGGTGGAAGCACAGTGCAAGAGGGTAAGAGATGCAGTCAAGACATTTATGAAGAAAAGAATAGAATTGACAATATTATGAATAAAATCAATTGTCTGAAGTGGTTATTAAGCTGAATTTACAGCAACATGGTCACATGTGTAACACCACCGCGATCTCACTTTGTGAACAACAGCTTCAACTTTTACACATATATTACTTATATCTCTTCTTTCAAGATATGTGCATCATGACAGACATTTTAGCAAGCTTTATGGATTTTATAAAAAATGGCTCCAGCAGACCCCAGTGACCCTGTGTTAGGATATAGTGGGTTGGATAATGGATGGGATAGATGGACAGTAAAACCTCTAGTGTTCTATAATTACAATACACTCTAAGGTTAATAGCTGTATTAATTTGACAGCTCCCTGGTCTCATTTAGACACTTTTTATTTTTATAATGCAGCTCTCCTTGTTACTGCATCATGACTTTACTTAAGTACTTTTTCCAGTTATTTGTACTTTACTTGAGTAAATTTCATTTAGGCTACTTATATTTTTACTCCACCACATTTTTAGGTCAAATGATATACTTTATCTTCATTATATTTTCCAGCATGTCCTTGTTACTCATTACTCAGTCCAAACTATTAAAAATTAAGAAAAGAGACCTATCAGGTGTGTTGTCAACTTAGATTATCGCTCAGCGTTGCTCAGACACAGCTAATAAAATGCCCTATATCATTCAAAAATAAAAGTGCAATAGCACGCTATCCACTGCTCATTTGGTAGGCTGTTACCATGCTTCCCGCTCACCGCTGAATAAACTGAATGTTAACATTCAGCTCAGTCATATTTCAAAGCAGCGCCAACAGAAACCTCTGTAATCAAGAATTTGCCTTCAAATTTAAAGATGCAACTGTTTATTATTCCTCTTCTGACGCTATCTTATATGGAGCCCCTACTTCTTCTTCTTTCGGCTGTTCCCAATAGGGGTTGCCACAGCGGATCATCTTCTTCCATATCTTTCTGTCCTCTACATCTTTTTCTGTTACACCCATCACCTGCATGTCCTCTCTCACCACATCCATAAACCTCCTCTTAGGCCTTCCTCTTTTCCTCTAACCTGGCAGCTCTATCCTTAACATCCCAAAATCAGTCACTTTTTAATCTTGTGCAAACAAGATTTTATGGGCACAAGTAATATCTTGCGACCACAAGTTATACATGGTGCAAACAATATCTGTAGGTTGTATAAGCAAAATATTGTGGCAGATTCTTAGGAGCCTAATTACTGAAATGCTAGAGTGAGCCTGGCCGTAAAGTCACTGGCTAACTGAAGAAGACAGACTCAGGGTTCAAGTGAAATCTATTGGCCTGCAAGGAATCTTTCTGTTCCTTGTTATGTGAAAGCTAATAATAGAGGTGTCAGCATTCCTTCAAGCAAAGATATGCATTTTTTGACACCTTATGGAATCTGAGCTCAGGGAAAGTTAATAGAAAAAAACTGCACTGCAGGCCAAAATGCATGACTAAAAAAGACACAAGTGGCTTGTTAAGTTTTGAGTTCAAGGATGAACTTTGGGTAGCAAGATATTTTGTCTTAGTAAATTACTATTACTGTACCTCTTCCACTGAATTATAAGGTGTGTGAAGCTGTCCTTTTCAATTAGTCCTTTATGGGATTTAGGAGAAAGCATTTACATTTAAAAGAATGGACCCACATCCAGAACATTCTTCAGTAAAACACTGACACTTGGATTGATAATTGCCATTTTATTATTTTATGTTGTGGTTGAATTATTGCAGTGTAAGAGTAATGCAAATTGGTTTAATGCTTATACAGTATGTGTGGGAAAATGTTATTCTGTAGAATTTAAAGTGCCTTTGGGAGTGCATTAAGATATGAATATATATTATGAGATAACCAAACATTATACATCTGGTTATACTGGAGAGGAAATAATATGCCTTGAGTTTAATTGTGGTTAATTCTATACTTTACAAGAGTGATTGACATTGGGTACCAAACTAAACAAAAGAAAACACATCTTTCTTAAGAGTATTATCGTTAAAGATAAACAACAATTCTGAAATTGTTGCATTACTATTTAATGTAATAATTGCCCTTCTACAATTAATTTCTCCTTCAGTGAAGTATAATAAACACAATCTGTGTTGATTTTCACTCAGTTTTTTTATATTGTCCATATATCCAAGTGGTAAGTTTTGAGATCACTTAATTTTTTACTTTTATTTTTTTTACTACTATTCTTCTCTCTGGAGTAGGATTGCCTCATCTACTGCTGCCGGGTATCCCAGTAGGGGAGCCACACTCAATTATGTACTGATCAAAGGCGGGCATTTAGACGATTCAATACTTTGTAGTGCAGTTCCATTGCCAAAATATTGTATGAGTGTTGTTTAAAAATAAAATAAATGTTCTGAGTTCTCTAGACAAATGCTTGTACCTTATCATTATTATAAAATGTACTTCACTTTTGGTTACTTTTGAAAGCAGGTACTTTTTTTTACTGTTACTCAGTATTTTGAAGCTGAAATATTTCTAACGTCAATGAAAGTAAACATTTCACAAAGTGCTTCGGCTTTTACTCAAGTATCATTTCTGAGTGTTTCACAGCTACTGTATGACTGTCTTTATTGTTTTTATGTCGCCATGAATGAACAGCACCTACAAGAGGTGTACTGCCGCATAAGCATAATTTTTGGTTTGTTAAACCTAAGTACAATGGAATTAGGTAACAAATAGATGGAGCACAGTAGCATACTGGTTAAGCCTGTCATCTCACAGGGTTAAAATCCTGGTCCAGTCAATGTCCAATTTCCGCAAATACTTCACTTTTCTTCTACATCCCATTTATGTGCATAAAAAGTTAAAACGATTCTATAAATTTGTCTGGGGTGACAAGTGTGTATACATGTGCTTACAAGCACACTGACATTTCATCCATGGCTGATACCTGCCTTGTCTCTTATGCTGCAGACATAACAAACTTTTGTTGGACTCCCCAAGTTTAAAAACAAAATGGCTGGCTGGCGAAATAAAGCAGTAACTCTCATATTACCTTGTTCAGTGCTCATTCATGCCTTGTACCTGATCCACACCATCCCTCCCTACCACTCCATGCTGGACAAACTGTCTTCAGGGAATGGATGGATATGTGAATGGATGAATATCATGTAACAAATTATGAAGCAACAAATTCTGAATCATTACTATTTTTCTGACTACGAGCAGCCAGCAGAATCAATGCTTTGTTACTATATAATAAAACATTGTTATACTGGTCCAATCCTGACTCCCATTATAAATTTTTAATTAGTGGTGTTGTTTTTTTCCCCCGGGCTATTAGTGTAAATATTTTACCTTATTCATGAAATTACAAACATTGGTAACAGGATGTCACTTGATGACTGATGTAGTGAACAGCAATCTCATTACAATAATTTATAGACTGCATATCTCTTAAATATTAAAGCTATTTATTTTTTACATCAAACAGAATTGTTGAAAACCTTAACTTCCATCCATTTTTCTATGCATTGTGGCCATTAATCACAAAACAGTAAGGAATTCTGCCTTGAGTTCTTGCTTTCTGGAGTGCAGTGATAAGCTTCAGAGTCTTGATTTTAATCTCCAAGAGTTTGCATGTTCTCTGTGTGGGTTTTGTTCCCTGATCCTTGCATGTTAGTTGGTTAACTGGTGACCTTAAATGGCCTGGCATTGAGTTTATGTGAGCACTGGCTCCCTATGACAACAAATTATTCAGAGAATACAGTAGATGTATGGCTAAGTTAACACATCTGGGGATTTTTTTAATGACTGGACTACTGTATCCAGCTAAATTGCATTTAGTTATCTTTCTTTAATTTTCCAGATGCTCTAATGGCCGTTTTGGTTTCAAGGGTTTTGCATAAATTATCTTCTCTTATCGTTTCCACATACTGAATAAACAGAATCGTTCTCATTAGACAGAGTGAATAAAAACAAAACAGAGTGGCACACGGGAGATACAAATTAGCAGTGCATGAGGTTCTTCACTGACATGCGAATCCTCATAATTTAAAGAGCTCAAGTATTTAAATGTATGTTGATTGACGTACAATTCCAGCGATAGCTGGTTGCTCTGACCTTAAGCAATGAAAAACAAAAAATGAGCACATTCTTTTTAACTCTTTCCTTTTCACTTTCTCTTCTAGTATCTGTCAGACTTATTAAATTATTATCAACAACATTTATGGTTGCTTGGACAGAGCTTAATTAAACTTAGCTGAACTGATTTCTCACATTTTAATCTTTCATTTAATGAATCAGATTTTCCACTTGGGTCAGCAAATTGGAGGGGTAATGAGGTTGTTGAAACAAATCAAAAGGCTAATCTTTCGAGGGTAGTGTGCTTTACAATTCAAATCAGTATCTTTGCAGAAAACAACAAAGCCTAGTGAATACAAACCAGATTCATAACTCGTTTTGGTAATACTATTAACTGCACTGCAGATCTTTTTTGGGTCTTTTTTTTGTAGCTATAGGGGCATGCTTTAGGGTGTCAAGCAAGTATTGGGATCCTGGTAGCAGCAGTGTGTAATATCAGAAATGAATGTAGGAGTGAGGAGCCTGAAAGAAGAGTTGGTGGATGACACTATCTGGGCCAGTATATATGACAGGAAGAAAACCAGCAGCACAGCAAACCTCAGACATGCCTCAATGCAAATTATGGGCAAACTAAAGGGCTTTGAAATAACACACTCAAGATCAACAGAACTACTGTAAATGGCTGAACTGGGATCTTGCAGTGTGATAAAATATTATTAATGTTATTGAGGTTGCACAATACTGTATGTAAAAATCCATATTAATTGTTAAAGTTTTAGTAACACATTTGTTTAAATACAAAGAGAAATGGACACACTGGTTAGTGCTGCTACCTCATAGCTCCTGCAAGGACCACTGTTCAATTTTCTGCCTGACCACTTTTTGTGTGGAGTTTTCACATTATAGCCATGCGCAAGTAGGTTTTCTCTAGATACTCATCCCAACGACATCCACGCAGGCTTTATTAATTACCCTAATACGTCCCTTTGTGAGTAAGTTTAGTATACACTGTGGTGGATAGGCACCTCATCTAGGGTTGGTTCCTGCATTGCTGATAAGGCTATCACTCTCTTGAAGTTGTTAAAGGAAAAGTATGCATTAGAACCACAATTATCCGATTGTGCCCCAATTTACTGAGGTTCTGCATTACCCGTGGTGAACCTGTAAATGTAGTACACTACTTTTCTTATAATTCTTTAAAACTTTGCCATAAATACTGTACCGAGCATGAAGTGCTATGCTTTTAACCTCAACTGTACAGTGTGAGTGGTCGAGGAGCTGGTGACTGTGTGAATGTAGCGTGAGTCACTTACCCCTACCTCAGCTATTGTCAGTGTGTTGCCAGCACTGACCATGCACACATGCTCCACTGTTTCATTCATTTAGGATTTTTGTGTTTAAGTATTTCAAAGTGCTATGCTAAATTGACATTGGGAACTACGAACCCGTGTTCTCAGGTTCAGAGGTGAGCACTTTGTGGCGTGAGCTAAATGGAATGCTCCATCCATCAGTTGGTCACAGCCCTTATCAGACCACCGTGAGTGGTTAGTTTCTCTGGTAAAGTCAGCTAATTTCTCACTGCTTTAGTACTCACCTTCTCTGCACAGAATCACCACTACACTCCACCCATCCACAGTGCAAATCCCACTATTATAGCCAACTGAATTGCTGTAGACCTGGGTGCCCACACTTTTTCGACTTGCGAGCTACTTTTAAAATGACCAGGTCGAAATGATCTACCTACATTAAAAATGCTTTATATATACTGAGTATACTTTATACATAAAATGTGTGTTTTTGTACCTTGCATAACTGAATAACCTTTATGGCACAATAACAATTCAATACATTTATGGTCACTACAGTATTCGGATTTAATAATCGTCATGTGGGAAAAGGTTGACTCGCATAAATAAGTAGAGCCAAATAATGCAGTCAAGGAGCTTTTGAATTCAGCGGAGTGAAAAATGACGGCTGTCTGATTAACTGCGATTTTAGTTCCCTCTCCTTTCTCTTTCTCAGATCGCTTTTCAGAAGGACGTCAGTTTCATAGCTTTTATGAACAGTTCAAAAGTGCCTTTCCACATTTTCCTTCTTTGCAATAGCAATGATAGATTGACATATCAGACAAACACACTTCGATTGTGACAGTGTGAGAAAAAAATCCTCTTGCAGTTCCACATCCAGCTCATACCCTCCCCATTTTTTAATTTTTTTTAAAATCCCTTCTTTAGTCGATATAAATTGTAAGGCTAACTAGATCACAGCCGGTGTTTTGCAGTAGCCTGCGCGTTTGATCGTGCGTGCGGGATGACCAGTGTGTTAGAAGAGAAGAGATCTCAGACTGGCCGCCCTGTATGTCAATCAAGTGGCAAATGCCATAGGGAGGATATATAATAGACTAACGTTTAAAAAATTTTTTTTTTGAATGCAACGTGATCTACCTGCGCTACCTTTGCAATCTACCGGTCGATCGCGATCGACGCATTGGGCACCCCTGCTGTAGACCCACACAATGAGACCCTTATTTCAAAGATTTCTGCTGTTCTGAGCTGTGAACCTGCAGTCTCTGGCTCAGAGGCGAGCGTTTTTCGGTGTGAGTTATATGGAGCGCTGCATCAGTCAGCTGCACAAACCTGTCTCTAACTGCTGTGAGCAACGCACATTTCTGGTGACATCAGTTGACCTCTCTCTCTCTGTGTCAGCCCCCACGTTCTCTACGCAGCATTGCCAGTATAAGAGCAATCTGTTTTATGCAAGTTTTCATCTATCTGAGGTAACATCAGGACACTTTTCCTTAGATAATCGAGTTTCTACTGTACAGTAATCCCTCCTCGATCGCGGGGGTTGCGTTCCAGAACCCACCGCGATAGATGAAAATCCGCGAAGTAGAAACCATATGTTTGTATAGTTATTTTTATATATTTTAAACCCTTATAAACTCTCCCACACTGTTAACATTATTAGAGCCCTCTAGACATGAAATAACACCCTTTTGTCAAAAGTTTAAACTGTGCTCCATGACTAGACAGAGATGACAGTTCTTTCTCACAATTAAAATAATGCAAATATATCTTTTCTTCAAAGGAGTGTCTGCATCAGGAGCAGAGAATTTAAGAGAGAGAGAGAGAGCGCTCGCAAAGAAAAGCAAACAATCAAAAAATCAATATGTGTGCTTTTAAGTTTGCCTGAAGCACCGCAATAAAGCAGCATTTTTCAGAGGAGCGTCAGTATCTTCTAAGCAAACAGCCTCTGTGCAAACAGCCCCTCTGCTCACATCTCCTCCGTCAGGCACATAGAATGTCAGAGAGAGAGAGAGAGAGAAAGCACAAGATTAAAGCAAACAATCAAAAAATCAATACGTGTGCTTTTAAGTTTGCCCGAAGCACCGCAATAAAGCGGCGTTTTTTAGCGGAGTGTCAGTATCTTTTACGCAAACAGCCTCTGTGCAAACAACAGCTCTGCTCACATCTCCTCCGTCAAGTGCAGAGAATGTCAGAGAGGGTGAGAGAGAGGCAGAGACAAGCAAACAATCAAGCACTGCGCGGGAAGCATATCTTATAGCATTGAGGAATTTTAGTTAATACGTGCTCTGATTGGGTAGCTTCTAAGCCATCCGCCAATAGCGTCCCTTGTATGAAATCAACTGGGCAAACAAACTGAGGAAGCATGTACAATAAATTAAAAGACCCATTGTCTGCAGAAATCCACAAACCAGCGAAAAATCTGTGATATATATTTAGATATGCTTAAATTTAAAATCCGCGATAGAGTGAAGCCGCAAAAGTCGAAGCACGATATAGCGAGGGATTACTGTATTAAGAAAATGAAAGGGGTTTCAAATAGATGTATAGGTTTATAATGTCATTTTGGAGAGTAAGGTGAAATTCTTACTTATGCATGTTCTATGAGGCCATTTACAAATATAATAAAATACTTTGTGAAGTTGACTTGAACATCATTAGTGTGGAGTCTCCTAAATTAACAATCTTCAGATCAATGTTACAACTTTTTAATCTAGGCTTGCAAATAAATTTTAAACTAATTTGGAAATTTTGTTTATAGCACTTTAGGAATGAGACCCTGGCAAGGACCATAACTACATGGACATTACTAGAATGTAGGTAAGGCATCAGGACGTAAGATGCTCTAGTTCAAGTGCACTGGCAATGGGAACATTATCACTGATAGGCCACTACCACCTCTAGCAATTCTGATGCAGACTTGCTGCTGGGATTTGGATGATTGTCTTGCTTCATGACTCAATAGTGCTTCAGCATTATCATGCATTAAGATCTTGTGAACTGAGCACTTCTTCAATAATTTGTTTTCTATTCTATTCTAATTTTTGCCATTCTTAGGCTTATGTAGTATACAGTTGAACTTTTGTGATAGTATAATTTTGTACTTAATACTAAATATTTTAACATGTTTATTATGTAGTTTTTTTTCACAGTAATACTGTTTGTTTTTGCACTACTGTTGCTTACATGCGCCAGCAGGTTGCTAGGGGGCAGCTGAAGTGGCTGAAGTAAGACCAGAAGACATCATCAATACGATAGTTCATAAGTTGGTACTGCATGGAAGATAATTGTACAAGATTTTGGATTTTCCAAAGAGTTTTTGGTGTTAATGTGGTTTTGTGGTTGAATTTGGGATAACAAAAATTTGCAGGCTTTTTTTTGGTTAGACCAGCGGTTCCCAACCTTTTTTTGGCCATGCCCCACCTAGGCCTCTCTAAAATCATGATGTCCCCCACTGTAACAAATACCTTATTCTTATTATTACATATTCAAAAAGTGAACTCCTACTCACGTGGAGGAAGCCCATAATGTCATTAATTTGGTCTAAACAAGCTTCCAAAGGACATGGAAACAAAAGAGAGAAAGGATAGTTGAAGTACTGACAAATAATATGAAGTAATATTAAGATACAGCAAATACAGTTTTGAAAACATATAATGAGAGACGTGATATTCATAAATATAAAATAACTTTAATGACAGTTTTTTCTGTAATATTTTGATCATTATACATCTTTGTTAAATTGCAAAATTTATTAATCATTACAATTCATATTATTTTAATGGTAAAAATGATTTCTAAGTAGAAAAACCCAAGCTGGTTGTAAAATCATAAATTAAAGGGTTCTTCACCATCCCTTCCATGCTTATTTAAATATAAATGTCTCTGTAAAAAATAAAAATTATGTATTTTTTTCTATCATTTTTAACAGTGAATTTCTGTTTTTCAATTTTATACATTGTTTAAAGTACCTAAATTCTTGAATTGCCCCCCTAAAAAATCTAATTGCCCCTCAGTGGGGCACACACCCCATGTTGGCAATCACAGGTTTAGACATATGTTTCTTTTGACTTTTTGGAAATTAGATCTTAGCCTGTCATTAGACATTGACTTTTGCTGCTGATGCGGTGCACATTATCTCTGCTGTCTGCCCTAGCACTTCAATAAAAAAACAAAATTCATAGTTCCTTTAAAGTATGCAAGTCATTCAGCTGCATAGAAAGCACCTCTCTAATCTTGACAATACCACCACCATGCTTAACAATTAGCAAAAGTTCTTACTATGAAAAGTGCAGCTGGTTTTTCTGTTGACAATAATTAAGACCTGTGTTGGTCAAAAACATACACTTCTGACACATCTGTTAATTGACCATTGCTCCAGAACTCTTTAGAATCATCGAGAGGCGCTTTGACAGACTGTTATTCTTACTATAGCAGTGGTTCCTAACTTGCTGGTCTAACCTAAGTGTTACTTTGTTAAGTGTGTTTCAGAGTCATGAATCCTGACCTTAACCAAGACCAGAGAGGCCTGGAGACTCCTAGCTGTTGTTCAGTGTTACTTCTTGACTTCATGGTTCAAGATGTATGCCTCAGACGTTGGCATATTTAAATTCCAGAGCCATGTATAGTATATGCTTTTGTGGCCTTTTCTAAATTAATAGAAATCATCAATCTTTTTTTGCTGGATATTGTCTGTTTTTTTTTTTTATCTTGACATGATGTACCCCATCTCTCTGGTAGCAAGACCCGAATCCGTAATTATATAAGGCAGGGCTGGTCTACCTCAATTTTGACAGTTAACACATTCTTCAAACCTTTCATCCCACTAAATGGTCAAGGAAGGAGTTCAGTAACTTGTTTAGGCCAGAAGACTGCATACTTAATTATCTTACACACCAAATAAATAAATAAATATCAATCTAGGGTGTCATTTTTATTATATATTTAAATTAATATCAAGGATTGTAAGGATTTATCAAGGATATAAATTTGCCAGGATAATACGGTGGAGAACTTTAAAAAGCTTCTAAAAACCCATTACTTCAACATGGCTTTCTCGTAGCTTTATTTTAGTGAAACCCTGATATTCTGTATATGTATTACATTTTTTTTTCTTGTCTCCATACTAACCCCTATGTTCTCTGCTGTTCTTTTTCTGTTTTTTTGTGGTGGAGATCTGCGCCACCATCACCTGATCAAAGCACTGTGCAGTACTTACGTTGATGGATTGAAGGCCAGAGGTCCACATGACCATCATCATCTAATTCTTCCATGTGAAGCCTGAAAACCATGCACGAGGACTGATTGAGATCATTTCTGTTAGGTAGAATACCTAGTGGGGCCTGGGTGGTCTCATGGCCTCGGAACCCCTGCAGATTGTTTTTTTTCTCCAGCCGTCTGGAGTTTTTTTTTTTTTTTTTCTGTCCTCAGACCTTACATTATTCTTTGTTAATTAGTATTGCCTAATTTTTAGATTATTTCTTTTTTCTTTCTTCACCTTGTAAAGCACTTTGAGCTACATCATTTGTATTAAAACGTGCTGTACAAATAAATGTTGTTGTTATTACAATGGCTAAATTACAAGACAGTACAGCATTTGGCAATACATCTTGCTGAAATCAGATATTTCCTGTCAAGATTCTCATCTTCAGTGTAGCCTACTACAACCCATGGAAAGGTCTCAATAAATTCATAGTGAACATTTTTAAATAATGTTGAAAATCACAAAAAAATGCAAAAACTTTAATGGCACTGTAAGTGATGTCATATATGCAAGAGACTTAGTAGGAGGAAATCTTTGTACATTTCTATCGTGATTAAAAGAGTTAGTTTTATTTTCTGTTATTAGCAGAATTTGTATTTCTTACATACAGGATCTTGATGATTTTTTTGTTGTTCAAATATTTCCATTTCTACCAGGGTTAATATTTATGCCATGTGTTTAATCTCTTTTTAGCAAAGCATCCCATAAACAAAGTGATTTACAAAAAAAAAATATACCTTGTAACATAACATAAGCTTCCCAAACCACTTAATCCAATTCAGAGTTACAGGCAGGCAGCAGTTAATGACAAGAAGGACGGTTAAATCACAAGGCCCACTGACGTGTGTGTACATGCATACACGCACACGCACACACACACACACCCTAACACTCGGAATCTCGAATTAACCTAATTCCTTGCATACTTGACCTAGGATTTGCTGTTTGCTTGTTTGCTGAAATCGTTCATGTAATTTTCATCATAGGTACTGAATAGATGTCAGCTGCTCAGCTCTTTTCAGCTAATTTTCCCCATAGACAAACTGATTGACAAAAAGGCAAAAAAATAAAATAATAATCTTTTTAAAGTAAAATCTACATGCAGTAGATCTATACTGTAACAACAAGTGGGATTTCAAACATCAGTCAGATTCCAGTTACAAATGGGATGTCGATGAACTGTCTTCTTTGGAGAGAAATAAATCTCTGCTGATTTTAATTTAATCTACAAATTTGACATTTGTTGCCAGGAGCAGTTAAAGATGCAGAAATAGCTTATACTGAATAAGTGTAATACTTAGTTATGTAAAGTTAAATGGTTTGTCTCCTGAACCATTTAAATCTTATAATCCAGAAAGCTCTTCTAAGCCACAGTGAGAACAGAAAGCAGCTGCTGAAATAATGTTATGTTTTGAACACTGAAGATACACAGAAATAAGAGTGCTGTCACTATGAAGTATGCTTGCCAGCTTGGAGTGTTCACCACAATGAGAAATGGCTAACAATACATTTACAATATGTTTACATTACAGTTGGGCTTTATTCAGTAGCATGGCTAAATAGTTTACCTTCCCATAGTGCACATGAAATGGATTAATTTACAAAGAGTAACACTATGTACTCATCTGGCAGACAGTCCCGTGTCTGCTGTGACAATCAAACTCCCTCTGCTCCCCTAATCACAAAGCAATTAATGGAAAATGTGTCACTGTATAACACATACACATTTGGTGCAATGGTTCAAAAGACAATGGTTACTTGAATGAATTCAGTTTATACAATGCTTGACCTTGAAAGTGTGTGTAGAACTCATCTTAAATGATGCTGTTTGCAGCCATTTTTTAAGGGAAATCAATATTATCTGCAAGCAGAGAGGTGGCCTCCACTTCCTCATACCTCCACCCCATCTCAGTCTGCCACTGGACCTTTTTAGATGGATAGGTCAGTAGCAGAGGACAGGAAAGCCTCAAACCAACCTTAATTATCCCCGAAAGATTTAGACCCTTTAATGCACCACACTTACATATTACCTCTCATATACTACTATGTTATAATGCACTGTAATAAACCCAGGGCTGAAGGCATCAGGTGAGAATGAGAAAAGGTTATAGGCTACAAAATAAATGTCATAATTCTGTTTGACGGTATTTCACAGCCTAAAACATATTGCTTGGATTTGGGGATTCATCATTACTATGGAAAGATTCAGCAGCAGAGGACAGCAGAATGCAGTAATGCATTTACAGTACTTAAACAACAAATTGAATTTTCTAACAAGCCTGATGAGGCTGGTGTTTTCATACGCAACAAAGTAGCACTATTGAATACTTATTAAATGCACTGTAGGCTACTCTGGAGTTTTTTTTTTCATTTTCCCTTATATTGGGAATATTCATGCTACTTGGAAAAATTACAAAATCGCTGCAAATTCTTTGTTTGAAACATATTTGTTGTGTTCTGTCTTTCATAACACAGCAGCAGAACAACCACAAAAACAACAATTATTTTATTATTATCTTCCATCCAGAGTAGGTTCCAGAGTAGCATATTAGACACAGACTAACTATGCAATCAATACAACTGTAATTCAAAGCTTTCAATACATTTCTAAGGACTGAAGTAATTCAAAGTCATTAAATCTTCCAAATGAGCTTACATTAAAATATGTCTTAAAATTTGGAAAACGTCATGCTCCACTGCAGTCTACCATTTATGACTTGATTGATAATAGTTGATTTGTGTCAGACTTGCTGAAATGTTCTCTATAGGTAATACTGTATTCTTTGCATACATTGGTGAGGACAGTAAACAGGAATTATAGCCAATGTTAATGAGGATTATTATATTTAAAATAGTTGGCCCAGTCTACATATATCGTGGACTATTATACTAGCATTTAAGTGCAGAAGCATCACCTAAGTGAAACAAAATCAACCGAGTGTAACTGCAGTACACAATACCTGACATCACTCACAACACCATCACTGTAAGACATCTTTTTTCACACAATAACCTAATATATAAAATTTTAACTAGAAACATGATTCAAAATAAATAAGACGGATGGAGTAGATACTAATCACACTGGAATACAGAGTGTGACACAGAGAAAAGCAGCTAATGATATGACTGCAGGGTCTCAAACTCAGGTCCTGGGAGGCTTGTGTGCCCTCTTTATATCAGTGGATGGAATTTGTTATTTATTTACACAGTTCTTATTTTGCTACATTCATGAGGATGGATCACCAGAATTTTTAATGGATTTAAATGAGATTAGTACACCTTTCTACCACTGTTTTTTAAAACTTTTTCTATTAAATTTTTTCTGTAAGTAGCAGTATCAGTGTGTGTTTGTTGCCTCAATTATATGGTGTTTGCAATCAGATTCTAAACAGTATTGTTTATATCTGTGATGTACCATCTATTGAACAACAACCCAAAATATGGTGGACTGCAAATATTGATACTGAATATGTCCAATGTAGTGTAACTGCCAGACGGACAGAAATCAGTTAGTCAGTACTAAATGTACAGTATATACTTATTGCTTACTGGGTTGCTTTGGTAAGATCATAGCTTTGCAGATATCATCATCATAGGCCATATATTAATTAACCTGATGGGTCAAGAACATATCCACTTTTAAGACTCAAAACACATCTGATTTTGACTTTTGAACTCATTCTTCTATAGCAGAATATATTTTCATGTAGCATATCGGTGGGAAATTGAGGTGTTGGGACTGACTTCATGCCTTCCATAGATGGTCCATGTAATTGCTGTACCATTGTTGTTTGACACCTTTAAAAGTGTTTAACAGCTGTCAGCATGGTTTGTGCCAAGGACAAAATGTTGTGAACAGCAACCATATCCTTTGCAGCCCATCATCTTTCACAAGAATTACAGTTTTATCTTTCAAGGGCATTCCCCCATATGCATGGATTCAACTACAGTACAGCAACATCACATGCAAAGGAATTGCAAAGACAAACAACGTTTAACTTCCAAGGTGAAAAAAGGTGAATAGGGCAAGTCAGAGAGAGACACATATTGTTAAGTTTCTAAGCCTACTGGTAACTTAAATTTACCACACCATTTCAACTGCTATTAAAAAATAGCACTTGATTAAAAGATGAAAAAGAATAATATGTATAAAATCAAAAACAAAAACAAAAGGAATTATTTTTAAATGAGGCAAATGGACATAATCTGGAAGGACAGAGTACTTAAGTGTGAATGGGATGAGCATCTAGAAGACACAGATAAAGATGTGGCAGCAGCTTGCTTGCAATAGGGGTTTACTTTTGTTGTTTTTATTCACTACTTTGTATTTGTATTTTCAGAAAATATGTATTTTTGTCATATATAGTGGTATCATTTTCCATGTACATACAATATAAAGAAATCCAGGACCAACAAAAAGTAGGAAATACAATACTGTTTCTAAAGGAATTATTCTCCTCAGTATGCTTTTGTAGATTTGATTGTTTTAATCCTATAGCAATGACAAAAATCATTCTCAAGGAGAAAAGAGATGCTTCAAAAGCACATTTTAAAAGTCTGTTAGGTGTTTGTGGTGGGTGCTGAGACACTCTAAAATAAAATGCACTTTTTATTAAAACAAGTGTGGGTTCTCTAACAAAAACTGCCCCTTCTCTTGAATTAATTTCAACTTAAATTGAACTTGAATTTTTTCTTGGGCAATATGCACATTTTGAGATTACACTGATTCAAACTCCACAAGGTTCAGTGACAACACATATATTCATTATATTTATCTATACATCTTAAATTGTCTTTCAAAGATGTTACTCCAAACATTACATAAAGTCTTTCACATTTATTTACCACTACAGAGGATGAAAGAGAGTGAGACAAACAGCATGGTGTTAGCTTCCTTTAGTATATTAGTCTGATAACTAGTGGGGCAATGTAAACATAAACGATCCACATGGACATATTTTTTTTTTATAACTGCATATGTGAATATACAGTATATGTTATGTAGAATAGGTTATCAGCAAAGAAACAGATGAAGGACAGGGTCTTCCTTAAGGTAAGTGATGGCAAGATGTAAATCAAGTGCGGCATTTTTGCTTCATGGATTGAGCATCCTGGGTTTGAGCCACTGTTTGTATGAAAATGTGCTATATAAATAAATGTTGTTGTTGTTGGTTTATATCCTGCACCCAGTCATAGTGGACTTTGCACATGAATACTCACATTTTCTTTCCACATCCCCAAACACACTATTTTGGTTAACTATTGATTCCAAAATGAACCATGCCTGAGTGCAAATGTGGAGGTTTGAATGAGCTGTCACGGACTGGTGTTGTTTCATGCCTTATGCCCAGTGCTGAATTAAGCAGGTTTGAGAATGTTATGTGTCTTACGTGAGAATAAAACTATAAAATTATATTTTAGCAACCTACTTTACCACAGAAATAAAAGCACACTAGCTAAAGTTAGCAGCGGGGAACCTAATACCTGAGGGCAAAGAAAGCAGAAGTTAGAGCCTACCTGCTGTACAGCAGTCTAAGCATTAACTGGAAACGAGGAAGCAGCAGGAGCTAAATGAAACTGAACTTTGCAGGCAAAGCAAGGGTTTTTTTTTTGCTGCCTACATTCTATTCTAAAATATAATTCTACTTTACATCAAAACAGAATAATTGAGATACCCATTCGTATTTCTTTTTTTTTTATTTAGCTTAAAGGTTTTGACTGTTCAGTTCTTGAAATGTCACTGTTAGCTAAAAGACATATGAAGAACAACAAACACTATGCTTTATTTATTTGAATATTTACACACACATTCTATATTCCCCTTCTTTGGTGAAGAAAGACTCCCTAACGTTTATGCAAACTTTACTCTTAAAGTTTCAGAGTGTGTCCCAATGTTCTTGTTAAACTGAATTTAAAGTAACAGTCTCAAACCACTGTACTAATTCCCTTCATTTTAAACATTTAAACAATTTCACCTCTTAACCTCCTTTTGCTTAAACTTAAACTGAATAGGCTCAGCTCTTTTAATCTTTCCTCATAATTCATCCCCTTATTCAAATAACTTATAGAAACAAAAGCCACGCCACAGATATAGTATATAGCCATAATGAGATAACAGGGGAGGGAAAATGAAGAATATATATAAAATGGAAAACAATTTGTGTGGCTCTTATAAAAATGACAAGTTAAACCCCACCTAATCAAAATACCAAACTATTAACTCCCATAAGGCATAAAAGCAACAGTTGACCTACTCTATATGGAAAAAAACACCTAATCAGCCAGTCACTGAAAGGAATAAATGTGTGATATACAAAGTAGCGAATGAACTATCAGACAAATTGCAGGCTTACCATCTTTATTTAATGTAGCTACATACAAGGATGGATGCACAAGGGGAAACAATAAAGTACTGTTGTGAACTCTCCCAAACAGTAAGGAAAAATAATTTTTTTATTATTCTATATCTATATCTAATTTGATTAAATTAAATAAAGAATTCCGAAAAATATACAAAAGCAGAATTCAAAATAACTAAAATATTCTAGAAATCAATTCAGAAGGAAAGAAAAGGACTAAGAACAGAAATAAACAGAAGTGAAACAAAATAAACTGAGAAGCCAATAATTCACAATCTAAAATAGTCCAAAATAATAAATTCAGCTTCAAATACTTACAAATTTACAAAATCAAGAAAGGTACAAAGGATAGCCAAAGAGCACTGATGCTACAACTAATACCATAGCAAAAAAAAAAGCTGTGGCAACTTATGATTTAAATATCCCTCAGGGTAACTGCATTCTTATGATTGAAGCACCTGATTACTGTATCTAATTGGAGGTCCTGCCCATATTATTAGTCAAGATAGATAGATAGATAGATAGATAGATAGATAGATAGATAGATAGATAGATAGATAGATAGATAGATAGATAGATAGATAGATAGATAGATAGATAGATAGATAGATAGATAGATAGATAGATAGATAGATAGATAGATAGATAGATAGATAGATAGATAGATAGATACTTTATTAATCCCAAGGGGAAATTCACATAATCCAGCAGCAGTATACCCATACAAAAAACAATATTAAATTAAAGAGTAATAAAAATGCAGGTAAAAACATATAATAACTTTGAATAATGTTAGCATTTACCCCCCCAGGTGGAACTGAAGAGTCATATAGTGTGGGGGAGGAACGAGCTCCTCAGTCTGTCAGTGGAGCAGGTCAGTGACAGCAGTCTGCCGCTGAAGCTGCTACTCTGCCTGGAAATGACACTGTTCAGTGAATGCAGTGGATTCTCCATGATTGACAGGAGCCTGCTCAGCACTTGTCACTCTGCCACAGATGTTAAACTGTCCAGCTTCATTCCTACAACAGAGCCTGCCTTCCTCACAAGTTTGTCCAGGTGTGAGGCGTCCTTCTTATTTATGCTGCCTCCCCAGCACACCGCCGTATAGAAGTGGGCACTCGCCACAACCGTCTGGTAGAACATCTGCAGCATCTTACTGCAGATGTTGAAGGATGCCAACCTTCTAAGGAAGTATAGTCGGCTCTGTCCTTTCTTACACAGAGCATCAGTATTGGCAGTCCAGTCCAATTTATCATCCAGCTGCACTCCCAGGTATTTATAGGTCAGGACCCTCTGCACACAGTCTCCTCTGATGATCACAGGGTCCATGAGGGGCCTGGGCCTCCTAAAATCCACTACCAGTTCCTTGGTCTTGCTGGTGTTCAGGTGTAGGTGGTTTGAGTCGAACCATTTAACAAAGTCTTTGATTAGCTTCCTATACTCCTCCTCCTGCCCACTCCTAATGCAGCCCACAATAACAGTGCCATCAGTGAACTTTTGAACGTGGCAGGACTCCGAATCGTATTGGAAGTCTGATGTATATAGGCTGAACAGGACCGGAGAAAGTACTTCACTAATAACAAAAAAAACAAAATACTTAAAGTTTAAATAGGCTACAACTAATGAAGAACAAATAAGAAAAAAATCAATACAATTGAACTATATAAGAAAGATAGAGCAGGCTCTTGTGCCTCCTTTAATGTGAGTAGTGATATCCATCACATTTTCTATAACTCTGCGATGGCCAGTGCGATTTTCAACACTGTGTTGTGCTAGGCTGGTAACATCACTTCAACGGGCTCAATGAATCAACAAGCTAATTAAAAGGGCAACCTCAATTATGGGACACACTACGGACTGCATGGAAATAGCAGTGAATGAGACAATTAAACATAAACTTAATGCCATTATGAACAATGCTACACATCCTCTCTCTGACACACTAACACTGAGGACTTTCAGCTAAAGAATCATTCTGTAGAAGTGTGTCAAGAAATGCTACCGGAGTCCCTTTACACCAAAAGCAATATATCTGCATAATGCCACACTATGACTGTGACAGCTAAGTCAGATGTTTTTCTTTTTCTTTAGTTTTTTTCCCCCTTTCAGTCATTCTGGTGTATAATTGACAGGTGTTTGTTATTTGTCATAATATCATAATAGTAATATTTATTTGTTTGTTTGTTTGTTGGGCTTCTGTAAAAAGACAAATTTCCCCTTGGGGAATAAAAAAGTTCTATCTTTACCTATCTATCTATTTTGTGCAGTCTCACTAATTACAAAAGGTTTTCATTGACCAATCCAACCTGTGACTGATGTGGAATCCTAACCACTTGTAGCAGTGCACCTCCACATCAACTCCCCGGGTGCAGAGAATCTTTCATACAGTTAAGGTAAATTACAAGCTCCTTGCTTTTGCAGATAGTTGCTCATCCCTAGTCTCATAAGTAAAATTTTATTTTGTATTTCATTATGTATACAGTACATTACTAACAGCAACAACTACCCCTTAAAATTGATCTCCTAACTAGCCTGTGCATTTACTGCATTTTCTCTAATTGGCATAAGGTATTGTTGCAGAGTTATACTAAGAACACACAGATGAACACTTGGAAATCTTCATATTCACACATGCAAGTAGGCCAGGAGTAGGACTGACCCCAAGGGGACTAAATGAAAAGGGAAAACAGCCAACAAACAGTGCCACAGTTGATATCATTATTAGGCATTAGTTATCTATGAATTAAGTATTTAGGGTCACACTGGACAACTTCAGCTGCTTTTTACTAATCTGTGCACGTGCAGCACAGTCTCTAGTGAGACACAGCATGTGAGCACACAAAGTCTTTATCTACTCTCAATGAGAGGTCAGCATTCATTAATATTCCGTGGCAGACAAAATGTATGAAATCCTGATTTCTGTTCCCTCGCTGCTCTTAACAACCATTAGATCATGTGAAAATGAGATTTAAAATGATGTGTCATATCCCTGAATGACATACATCATTTATAACAGAAAGTCAACCACCGTGTTCTTTTTTTTCCCCCAACAGTCAAGTAATCAGTGTTAGCAATATACATACATACACAAACACACACACATATACATATATTACTATATATATATATATATAACTAGCAAAATACCCGCGCTTCACAGCTGCGAAGTACTGCCTTAAAACTTTTATTAAGGAGAAAATTAAACCTTTTTAAACTGAGGGAAAATATATCAATAATTATTTGTTAAAGATCTCTTTGTATACCACATTGTCAGATCGGCCCTCCGGTTGTAATATGACCAAGCGGTACGCTGAGCTTACTCTTGAGCATGCAACGTACAGCTGGCCATGTGAAAAGTAATCTTGCCTGAAATCTCACAGCTTGGATAACTGCTGTCATAATCGGTTTGAGTTTCATGTTTTGTTTTAATTTCCACAGTGTTTGCAGGACTTGTGTTGAAGTGACATTCGGCAACTGTCAAGCGTTGTAAGCATACAACCGGTTTCATCGATAACTTCACATCCAGCTTTTGAGAGTTTAAACATTCATAAACATCAAAGTGTCCACTACTTAAATCATCACCTGTAAATCTAAGATGTTTAAGAGGCATTGGCGGATGTCGAAAGGTGTAAAATATTTGGCCATTTTGGTACACTTTGAAAGCGACAACCAAACAATTCAGCGGCAGCCATCAACTCACATGCAGAACCATAGGTGAAGGGCTTAAGCATTTCACTCTTCTAGTGCTCCTGTGTAGTATAATTATCTCCAGTACCGTCATCAGTCCACACCTTGAACCTGTCCCACTCATCTATACTAATAAAAGGCAAAGCCCTCACTCACTCACTCACTCACTCACTCACTCACTGACTCACTCACTCACTGACTCATCACTAATTCTCCAACTTCCCGTGTGGGTGGAAGGCTGAAATTTGGCAGGTTGATTCCTTACAGCTTCCTTACAAAAGTTGGGCAGGTTTTATATCGAAATTCTACGCGTAATTGTCATAACTGGAAGCAGTTTTTCTCCATTTACTGTAATGGAGATGAGCTTCAATGCCGTGGGGGCGGAGTTTCGTGTGACATCATCACGCCTCCCACGTAATCACGCAGTACATAGAAAACCAGGAAGACCTCAAAAAAGCGCTCAAGAAAACATGCATTATATAATTGAGAAGGCAGCGAAACAATAAGAAGCGAGTTCTGCTACTTCGGAAACAAAGCACGATGTAAACCTACACTTTAAATTAAGTTCATAGACAGGCTGCCGCTGGCGTTTGTAATTTAGTGCCTGCCCATAGAAGGCCGTCCGTCAGCGGCAATCCAATAGCAAACTGCCACGGGTAAATATTCACGGGTGAAGGACTGTGCTTATGGAGAGGAAGATGAGATGGTCAGGGTGGTGTTTGACACAAACTCAGCGAAACTGCGAGAGAAAGTTTTAAGTGCCAGGACTAAGGTAACATTAAATAAAGCTATGGACATAGCACGAGATGGCACCAGCACAGCTGGGAACCTTCGATGCAAGTACACCGAGTGGCTCACGTGAACTGACGCAGTGCACAGATAAAAAGCAACAGTTCCAAAGAGCTGAACAAAACCGAATTACACAGTTGAAAAGGCAGCAAAAATATGAAGCGTCTGATAAGCATATTCATAAATGCAGCTACTGTGGAAACAAAGCACACGGTGGAAAAAGTCAATGTCCCGCTAAAGGAAGACAGTGTAAAAAACCCGTGCATGCAGTGTGTCAGGTCTCAGATAAAGAAGAAGACGAGCTGTTTATTGATGCAGTAAGAAACAATCGATGAATGAAACCTGTCATCTTTACAACGATTGACAAACACGGAATGTAACTTGAACACAACACATCGTACAAATACGACCCTGATTGAAACAAATAATGATAATCAAATCCTTGATGACAGCAACATTCAATAACACTCACAAAACAATTACTGTATATTGACAATCATGTTACGTTATTTTTAAAATGTTCCCTTTTCTTTTTCATAACTTCTACTTCTCCACTGCGATACGCGGGTATATATTTAAATGTATATATATACCCCTATCTACAGTACATACTCTCGCATAGACAAGCCACATGCTGTGGCTCAATTGTAGAGTCTTAAGCCTCTAATGCCGACATTCGAGGTTCGATTCCCGAGAGGGATGCACTGAGTATGTATGCGCGCTACTGATTCATTTTACCTTCGCATCTCCTTGGTTTGGGACGTATGAAAAAATATTCGGTTAACGCAGAATCATGTTACGTTATTTTTAAAATGTTTCCCTTTATTAGCACAAGCACAGCTGAGAAGCTTCGATGCATGTACTCCATAATGCGTTAAAAAAATAACGCATTTAATCACACTTTCAATTCCATGCAACGGGAACTTTTGTCAATGCATCATTTCCTGGTACATCCATTACACTGATGCACACATCACAGCTACAAAAATGTTAGAGTCGGAATAAAGCGCGTTCCTACGACTGATCATTTCGACTTCCCGCGAAGCCTTGATAAAAGCATGGTTTTGTGCACAATGAAAAGCAAGCAAAATTAGATGCATTACAGAAAGCGGACTTTGTGGCTCTTACTGGGGATCATTGGACTTCCGTGACCGTTAGTAATTCTAATTACATCTAATTACAAAATGTTCAATGATCACACTGTTTTAGCCTAATGTACAAAATAATTTTGGCTAAGGTTACTCAGAGTTTAAAGATTAAGTTGGTCAAATTACCTTTTATGTTTCTGACTTATTTTTTTAAGAAGAAAAACTGCACTTTATGTTGAAATTTTGGTTATTATTATTTAAAGACAATACTATTCTGAAAATCTACTTAAAGTACTTAAACTACCACTTTATTTTTAAGTCTGCCCAATTTTAACCAGGGATGATATTTTTGTTTCTGTTTTGAATTCAAATGCAGTTTAAAGGCTTTTTTTTCAGAAATTAAAACAGCTTCAGTTTACAATATTCATGTACATGTCTATTATTTGATTCTGTCACCCACTAAAACACTTTTAAATTAAAAAAAAACCATTTGCGATTTGGGGCAAATTTACGTGCGATTACATACGATTAATCAAGATTAATTCTTACACAGCCTCTAATTAATTGGATTAATTTTTTAATCGAGTCCCACCTAATATATATATATATGTGGATATATATATATAGATTTGTATATATAAATGTGTATATACAGTATATATGTAGATATGTATATGTGTATATACAGTATGTATATATACAGTATGTATATATATGTATGTGTGTATATGTATATATATATAACTGTGTATATATATGTGTATAGATGTATATATATATATATATATATATATATATATATATATATATATATATGCCAGCAACACTCATGACAATGACAAAACAATTACATTGTCAATCATGTTACGTTATTATTAAAATGTTTCCTTTTCTTTTTACTTCTCGCTGCCAATGCGGGTATTTTGCTATATATATATATATATATATATATATATATATATATATATATATATGTCAACGCCACCTGAGCACAGACAGGCAGACATCTTGTTTTTCAACCACCACACGTTTATTTACACTATTTACAGTTCTTTGGTCACAAAGACCCCAAATAATGGTCACAAAGACCCCAAATAATGGTCACAAAGACCCAGTTCAGTGCACAAACCCCAAATAACACAAAGTCCTGGCCACAATGCCTTTCTTGGGCGCCTCCACTCTCCACTGCTTCGTCCTCCTTCCACCCGACTCCAGCCCTGAATGAAGGGAGACGGCCCCTTGTATAGCTGACCGGATGAGCACCTGGTGTTCCCGGCATTCTCGTTGGCCACGCCCCAGCGTGGCGGAAGTGCCGCTGTCCTCCGGCTGCTCTCCGGCGGCGTATAATCTTCCCCAGCACTTCCTGGTGTGGCAGGAGTGCTGGGGAAACAAGTCCCAAGGCATTGGGGCGCCTCCTGGCGTGACCACGGGCTCCTACAGGGAAGGCTTCCATGCCCTTGACCCGTGGTCCCCAAAGCAACCCGGCGAACCCCACGTGATCCAGGCAGGGCTCTGACCCTCTTCCGGTCCCTCCTGGCGTCCCGGCCGGGTCATGGCCCCTGGCATCCCTGACAGTGCCCCACAGCCAGCGAAGACCACTCGTGGGTAAGAGCGACCCGTCCCGCGAGGGCAGCAGAGCCCCGAAACGGGTCCTACCTGAGGATAGCCGTGGTCCGGCCCCGCACTCCTAGCAGGGACAGGGGCAGAGACACAATTTGAGCACCAACCCATGGTGCATCCCTGTGCCTCGCACAGGTTGTGCTCCCCCCTTTTACCGGCACCCCGGGGCCTCCTCGATCGGCACCCCTCCGAGACCTCCGCCCCTTTGTTCCGAGCCACTCGTTCCCCGTAGGCTCCTCCAGCCGTGGCGCAGCTGCGCCGGCAGAGATCATTCGCTGACGGCCCGACATCAGAGGGCTGTTCCGCCACGAAGGGTTCCTTCAGCCCGCCGGGTCCGTCCCTACAAAGAGAACACAGGGGCAGAACGCTGCCAGCACCCAGCTCGTGCCATGCACGGGCAGCGTTCCCCCAATCACCCGGCACTTGCCTGATCGGTACCCTCTCCGCGGCTTCCGTGTCCCTCTCGATGATGGAGTCGTCGGCACCGCCTGCTCTCTCTCTGCCTGCCTCAGGGATTCCCTCTGCTCCCCCAGAGGGCAGCCAGCCATACGCGTGCACCCAGCACGCGTCTCACCATATTGGAGGAAGCAGCACCCAGCCGCTTAATCCTCCCTTCACTCTTGGGCCTTTGACGGTGCGCGACTTTGTATTAACAAACACAAGCCCCTTTCCGTCTGCGTCCCTACAGTACAGCGAGGCCGCAGCCAACTCGGGGCGGAGGGCGCTAGGACCCGGGGCACTAAGCAGCCCGTGTCCATTCTGCGTCCTCTCGGACTCCCCCCTCGCCGCGCATACAGCCATTAGCGCCGCACTATTTGTCGGAGGGCTGCTTACTTGAAACTGCTCATCGTTATCACAGCAATTTTCGGCAGACCCTCCCAGTTGCTGTACAGAGTCAGCTGTACTCACCAAATCCGCCGTACCTCTCGGCTGGAGATTCCAGCGCCAGCGCCGTCCGCTGTCAGTCGAAACTTCCGTAAGGTCGCGAGCGCCTTCTTCTCCAGATCCCGCACTGCAGCCCGGAGGGCACGTAGCAACTGTAACACACTCTGCTCTGCAGGCTGAAGGCACGCCCCCAGCTCCATCAGAGCAGCCGGCAAGGACAGAAAGTCAACTGACGCGGAGCCTACCTGTACGTCAGCCTCCGACGTCGGCCACTTCCTGTGGGCCCTCTCCTCTGGCCCAATCGGGTCTCCCCCCGGCCCGTGACGAACGTTCCTTGGTCCCGCCTCTCTTCGGTCATTGGCGGGCACCCAAGACACACCGTCCCAACAGCGTGCCTGTCGGGGAGGGACATCCGTCATGCCATCTTGCCTCCCTTTTCTCGGCGTCGATATGCCTGCCGGCAGCTCTTTTGTTGCCAGCACTCTTCGAGACGCAGCGTCTCCTTCTCCGCAGCCTTCGGCTGCCGCCCGTGCTGCCAGCGCCCTGCAGACCGACATGCGCCTGCCACCGACGTGAATCCGGGAAGTCTCTGCCTGGGAAAGAAAAAACACGCCCGGCCCTCCCGGGCCGGCTGCCACTAGGCAGGGGACTCACCTTCCCGGACCCGTCCAACCGAGGACACCTCCTCGGCGAGGCTTCTTCCAACACCATGCCGTCTCGGCCTGCAGCAACGGCACGATCCCTGGAGACCGCTGCTCTCCTGCTAGGCATACCGCCCGCCCGCGTCAAGGGCGTATGGCCAACAAACGGACCCCTGGCGGTCCGTGGGGTTTCTTTTCTCCGCGGGGCTGTGTGCACGCAGCACCCGCGGAACGTGGGTGGTGTCCCCTGCTGCGCCCGGCCGTCCACAACAAATTTGTTTGTTGCAGGTCCCCGCCTTGCAACAGGCGGAGTATCCTGCCGGCTACGCCAGATGTCAACGCCACCTGAGCACAGACAGGCAGACATCTTGTTTTTCGCCCCTTTTATAGCTGACCCGGATGAGCACCTGGTGTTCCCGGCAGTTCAGTGCACAAACCCCAGCGTGGCTGGCCACAATGCCTCCGGCTGCTCTCCACTGCGGCGTTCTCCTTCCCCCAGCACTTCCTGGTGTGGCAGGAGTGCTGGGGAAACAAGTCCCAAGGCATTAGGGCGCCTCCTGGCGGTGACCACGGGCTCCTACAGGGAAAGGCTTCCATGCCCTTGACCCGTGGTCCCCAAAGCAACCCAAGGCGAACCCCACGTGATCCAGGCAGGGCTCTGACCCTCTTCCGGTCCCTCCTGGCGTCCCGGCCGGGTCATGGCCCCTGGCATCCCTGACAATATATATATATATATATATATATATATATATATATATATATATATATATATACAGATATATACAGATATATATAAATATATATATATATATATATAAATAGATAGATATGACAACACTCAATATCAATGACAAAACAATTACATTAACAATCATCTTACGTTATTTTTAAAATGTTTGCTTTTCATTTTCATAACTTCTTTAACACACTACTTCTCCGCTGCGAAGCGCGGGTATTTTGCTAGTTCAATACATAAGACACAATGTTCCTCCGGATATTAAGAGTGAGCCTGATATGGCCGTGCAATATGTAAACACAGAGAATGGAAAAGGCAGGCGACATCTCTGGGCATGGAAACCACTCGGTAAGTGACAGTTCTTTGATCGATGGTGATCACCTCGATAGACATGTTAATGTGGGTACGGTTGGAATGATAAAGGAAATGGGTACCTGAACAGTAAACTAAGTCTAAAATACCTACACAATAACTATAATCGTAATAAACAAACAATAAAACAGCGGAGAAGCCGTGGATTAAATAAAAAGGCTGTAGTTATCAGCAGGGAGACGTGAATCCCGTGGCGAAGCAAGGAAGGAAATGAAGAGACCGGAGCGACGGACGACCTTATATAGGCAGGCAGCCAACAACGTGGGAAGCGTGGGAATGGGGGACCCAACGCCGCCTCACATGGTTACCGAGCTGCAGGCTGTGGATGTATATATGTATGTAAGTAGGATTCAGTTAGCATTGGGAACCCACGTACCAAATTTCTTGAAGATGGGCCCATAAGTAACAAAGACCGTTGTAAAGTTCAATATGGCGGCCGACAGTGGCGTCACACCACCAAAATAAGTACGTACATCGGTTTCAGTTAGCACAGGGAAGCTGCCTACCAAATTTCGTGAAGATGGGGCCATAAATAAGAAAGTTCAACATGGCGGACGTTGTCGACCGTTATGACCGTTACGTGTAGAATTTCGAAATGAAACCTGCTTAACTTTTGTAAGTAAGCTGTAAGGAATAAGCCTGCAAAATTTCAGCCTTCTACCTACACCGGAAGTTGTAGAATTAGTGATGAGTGAGTGAGTCAGTGAGGGCTTTGCCTTTTATTAGTATAGACTAGCAAAATACCCGCGATTCGCAGCGGCGAAGTACTGCATTAAAATTTTTAATATGAAGAAAATTAAACCTTTTGAAACTGAGGGAAAATATGCCAATAATTATTTGTTAAGGATCTCTTTGTATACCACATTGTGATTTCGGCCCTCTAGTTGTAATATGAGCAAGCTGTGTGCTGAGCTTACTCTTGAGCATGCAACGTACAGTTGGCCATGCGAACAGTAACCTTGTTTCAAATCTCACAGCTTGGATTGCTGCTGTCATAATCGGATTGAGTTTCATGGTTTGTTTCAATTACGACAGTATTTGCAGGACTTGTGTTGAAGTGACATTCGGCATCTGTCAAGCGTTGTAAGCACACAACCGGTTTCATCGATAACTTCACATCCAGCTTTTGAGAGTTTAAACATTCATAAACATCAAAGTGTCCACTACTGAAATCGTAACCTGTGAATCTAAGATGTTTAAGAGGCATTGGCGGTTGTCGAAAGGTGTAAAATATTTAGCCATTTCGGTATACTTGAAAGCGACAACCGAACAATTCAGCAGCAGCCATCAATTCACATGCAGAACCATAGGTGGAGGGCTTAAGCATTTCACTCTTATAGTGCTCCTGTATAGTATAATTATCTCCTGTACCGTCATCAGTCCACACCTTGAACCTGTCCCAGTCATTGAATACATAAGACACAATGTTCCTCTGGATATCAAGAGTTAGCCTGATATGGCCGTGCAATATGTAACAAAGAGAATGGAAAAGGCAGGTGCCATCTCCAGGCATGGAAACCACTCGGTAAGTTACAGTTCTTTGATCAATGGTGATCACTTCGATAGACATGTTATGGGGGTAAGGTTGGAACGATAAAGGAAATGGGTACCTGAACAATGTAAAGCAAGTCTAAAATACTTACACAATAACTATAATCGTAATAAACGAACAATAAAACAGCGGAGAAGTTGTGGATTAAATAAAAAGGCTGTAGTTATCAGCAGGAAGACGTGAATCCCGTGGCGAAGCAAGAAAGGGAATGTAGAGACTGGAGCGACGGACGGCCTTATATAGGCAGGCAGCCAACAACGTGGGAGGCGTTAGGATGGGGACCCAACGCCGCCTCACACGGTGACCGAGCTGCAGGCTATGGACGTATATATGTACGTAAGTAGGATTCAGTTAGCGTTAGGAACCCGCGTACCAAATTTCTTGAAGATGGGCCCATAAGTAACAAAGACCATTGAAAAGTTCAATATGGTGTCCGACAGTGGCATCATACCACCGATATAAGTACGTACAATGGTTTCGGTTAGCGAAGGGAAGCCGCCAACCAAATTTCGTGAAGATGGGGCCATAAATAAGAAAGTTCAACATGGTGGACGTTGTCGACCGTTATGACCGTTACATGTAGAATTTCGAAATGAAACCTGCTTAACTTTTGTAAGTAAGCCGTAAGGAATGTGCCTGCCAAATTTCAGCCTTCTACTCACACGGGAAGTTGGAGAATTAGTGACGTTGGAAAGTTCAATATGGCGGCCGACAGTGGCATCATACCATCGAAATAAGAATGCGTACATCGGTTTCGGTTAGCGCAGGGAAGCCGCCTACCAAATTTCGTGAAGATGGGGCCATAAATAAGAAAGTTCAACATGGTGGACATTGTCGACGGTTATGACCGTTACGTGTAGAATTTTAAAGTGAAACCTGCTTAACTTTTGTAAGTAAGCTGTAAGGAATAAGCCTGCCAAATTTCAGCCTTCTACCTACACGGGAAGTTGTAGAATTAGTGATGAGTGAGTGAGTCAGTGAGTGAGTGAGTCATTGAGGGCTTTGCCTTTTATTAGTATAGATATATATTATGTCACACACGTGCGCATGGGAGGCAGCTAAAGGGCTTGAGTAAGGGCAATTCCGAGTCATACCGGGATGTGGCAGAGTGCACTGACTCTTTTTCTCCCTTTCCTGTAGACCATTCACGGGAGATCCCATCTGGTTCTCTTGATGTCACTTTCAGGACCGAGCCTATGGAAGGAGACCTTGCCGGCTCCGGCTCTCGTGGTGTCACGTCTGGGCTGGAACCTATGGCTGAAGACCTTCATGAGCCCAACCCCTTTGGACTCACTTCCTGTTCTTCCCCTTTAAAAGCCTCCACCTTTTCCCTATTCCCTCAGTTCAGTTTTGGACTCGGTCTTGTGCACATCAGTGCTGTTATAAATATTGCAACTTTGCAACCAGGATACCAATATACAGGTGGCTGCCCCAAACCTTTTTATGGCTGTTATGTCTGGTTTTTGCGACATTGGCGTAGTCGGCAGGATGTAAAAGTCCCAGAAGAGAAGGGGACAGGACCTGCAACATACCCTGGTGGGAGTGTACAGGGGCCGAGTTTTCAAGTGGGGAGGGTGTCCCATTGTTCGGAGTGACCTGGTACGAGCTCTGCTCCCGGCACGCTTCACTAGGCAACCTAGGCAGGCCAGGTAGTGTGCGGGAGGGGATCACAGAATTGGGCTTCTCCGGAGGGGGGAGGCAAAAGGGGCTTATTATGCTCTCTCAGAGGAGAGTGCCCGCCTCCCTGTGAAGCCAGAGCCCCGATTTCAACCTGGGTTGTAGGGCAGACTGGCAGGTGACTAGAGTGAGAAACTGGATGTTCAACCCTGAGCGGCCGACTCCTCAACAAGCCTGGTCCTTATGGGCAAAGGTAGGGCAGTGGCTACGGCCACAGGAGAACAAGCCTTCCCACATAATAGAGCAGGTGGCCTGCTACCTGCTCCTGAAAACACTACCCCGTGGCTTCACCCAGCCAGTCTGGGGTAAACAATTCCAAAATATGGCAGAGCTCATAGAGCTCTTAGAGACACAAATGACGGCCTCACAATCTGGGGGAGCAGAACCGTCCCTTAGTCTAACTGTACCGACGTCCCTGGATTTGTAGGCGCGCAAACCGCTTGGGAGCGAGGAGGAATGCAGGTGGAGGGGGAGGAGGGGTTGGTGTTCTCTGACTAACCTGTTGGTGGTCCCACACACAAGCGTGGTGATCGTAAATGGGTACAAAACTACTGCTTTGTTCGATTCCGGCAGCAACATTTCCATTGTTGCCCACCGATTTGTGCTACCGCGACAGTGGTTAAAATTTAAGATCAGTATAACCTGTGTCTACAGAGAAATTCACTGGTAAAGGTCCGCCTGTTGTGTCATCAGTTACGGAGGATCGGTTCAGAAATTAACCGTGGCGGTCCTCCCAGATCCTCCACACCCGGTGATACTAGGGCGGGACTGGTCTAAAATTAAAAGCGGTGAGACACATACCACTCCTGGGGTTAACTTGGGCATAGTTATAGACGGGGATGAGAAGTCTCATGCTGCCTCCACGGCGTGTAACCAGCCGGCAGAGGGAGACAAAGCGGCCCCTCTGAGTGACATGGCAACTCCCGGACCATCGCGTGCCAATACGTCATCCACCAGCACCGAGACGGCATGGGAGGAAACCATGCCCCTTGAGATCAGCCCAGACCCTCTCTCCCTTTTGCAGTTTCAATTTGGAGAGATGCCGGCTTCTTTTAAAAGGGAGCAGTGGAATGACGATTCCCTGAAGTTTGACAAAAATGCAGTGGTCCTAGTCAACGGCCAGCGCACTAACCAGTCGATGCCAAAGGGTCCTCACTTTGTGTTAGAAAATGGCCTTCTGTATCGCGTAGCTGAGCATGATGGCCAGTAGAAATGGCTACCAAGGAAACCCTGGAGCAGATCAAGCTCTGCTTCTATTGGCCAGGAATCAATGAGGAGGTTCGTCTCTTTTGCACTTCCATGCCCTGAGTGTCAGCTGCAACAAATTCCTAGAAAGGACCGTGCTCCTCTCGTTCCTATTCCCCTGATTGATATGCCCTTCCACAGAATTGGGGTTGATTTAGTCGGACCTCTAGAGCCCTCAGCCCGCGGACACAAGTACATTTTAGCCCTCGTGGATTATGCTACCAAATACTCCGAAGCTGTTCCGTTGCACTCAGCCACTTCTAAAGCCATCACACGGAATTACTAGGGGTCTTTTTGCACATTGGCATCCCCAAGGAAGTCTTGACGAACCAAGGGACGCCTTTTACCTCGGAGACGTTTAAGGAGACTGCCAAGTTACTTAAAATAAACCATTTAAAGACTGAGATATATCATCCTCAAACCGACGGTTTGGTAGAGAGGTTCAATAAAACTCTCAAACAAATGCTTCGTAAGGTGGTCAGTGAGGATGGAAGGAACTGGGATCAGCTCCTCCCCCTCGTCCTTTTTGCCTATCCGGAGGTCCCACAAGCCTCCACGGGGTTCTCCCCTTTTGAATTATTGTATGGGCGATAACCCCAGGGCATATTAGATATTTTAAAAGAAGGATGGGAAGAAGAGGCTCTTCCCTCTACAAATATATTGGAATATATCGCGCAATTACGCAATAGATTTGGTAAAATGCGTACCCTTCTTAAAAGTTACATGGAAGAGGCTCAAGAAGCACAGGTCCGATATTACGACCGTGGCACGTCCCTCTGGGAGCTCCGCCCAGGAGATTGGGTCATGGTCCTAGTACCCACCTCCCACTCTAAGTTGCTTGCCCATTGGTAAGGTCCCTACGAAGTTAAGGAGAGGAAAGGACTCTTCGACAATTTGGTGAGTCAACCCAATCGTTGGCCGAGGGAGCAGGTTTATCATGTAAACCTGCTGAAACCGTGGAAGGACAGGGATCCCGATCCCTCCTCCGGTCAGCCCCGCTAACTCTTTGCTCACACGGCTAGCCTTAACTTCAGTGCGGATTTATGTCCCAGACAATGACGGGAGCTGGAAACAGTTATCCTGTCTGTCCTGGAGGAAGTGAGTGAAAACCCTGGAAGGACCTCTCTGGTTGAGCAGAACATTGTGACAGATCCCAGGGTTATAGTCCGAGAATGTCTATATCGTCTTCCCGAGGCAAAAAGGGCTGAAGTGGTGCTTGAGATCAAACACATGCTGGAACTAGGTGTAATCGAGGAAAATCATAGTCCCTGATCCAGCCCCATTGTATTGGTCGCTAAGCCTGGCGGGAGTTGGAGATTTTGCAATGACTTCCGTTGACTTAATCAAGTATCACAATTCGATGCTTATCCAATGCCACAAGTGGACGACCTCCTCGAGAGGCTTGGACAGGCTTAATATTTGACCACACTGGACATGACAAAGGGGTACTGGCAGGTTCCTTTAATGGACTCCGCGAAAGTTAAGAACGCGTTTAGGACCCCTAGTGGACACTGGCAGTATCGTGTCCTTCCATTTGGGTTACACAGGGCTCCAGCAACCTTCCAGCATCTGGTGGACAAAGTGCTCAGGCCTCATAACTAATACAGTGCTGCCTACCTGGATGATGTGGTCATCAATTCCAGCACGTGGATGGAACACCTACAGCAGGTAAAAGCAGTATTGCTAGACACTTGGTGAGGCCAGGCTTTGGATTAATCCCAAAAAATGTTTCTTTGGATTGAGCGAAGCCAAGTATTTAGGCTACCAGGTGGGTCAGGGTACTACGAAGCCACAGTGCTAAAAAGTAGATGCCATTTTAAAATGGCCCCATCCGCTTACCAGGTGGCAGGTCCAAGCCTTTCTCGGGTTAGCGGGGTACTACCACCGGCTTGTGCCCCAGTTCTCGGAGAGAGCAGTGCTCTAGACTGATTTGACAAAGAAGAGGGCCCCAAACATTTTGGTATGGACTGAAAAGACAGGCGCTGCATTTAGTGACTTGAAGCAGGCCCTTACATCCGCACCTATTTTGAAACCATCTAACTTTTCTTTACCTTTCATCCTCCAGACGGACGCTTCAGACACAGGCCTGGGAGCCGTGCTGAGCCAAAGTGTCAACGGTGTGAAACACCCCATCATGTTCCTGAGCCAGAAACTGTTGGACTGGGAGACCAGGTATGGACAGGGTAATGTGTTAGGAATGAAAGGATGCCACATTGTTTGATGGAAATGAAAATTATCAACCTACAATGGGATGAATTTAAAGTTACCCCGAAAATCAAAGTGAAAAAATGATGTGGCAGGCTAGTCCATGTTGCCGAAATTTCATTGGAGCAACTCAAAATTGTACTCAGTAGCTTATATGGCACCTACGTGCTTGTATGCATGCCTGACAGCATCAGGAAGGGCATGCTCCTAATGAGACGACGGATGGTGTCCTGGGGGATCTCCTCCCAGATCTGGACCAGGGCATCGCTGAGCTTCTTGATAGTCTAAGGTACAACCTGGCGGCATTGGATGGACCAATACATAATGTCCCAAAGGTGTTCTATTGGATTTAGGTCAGGCGAGCATGGGGGCCAGTCAATGGCATCAATTCCTTCACTCTCGCAACAAGAGGCCAGGCATTGTCAAGCACCAGGAGGAACCCAGAACCCACTGCACCAGCATAGGGTCTGATAATGGGTCCAAGAATTTCATCCCAATATATAATGTCAGTCAAGGTACCATTGTCTAGCCTGTAGAGGTCTGTGCGTCCCTCTATGAATATGCCTCCCCAGACCATCACTGACCCACCACCAAACCAGTCATGCTGAACAATGTTACGGGCAGCATAACGTTCTCCATGGCTTCTCCAGGCCCTTTCACGTCTGTCACATGTGCTCAGGTTGAACCTGCTCTCATCTGTGAAAAGCACAGGACGCCAGTGGTGGCCTGCCAATTCTGGTATTCTACAGCAAATACCAATCAAGCTCCACGGTGCCGGGCAGTGAGCACAGGGCCTCACGCCACCCTCATGAAGTCTGTTTTTGATTGTTTGGTCAGAGACATTCACACCAGTGGCCTATTGGACGTTATTTTGTGGGGCTCTGGCAGTGCTCATCCTGTTCCTCCTAGCCAAAAAGAGCAGATACTAGTCCTGCTGATTGATGGGTTAAGGACCTTCTGCGGCCCTGTCCAGCTCTCCTAGAGTAAAATGCTTGTCTCCTGGAATCTCCTCCATGCCATTGAAACTATGCTGGGAGGCACAGCAAACATTCTGGCAATGATATGTTTTGATGTGCCATCCTGTAGAAGACTTCCTATGCAACCTCCAGGTATCGCCTCATGCTACCAGCAGTGACACTGACCGTAGCCAAATGCAAAACTAGTGAAAAAATGAGGAGGGAAAAATGTCAGTGGCCTCCACCTGTTAAATCATTCATGTTTTGGGAGTTGTCTCATTGTTGCCCCCTAGTGCACCTGTTGTTAATTTTATTAACACCAAAACACCTGGAACTGATTAACACCCCTTCTGCTGCTTAACTGACCAGATCAATAGCCCAGAAGTTTCATTGACTTGATGCTAAACTCTGATGAAAAAGTGTTCCTTTAATTTTTTTGAGCTTCGCTCGCCCACCCCCCATCCACCACAACCGGGGGGCACGCTTAGTGCTTGCCACTTTGTGTCTCTGCCGCTCACATTGTAAAGGGGGTGGAGGTGGCTGAACACACGCTAAAGAGATGCGGACGGATCAGCTGCTGCTACCGTGCTGCGTGATCTGCATTTCACGCTACATGATGATCATTTAAAAGTCTGTACCTTTTGTCTTGCGGGACATTAAAGTGTCTCCGAGCAATTGTTTGTAAGTAGGGCGTGACGTGCTAGTAGTCTTGCGGGACTTGAAAGTGTCTCTGAGATGATCACGTCTCGACCCAAGATTTTTTTATATAATAGCTATATATAAATGCATATACAAAAAAATATACATATATGCATATACAAAAAATATACATATATATATACACATATACAGTGTATATATATATATATATATATTTTTATTTATTTATTTTTTTAACTCTACCATAAGATCTTCTGAAACAAATACAAAACACAAGAAAAGCCACTCACAAGACTTTGGCCTTTAGGCACCAACTTATTTAGATAAATGCCATAATGTAGCTTCCTCTCAGAACAATGCACAGTCTTGGGTTACAAGGGTTGGCTTTTGACCTCAGGGCTACATGCAAGGCACCACTGGAGATTAAATTCACCATGGGAAAAGACATGAAATATTCTTTCTATACAGAAAAAGATAGGCAACATGGTGATGGGCAGCACTGACTTAAACTTTTAAACACATCTGTGTACTTTAACAGATATTAAAAATTCATTCATTTTTAGGTCTTAACTATTCTTGAGGACTGGAGTGTCAATGAAGGGACATCAGATGGAGGTGCTCACTCTAGATAGGGCACCATTCCAATTCAGGATACACACTCTCAAACAGGACTATTTAGAGTGGCCACTAAACCAATATCAGAATATATTTTTCATGTCAGTTCCTTCCCAATAGATTATGCTTCACCATTGTACTCTCATTTTATCTAACAGTATAATTTGGGAAAATAATGTAGTATATGACGTCAAAGTCCTTCAATTTTTGATGACTTTTGAAATATGGCATTAGTCATGCCTAAACACTCATAATTACAATTTACCTCAATATATACATACATAATAAACAATCTGCACAAAGAACTATAGTTTACTGTACATTAAGCTATTGCATTGCTCCACAGCTGAGCAGATTCCTCTGAGATTCAGAGATCCTCACAAGCTGGATGTCATCCAAATCAATGTACCACAGTAGGCAAACCTTTATGTAGTGCCAAGATACACACACACCAGAATTCCCTCCATCTGGTGCAGTTGAAGACACCTCTAAACATTTCCCTCTTCTGTCTTGGGCTGAAAAAATACTGTCTAAGGGACCGTATGGTGGTGTCTTTTTTTTAGTGTACTGTTAGACACTGCTATATTTTTTTCTCTTTATTTACTACATTTCTATCTGTAAATAAAGGCAACTGTTTTTTTTCATGAATATTATTAAATGTAACAGTTTTGAAAAATATTCCGAAATATTGTATGTTATGAATATGTCAAAATACAAATACAAATCAATTAAGGAGTACCTCCTATAACATGTAAATTCATTGCATTTATTTTACATGCAGGTACTCCTCAGATGTTTTACAGCAGACATATAAAATCAATGGTCTGAAGGGAAGCCTGACTGGCAAAAGGTTGGCAAGGGCATTGGCATCACCATTAAGGCATAAGACAAAGGAAGGATCCAAATGAGACCTCTATAAAAACATATAACCCTCTAGCAGAAAGGCAACTGGGGTTTTGCACACCCTACATGTTTTCAGGCTAGCGATTTATAGGAAAGAGAAAGGCAGGTGAAATCTGGGAAGAAATGTGCAATACTATTTCAAGACACTATAGTAAGAAGGTAACTCAGTTTACTAGGGATGTCAGACCTAAATCAAGAGGGTCAATGATACGATACAGAGTTGTCAAGACCCTATAAGGCCTTTCAGCATGAAAGGCAAGTATGCTACCACCTAATTATCTTCCGATAAAGGCTTCATTGTTTATGGTTTTTGCTTCTTTAGCATTAGACTTGGTGAAGCCAATAAGTATTACTGTCTCACGACTGATGACTTAACCCTGAAGAGGCAGCTTTATTTTTACTTTGCTTCCTTCTGAGGCTTCTATGCTGAAGTCCATCTGACCATGGCATGCAACAGCTTAGAAAAGCTTTGCATAAGATCAAGTCTTTATGCAACTGCATACACTTTTACTGAAAGTCTTTTAATATGAAGTCATTTTGTTAAAGAAAATTCAGTTATAGGCACATAAAAGGAACATGTACAGAAATATCTCTGACTGTTAAAGACTTCATAAGCTTTTTTAATATGACAATAAAAGTAAAAATGAACTTACTGTAGAGATAAATTCTAAAATGTAAAAAGTGACCTTCAAAGTGAGAAAATTCTGTTTTGTGTTAAGCGTTTTTCTAACTCTCTAGCTGAAAGCTTGCTCCCTTGACCTTGGAAATAAAGATCTAATTTGCAAAGAATAATCAAGCTTGAATGACATCCATTTGTTTCCTCTTTTCTCTTTCCAATAACCCTTTTCTTTTCAGTGTGCATACAAGATGATTACTTTCTGGCAGCTATAACATTTTTAACAAAAACGTAGCATATCACAAAATTTCAGCATGGTGGCATTGTTCAAGAAAATGGATAGATCAATGGATACAATTCTTCAGAAAATGTGTGTTCTTGCTGTGGCATATGCAGAAAACATTTAGAGCACAATTGAAAATATCTTCTGGAGAACACCCCCAGATGCACCTACTCTATGCAAACATCTGCTTATTCGGGCATTTGTGAATTCATGAGCAGTCTGAGCTTATACAGTTAGTGGAGTGCATAATGGCATTGGAAGAGTGACAAAGCTAGAGTTGAAAAGGGCGGAAGGACACAGTGGGTGAAAAAGAGCAAGATTAGACCCTAAAATTGTCTGGAACAGGTCTCTAATGTCTTTAAATAATTTGTATTTGATTTTTGTGTATCATGTGACCTGTATCCACGATATATATATAAGATGCCAGTTCACACAGAGTCAGTTTTCAAACTTTAAAAAAATTCAAACAGTATACTAAGGACTTCTTAAAAGACTTACTTACTACAAACTGTTATACTAATAACATTAGCAAAAAAGTTTTGAGATGCAATTGGAAGAAGAGATGTAGTTGGGAAACCAAAAAAGGTCAATACTGGAAAAACATCCACAGTGTACTAAAACCAAAATGCAAGACAAAAACTAAAATCAAAAACTCAAGCACAAATCAAAATACACAAGTGTCAAAGAAACTAATTATTTTGAAAAGCAAGAAAGTGGTTTGGAATCTTTCAGATCAGATGAAGAAGAATTCCCTAAGGCAACCTTTTATCCTATCATATCATTTCCCACTGGTCATGACCTCAAAGGGTACGGCCCTGAAAACATGGAACAGTACTATTATGACCGGAGGCTGCAAAAAACAAACTGGTGGCCTTACCAGCCCAATCAATCTTAACAGCAATAAAAGTACACAAACTTATTGAAAATTTAAGTTCAGAATCGAGATCAGTGACAAAAAAAAACAAAACAAAATGAGTACCTGATCTCAAAAAAAAATAAAGAAAATCAAAATTATACAAAAATTCAATTATAACACAAACAAGTAAGAACAGCATTCTGGCTTATATCTGTGTTATGATCTTGTCATGAACAATAAATACATTTTAATATCCTTTTGCATCATCCATCCATTATCCAACCCGCTATATCCTAACTACAGGGTCATGGGGGTCTGCTGGAGCCAATCCCAGCCAACACAAGGCACAAGGCAGGAAACAAACCCCGGGGCAGGGCGCCAGCCCACCGCAGGACGCACACACACACACGGGACTAGGTAGAATCGCCAATTCATCTAACCTGCATGTCTTTGGACTGTGGGAGGAAACCGGAGTACCTAGAAGAAACCCACGCAGACATGGGGAAAACATGCAAACTCCACGCAGGGAGGACCCAGGAAGTCAACCCGGGTCTCCTAATTGCGAGGCAGCAGCGCTACACACTGAGCCACCGTGCCACCCCTTTTGCATCATACTATTTGATTTTCATTACCTTAACACTGCTTTTTATTTATTATCGTGTTGTTTATTGGATGCAGCCAGCAGTGTTTATTGTTAAGCAAATGACCTGACACCAGTGGTGTGCAACATTAGCATTTAAAAACTATTAACTCAGAAGTGCTCATCATTTGGTGTGCAAGTTACTGCTTTCAATAATAAAACAAACTACTGCTGTTTGTAATGGAGCCAGGGAGTGTCAATGTGTCGCATGTACATTGGGCATGCAAGAAAGAATTTTACTATACTCTGCAAATCTCATGATACTACTATAACTACTATACTACTTCTTTCACCCTGGAATTCACAAAAGTGTTGAACCTTCCATTGTTTCCATATATGCTATATGGTGGGCACTCTGGTTACTTTGATCTACAGATCTGGCAAAGCCTGAGGACAAATTGTTACTTTTCATATCTCCCAAGCACTGTCCTGAAACTTCACAAAGGATAAACTTGTATTGTGAGCAAACCAGTAATTTGTGATTGCAGGAAATGCAGTGCTATGAACACAGGAGGCCTTGAAAACCTGATACATTACATAATATAACATATTATTCTTAAATCTGCTTAATCCAATTGGGGGGCGGGAGGGGGCTGATATAGTTAATGGTATTTTAAGGCAAGATGTCAAATCATAATCATGATTAAAGATAAATGGTGAAATGCTGTGTCTTTTTCTAAATACTTCTTTATATTTGGAACCTTCCTAATAGGCATACCAGGCATTCTCTAGTGCCTCTGTTCTTAATATTTTTAAATAATGCTGATCATCAGATAAGAATTCTGACCAGAAACACTGTAACTTTTTAATGGGTAAGAGATTATTACCATAGTCACTTTGTTTGCTTGATAAGCCTAATCCAAATCATTCTATCCTAACATGTTTTTGCTTTATAAAGTGCCATTTGATAATGTATGCTCTAAATGAGTTGGCACAGTGGCGCAGTGGGTAGTGCTGCTGCCTCACAGTTAGGAGACCTGGGTTCACTTCCTGGGTCCTCCCTGCATGGAGTTTGCATGTTCTACCTGCGTCTGCGTGGGTTTCCTCCGGGTGCCCCGGTTTCCACCCACAGTCTAAAGACATGCAGGTTAGGTGTATTGGTGTGTGTGTGCCCTGCGGTGGGCTGGCACCCTGCCTGGGGTTTGTTCCCTGTGTTGGCTGGGACTGGCTCCAGCAGACCCCCCCATGACCCTGTAGTTAGGATATAGCAGGTTGGATAACGGATGGATGCTCTAAATGGCATTAACAAAATAAAATGCTTTTATTATCAGGAAAGAATAACATGATATGACCAAAAGGAAGTTCAAAACATGGGGCAACATTTAGTTTACTTGATCAAAACAAAATAATACTTACATGTTAAACATCTAAAATCCTGTTAGTTAGTCCGCAACATCAGACTGAATACAGAGGTGCAAAAATGGCTACCCAGGGCTGAAACAAGATTTATGTAAATGGCTGCTCTATCACATTTTTATTGTTTAAGAAGCACATTTAATAACCCATCCTTTACACAGCCCACTTGATCCAAGCCGAGTTACAGGTACCCGGGTATCCTGATAATGTCAGGCACAAAGCAAGAATTAGTCCAGGACAGAACACCAGACCCTCCACACTTACTCATATGGAATCAGCTTGCAGTCACCAATTAGCCTAACATGCATGTCTTTGGGAGTGGAGAAGATAAACAGAACGTCCAAGAAAAACTCATTCATGCAATGGGAGAATATGCAAACTCCAAACAGATAGATCAGGCAAGGATTTAAACAGTACTGTAGTAATATGAATGATAAACACATCAGCATTCAAGTTCAAGCACTTTATTGCCATTGTGTAACAACAAAATTACTTTTTGTGACGGCCCCAAGGTGCATTTAAAGAAAAGTCGAATAATTCCAAATATGTTGTATATAGTTTTAAGTGATCAAGTAACCAGAGCAAATTATTATTGCTCAAAGTACAGCAGCATAAATTGTTATTGCACCTGTTAATGAATAGTACATTACATATTATATATTGTATTACATTAGTATATTGCACATTACCAATATAGCTTATTGCACATGTTCAATTAAAAATGATCTCAGAATGAGGAGATTCAGGGTTCAGCAACTTTATGGAAGATGGGAAAAAGCTAATTTTTAGTCTGTTTGTACGTACATGGATTGACCTGACAGGAGGAGCTCAAACAAAAAATTTCCAGGATGAGTGTTATATGATACATATGATATGATAAATATACTAATAAAAAAGATAAGCACACAGATGAAAAATACAGTGAAGTACATTTCACAAAACTACATACATTTGACATTAATATTACTTGTTGTACCTGGATTGTTTCTGTGCCTGGCTGCTGCAGCAGTTTCACAGTTCTACCCCCTGCCATCCTTTGACCTCTCCCATCATGCCATGTAAGGCTGCCCCCTGTCTGCCGGGGAAGCTGATAGTTGATGTCTTCAGCTGAAACTGTGTGCTCCAAGACATTTCTGCAGAAGCTAAAGCTGGCAGCCGCTGGAAAAGCAGAAAAGAGAACTATGTTAGTAAACCTGTCCGGAAAAGTCCGACAGAAAATTAACAGCTCTAAAATTGTGCTTCTGCATTGATTAAGAGGTGTGAAGGTAAAACTGAACCTTCATAACCTTCATCTCTTCACATTAAATAAATTATGGAAGAAATCAAAGTATTTTCTTTGTTATGTTGCACCAAAACAAACATGCCACCCAGACCACAAAAATCAACGCAATTAGGACTGAATCTCTATGCTCTTGATTTGGACCAACTAGTCTTAAAATTTACTTTGAGATGTGTGTGGAGTCAACACTTGTTTCTAAAGGGAATACTGCTTCCTCACAGTGGAAGATATTATAAAAAACTGACTGACACAGTGATAATATTTAAAGAAAAGAAAGACTCCACAGCAATCGAAAGTAAAATATTTTTCTCAGACATAAAAATACAACAAAACTGAGATGTAAGCTTTCCTTTTTCAATTTTGAATGTGTTGTTAAACTGAAATGCACAAAAGCGGATGGTGGGTTGTTAAGTGACTCTGAAAGCAGCACATAAGGAAGCAGCCTGGGGAGTTGGGGTCGGCATGGGGGGATATTAATGGGTTAATTGTTTAGGGTAATGCAAATGAAGTAATTGTATTAGTTAATTAGGTAATTGGTTTTGCAAATTGGACCATGCCCTTTATTAAGAGGAGTGTGACACTGATTAATTATTAAAAGACAAGGCGATTAGGCTGACAGAGCTCAGCTTTATCATCACCCAGGCTACTAAAAGTAAACAGACACTGCTGTTCCAGTCTACTTCTTCAGTCTTAGCATAAAGGTGGGAAAGCAAATTGCCAGCCGTTTGTAATCATAAGTTTATCAGACTTAAACATCACTATAGAATATCACTGGATGGTGCTTTGTCTTTTGCTTTCATAAATGGTGGAGCCGACTGCTCTGTTTTTGTTGCTAAATGTGGATTGGATAATTTGACCAAAATGCCCATTATTTCTTGTCCTTATCATGATGATAGATCTGTTTTTTGAGCAAATGTGGTGTCCCCATTGGCAAATCTCTACTAGACTGAATAACCAAGTCAAATAAATAAATAATATTGTATACTTTAAAACATGCTCCAAATTTTAATTTTTGGCATAGCCAGATATAGACTTTGACTTCAAGATAACAGCAACTCAGGAAATGTACATGATTTCTTAATCAGTTGTCCAAGTATATCAGTGACTGTTTTGTTGTTCACTACGTGTAACTTACAGTTAATGAAGTTGTATGAGCCACTATTGCCCTAGGCCAGGGGTCCTCAATCACGGTCCTGGAGAGCCGCAGTGGCTGCAGGTTTTTGCTCCAACCCAGTTGCTTAATAAAAAGTACTTATTGCTAAAGTAACACTTCTGCTTCACTTTAGTGATTTAGAATTAGAATTAGAATTAGAACAATCTAGACGAGAACAGGCCATTCAGCCCAACAAAGCTCGCCAGTCCTATCCACTTGCTTCCTCCAAGAAAACATCAAGTCGAGTTTTGAAAGTCCCTAACGTCTTACTGTCTACCACACTACTTGGTAACTTATTCCAAGTGTCTATCGTTCTTTGTGTAAAGAAAAACTTCCTAATGTTTGTGCGAAATTTACCCTTAACAAGTTTCCAACTGTGTCCCCGTGTTCTTGATGAGCTCATTTTAAAATACAAGTCTCGATCCACTGTACTAATTCCCTTCATAATTTTAAACACTTCAATCATGTCACCTCTTAATCTTCTTTTGCTTAAACTGTAAAGGCCCAGCTCTTTTAATCTTTCCTCATAATTCAACCCCTGTAGACCTGGAATCAGCCTAGTCGCTCTTCTCTGGACCTTTTCTAGTGCTGCTATGTCCTTTTTGTAGCCTGGAGACCAAAACTGCACACAGTACTCAAGATGAGGCCTCACCAGTGCATTATAAAGGTTGAGCATAACCTCCTTGGACTTGTACTCCACAGATCGTGCTATATAACCTAACATTCTGTTAGCCTTCTTAATGGCTTCTGAACACTGTCTGAAGTTGATAGCTTGGAGTCCACTATGACTCCTAAATCCTTCTCATAAGGTGTACTCGATTTTCGACCCCATTGTGTATTCAAACCTAATATTTTTACTTCCTATGTGTAATACTTTACATTTACTGACATTAAATTTCATCTGCCACAAATCTGCCCAAGCCTGTATGCTATCCAAGTCCTTCTGTAATGATATAACGGATTCCAAATTATCTGCTAATCCACCTATCTTGGTATCATCTGCAAACTTAACCAGCTTGTTACTTATATTCCTATCTAAATCATTTATATATATTAAAAATAGCAGCGGCCCTAGCACTGACCCCTGTGGAACACCACTCATAACATCGGCCAGTTCTGATGAGGTTCCTCGCACCATCACCCTCTGCTTCCTGTGTCTGAGCCAATTCTGCACCCATCTAAAAACATCACCCTGAATTCCCACTTCTTTTAACTTGATGCCCAACCTCTCATGTGGCACCTTATCAAATGCTTTCTGAAAGTCCAGATAAATAATATCATAAGCTCCACTTTGATCGTATCCTTTTGTTGCCTCCTCATAGAATTCCAACATGTTAGTAAAACACGACCTCCCCTTCTGAACCCATGCTGACTGTTCAGAATAACTCCTGTCCTTGTCATGTGTTGCTCAATCTTATCCTTAATAATTCCTTCCATTAATTTTCCTGTGATGCTTGTTAAGCTTACTGGCCTATAGTTGCTTGGATCTGCCCTGTCACCCTTTTTATATAATGGGATGATATTTGCCATTTTCCAGTCCTTTGGAATCTCTCCAGTGCACAGTGACTTCCTAAAAATGTGTGTCAAGGGTTTATATATGTACTCACTAGCCTCCTTAAGAACACGAGGATAAATATTATCTGGGCCTGGTGATTTGTTTGATTTTATCTTATTTAATCTGAGCAGCACTTCTCCCTCTACAATTTCCAAATCCCTCAGTACCTCCTTAGTAGTTGCGTTTACCTCTGGCAGGTTATCCACTTGCTCACTTGTAAACACCTCAGAAAAATGTAAGTTTAGGGCATCTGCTATTTCATTGTCTGTATCTTTTAATTCCCCTTTACTATTCCTGATGAACTTGACCTCCTCCTTAACTGTTCTTTTACTACTAAAATACTGAAAGAATCTCTTGGGGTCTTCTTTCGCCTTATCTGCTATATTCCTCTCCAACTGTCTTTTAGCCTCCCTGATATCCTTCTTAATGGTTGCCCTCATTTTCTCATACGCGCTAGGATTTTGAGCCCTTATTGCTTAATTTTGTCTTAAACAGCTATTTTAATTGCTCCTTTTTATCAATAACATGCAAATGACAAGAGAGAGCAGCATTTCTCCATTTAGCTTCTTTACATTTACACCTGTGTGTATTTATCTGCACTATTGGGTTTAATTAAATACTTGGAAGAAAAATGAAGAGAAAAAAGTGAAGGACTGAGAATTACTCGTCCATTTTAGCCTTCAAATCATTTGCATGATAGAAAGGGGAAGAAAATCTAGGATATGAGAATGACCTGACATAGCAGAGTTAATTTAATTTCATAGCTTGTTAGTGCTTTATTGGCAAGAATTGCTTTCTAATTAAGCAACCAGGTCAGAACAAAAACCTGCAGCCACTGTGGCTCTCCAGGACTGGGATTGAGGACCCCTGCCCTAGGCACTCTAACTGCGGCCCATCGACAAGGCCTGCCAGATACCTCACTTGTTGCCCACTTTTGTACAATGGTGTATGCAACACTCTAAATATTATATCGATTACTATATTGTTAGATTAAATCACGGTTATACTTAAATGATTTTCTGTTATCTGATTTTAAATCAAGATAAAGTTCATTTGAAACTTTTACAAAAATAGAAATTTGCTTTTATTCAATCTGATATAGTTCACGCGCTTGTTTTCAGTCGACTAGATTACTGTAACGCACTCCTCTCAGGACTACCCAAAAAGATATAAATCGTTTGCAACTAGTGCAGAATGCAGCTGCTAGAATCCTAACTAGGAAAAGAAAATCAGAACACATTTCTCCAGTTTTGATGTCACTACACTGGTTACCTGTGTCATTCAGAATTGACTTTAAAATTCTGCTTATGGTTTATAAAGCCTTAAATAATCTAGCCCCATCTTATATATCGGAATGTCTGACACCTTATATTCCAAATCGTAACCTCAGATCCTCAAATGAGTGTCTCCTTAGAATTCCAAGAACAAAACTTAAAAGAAGTGGTGAGGCGGCCTTCTGCTGTTATGCACCTAAAATCTGGAATAGCCTGCCAATAGGAATTCGCCAGGCTGATACAGTAGAGCACTTTAAAACACTGCTGAAAACACATTACTTTAACATGGCCTTTTATAACTTCATTTTAATCGTAATTTAACTTAATCCTGATACTCTGTATGTTCAATTCATCATAACAACTATTCATGGTGGCTCTAAAATCGGTACTGACCCCTACTCTCTTTTCTGTTTCTTTTTCCGGTTTCTTTGTGGTGGTGGCCTGCGCCACCTCCACCTACTCAAAGCTTCATGATGCTCCAACAATGATGGACGGATTAAAAGGAAGAAGTCTACGTGACCATCATCATCATCAAGCCCTTCCGTGAGAACCCTAAATCCAAAGAGGACTGTTTCATTTATGTTAGGTAGAATGCCCAGAGGGGACTGGGCGTCTCATGGTCTGGAATCCCTACAGATTTTATTTTTCTCCAGCCGTCTGGAGTTTTTGTTTTTCTGTCCCCTGGCCATTGAACCTTACTCTTATTCGATGTTAATGTTGATTTATTTTTTATAATTATGTCTTTCATTTTTCTATTCTTTAATATGTAAAGCACTTTGAGCTACTGTTTGTATGAAAATGTGCTATATAAATAAATGTTGTTGTTGTTGTAATGTCAGGCACAAAGCAAGAATTAGTCCAGGACAGAACACCAGACCCTCCACTTACTCATATGGAATCAGCTTGCAGTCACCAATTAGCCTAACATGCATGTCTTTGGGAGTGGAGAAGATAAACAGAACGTCCAAGAAAAACTCATTCATGCAATGGGAGAATATGCAAACTCCAAACAGATAGATCAGGCAAGGATTTAAACAGTACTGTAGTAATATGAATGATAAACACATCAGCATTCAAGTTCAAGCACTTTATTGCCATTGTGTAACAACAAAATTACTTTTTGTGACGCCCCAAGGTGCATTTAAAGAAAAGTCGAATAATTCCAAATATGTTGTATATAGTTTTAAGTGATCAAGTAACCAGAGCAAATTATTATTGCTCAAAGTACAGCAGCATAAATTGTTATTGCACCTGTTAATGAATAGTACATTACATATTATATATTGTATTACATTAGTATATTGCACATTACCAATATAGCTTATTGCACATGTTCAATTAAAAATGATCTCAGAATGAGGAGATTCAGGGTTCAGCAACTTTATGGAAGATGGGAAAAAGCTAATTTTTAGTCTGTTTGTACGTACATGGATTGACCTGACAGGAGGAGCTCAAACAAAAAATTTCCAGGATGAGTGTTATATGATACATATGATATGATAAATATACTAATAAAAAAGATAAGCACACAGATGAAAAATACAGTGAAGTACATTTCACAAAACTACATACATTTGACATTAATATTACTTGTTGTACCTGGATTGTTTCTGTGCCTGGCTGCTGCAGCAGTTTCACAGTTCTACCCCCTGCCATCCTTTGACCTCTCCCATCATGCCATGTAAGGCTGCCCCTGTCTGCAGGGAAGCTGATAGTTGATGTCTTCAGCTGAAACTGTGTGCTCCAAGACATTTCTGCAGAAGCTAAAGCTGGCAGCAGCTGGAAAAGCAGAAAAGAGAACTATGTTAGTAAACCTGTCGGAAAAGTCCGACAGAAAATTAACAGCTCTAAAATTGTGCTTCTGCATTGATTAAGAGGTGTGAAGGTAAAACTGAACCTTCATAACCTTCATCTCTTCACATTAAATAAATTATGGAAGAAATCAAAGTATTTTCTTTGTTATGTTGCACCAAAACAAACATGCTACCCAGACCACAAAAATCAACGCAATTAGGACTGAATCTCTATGCTCTTGATTTGGACCAACTAGTCTTAAAATTTACTTTGAGATGTGTGTGGAGTCAACACTTGTTTCTAAAGGGAATACTGCTTCCTCACAGTGGAAGATATTATAAAAAACTGACTGACACAGTGATAATATTTAAAGAAAGAAAGACTCCACAGCAATCGAAAGTAAAATATTTTTCTCAGACATAAAAATACAACAAAACTGAGATGTAAGCTTTCCTTTTTCAATTTTGAATGTGTTGTTAAACTGAAATGCACAAAAGCGGATGGTGGGTTGTTAAGTGACTCTGAAAGCAGCACATAAAGGAAGCAGCCTGGGGAGTTGGGGTCGCATGGGGGATATTAATGGGTTAATTGTTTAGGGTAATGCAAATGAAGTAATTGTATTAGTTAATTAGGTAATTGGTTTTGCAAATTGGACCATGCCCTTTATTAAGAGGAGTGTGACACTGATTAATTATTAAAGACAAGGCATTAGGCTGACAGAGCTCAGCTTTATCATCACCCAGGCTACTAAAAGTAAACAGACACTGCTGTTCCAGTCTACTTCTTCAGTCTTAGCATAAAGGTGGGAAAGCAAATTGCCAGCCGTTTGTAATCATAAGTTTATCAGACTTAAACATCACTATAGAATATCACTGGATGGTGCTTTGTCTTTTGCTTTCATAAATGGTGGAGCCGACTGCTCTGTTTTGTTGCTAAATGTGGATTGGATAATTTGACCAAAATGCCCATTATTTCTTGTCCTTATCATGATGATAGATCTGTTTTTTGAGCAAATGTGGTGTCCCCATTGGCAAATCTCTACTAGACTGAATAACCAAGTCAAATAAATAAATAATATTGTATACTTTAAAACATGCTCCAAATTTTAATTTTTGGCATAGCCAGATATAGACTTTGACTTCAAGATAACAGCAACTCAGGAAATGTACATGATTTCTTAATCAGTTGTCCAAGTATATCAGTGACTGTTTTGTTGTTCACTACGTGTAACTTACAGTTAATGAAGTTGTATGAGCCACTATTGCCCTAGGCCAGGGGTCCTCAATCACGGTCCTGGAGAGCCGCAGTGGCTGCAGGTTTTTGCTCCAACCCAGTTGCTTAATAAAAAGTACTTATTGCTAAAGTAACACTTCTGCTTCACTTTAGTGATTTTGAGCCCTTATTGCTTAATTTTGTCTTAAACAGCTATTTTAATTGCTCCTTTTTATCAATAACATGCAAATGACAAGAGAGAGCAGCATTTCTCCATTTAGCTTCTTTACATTTACACCTGTGTGTATTTATCTGCACTATTGGGTTTAATTAAATACTTGGAAGAAAAATGAAGAGAAAAAAGTGAAGGACTGAGAATTACTCGTCCATTTTAGCCTTCAAATCATTTGCATGATAGAAAGGGGAAGAAAATCTAGGATATGAGAATGACCTGACATAGCAGAGTTAATTTAATTTCATAGCTTGTTAGTGCTTTATTGGCAAGAATTGCTTTCTAATTAAGCAACCAGGTCAGAACAAAAACCTGCAGCCACTGTGGCTCTCCAGGACTGGGATTGAGGACCCCTGCCCTAGGCACTCTAACTGCGGCCCATCGACAAGGCCTGCCAGATACCTCACTTGTTGCCCACTTTTGTACAATGGTGTATGCAACACTCTAAATATTATATCGATTACTATATTGTTAGATTATAATTATCCTTTCTATTTTACTCCTTTAAATGATTTTCTTTTTCTGTTATTTGTATTGTTACTGAAAGAACAAATGTTCATTTCAAGAACTGATAAAACAAAGTTGAAATTTCTGTCATATGTTAGTTTTTCCCAATCTACCTAGATTTCGTCGATTTACCACTTAAACTCAGAACAATTGGTTAAAGAAAACTTCCACTGCACTGTGCTTTTACTATATTCAACATCTAGCTATTGACAGATGAGAAATGCAAAGAAGGTCATAAAAACACCCAAAGATTTGATCACATTGTCGAAGTTTACAGTAGTGCTAGCTGCCTTGACACCATGAATCTAAACTATTAGTGAACAGAGTTCAAAGAGGAAACCAACATGAACATGAACAAACAAGAAAATTCTACACAGAAGGCATGCATCCCAGAAATCAAAGCATTGAGCAAGGTTTTAAGAAAGCAGTAATGAAGTACTGTATACACCTTCAACATATCACCAATAAATGTAAGTAACAGAGGATTAACTAAATGTTATCAAAGTATTATAGTAAAGTAGTTCAGAGAAAATATTTGTTTGGAGATAGAAAAGTGGAGCATTTGGCACTGTCCCTTTACACCTGTTGAGAACCAGGCTGAGCTCCTGGCCCAGTCACTGTCTAAGTGGATTTATCACACTCTTCACAAGTGTGGAGGTTTTTTCTTTTGGTTACTAAATCAGCCCAGTGCAAGCACTGATGTGTGCACAAGTGATGGTCAATTTTTGTCTGGTGCCTGGTCCTGCACCCTGCAACCCGAAAGAGTATTCAGATAGCGGATTGATGGAGATACACAGCTTTCACTGCATATTCTATAGTAATGCAATAATAGGTTTACACAACAAAATTGTCCACAAAGCTGCATTAGATTTACAATCAGAATGACAGATGCTTCTCATGAAAATCAGCAGAAAGTATCCTGCTGTAATGTATCACCATCATTTTTGGAACAAAAAAATCATTTTTTATAATTAGCATTTGGAAAGACTGAAACTAGATAAAAGGTAGTAGTTTTGCTAAGCTGATGTTTCTCATTTGTGTTATATGTGTACAGATTTTGCATTCCAGATCAGTGATCTTGTTTCAAATAAAATGATTTGTTATTAGAACTTTACCACTATTTATAATCAAGACGGGCCGGTTGGATTTATTAAATAGAGCATTTGTGCAGAGTTATCATTTAACCTTACTTTTCATTTCCTTAATTTTAAATTTACTGTAAAAGTAGAGCAGGGCACAAATTAAAAAAGAGGCAACACAGCATTCATCCTACATACACATGTATGATTACTGATAAGTAGCTGTCAGATGATTCCTCCCTTGTTTCAATGTGTGAATGAGCAGCACAAGATGGAACCGAGGAACGTTATCTCTTGCTCTTTGTTATAGTTGAGAAAGTTGATCTGCCGAAAGTGTAGCCGTAAAGCATATCCGCTTTTCATTCCTCCGTATAGATGAGCTAATTAGTCTGACAGAGGGGTAGCTGGGAGGCATATTTTGCTGCATTTCTCACATAGCTCACCTGGCCACAATGTAATAGGAAAGCATTTTCTTTCCAATTGCCCTAAAGATGCTGATAGCCAGTTGTGTCGGTGTGGAGATGGGAGGAGAGATTTTGCTTATTTTTCCTACAGCTCAATATTTCCATCTGGCCAAATGGAACCAGTAGGCATGTCCTCTTCTGTACACCCTAGAGCTGAGCCGCTGAGCCTGGCCAAGGTGTAATGAGAAGATGTCTTACCTTCTGTTTCAGTATACTGTACAGCTGAACAGTCAGATCTTGCATGCATTATAAATGAAATCTCCTTTCTGGTTTGCTCCCTCTGTAACTAAGCAGTTTAGTGTGTCCTGCATGTCTAGGTCACACTGAGCCAACCACAAATGCCAAGAAGTATGTGTAAAAAATAGCTTTGGATTATTTGAAACGTTGCCTTGGCAATGTGGGCATCGTTTAAAACCTTTTATAATGATAAAAACCTAGTAAATAATATTTTTATACATAATGAAATGAACCTCTGACTTGGTTTGCAACAATTAGAGCTGCAGTCTTACATCCAAAGAGACCCGGGTTCAAAAGCTAACTTCATCACTGTCTCCTCAATTTCCCCACATCTGTATGAATTTCATCACAGTGTTCCAAGTTTCCTGTTATATCCCAAAGACAGGCAGACTACTTTAATTGTTGAATCTAATTTGCCAGCCATGGATCACACACTCTCCATGGGCTCACCACCTATGGGAGGGGCCAAGGAGGTTGGGTGCAGTGTGAGTTGGGTGGTGGCCGAAGGCGGGGACCTTGGCGGTCTGATCCTCGGCTACAGAAACTGGCTCTTGGGACGTGGAATGTCACCTCTCTGAAGGGGAAAGAGCCTGAGCTAGTGCGCGAGGTCGAGAGGTTCGGCTAGATATAGTCGGACTCACCTCGACGCACAGCTTGGACTCTGGAACCAATCTCCTTGAGAGGGGCTGGACTCTCTACCACTCTGGAGTTGCCCCCGGTGAGAGGCGCCGAGCAGGTGTGGGCATACTTATTGCCCCCCGACTTGGAGCCTGTGCATTGGGGTTTACCCGGTGGGCGAGGGTGGCCTCCCTCCGCCTCGGGAGGGTCCTGACTGTTGTTTGTGCGTATGCGGAGTCTCTGGAGGGGTTGCTAGAGGGCATACCTTCTGGGGATTCCCTCGTTTTGCTGGGAGACTTCAATGCTCACGTGGGCAATGACAGTGAGACCTGGAAGGGCGTGATTGGGAGGAATGGCCCCAGATCTGAACCTGAGCGGTGTTTTGTTATTGGACTTCTGTGCTCGTCACGGATTGTCCATAACGAACACCATGTTCAAGCATAAGGGTGTTCATATGTGCACTTGGCACCAGGACACCCTAGGCCTCAGGTCGATGATCGACTTTGTGGTCGTGTCGCCGGACTTGCGCCATATGTCTTGGACACTCGGGTGAAGAGAGGGGCGGAGCTGTCAACTGATCACCACCTGGTGGTGAGTTGGCTTCGATGGTGGGGAAGATGCGGTCAGACCTGGTAGGCCCAAGCGTGTTGTGAGGGTCTGCTGGGAACGGCTGGCAGAGTCCCCTGTCAGAAGTAGCTTCAACTCCCACCTCCGGCAGAACTTCAACCACGTCCCGAGGGAGGTGGGGACATTGAGTCTGAATGGGCCATGTTCCGTGCCTCTATTGTTGAGGCGGCTGACCGGAGCTGTGGCCGCAAGGTGGTGGTGCCTGTCGTGGCGGCAATCCCGAACCCGTTGGTGGACACCAGCGTGAGGATGCCGTCAAGCTGAAGAAGGAGTCCTATAGGACTTTTTGTCCTGTGGGTCTCTGGAGGCAGCTGATAGGTACCGGCAGGCCAAGCGGAACGCGGCTTTGGTTGTTGCTGAGGCAAAAACTCGGGCATGGGAGGAGTTTGGAGGCCATGGAGAGCGACTTTGGATGGCTTCGAGGAGATTCTGGTCCACCGTCCGGCATCTCAGGAGGGAAGCAGTGCAGTGTCAACACCGTATATGGTGGGGATGGTGCGCTGCTGACCTCGACTTCGACGTTGTGGTCGGTGGGAGGAGTACTTGAAGACCTCCTCAATCCCACTAACATGCCTTCCAATGAGGAAGCAGAGCCTGGGGACTCTGAGGTGGGCTCTCCCATCTCTGGGACTGAAGTCACCGAGGTGGTCAAAAACTCCTTGGTGGCAGGGCCCCGGGTGGATGAGATCGCCGGAGTTCCTTAAGGCTCTGGATGTTGTAGGACTGTCTTGGTTGACACGTCTCTGCAACATCGCATGGACATCGGGACAGTGCCTCTGGATTGGCAGACCGGGGTGGTGGTCCCCTCTTTAAAAGGGGACGGAGGGTGTGTTCCAACTATAGAGGATCACACTCCTCAGCCTCCCTGGGAAAAGTCTATTCGGGGGTTCTGGAGAGGAGGGTCCGTGGGATAGTCGAACCTCGGATTCAGGAGGAACAGTGTGGTTTTCGTCCTGGTCGCGGAACAGTGGACCAGCTCTTCACCCTTAGCAGAGTCCTGGAGGGTGCATGGGAGTTTGCCCGACCGGTCTACATGTGTTTTGTGGACTTGGAAAAGGCATTCGACCGTGTCCCTCGGGAATCCTGTGGGGTGCTCGGGAATATGGGGTACGGACCCCTGATAAGAGCTGTTGGTCTCTGTACAACCGTGTCAGAGCTTGGTCCGCATTGCCGCAGTAAGTCGAGCCTGTTTTCAGTGAGAGTTGGACTCCGCCAGGGCTGCCCTTTGTCACCGATTCTGTTCATAACTTTTATGGACAGAATTTCTAAGCGCAACCAGGGTGTTGAAGGGGTCGGTTTGGTGGACTCAGGATTGGGTCACTGCTTTTGCAGATGATGTTGTCCTGTTTGCTTCATCAGGCCGTGATCTTCAGCTCTCTCTGGATCGGTTCGCAGCTGAGTGTGAAGCGGCTGGGATGAGAATCAGCACCTCCAAATCCAAGAGCATGGTCCTCAGCCGGAAAAGTGTGGACTGCCCTCTCAGGGTTGGGGAGAGATCCTGCCTCAAGTGGAGGAGTTCAAGTATCTCGGGTCTTGTTCACGAGTGAGGGAAGAATGGAGCGTGAGCTCGACAGGCGGATCGGTGCGGCATCTGGAGTGATGCGGGCTCTGCATCGGTCTGTCATGGTGAAAAAGGAGCTGAGCCGTAAGGCAAAGCTCTCAATTTACCAGTCGATCTACGCTCCTACCCTCACCTATGGTCATGAGCTATGGGTAGTGACCGAAAGAACGAGATCGCGAATACAAGCGGCTGAAATGAGTTTCCTCCGCAGGGTGTCTGGGCTTTCCCTTAAAGATAGGGTGAGAAGCTCAGTCATCCGGGAGGGGCTCAGAGTAGAGCCGCTGCTCCTCCGCATCGAGAGGAGTCAGATGAGGTGGCTCGGGCATCTGATCAGGATGCCTCCTGGACGCCTCCCTGGTGAGGTGTTCCGGGCACGTCCAACCGGGAGGAGGCCCCGGGGAAGACCCAGGACACGCTGGAGGGACTATGTCTCCCGGCTGGCCTGGGAACGCCTTAGGATTCTCCCGGAAGAGCTGGAAGAAGTGGCCGGGGAGAGGGAAGTCTGGGCCTCTCTGCTTAAGCTGCTGCCCCCGCGACCCGATCTCGGATAAGCGGAAGAGGATGGATGGATGGATGGATCACACAACAGATAAGAGTGTAGGTGTGTGCATGTCAGTAACACTGTTCTGTGTAAACACCTGGCATATCCGCACAGCCGTCAAGTCGTAAAAAAGTCTGTAAAAGAGTATGAAGGTTCAGATAATATACAGAAATGAGAATGTATGCATGTGAAGAAATGTGCCCTGCAGTGAGCTAGCACTTTTTCAATTTTTGATAACCACTATACCCTAGATACTGCCACAATAGACTCAGTTCCCTATGACTTTACAAAAAGCAGATTCATACAACAGATTGTGGGTGTGTCATCACTGTGACCTGTAATGGAGAGCTGCCCCCTGTGACAGCAGGATCCAATAACAGTTGAAGTATGGCTGTGTGAATGGGTGTTCCCTGCAGTGGACTGGCAACTTGTCCATGATTGGTGTCTACCTTGTGCCAACTACTTTTGGGTTTGAGTTGGTTCCTCACTACCCTGTAAAGGAATGAGCAGGCCAAGACAAGAAAAGGTGCCTGACTGAGCAAATGGGTATGCTCTTTAATGTATGGTCAACTGCTAGGATATGCTTCTCTTCCTGAGGACCCTGTTAAGGAATAAGCAGGTTTGGAAAATGAATGGAATAAAACAACCACCACAGTCACTCTGGGGTATCACTATGCAGTCTCTACAGAAAGTCACACACTGTAAAGAAAGCAAAAAAACAGACAACTGAATTACAATAGTGAAAATATTAGAAAATCAATTTCCCTTCTACCACACTTCTTAAGATTTTAAGGCCTAATAAAATAAGGACACCACCATATATTTGAAATATTAATTAATCAGTCATTTTATTCAAACAGACCTTGACAAGCACACACATTCTATATTAGATATGCCAATATGAATCCAGGTAATAGTGTGTTGTGTATGTGAGCCGATATTCAATTTAATAAACATGTCTCTAAAAAGGCTGCATTATAAAAAAAAAGGGGGCTGCTTTTAGGAAACTGACAGATTTTAATTACACGTCAATGTTCTTCTGCTGTAATTAGTGTCTTTTGGTATGGAGTCACCTACATGTGTGATTAACCAGAGCTGCCAGAAATATCAAAGGTATTTTAATTGGCTGAATCTAATGGGATATACAGTAACCTTCCAAGTGAGGTCTTCCTCATTTACACACTTTCACTAAAGGCTGTCTAGAACATGCATGAGCGAATCTTGCTTACATTGATTCCATGTTAGTCTTGGTTATGTAGGGCTGGCAAGTTGCAGAAAGAATGATGGCCCATATTTTTTGAATAATCAATAGCAATTCAAATTCTGTCATGATGCAAACAAATGCAGAGACAACACCACACGAGTACTCTACATGCATACTCAGTGCTATACAGGCAAAGAATTAAACATACAGCAATATTCTGCTGAAAAAGAACAGTATTTCAGACTTCACATACATTTCTTAATTAAGCAATGACTAAATGTCAGGCACAGCACAAGCAGGACCTGTTTCAGATAACACTTTCACATAGGTAAGTCAGATGATTTCAGCATTTGAAAGTATAAATATTGCATTTAAGTACATTCAACAACATCTTTTCACTCACCACGTTCAAGGTCTGTCCAAGCAGCATCCAACACAAAGCAGGAAACAATCCTGCATGGGGTGCCAGCACTTGGCAGGCCCATCCATGCACACACCCACACTTACTGTTATGAGTCCAATTAACCTAATATCCATGTCTTGTGAACATGGCACAATGAGAAGTGAGCTATAACATTTAGAAATTTAGTAAGATGAACAGATAAAGTATAGTAATGGGGAAAACAAATGTCTCCCAGACAGAGGTACAGGATGATGTTTTCAGAAGGGCGTGGAACTAACATAAAGTATATTTATAAATTATTATTAAGAGCAGGCAGATATTGAAGAAATGTATTTGAGTAACATCTGTTTTAATTACATACAGTACCACATAATTTATAGTGTCATGTTTTATGCAAACTTGTTAGAGAGAGAATTCACTCAAAATACAGCATGTGCAACATCTTGTTTTGCTCTTCTGTGCTCCCAGATGAACACTGAAGAAATAGGGAATTTAAGCAGTACAAGATGATAGACAGAGGATGGTCACACCTCTCCAATATACTGTACTTTGGTCAAATTGATTAACTCAACCACAAAAATAAATTGTACAGCAGTATATCAGCTATGTCTAACAGATACTGGGAATTAAACAGGTAGGAGGAGGAGCACCCTTGTAGGATACACCTTGGCCAGCCAGCCCTTAAAACAGAAGAGGAAGCTGCTCCCCACTACACTTTGGACAGAATGAGAAAATAATTTATACAGAGTTATGACAGGAGAAGAAACTTTCTAGTTACTACACATTTCAGTGATATCTGTCAGATGAGATATACAAATGAGAGCTACTGTACACCCCTACATCAGGCATAGCTGGGATAACTGATGGGTAAAAAGCTTCTCACTAAAATGTAACCTATACATACAAACTTATCTTACAATTAGGATTAGGGACAGAGAGTGTACATTTCCAGCTCAACCATGAGAATACCACAGTGCACAGTACCTCATGTCACTTTTGATCTACATTCCCTATGAGAGTCATTATTTAAACATGACAGGCTAGACACACCAGGCAACATAACCCTTAGGAATTTTTTTACAGGTTCTCCTGAAAACTTCCTTCCATAGCTTGTTCCTCTCCTGAAGAAAAAGAAGAAGCAGTTGAGCTCCTCACTGTATCATAGAGAGTGAGACCATCACCCCTGCACAAGAATATCATATGCCACACTGTGTCCCACTCTTGGCTATCATTCAGTTACAACCCACAATTCAGAAACATCTGCATTTAACACTATATGACCTTGTTAATGACATACTGTGTTTAAAACAGACCATGTTGAAACTTTCAAGTTTGTGTCTAAACCATAAACAAAGAAACCAAATGTATTTTTCTATATTAATATTTTGATTCTACCACTTTATTGGATTATCATACTTCAAAACAATTCCTTTGTAAGCAGATCAAGTGATTTACACTAAGGGCAATCTGTCATTGCTAGAGCAGACTTGATTAATTTTGAGATCAACTCAGTGGGACTGGGGTTTCTAATTAAGATGCACTATGAATGCCTCTACAATAAGGTTTTCACTGCTGTCATTTAAGAAATCAATTCATCTTCACTTGTATAAAGCAAATGGTCACCTAGCAATGAGATGTAAATTTCCAAGAGTTTCCTATACTCAAAGAGGCAATTTAAATAAACAGGCAAATAAGAAATGAATTACTGTTTTGTTGTGGTTATTTTTCACATCTCCTTCACCCACTGTAGTATAGCAATGTTCCCTTAAGCTGTGTTTGCAAAACTAGTTTTATTTGTCCAAGTTCAGAATTTTTTGGGATATTCAAAGCAGATCTGTTGTCTTCACTGCTAAGTAAATTGAAAAAAAAATAATATATAAGAATTGAAAATAAAATCCATATTAAAGTCTAATAACTCCCAATTCTTAGACTGCAACTCGTACAGAACCTCTAATATTTCTTCCCACATATCTCTCTGTGCATCATTAATTGGTACATTTCTTTTAAATTAATCACAAATCTGTATGAAGTGTTTGACAGTAAAGATTGGTGAAGCTACATTGGAGGCCATTTTTTATTCCACTTGAGGGGAAATGGCTTTGTGCAAGCAAAGCAAAATGGGTGCTACCAAAACATTGTTATAAAATAACAATTTTGAGGAAATATCTGCTGACATGGCTATAAGTGCTGTAAGCACTGAAAAAAAAAATCAAGGAGAATTCTGTCATAATATTGCCAAAGGCTTGATATACTGCCATTCAATTAAACACTATGTGCAGTAAGTATGTGGCTGCCATCTCCGATTGTACAAAAAAATATTCAAAACTATCAGCCCAGCCATCCTTCCACTTTATCCAGTTCAGGGTAGCAGAGATATGAACCCTTCCTGGATGCAACACTAGTCCACCATCCAGTACATCCATTACATGGAGTAGCCATCAATATATATATTATCTTTGGGATCTAACAGGAAAACCATAGTATCTCGAGAAAAGTGCACACCAGCGCAGAGAGAATGTGCAATGTATACACTATGATTCAGCTGGGACTTAAATTCATCCTTCTGCAACTGTGCTATTCACTGCATCAACATTTTGGAAATCAGCATAAGATGACAGCACAAAAATTCTTACTATTGTTCATTATAATTATTTTGTAGAAAAGAATACAGTTTAACGGTGGTGGGCTGCCGCCCTGCCCGGGGTTTGTTTCCTCCCTTGTGCCCTGTGTTGGCTGGGATTGGCTCCAGCAGACCCCTGTGACCCTGTAGTTAGGATATAGATGGTTGGATAATGGATAGATGAATGAATATAAGAGATGCCCCTTCGGTCTCACCTTATAAATCCCGGCTGAAGACTCACTACTTCAGTTTAGTATATCCTGACTAGAGCTGCTAATTAACTGTACAGACAGCATCTCTGTTGTTAGTCATTAGCACTAAAACATAAGCAACATGAGAGTTATAATTGGATACTAACCCTCACCTATTCTGTTTCTTTTCTCGGTACTCAAATGTGGTACTTGGTGACACGGCCCACCTGCTGATGGAGGATCACAGGAATCATGGGAAAGAGGGGTCCTTTCATCAGATTGGCTGGCCCAGTGCTGTTTCAGCTGTGGAATAGCCAAATGGGGGAGGCTGCTTGATGGATGAGGTCTCCAGGACTCTAAACAAATCCAAATCATATTATGTGATATCATCTGTTAAATTCTACTCCGTACTTCTAAAATTTTTATTTTTATACTGTATTGAGGATTTGTTCTGTTCTGTGTATTGTATTGTATTGACCCCCTTCCTTTTGACACCCACTGCACACCCAACCTACCTGGAAAGGGGTCTCTCTTTGAACTGCCTTTCCCGAGGTTTATTCCATTTTTTCTCTACAAGGGTTTTTTTTCTTTGGGAGTTTTTTCTTGTTTTCTTAGACAGTCAAGGCCAGGTGGCTGTCAAGAGGCAGGGCCTGTTAAGGTCCATTGTGGCACTTCTTGTGTGATTTTGGGCTATACAAAAATAAATTGTATTGTATTGTATTGTATGAATACAGTTTATTTTTTGTTTTTCACAGAATCAGTAAAAATGTCAATTTCTTTTAAACACATCTTAGAGACTTGTCTTCATCTAAACTTACCTATAGTCTCCATAAAGCAGTTCATGTGCCAAGATGTTATAACCCTCAAAACATCCTTCCGTGAACTAATAAACTCATAACATAATATTCCATTCTCAAACCTGCAACTGGTGCAAAAGAAGAAACAGCCCTAGACAATGTGAGAGGCCATCACAAACCTTGATCCACTTATGTTTTTGTGTATTCTTAGCTGCTACTTAGCATCTGTGGCAAGGATTGGAACAGAAGTACAGTATATGCTTCCAGATCAATAATCAAATTATCTAATCATTTTATAATGTGTAAAAGATTCTATTTGGCAAAATATTGTCGGGTGGCTCTTGGAAGCCTCTCACCTGTTGTGTCCCTAAAGGAAGTTTGACATTACATAATATGATAACAAGAGGTACCGGAGCTGGTCCCAGCAGTCCTGGGTGTATGGCAGGAAAGAGCACTAAACAGGGTGCCAGTTCACTTTCCTATGTATAAAAAGTTTTCAGACCTGCTTAGCTCAATTCAAAGGGACTGGAGTATTCAGGAAATGTCCATGGACAAAATGGCAGTCCATCACAGTTGGACTAGCACTCTGCAGAAACCAAGGAATGAACAACTACCCATTGGATCTTTAATAGGAAGGATTCAGGAGATAGACAAGCTACATTTGATCAGTTCAAATAAAGATTGATAAATTTGGCAACTCAGATATCCTCCACTAGACCCAACACTAGATGTCAGATTACCTCTATCAGGTAACATGTGCTATTCATTTATTCACTCATTCATTGACTCCTCACTTCTCCAACTGCTAATGAAGCTTATCAAATAAATTTGCAATAAAATTTTCAAAAGAGCTTATTCCAATTGAAGGTTGTCTGCATCTTATAATAATATATTTATGTTTTTTATCTTTTTCTTTTGGCTGCTCCTGTTAGGGGTTGCCACAGCGGATCGTCTTCTTCCATATCTTTCTGTCCTCTGCATCTTTTTCTGTTACACCATCCCCTGCATGTCCTCTCTCACCACACCCATAAACCTTCTCTTAGGCCTTCCTCTTTTTCTCTTACCTGGTAGCTATATCCTTAGCATCCTTCTCCCAATATTCTCAGCATCTCTCCTCTGCACATGTCCAAACCAATGCAATCTTGCCTCTCTGACTTTGTCTCCCAATCGTCCAACTTGAGCTGAGCCTCTAATGTACTCATTTCTAATCCTGTCCATCCTTGTCACACCCAATGCAAATCTTAGCATCTTTAACTCTGCCACCTCTAGCTGTGTCTCCTGCTTTCTGTTCAGTGCTACAGTCTCCAATCTATAACACAGCTGGTCTCACTACCGTCCTGTAGACCTTCCCTTTCACTCTTGATATCAGTCTCTCACAAATCACTCCTGACACTATTTTCCACCCTGCCAGCACTCTCTTTTTCACCTCTCTTCCACAATCCCCATAACTCTGTACTGTTGATCACAAGTATTTAAACTCATCCACCTTCGCCAACTCTACTCCTTGCATCCTCACCATTCCACTGACCTCCCTCTTATTTACAGACATGTATTCTATCTTGTTCCTATAGACCTTCCTTCCTCTCCCCTCTAGAGCACATCTCCACCTCTCTAGGGTCTCCTCAACTCCCTCCCTACTATCGCTACAGATCACAATGTCATCAGCAAAAATCATAGTCCACAGGGACTCCTGTCTAATCTCGTCTGTCAACCTGTCCATCACCATTGCAAATAAGACAGGGCTCAGAGCTGATCCCTGATGTAATCCCACCTCCACATTGAATGCATCCGTCACTCCTACCTACTGTATATTGCCTTAAATTATGGGATGTTAGCAGGCCTTAATTACACCAGGACCATGAATACTAAGAAATTCCAATTGTTGCAGAAGTTTACTTAATGCTTAATTTTTTTGTTTCCCTCTTCTCTACTGGCATGAAGCTGACCATTGTTTTTATTTTTTAATTTAGGATTAAATGATAGATATCATTTTTTGAATCTAAGTCAGATATACATAAATAATACAAATAATGCACTAAAGTCCAATTAGTAAAAAAAAATAAACCTATCCATAATATATTTAAATTTAACATGTTAACTGTGAAAGATATTGTCTGGCCTGAGGATATTTTGATGACAGTTGGATTAAAAAAAAAAGTATAACATATAATTCTCCATGGAGCACCACACAGAATTACCTTTTGGAGTTGATTTTTTATTAATTTGTTTCTGATTGAGTACTATACCATAGTAATGTTCCACTTTAAAAAAAATGTAAAAATTTACACAAAAAGAAAATCACCTTTTGGCTGAAGGCACACTGGAGATTGGTCAGGTTATCACTGTTTATGATGGCCAGTAGCTTAGCCAACATCCTTTTCTCTGCCCAGGTTTGTCCTCAGAGCAGAGTCAATCTTGTTGATTAAGGAAGTTTGCATGTTCTGTTCTTATTCTACTGCCTCAATATGCAACTTCATAAAACAAAACACTTACAACCACAGCCTAATAAACACATTAATGTTCTGTTGCTGGCTCTGGTGCCAAAGACACGATCCTGAAATGGATTAAGATGGTCTGACAGTGGATAGATAAACTGCAATATATACTAACCTTGTCATCTGGCACAGGTAAAAGATGTCTGCCAAATATACAGTACAATAACAGTAAGTGAGCATGATCATTTGTGTATAGGCTCTGTCATGGCCTTTTTCCTAAAAGGCTGGATGACCTGCGTACCATATATAAAAACTATATGAAAATTAGGCTTATTAATATTCAAAGAGAAGGCACTCAAGAAGTCCAAGTAGGCCTAACTACAAAAAGCTCAAGGTGACAAAAAACTTATTTTTTAGTCATTGTTAATATAAATCTGTTTTTCATTGATTCATTTACTGAAGCTACTATTTTTCAGGGAGAAGCCTATATCATTAGCACCAGGAGTGACCCTGGATGTTGCATCTGCCTATTTTGCCTAGCAAAGATTCATACTCAATTAAAAAGCCTGTTGGACAATGTACAGCTTCTATCTTTGAAATGTTTTTCTTGCATCTTTAGTCATTCATACTGCAACTTAATTACTTATATCGCCATTATTTTATTTTCTAATTGACTCCCCTGTACTTTACCTGATTTTAATATGTTGTTTACCATTTCTTGCTGTCTGCCTGCTCCTTTATACTTGGGGACATATGCATTTTAATCATATGGGCCATTCTAGAGAATATTCCTTCATTTTAAGCATTTTGCATTGAACTATGTTAGCATAACTTTGAACTTTACTGAACAGCACCTTGGGATGGTGTGCGCTACAAAAAACAACACTACATAAAGTCAGGTGTGATAGAAACACAGGCTTACTCATACCAAACTAATTAACTTACAAGTATTTGGATTTAATCACATTAAATCATAAAGCATAAAATATGTAAGATGTGCTGTTGCGATATTTGTTCAAGCCAATTAATGGACAGATCCCATTTTAGCAGCACACACAGCCAAGAACTACAGTATATAACTGTACGTCCTTGGAAGTGCCAGCTTTATTAGTGTCATCTTTTTTTGACGATCGTCTTCTCTTTCATTACCTTGAAGGTGACAGTCAAGCAGTCATGTGTTCACATCTACAGCTGAGCCGCTAGCTGAATGATTGTCGCCCAGGGATGAAAGGTGGGGATCTTTTCATATCAGTGAACAGTACCTAGTGATCTGGAAAAGGAAACCTGAGAATGCCTCTACTTGCTTTCGTACTGTATGTGTCTGAAACTGCTGCCTGCCATGGCAATGAAACATACAATCAATCTCTGAGGGTGTCTGCTTTTGAACAACTGTCTGTCTAAATAAAAAAGGGCCAATCAAATTAACTCAGAGAAATGACACATAGAGAAGCATGTTCATCTGAAATATGAGACTGCTTTTCTAATTTGTATTGTAAGATCTACACATTCTCTTGTACACTTCAGATTTTCATAAACTCTCAGAAGCCATAAGGTGAGCCAGATTATGGGGAGTAAGATCTTATTTTGGTAGCACTGGGTGCATGGCATAAACCAGGCCTGGACAGGCTCCATTACAACACAGGCCAATTTACAATTTACAGTTAACCCAGTATGCACATCCGTGGTAGAAAAACTGGAGTACTTGTAGAAAACCGCTCTCAAGCACAGGAAGTCCAGATGTCCAGATTCCATAAAGAAAGCAACTGCACACAGGATTTTAACGTAGGAATTCTGGAGGTACAGGCACTTTTCTTTTTTTTGGTCATCCAATTTTTATTAAGTTAATATGCAAATAGTAAATAAAAAAGCAAGAAACCATTAATACAATATAAATATACACAAACCAAAGCACCCACCCCCAATAACCCCACCCCATAGTTCTAAATAGCAGAAATTAATCATGGAGGACAGCAGGCATGCTTACAGATAGGAAAAACTATGTGGAAATTAAGTAAAGCTCCCATCCAAGTGAGGCCAAGCAACTTGTATATACGATTGCCACTTAAAAATAATTGAGCCGGTCACACCATTAGTTTCAACAGCAGACAGTTCAAGAAGCATAAGGTGATAGAAAGAGGATAGAGAGTCAGGAGACTGCAAGTTAAAGCTCGGGCTAACATTGTAGTGATTGCACCCAAACTGAGTAATCTCTAGCGGAAAAAGGAAAGAGAAAGATCCAAGAGAAAGAAAACTTGACGAGTAAATGGAATATTATAAGAGATGACAGAAGAAAAGAAATCTACAACATAGCTCGTCAAAAGGCTGAAACTTTAGGACATTCCCAGTACTCATATAAAAAAAATATATGAGAGGGTTTAGAAGAGCAAACAGAACAAAATGATTATAAGAAAGGCTTATAGAAAACTGTTTACTAGGAGTGATATACAGGCACTGCATAAATTTGAATTCTGTGCGCTGATGAGTGGGATTTGTGGAGGCAATAGTGATGTACTTAAAAATCACGTCTCAACCAAGATGAGCAGACAGTGAAAGACCAAATTCCTAAACTGACTGTATGGGCAATAACTTGATGTCAGTCTTATATAAAATGGCATAAGTAGCATAGACAGGTTTCATTTGAGTGGACAGAGAATGTGAAGAAGTTAAAAAACGGTGAGAGGAAAACAGTGAAATACCGTAAGTCCTGATAACAGACCGGAGACGCCTGACCCCAGTAGAAAGTGAGCGAGGGCTACTGGGCCATGTCCTGGCGTGACTAAAGAAGTTAATCCAGAAAAAGTGGCAGAAGAAGAAGACAGGGAAGAGTAAAGAAAACGGGACTGGGAAAGGAAGTGAGGAGGCAGATTTGATAGAAAGGAGGAAAGTGGGAGTGTTGTGTGTGCAAGGGAAATAAAGAAAGAGAATTGGGAGGAGACATTACGTTGTTGTACAGTGGAGCAAATGAGCAAGAGAAAAATGGTGTGAAGTTCAACTATTAAGTAGATATAAGCAGGTCTATTGAAACCATAAAAATGAAGAAATGAGTTTAAAAGTTGGTTCAGTGAAGAATTATTCTTGCAGTCTTTCCCAGGAGCTGCCAGTTTAGTTGTAGGTAAATATTTCAACAGTGTATTTTTAAATGGCATACATCTAGAGTTGGTTTCTGGCTTGTGTCCAGTGCTGCTGGGATAGGTCTTCCCTCCATTTCCCTGAATTGTATTAAGCATGTCTGTCTACAATCCAGTTGTACTGTGACTGACATCAATGTGAACTCGTTTAAGTTTCTTCTACTAATTAAGCATACTCAGTGTCATAAATCAGATAACATAAACTACCTTGTTTAAGTAACTTAATTCTTATTTTATCACACCGTTCAAGGTCAACTTGAAACATCCTAAAATGATTTATATTTTTACAGGCAAGGCTAAATGACTTTCTTCCTGCCATGCCATAGTTTCAGGTCTAGTTCTTACACCCTAGATCACTCTCTTAAGTTGTTCTACTCATCATCTGATTGGATAAGGTCATGTCTTGATTGTTGAGGGTGTTAAAAAAAATATAATCTTCTGCACAAACTAGTGAAGCATAATGAAACAATTAAGACCTTGCATGTTTCAGTGAAATGCTCACTCCTCCTGCCTGCAAAGCTGTTGATTTCACTTGAGTGGCAATGAAGGGGAGAAATTCATTAGGAGGGCGGATCTTGGGTAATTAGGCCTCTGAAGTATTTTCCCCTTCACAGTCTGCTCCTCTGTGTGCACAATAGTTTCTAGTCACACAACTTGTCCCTTTTGAAAAGCTAAAGAATAAAAGAGAACTGAAAGAAAAAGAAAACAGGTTAAAAAAAGACTTAATCACCAAGGCTCTATGCTATTCTCTTTGCATCAGGGTGCTTTACACCTTTTTATTGATGGAATGTACACCATTGTTATGAGGCAAGTATGCACACGGCCTAAAAAGCATTATTTTTTTTTAACATATGTTAACATGCAAAAATTAAATTTTCATTTTCACTTAATAGAGTAAGGTGCAGTAATTTTATTGTTATTCGTTGAGTGCATAAATATTAAGTTAAATCTTCCATCCATCCATTATATCCTAACTACAGGGTCACACAGGTCTGCTGGAGCCAATCCCAGCCAACAAACCCCAGGCAGGGCACCAGCCCACCACAGGACACACACACTCACCAAGCACACACTAGGGGCAATTTCGGATCGCCAATGCACCTAACCTGCATGTCTTTGGACTGTGGGAGGAAACCGGAGCACCCAGAAGAAGCTCACACAGACCCGGGGAGAACATGCAAAATCCACGCAGGGAGGACCTAGGAAGCGAACCCAGTTCTCCTTACAGCAAGGCAGCAGCACTACCACTGCACCACCATGCCGCCCTAAGTTAAATCGTTCACAACCAATTGCCAAATTAGGTATGCCATAATCTACTGAAGTCACTAGAAAACACATATATTTTAAAGATACCACACTTTTTAAGATGTGTACTTAATTCCTATTCCTCGTCTTTTTTTTCTCCACATACATTATAGCTGACAGACCACGTTTCTTTATGGACATACCCATCATTCAATTATTTGCTTATTCAGTTTCAGGGTTACAGAGACCAAGTACAAGACAGGAAGTAACCCTGAACAGGACACATCTACACACCTAAACTCATTCATATTAGGCTAATTTAGAATTGATGATTAACAAGATACATAGTTGCTTGGCAAGTTTGACAAAACTGACATAAAAAAAGATAATGAATTCACTAGTACTATGAGGCTACAGCACTAAATGGTGTTACTACAATGACACACAGCTCTATATTCATTCATCCATTTTCTGGACCCTCTTTAGGAGGCACATTATTACTTCCAAAGAAGGAGGCACCTTATTACTTCCAAAGTGGAATATCCCAAGTTACTTGCCTGTCATCTCACATCAACTTCGAAATATCCTATCTTCTGTTCCCTAATACAGTATATTACTTACTTTGGCTGATCTATAGCTTCTCCTCCATTACTCTTAAAACAATAGGTCACTCACTCTTAGATTTATTTGAACCTTTCATTGTAAGTTAAGAATGCAGTGAATTCAGGGAGACAAGGATAAAAGTCCTGTTATTCAAAAAATATAAAGCAGTTAATGCAAAAAGAGCACTTGTCCATAACATAATAGAGTTCATCTGATCTGTTTGGTTCAGTATATATTGCAAATAATGAACTGTATTAATGAAAAATAATGGAAAACTGAATGTGATCTTGAATCAACTGCATGTGTGCATCACTTTTAGTTTGAACACAGATTATATACCATTCTACACAAAATGGAGGGTGGTTACTTCATAATATAATCTTTTTGTCTACCATATTTCTTTTCTGTATTTGGTTGTTTTACTCCTTTAATAAACAACTGATCACAAAAAAACCTCTAAATAAACATTACACAAATAAAAGAATTGAGTGTACATGCAAAGTCTATCAATTACAGCAAGTGAGAGGACACACGACTACTCTGCAAGGACTCTCAATAAATGGTTTTTCATTTTGATTGTTGCAGAAGAAGAATATTTTTTACTCAGATATAACAGATGTAACTGGGAATGGGCTGTGACAATCCTGGGTTTTGTTAGCTTACATTGCTTCTTATAGCCTCCACACAACATCTAGTGTCCTGAAATCAGAGAGCTACAGTACACCCAAGAGAGATCCACAAACATTGTCATTGGTTAAACAGATGCAGCCATAACATCCTTCACAGATTGATGTACTGCTCACTCATTGTGGTATACTTCCACTTCAGTTCTTTTACTCTGTATATAAATTAAGAATGGTAATAGAGGGCGTATACAACACCATAACCTCAAATTAAAACTACAGTATATAGCTATTCTGAACCTGACTATACAATCTCTGTAAAAGTATTTAGACCCTTTAAACATTTTCAGATATTACTCAATTATGTACTGTCAGCAAAATTGCAGACAAGGCAAAAAAAGGTATAAAGTGAAATTAAACCGAAGCCCAATATGAGAGACAATAATTGTGGTTGAGAGAATAAGAGGGCCAAAACTGAAAGTACACGTGAGAAAAGAGACACTGAGAAACTCTGAATATTTCATAGATTGCTATCTAAAGATTGGATAAGGATTTGCACTCAGAGCTGTCCTTTTATCCTGCTGTGTCAATTACACATTGGTCCTGACCTCAGAGGCCATGCCCCTAGCAATGCTGAAACGGACCTAACAATGGAAATGCACACTGGCAGCCTTTGAGGACCCAAAATCATACCAGATCATGACAAAATGCATCTTTATTTTGATTGCAAACTTGAAATAGTTATCTGTCAGAAGCTACCTTAAAGAAAGTCAATATATTTTAAAATGGTATGCATATTTCTACTAGGCACTACACATACTCTGATTCCTGAAAACAAAAACTCAAGGTTCTGTAGTACAAATGTGCTTCTCATAACTGTAAATTTCCTTCGCTCAGTGTTGACCTGTTACTCATTTTTTCGCCCAAGTACAAACTCACCAGACTTTTCTGAGTCTTCGCCTTTTTGTACACATCCCCAGTAACAAGCTGTCTTTGTGAATATGAATGATCAGAGTTTATGCCAAAATCTTCAGAAAGTTTCCACCTTCTGACTCTAAAAGATTACTTCTATTGAAATCAAAATAAACCAGAGTTTTGTGTTCCTTCTCCTCCACTGACAAAAAGCCATTAGTTTAGTTTCGCTTACCTCATTTTAACTAACACCAGGAGCTCTTAAGAAACTGACCAAGTGCAAACCTTAATTAAGAAATTAATATTATTGTCTATATTATAAGTGTTCAAGAACAACAGGCAACATTGTTAAAGATGAGCAACAAATCCAAATAAATAAAATATGACAGTTAATGAGCTATATTTTATGAAAAAGAGAAAAAGAGAGGGAACCCACAATTTTACTCTAATATATTACATTACTACATCTTGAGTAGTTTTTTATTTCTGCTATTAATTTATTAAGCACAATGTTTATAGCTATGAAATATGTAATCAATTTTTATAATAATGTGAATACACAGTATTTTACGTTACTGGTATTATATAATTATGGTGTCATGGTTAGAACTACTATCTGACAATTCCAGAATCCTGGGTTAAAATCCTGGCCAAGGACTACAGATTCTCCTTTTGTTTTTAGTTTTTCTACTGATACTCCAGCTTCCACCTACATCCCAAAATTGGCAGGTTTGGCTGACTGGTGACTCTCAATAAGCCCAGCATTGGGAAGTTGTATGCCCTGCAGCAGACTGGCATTCAATCCACAATTGGTTCCTGCCTTGTAACTAATACTGCCTAAGCACAGAGAGCCAGTGTTAGGACAAGATGTTTTGATAAAAGTTATCAATTACATATTTTTAAATATGCATAATATTCTTAAATCAGGACCTAATGGAGGTGTACTAAAAAGAAATTCTAAATGTAACTGCATTAAAATGAAGCTAATTTGGTTTGAAACGAATAGGCATACAATAACTTTAAAGGGCCATCTGTAACCGTACTGTGGTGTCAGAGTAACTTCACACAACACTCTCATAATCGAGCAACCAAACAACAAATTGACTGATTAAAATCAATATTTGTAGATGTAAACCATTTTTCAGAATAAGTGCAAAAGCAAGCAAGCAAATATTTCAACAACAGTGATGCCAGTAAGCATTTTTTCTGCTTCAGAGCACTTCAACCTATCGATTTACTTTTCCCATACATTTTTTTTAATCCAGCCAGTCGAGAGACGCTGTATTAAATTGATTTTGCGCAAGCAAAGCCAACCAGATAAACACTTAGTAAATCAGGCCTTCCATGTAGCAAATTTAGGTTTGGCTTAATGTTAACAATGTTTTTGGCCTTCTTTTACATCAATTTTAAGGGCCTATTAAGTTACCTCATACTGATTTTGAGAGACAATTCTACCTAGATTTTTCAGGAGTGTCAGTGTGGAGTTTGCATGTTCTCCCAGTTCGTGTGCTGCTTTTTCTCAGAGTACTCCCACAAACTAAAGATGAGCAGGTTAGGGTAACTGCCAAATCTAAATTAGCTCAGTGTGAATGACTCAGTATATGTGTGTGAGAGTGTCCTACAATCGACTGGAACCCCATGCAGTGATACTCCCTGCCTTATGATTGAAGCTACTGGAGTAGGCTCCATACCCCATGTTCAAAAGACATGGACCAAGAATGTTTGGAAATAAATAGATACACTACCTGACACTACTTCTGGCTTTTGCATCAGCTATCCTTCTATTAAAATTTTCATGTCTTTTAACTAGCTGACAGTTTTCATTTGATTGGTGTATATTGATACAGCAAGTACCGAGTGGTGGCTTAGTGGCTAAGGATCTCGGCTGCTATCTGGAAGTTTGCCAGTATAAATCCGGTTACTGCCAAAAGGGATCCTACTCCAGCAGGCCTTTAAGCAAGGCCTTTAACCTGAAAATTGCTCAAGGGGTACTGTACAATGGCTAACCCTGTGCTCTGATCCCCCAAGGATCATGTGAAAAGATCACTTCCCTCAAAGATTAAAAAAGCATATCAAATAAAAAATTGTAACAATTAAATACTCCCCTACAACCTCCACTAGTTCTAAACTGTTGCTTGTTAAACATTTAAGGTAAGCTGAATCTTAACTACATTTATTGATATCACACATTCTAAAAGCATCATTAAAAATTAGTTAAATATCAGTTAACATATCAACTTTTAATATTATAATTATAATAAATGTTTTATCCAGAAGAGACTCTGACACAGGTAAGCAGCTACCCATGTAGCTGAGAGGTTGAACTGCCTGTTAATAATCCCCAGAGTCACAGGTACACGTGACTCTGGGGATTATTACAAAATACTGTATATGCCTGTGGTACATTTTCGGCTCAATTATCTGTGTTTTGTGATTTAAAGTACTGTAACTTTTCTTCATCGTCATTAATAAGCTTGAAATAATTTTTTTGTAAAATAAGTATATTCCACTATTTTCATTAATAGACATTTTCAGTACAGGTTTCCAACTTACATACAAAATTGGGTTATGAACTTTGGCACGAATGAAACTCATTTGTAACCTGGGGGCAGATCATTTTTGTGTTGTCTGTAAAACAAAGGTGTGGCCAAAGCATTCTAGTTTCACACAGAGCCAGCAAATTCTTTATGAAGGGAATTGGCACATCTTCTTTGTAAAGTAGTTATCAGTGAACTTGACAGGCAAATAGCATTTTTATACTTCATGGGAGTATCCTTGACAAGTTACTAAAATTTACTTACCTATCCAATAACACACAGAAAAACACAATAAATTAACATACAATAAATAACACAAAGTATCAAAAATATACATCAGTAGAAAAAAGAAACAGGATAGCAGGTCAAAGTTATCAGAGTAAGATAAGGGAAAACTCACCAGTCATTAAAAAGAAGAATGTCAGTGGAAGGCATACACTGAATAACAGAGATTAGAAGTCTCAAGGAAGGACATTTAGTTTACTGATTTCATCAATGTGCCAACTGAATGAGCATTTGCAGTGAGTGCTGAAGTGTTACAAGATTCTATTTTCACTTCTCACTATTCTGACATTTCTATAACCATTCATGGAAGAGCTGTTGTAATTATTACATTAAACTTGTAGTATTATAGGTCCATAAGGCATGTAAAGTGAGGCTGACAAACAGATAACATGGCGCCTGATGCATTATGGGCTTCCAGCACTGGTGCCATTGCAAACTGTCAGCAAGATGGATGCAACGCAAGAAAACTAATGCATTTCTAATGGAACACATATATTTACTTCACTTGGAAACCAATGGACCTTCTCCCACAATGTTATTGTTGTGGAAGAGAATGAAAAGTGAGAAATGTCATAAAGGTGCTGTAGGTTTACATTCTGGGCACTGTTTATTTGGGCACACTACATTTGAACTCACTGTTGCATTAAAAAATGGCCAGCTCCAGATCTTTCACTGAAAATGACTGGCTATCTCAATGTTTAAATGCCTTTTTAAACTTATCGGATTTAATTATGTAATCAGAGCATGCAACTTCCAACTTTGGTGCAAGGGCTTAGTGTTACTGATACAGAATCCAAATGTATTAACTTTTCGGAAGGTCTGTTGGTAATGTAATTAACAACTGTAAATGACAGAAGCAGTCTCTATCTGTAATCCAGAATCAATGCAGAGGAGGCCAATGTTATAATATTAAAAAAAAAAAATACAGGATACGAAGAAGGAAATAAACAGGAAGAATAAAATTGCACAAATTAAACCGACAAATATAAAATCCTGGTTGCCCAACAGGGCTTGTCTGTTAATAGAACTTGAAGTCCTGTCTGTCAGGTTGCATGCCTTAGGCATTTACCAACGCATTACAATTACCAGCATCAATTTCTTCTCTCATCTTCCATATCTCTTCCGGATAGTCTTTTTCTCCCACTAGTCAAAGTCTTGCCTCTGTTTGCTTCCTTTTCCAAGTTTACCATTGCTCTGTTTGGATGAGGCTTTTGAAGTTCAGCCAGGCACTACTTACAGGTGTTGTGAACTAGTGAGTTCTTGAGCATGAAAGTCTCAAAAAATCCTTAAAATCCCCACTAGATGAGGAAAAAACACCCAACACGGCTCAAAATTAAAACAGCAATGTGGAATCTTTATAAATAAAAAGATTTATTATCAAGAAAAATAGGCAGTCCCAAAGCAAACAATGTCCCAATACAAGAATCCAAATAGCCAAAAAACAGTGCAAAAGGTTAAAATGCAGAACATTACAAAAAGAGAAAATCAGAAATCCAACAAACTCACCCACACCAGTGCATTCAATGAACTGCAAGGGACTGTGGGTTTTCCTCAGCCATTATAGGGCTGAGGGCAGTTCCCTGAGGTTATGGGCTGGTGGAACCACCCACAAAATACAAGAAACATACCAGAATACACATTGACAACAGCAAGTTCACCCCATAACTATTTTCAGGTGTGAAAATTGCTCCTTTGGGTTGTCCTCTTGGACCTACCCTCCTGCTCGTGGTGACCTGGTATTTCAGAGTCCCTAGCATATACTCAAAGAGGTAGGCAATATACAAGCAGCCTATTGTGAATACTGTGCCTGACCTCCCCACTGCAAAAACCTATATGACTATGGGGAAATGTTGAAAATAAATCAGAAGTCCTTCGGGATCCTCTCCTTGTCTCAGAAGTCTGGGGCACATCTCACAAAGAAATCAGCCCCTACCTCCTAGTAATATACCAATAAAGTTCATAGCATGGCTAGATCTATGCAACAAGTTAGATCTTGTTGGAGCTAACCTTCTTGCCAGGGAGACGTATGGCACTGTCATTGACTACCCTATGTTGTCTGCAATATTAGTCCTTACCTTGCACATTCTACACTGTATTACGGTGTTTTTAATTAATAGCGTTTTTTAGTTGTATGTGCCAACCATTGTTAATTTTATGTATTGCCTTATACAAACTAAGACATCTCCAGCCCAGAACAATCCACTTACATCAATGAAATAATAATGTGTAATGCAAGGTACAGCATTTCAAATGAATAAAAAACCACAGGGAAATAGATGATGAGAATTGCCTAAGCCGGAAATGGGAGTGTTTGTGCCAAGGAATAGATTAAGTTCTAAGCAGCAGCATTGTTAATGTAAGCTGGTGAATAAAATAACACAATGCAAGAGAAAAGGTGGGTGTTCAATCACAATTCAACCATTTATACCATAAAGCCTCATTGGCAGACTGAGAGAAAGAGAGAAAGAGAAAGAGAGTGAGTTCCAGAAAGTAAACCCACAAAGGCAAGTGAGTGGTGATTGTTGTACAGTATAATGAGTCTATTGGACGGTGAGAAGACAGTATTAGAAGGTCTTCGGTGTCTGACACATTGACATGGGAAAAAGCAATGATGAGAGGTGCCTGAAGTGTTGGAATTTAGACCTCAGTAAGTCAGTAGCAGAGGGATAGTTTAGAAGTGTTGTGTTCACTGCATTTGGTTCAAGTCTATTTAAAAGGCCAATGACGGCTAATGAATGTTATTAAATAATACAGTGAGTTTGTATTTTAATTGTACATTAAAACACAATAAAAAGTTCAGCAAACATTTCAGTAGAACAATCTCAGTATCATGTATTTGCATACTGCATTATAGAATGAAGTAGTGAAATATCAAGCAGGACTGCTGCCTTACACTGCTGAGGAACTAGACTTCACTTACTATCTTGTGTGCCTTCTTTGATCATTCCAGACAAAGACATGCAGTTAGGATGCCCAACGTTAAGCACACATTGTCTGTGTGTGTGAGAGAGAAACCTGCAAATAACTGACACCGCATGCAGCGCTGATTTCTGGTCTTTGACCAAAAATTGATGGTTGGAAGCAACCAACACTACATTTTAACAACTTTTTAGACCTCTAAATCTAACTACCAAAATCAGTCAAACCTAACACAAAACCCTTTTTGAACTATTATTCTCTAATTTATTCTTAACAGGAAGCAATAGAACACAAAAACAAAATCTAAGAATGAACCTTTGCAACGCTGTGATTAGTTGCTGCTGTATCTTGTATAAAGTTTTGCTGGGACTGTTGTGGTGGCTTACAATCCCAACACACACACAGTTTTTGATTCTAACATAGAATATTGTGAATTGTAAAAAATGTATAAAGTTATCAATGTGCAAAAAAGATATTAAACCCAGAACAATTAAGAGTGTCAGGAGAGGTACTGCATCTGATGTTTTCCTTGGCTGTCCAGTGTCAGCACACGTTTTCTCATTAATTTCACTACTTCAGAATCTAGTCATATTGTATTCTCTATTACTTACATTTTGAAATATTGAAAAAAATAAATTATCAGGGTTTGACTTCCACTCTACTGCAGAAATTGACTGGAAGTGATAAATCTGTTGGAGATGTGCCTCATCTCTAAATGACCGAAGAGGACTGCTAACTGCTTCTGAACTGCTTGGCCATCTGATATCTTTTCTCGTACTCTCATACTTATTAACAAATTTCTTTAAATTTCTGTGCCAGTAGTAGGCCTACTTGTCCATTTAATTCGCATGTATCCCTGGTTTTACTTCTGAGTAACTTTGAAAGCTACCAGTGGCAGAAATGATTAAGTACCTATCATTTTGAGTTTGACCTGTATGTTTCCTTGTGTTTGTATTCTCGGATCAATTACCTGAAATCTGTTTTGGATACAAGCACCAGCTCAATTTCTAAATTTAAATACAAAGAAAGTAGAATGTACCAACTTTATTACTATGTGTGATTTATAAGGTTGACTGCACACAGAATTTAACAATTGCTGCGTATTTTTAAATATCATATGTAAATATTCATGTATTAATATACATTCTGCCCAACATATGATTCCTCTGGTGCTAAGGTATAAATTACGCCATTACAAAAATTAAATAGTGACATAAAACGAGAACTATCTCAAAGATGCTAACACATAAAATCCTTGTCAATACTGTAAGTCATATACTGTATATATATATATGCATAAACACATAAAACATATGAAAGTAGTTGTAGTAGTAATAGTAGTATCATCATGTACAGAGAGTAGTGAAATTTCATCATATCGAAAATAACATTTCAATTAGAATTTTTGTCATTGTTACAGAAATTTGAAATTCACCTAGCAGCACAACTCCATTGCCACCTTGCTAAAACAGAAATGAACTGCTGTCTGGCCAGCCTTGTTTCTCTGATGATCACAGACAAATTCTCTCCACTGAGCTCATTAATGTTTTTGTTTTCTGCCCACAGTAAAGGCAGTTCATGGGTACCCAGTATAGTGCAGGTCAGCAATGTCTGTGTTTCTGTCTCTAAAATGATTTAGCCAACATCTGACAAGGCTAAGACCCATGCACATTTCTTCATATGCATACTTCACAAAAAGTTCAAATACCACATTTTGGCAAAACAACATATTCTTGTCGACCATTTTCTTGCAATGAACACCTCAATGCAGCAGGTGTAAGATGATAGATGAGACTACTAACTACAGTACAATTTCTTTGTAATTTTAAAAAGCTCTAACCTTTTGGAATGACCCTCACATATAGCATAAGAGCATTGTTGGACACTGAAAGCTTATCTGCCAAAAGGCAGTCAAGATCATATATTGGTGCTAAGCACTTAATAAAAATTAAAGTTGATTGAGACAATGATTTGTGCCAGACATGTTCAACATAAAGTCTGTGACAGACCCATAAACTTTTTAGTAGCAGGGAGAATCTGTCAGTTGACAGCAGGCACTGCTCCTATGGCATTTTGTTCTTGTAGGTCTTACCCAATCAAATGTTAGATACAGTAGGAACGAGCTGTAAAAAATCATGCCAAAACCTATTTTGGAGAGGTTTAGTCAAAAAAAGCAACAACTCCATATAAAAATGGGAATAGCTACAAGACAAAAAACAAGACAAAGATACAATAGGAATGGAATGTGTTATTGCTGGTTTTTACTGATTACAAATGTTTTCAATTTATTTAAAATGGGCAGGATCTGAGTGCTATACACAACTGTAAAATTCCTGCAGTCTTTCAGGCTCCAAAGTACTTATAGATATACAAATACAATACCAATGACAATATGTATATTCATATACAAATAACAAATACTTGAATGGAAGGCCAACCAGGAAAAGCTTGAGTTTCTGCTGGAAGAGGTGTTGGTGAGGCCAGTATGGGGTGTTTACTCTGTGGTCTGAATATTGACCCCAATGCCCCAGTGCAGTGATGGGGACAGTGCGCTGTAAAAATGGTGCTGTCCTTTAGACGAGACATAAAACCGAGGTCCTGACTCTCTGTGGTCATAAAAGATTCCTAGGCATCTATACTAATAAAAGGCAAAGCCCTCACTCACTCACTCACTCATCACTAATTCTCCAACTTCCCATGTAGGTAGAAAGCTGAAATTTGGCAGGCTTATTCCTTACAGCTTACTTACAAAAGTTAAGCAGGTTTCATTTCGAAATTCTACACGTAACGGTCATAACGGTCAACAACATCCGCCATGTTGAACTTTCTTATTTATGGCCCCATCTTCACGAAATTTGGTAGGTGGCTTCCCTGCGCTAACCAAAACCGATGTACGTACTTATTTCGGTGGTATGACGCCACTGTCAGCCGCCATATTGAACTTTCCAACGTCACTAATTCTCCAACTTCCCGTGTAGGTAGAAGGCTGAAATTTGGTAGGCTCACTCCTTACAGCTTACTTACAAAAATTAAGCAGGTTTCATTTCGAAATTCTACACATAACGGTCAACAACGTCCGCCATGTTGAACTTTCTTATTTACGGCCCCATCTTCACGAAATTTAGTAGGTGGCTTCCCTGAGCTAACCGAAACCAATGTACGTACTTATTTCAGTGGTATGACGCCACTGTCAGCTGCCATATTGAACTTTTCAACAGTCTTTGCTACTTATGGGCCCATCTTCAAGAAATTTGGTACACGGGTTCCCAACGCTAACTGAATCCTACTTACGTATATATATACGTCCATAGCCTGCACCTCGGTCACCCTCCCACATTGTTGGCTGCCTGCCTATATAAGACCGTCCGTCACTCCGGTCTCTACATTCCCTTCCTTGCTTCGCCACGGGATTCACGTCTCCCTACTGATAACTACAGCCTTTTGTTTAATCCACGGCTTCTCGGCTGTTTTATTGTTTGTTTATTACAATTATAGTTATTGTATAGGTATTTTACACTTACTTTACATTGCTCAGGTACCCATTTCCTTTATCATTCCAACCCCCATTACCATGTCTATTGAGGTGATCACTATCGATTAAAGAACTGTCACTTACCGAGTGGTTTCCATACCCGGAGATACTGTACCACCTACCTTTTCCATTCTCTTTGTTACATATTGCACGGCCATATCAGGCTCACTCTTGATATCCGGAGGAACATTGTGTCTTATGTATTGAATGACTGGGACAGGTTCAAGGTGTGGACTGATGACGGTACAGGAGATAATTCAACTACACAGGAGCACTAGAAGAGTGAAATGCTTAAGCCCTTCACCTATTGTTCTGAATGTGAGTTGATGGCTGCCGCTGAATTGTTCAGTTGTCGCTTTCAAGTGTACCGAAATGGCCAAATATTTTACACCTTTCGACAACCGCCAATGCCTCTTAAACATCTTAGATTCACAGGTGACGATTTCAATTGTGGACACTTTGATGTTTATGAATGTTTAAACTCTCAAAAGCTGGATGTGATTTTATCGATGAAACCGGTTGTGTGCTTACGCTTGACAGATGCCGAATGTCACTTCAACACAACAAATCCTGCAAATACTGTCGTAATTGAAACAAACCATGAAACTCAAACCGATTATGACAGCAGCAATCCAAGCTGTGAGATTTGAGACATAATTACTTTTCACATGGCCAACTGTAAGTTACATGCTCAAGAGTAAGCTCAGCGCACAGCTTGGTCATGTTACAACCGGCAGGCCGAACTGACAACATGGTATACAAAGAGATCCTTAACAAATAATTATTGGCATATCTTCCTTCAGTTTAAAAAGGTTTAATTTTTTTTCTTAATAAAAATTTTAATGCAGTACTTCGCCGCTGCGAAGCGCGGGTATTTTGCTAGTCCTTCATAAAGATTGCCCACCACGGTCTAGACATTCTGGCCGCCTAACCTTCCCTTGTCTCTAATAGGCTAACTATCTCTCATCCGTTACCCAACTAACAGCTAATGTGTGGTGAGCATGCTGGTGCAAAATTGCCATGGTTGCATTGTCCAGGTTCATGCTGCACATTAGTTCCACATTAGTTGTGGTTGAAGTGGCGCCCAACTCACAGTGCTTTCAGTAGTGACAAAAGCATAATATAAATGTAAAGAATTAATTATTTTTTATTATTATCCTCATACTCTAATATGAAAATAGCAAACACAAATAGGAGCACGGCATAATTCCACTTTAGCCTCTATCTTTTACTTTTATTATACTTTGTGATATAAAAGTACACATATCTCTAAATAGCTTGTTAAAACAAAAAAAATGCATATTTTAATTAACAGCACTTACTTTTCAATCAATTATATTCAAACACAGGTCAGTAAACTGGAGCCAACCTTGGAAAAACATCAGACAAAAGGTGAGAATCAACCAAAAACAGCTGCCTATTTTTGAACATACTCAATGATACCAGGCCAATATGGAATGCCAGTGAGCCTAGTACACACCTCTAGGGAATGTGGTACAGTACTTAAGGACAAGGATAACATGAAAACTGACAGTGACCTAAGCGAGGACTTTAGCCTACTGTATATGTCTGACACTTTGAGTCAAGGCACTGTTTTGTAACATTCGATCAGAAACTACCCAAGACATTTCTATTTCTGCTTGTGTGCAGAAACAATTAAAAAAAGGTCCAGCCACTAAACCAAGCAACCCCTGCTGGACTTTGTGACGGCTCCTGTAAGCAAGCCTGCTCTAAGAGACAGATTATTAAGTAAGATCTTGTTATCCTATAATGTGTCCACAGAGTTTATTTTTTGAGGAGTTCACCTCAAGGAAATATGACTTAGTAGTTAAGAGGTAGTTTAGTACATGAATTGCCAACACACTACCATTGTTCCATTTTAGCCACGCTGCACAATTAAAGCTTACTACAGAGTCCTGTCTGTTTTAGTAACCGAGGAGAGCATTACTCATCCATACAACAAAGTATGGCCAAATTACACCTTTTATTTACTGTTTTCTACACAGATACATAGAGATGGGAAGTGTGCATGTTAAAAACGAGTAATACAAGACAGATTATCAATGCAACCAAATGGGATTTAATGATCCATCCTCCCCCAATACATTTTATCCAATTGGATTTGCTGTGGAAATGTACAAATTACAAACTATCTTCAGCTAGTCAGAAAGAAATGAGTCACTAGAGGAATGGCAGTGAAAAAGGGAAAGCCGGGGTCCATTCATTCCTTGCCACGCCATCCCTACTATAAAAAAGTCTTCAATTCACTTATACTGTAGGATTATGTGTACTTAATGGGGCTTCAAAGTAATAATTAAAACAGACGGAAATAATTTTTGTCAGAGCTGGCAATTACTAAACATTAAGATAACCAAAGCAACGATTCATAAGCTACATTTTCGGACATTATAATACATTATTGAGATTAATTATTTTGAAAGCACAGGATGTACATTTTATTTTTTCCCTTTACTCTTTTATTCTTTAGTGGCGTTTTCTTCATTATAGACTGGGCCCATACATCAGCATCTTAATCAAAGCACTCTCTGCTTCTTGACTATATAAATCAAGCCACAGCTTTTTGAGTAAATGTCTCACAGGTTTTACTTTGGCTTCTTTGTGGTTCCAGGTCTTCAGTCCTCCTCCATGACAGGCGCATTTTAAACAAACACACACAACTCTTGTCTGTTTTTTAGACATTTCATCAGATGGTTTCCACGTCATAGCTAATTTTTATAACAGTGGCTCTTTCATCTAATGGTTCTGCACAGCCCAGAAAAACATAACCTCTCATCTCTCCTTTAATCTATTCTGGCAAAGACCTTTTCTGGACTTGTAAGCAATAATTCAGTCTTGTCCCTGTAGGGTTTACCTTACCAAAGGAAATTCAACATCACAAACATTCTGTAATTAGAAGGACAGAGACAAGTACTCAATTACTGAGCACATCGGAAGCTCAATAAACCTCACTATAGAGGAGCTCCTTTGTAATAATTTCTGTTACCAAAGAATAATAGCTTTTACAAGATGGTGAACACTGTCATTATTTCTAACCTTGCAGCTAGTGTTAAAAGAACAGAAGTTACAAACTTTCATCACAGTTTTTCTGATCTGCCCGAAGACACGGAAAGCCTTTCTTATAGCAACTCCTGAGAAAATATCAGGTTCTTTGGGCGTAATTACTCTGCCAGCTGGGATAATAAAGGGTTACAATGTGATATACTCATCAATAAGAAGAAACTAAAACTAGCCAGTGCCTGATTTTATGGGCTACATGCAAGAATCTGCTTCACTCATGTGCCAGCTTTATTTATCTGGGTGGCTATTTGCCTTGAGCTGAGAGCAAGTGTAAACTTGTCCGTTTCAATTTTCTCAATGCTCTACAGATAAAAGCTACTTCTTTTTCTAACTGAGAATGGAATCAATTACAGTGGTTTCAAGCAGCAAGTGACATGTATCCAAGGCATGTCATTTTAGCTGGCCTTCCGTATCTGCAGACAGGAACAGTTGATATTTTTGCTGCATGAAGTTATTTTGATTTGTAAATAACTGTTACAACATCTTTAGCAGGCATTTTCTTTAGTTGGTTAGCTAATACCAGCCATTTATTAGATAGATAGATAGATAGATAGATAGATAGATAGATAGATAGATAGATAGATAGATAGATAGATAGATAGATAGATAGATAGATAGATAGATAGATAGATAGATAGATAGATAGATAGATAGATAGATAGATAGATAGATATTTATCTATCTACATGCCAGGGCTGCAAACCAGCCAGGGATGCAGGCACATCACAGATCTTCAGGACAAGTCATTCACCTGAAGCTAAGCAACTACTTGGAGGAAAGCTCAAACAGGAAAAGCTTGGGTTGCTGCTGTTGGCGAGGGCAGCAGGGTGCGCTACCCCGTGGTCTGAATGTGGATCCCACTGCCATGATGGGGACACTGTGCTGTAAAAATGGATGAGACATAAAACCGAGGTCCTGACTCTCTATGGTCATAAAACATGCCTAGGCATCCTTCATAAAGGGTAGGGTGGATCCCAATGTCCTAGCAAAATTGCCCACCACGACCTGGTCATTCCAGTGTCTAATCATCCCCTGCCACTAACTGGCTATCTCTCACCCCTTCACCACCAAAGACCTAATGTCTGGTGAGTGTACTGGTGCAAAATGGCTTCAGTCGCAACTTCCAGGTGAATGCTGCACATCAGTGGTGGTTAAAGTGGCACCTTACTCACTATGTAAAGTGCTTTGAGTAGCAAGACAAGAGCAATATAAATGTAAAGAAATATTATTATTATTATTACTATTATTATTATCTCTCACACAGAACACTAGTATTTTGATTCTCATGGTGTTCAATGGTTGCATCTGGCAAAGATAACCAATTGTTTAAATGATAATTTCTTTGCCACTCCAGTTTAATTCTACTCAGGTCTTTGATCTATGTGGTTATCTCAAATATTATATTAGTGAAGCATACATCTCTGCGCCCCAATATAAAAAAAATGCTAGTCACAACAGTAAAATAAATGTATTTTAAATTAAATCCAAGAGTGATGTGTTTAATAAACAGGAGTTTAATTTAAGTGAGCTGGTACATCCTTATAGATTTGTTGCTAAGGAGCTAAGTTAATTGAAGCTTGTCAACGAATGTTCTCTCTCACACCTCCTTCTGTCTCCTTCTTTTGCTGAAATAAATTGCTATGCTATGTCTCTCTTGCAGCACACTATTAGTTTGTGTTAACCCTTGCATTTGTGAGCTGTGCTGATTACGTTGTCACAGTAAAGGGCTGCCTTGTCCCATCTGGATCTACATACCCCTCTCCCCATTATTAAAGACACCCAGAAGCCTCCTCACACAACCATCTGCTCTCCCATTAAATAAATCATAAACAGGATATTTTAGAGGCAAAGAGTAGACTTTAATATTTAAAATCAGACACTACACAGATCATATATGCTACTCACTTCCATTAGTAAATAAAAATCCTTAGATTGCTGTACTAAAGTATTGACTGCAACATTCACCCTTCCCACGTACAAGTCAAAACCTTTAATGTGTAGATAGGAAAATGAAAAAGATTTCACTGAACAAATGTTTCATTCAGAGCCGATTTCTCACAGTGCCCTCAGATCCTCTGCAATGTCTTGTCACATTAAAAGTCTTTGGAATCATTTCTGTAGCTTGTTATGTGTCAATTAAGATGCAATCTGCTTTAAGGAATGACAGTGATTTTTTTTTTTCCCCTGGCAACACCAAAGTCTGGTGATGAACAGGTGTTAGACCATCCAGACTCTACAGTTTGGCATACAGAACATAACTAGTCATCCAAAAACAAGCATTGAAATAAATAGCGACATCATTTTATGGAACTGGTTAATGCTTGCAGAATAAACAAACAGAGACACCATGTGAAACTGTTTCAAAACTGTTATGTCAGTAAATTTTCAGCAATTAAATCTTTCTCTTTCCAATGGCTCACTTGTCAGTACTATAGAAGGAGTAGATGATGGTGATTGGTGACCTTCATTTCTTCCCATTGCCTGGGGTGCCACTGAAACCTCAAGCAGCTGCAAACATATTTGTCACATATATGCTACAGTAGTTTCCCAAAAGCTTTTGACTGATAATTTAAGAAGGTCATCCCTATCAAGTATAGAAATGTGTGGAAAGGGATACAAAGGATGAAGGTGTGAAGAGGGAGACAGCTGATCTCAAATATGGAAAGCAACTGTTAAGCAATTCTTGTGATAACAGCAACTTTACCTACCGATATTAAGAGGGGCTACCATGCCCCTGTTTTCAGCATATGCTGGGAGTCGTGTACTTCAGTGCAATAAGTCCTGCACTCATACTCACCTGGTTTGTTCTTTGACAATCATATTTGTTGAACATTTAGCCTCCTTGTATACAGAAGTACATTGACAAGTTAAGCTAGTGTAACTTTACAGGGTAATAGAGAGAAGAAGAGAGTCTACAGTTAGGGAGAGACTTCAGAAAGTAATGTTTGGCATCATTAATTGCCTCCCGATTAAAGATGTTTGCAACTGTATACTTCCCTTAATACTCTGTTAGGCTTCTGTCTGTATGATTTCTAGCACTTTAATTACTTGTAATACCTGTTTACCATCTATAATTCCAATTTCAGTCAATTTTGGCTTTCCAGCTAATTCATAAGCCCTGGCCTTTTCATGTCACCTTGACCTTCTTTGCCATGATTTCCGATTTTTAGATTCCATATTAGGAAATATAGTTTATCAGGAGACACCGAGGACTGAACAAAAAGTAAGAAAATGTAGTCTTAACAAAAAAGTAAATTCACTTTGCAAATAGAAAAAATTAACAAACTGTTGATATCATAATTTAAAAAGTTTCAATGTGAGCCTCTTTTAGTTCTACAAGCAATAACATTTGTGGCATGTCTCCTTATGTATTCCTTGCCATTGATAACTACAAAAATGAAAAGACTCCACTATTATAAACTTTCTATGCAACATATTACATCTCCACAGATTATGTAATGTAGGAAATTACAAATATACAGTACATACACAATATATTTGCAACAAGAAGATTGTTACAAAGATTCAATTTATCATGTTGTAAAAGTGAACCAGCAAGGTGACAACAGGATCGGCAGGCAAAATGCCAAGCGTAGAAGGGGTGATATTGTAAGCCCAGTAGTGCCAGCACACAATCTCTGCTTTAGCAGAATGATTAACTGCGCCAGAAATTGCTCTCCAGGACAAAAGATTTATTTGCAATGGGCAGATTGTGTAGTATCAGCCTGAAACAGGAACCATCGCTCAATGGAAGTGCACTGAAAATACTAAAAGAGAAAATCAGCATTACATGCAACTCATGTATGCTGGCATTTAGCAGTGAATTAAAGGGCATTCCACTGTCTTCGATGATGTATTGCAACCACTCTGTCATTCTAGTATTAGATAATAGATTTCCTTTTGTCTTAATTACCTCATTATAGAAGCAGACAATGAAAGTTTTCATTTTCAGCAATAGCGACTTTAGGATTTTCTAATCTAATTGAGTCTGACATTGTGTATGATGGTCTGGGTTTCAAGTTTACTGGAACAATTTAATTGAATAATAAAGAGTTAGTAAACACTATATTTCATATTATTGGGCACAAGTTGTCAAGGCCACAAAAACAACTTTTTGAGTCTTAAGCCCATTCCTGAACTTGAAGGGTGTTTGCATATATAGCAATGCACAGAGACTTCAACTTACATGTGTTTTTTAATTTTCCTTTCACAGTTTATACATATGCCTGTAAACTGATGGGATATGTTTGTGTCCTATACATTACATTACAGTAACAGTTTTAATACAGTTATAATGGTCATGTGGGTGGCAGTGATTAGCTCTGCTACCCCATGGATCCATCATCCTGGGCGTATGCTTCAGTGGGCCCAGAGGTGGACTACTGAGCTGTACAGGGCGGTTTTGTACCCAGTGCTGCCAGAATAGATGCTCCACGACCCTGAAATAGACTAAGCAAGTTTGAGAATGATAGGAGTTAATGGTCATGCTGGAGTTAATATGAATGGTTTCCAACTGAATCACCAATCTGCAACTATAGCGTCCTATTTGCACAGCAAATAGCAACTTCAGAGTTCATCAATTTGCCAGGCTGAGGGTAACATAGTCAGGCACTTTATTTACACTGGGCCAATCTAGAAACTAAAATATTCTATTCACCTCTGGAATCAAGGGGGAAATGGCAATACCATAAGAAAACCAACCCAGACAGGAAGATGCAAATACAATATAGAATATACAATAACTGAGCTGGGATCTGAACCTGCAAGGCTTCGGGAAGCTTATACTATAAACTGCATATGTATTTCTTTGTCATGTGAAGTCAAAGTCTATCCTGACAACTTTAATAATTTAACTGGAGAATTATATGATGTTCACACCTACCGGGCTTGCAGCGCTGAGGCGACTTAGGTGATTACCGACAGTTATATGTATATGGTTATATGTTGGAACCTCCAAATTCTAGTAATTATCTTCATGTGAATCTTATAATATCACCTACTTTTTCAATGGAGCGCTTCTCCACTGGCACCCTACCCGTCTCACCTTCTCCACTATGCTGCATTGCTTAAGTAGGCTCTACTACTGTGAGATAAGTATTGGCTTTCTACTATGCTGAAATACTCTTGTGATAAACTCCTGCCTATTAAACAGTTTGTTCAGAGCAAGTGGTCAGACTAGAATGTCCTAAAAGACACTGATATTATAGGCACCCAAAATATTTATATTTCAGTTTAGGTAATTGCCACCACTTGGCTGTGAATGTAAAGTTAACTGGCAGCATTCATTCAGGAATATGTCGTTCTATTCATAGCTTGGGAAATAAGAGTGTCAGTGTGCCAAATTTTCAATATACTAAAATAAACTCTAGTTATGGATCTGTGCACAATGAACCCTCTTTAGCTTATATTGCATTGTTTAACACAACATCTCTTAATGGCACAGCATTGAAGCTACCAGAATTCATTACTGACACCAACCTTGATATGCTATGCTTAACAGAAACTTGGTAAACCAAACTAATTTACGACACTCACAGAGGTGGCACCATCTGGATATGTTTACTTTACAGAGGTTCACAGCTCAATACAAGGCAGAGGAAAACACAGTAATTGATAGATTGGTGTTAAACATCAAAAAAATCCCAATTGACTGTCCACTGTATTTCACGTGTCTGACTCTTAAACTAATAACAAAATCTGATCCTGTCTTACTTATTGTTGTCTATTCTCCCCCAAAATATATTGTGTCTTTCTTATCTGATCTGACTGAATTATTAACCCACTTAAGTACCCTTTCCCAGACAGTCATTCTTCTTGGCGATATCAACATCCATGTGGACATTCCTACATGTAAACTGAGAAATTAATTCTTGTCCTTACTGGACTGCTTTGACTTGGTGCATTTAATTAATTTTCCTACCCACTCTCTGGTGGTAATACATGAGACTTGATCTGTACATCTGGCTTATCTGTCCACAACACTTATAGCAGTGATTTGGACCTCTCTGACCATAAAACACTGTCACTGTCTCATTAACTTTCCCTCCTCTTACCTGTGAATGTCACATTTCTTTTAGAAACCTTAACAATATATGTTTTTCTATCCTTGCTGGATCCATTTCTGATCTTCTTCTATCTTCCCCTGTTCCATCTGCACTAGATAATCTTGTTGACTACTATAACTCAGCCCTTCATTCGGCACTGGATAAAACATAAGGCATTTCCTTTAAGCATTCATCTCCATGGTACAACTCAGAATTACAGTCTATGAAAGCAGCTGGCTGAGGCCTTGAGTGAGTGTCACATAAAACTGGCATTAATGTGCATGTCCAGGCTTAAACTGCAGCCAAGAACACGCATTATGGCAGAAATTTTGTTAACCCAAGGGTTTTGTTTGCTAAATAATTTAACTAACATAAATCCATCATCCATTTGTATCTTTCCCTGTCTTCCCATGCCATCAGCCTCCTTTTCTAAATTTTCACCAGACACATCTCCATTTGAGGGGCAGCAAGGTGGCACAGTGATAGCACTGCTACCTCGCAGTAAGGAGACCTGGGTTCGCTTCCCAGGTCCTCCCTGCATGGAATTTGCATGTTCTCCCCATGTCTGCGTGGGTTTCCTCCGGGTGCTCCGGTTTCCTCCCACAGTCCAAAGACATGCAGGTTAGGTGCATTGGCGATCCTAAATTGTCCCTAGTGTGTGCTTGGTGTGTGCATGCCCTGCGGTGGGCTGGCGCCCTGCCCGGGATTTGTTCCTGCCTTGTGCCCTGTGTTGGCTGGGATTGGCTCCAGCAGACCCCTGTGACCCTGTGTTAGGATGTACTGGGTTGGAAATGACATCTCCATTTGTTAATGGCCTGCTTTGTAAGATGACGAACACAACTTGTGTACTGGACCCCATTCCCATCACACTTCTTAAATCCAGCCTTCATGTCATTATTATGACTGTTACAATAATAATAAATACATCCCTTGACACTGGCTTTGTGCTAGCCACTTTTGAAATCACCTAATGTAACCCAAGTGTTTAAAAAGTCTAGTCCTGATGCTGATAATCTTTCAGCCTATTTCTAACCTTTTTTATGAAAAGTTCTTGAGGGTGTTGTAGCCTCCCAACTCACCAATTACTTAACTTCTAATAAATCACTGGAACCTTTTCAGCTTGGTTTCAGAGTGCAGCACAGCTATGAAACTGATCTGCTTCCAGTAACTAATGACTTACTTAAGGCAGCAGACTCTGGACAAACCAGCACATTAATTCTGTTTTTTCCTCAGTGCAGCATTTGACACTGTCAGACATGACATTCTACTGTCCAGAATGGAGAACACTCCGGGTATCTCTGGCACTACTGTCCATTGGTTTAAGTCCTATCTGACTGATAGGCAAACGTTTGTTAGTCTTAACCACAGCCGATCTAGTTCAGTGCCAGTCACACAAGGATTTCCTTGGAGCTCTGTCCTCTGCTCCTCTGTATCAGTATGCTCCCCCTTTGCCAAATTATTTGTAGCTTTGGACTGGGTTGCCATTTTTATGCAGATGATACTCAAATCTATTTCAATGTTAAAAGTGAAACATCATCACAGCTTTCTTGGTTCAAAACTTGCCTCAGTGAAATTAAAACCTGGATGGATCAGAACTCCTTAAAATTAAACTGCAACAAAAGAAAATGAGCTCTGTTTCAATTACTTTTGACCATGATCTCATCAGACCTTCATCTAATGGAGGTAATCTTGGTGTCATTTTTGACTCCTACCTTTTTTATTCCACCCACGTAAACCATATTAAGAAACTTTCTTACTTCCACCTCCACAACATATCCCATGTTCACTCTCCTTTTCTAATGCTGAGAAACTTGTTCCTGGTTTTATCCTGTATTGATTTGCAACTCCCTGCTGGAAATGCCCTTGTAATCTTTCATTACAGCTCCAGCTGTTTCAAAACTCTGCTGCAAGAGTCCTTACACAGACTAGCAACAGTGAACAACACATAAACACCCATCCTTCTCCACCTTCACTGGTTATCTGTGTCTTGCAGGATTGGATATAAAATTCTATTAATAACCTACAGAAGCTTTTAACTACATCAGTGATCTTCTACATCACTATGCTCCTATTTGCCCACTAAGGTCCTCTAATTCTGGCTGTTTTGTGCCTCGCACTAATCTGCACTCTATGGGTGACAGGGTCTTCAGCTGTATAGTGCCCAGACTTTGGAATAACCTCCCTAAATTAATTAGATGCAGTGGACTCAATTAATTATTTTTATAAACAACTTAAACTCACCTGTTCAGGAAGGCTTTTAACTTAACCTGACTTTCTGCCCCTTCCTTCAGTCCAGATGCTCAGGATAATTTGTGTGTGTGTGTGTGTTATATTAAAAATTACGTTGTGTGTTCAGTTTTATCTTCTCAAATTGAATTTAGTATTTTACTCTAGCTCATTGTCTTTTATTCTATTTAATGCATTGTATATCCTGTATTTATTGTTCCATACAGAAAATATTTATATCTAATGTTGCATATACCCTGCTGTTCTTTCTGAGACTCTGTGAAACACCTTGAGCACAGGAAAGATGCTATATAAATAAAATGTATTATTATTATTCTTTTATTATTTCTGTTTATTGGCCTGTTTATACTCCTACTGTCATCTATTGTGTTTAGCTCGAATACGACTGAGAGGACCAGCAGCTAAAATGTGGTTTTGTTTAAGGTTGATTGACCCATTTGTTATGATTGTACGAGGAGCAAAACAGTATGGGACAACCTTGGAGTAGGACTGTGGTTTCTCCAGATCAAGATACATGCCCCTCTCTATTTAGAGAAGATCCAGAGAACATTGGGGACGTGTTGGAATGGGCTCATCTCTGAACTGAGAATTCCCCAGGTGAAGCTTGAGACAGTTGCTGAAGATGAGGTGTCCTGGCCTATCCAGCTCATTGTGTTAGAAAAGTGGATCAAAAATGAAGAGTCTTGAACAACACTGAACATTGTCAATGCAAACAAAATTTGAATGCGAAATATTTGCAACACTATGAGGCGCAAGTCTGCTTAAAGGAATTACTATCTCAAAGGTCTTTACCTTGTTAAGGCAAATTGAGTGTCCAATGAAAATTGAACATACTTCAATAGGGGACATTTAAAACTCCTAATAAATAAGGAACACTAGCTTTGACTTACATAAATAAAAGACCTGCTGCCATAATCAAAACCTGCTGAACTGAAACCTGTACACAAGTTCCCTCTTCCTTGTGTTACTACTGCATTAATGCAGCAGCAGCTTATGCAGCGCATCCGTCTCAGCAGCTGCATTTTACTACAAGCCATATAAATGTAGACAGTAACATTAAACACTTTCTGGAAAATGTTGCAATATTAAATAGTTACTTTAAAAAGTAAAAGTTCTCCTGCAGCTTGGTGATTTATCTCACTACTTTTCATTGTCCAGGATGACACTGCAGCTAAGGTCTACACTTTATAGATGAAATGGAGGAGACCTCACATTAGAGGCACCATGAGTATACAGTTAGAAAGCAGTTTGCAAAGGCCTAAATAGGGTGGTACAAGGAAATCAGTTACATGATTGAAGCAAATATACAGAGCCAATGTGAAGGAGACAAGCAACAATTTTATAACAACCAAAATATCTAAGCAATCTTGACAGAATGTTTAATGCCAAAATTGAAAGTGTGCTGTGTGTTCAAATTCACTGTTACTTCTAACTTTACTCCTTCCTTTCTGGCTCTGTTTAGATGCAAGTGCATTCACACTACAACAAATCAGTACAGTTGCTCTCCTTTGGCATCAATGTAACAGACCCCTTCTCTTTTGTTTTACAACTACAATGCATCCAATAATTCCTCAATGGGCTCAAGGAAAGGCAAGGTTAAGAAAACAGTCTACATGCTAACTGTTAATGCCACCTAGGGATACTTTTATTGTTCTAGCCACTACTACTGTCAAATGCAACATGCTGCAAGTGATCTGAGGAGAACTGCTGTAGAGAGTTAAACAGAAAAAATTACCCCCTTAACATAACACCAACAAAAATAGAACAATAGATGCGAATCATGCATTTTGAGGTAAATGCAACATCAAAGTACCTTACAGAGGACAACACAACCTAATTACAAATGTACTACCAAAGCTGAAGTAGGATAGGTTACTTTTTGTGAGCCACATAATGTGCCAGTGGGAGGATTTGAACCTGAAGTCACTGCTTTATAGTCTACCACTTTAAATATAAAAGGCAAGAAGAATGCACTATTTTACTGGCTTAAGCAGTCATATAAGAAAGAAGTTATGGAATGGTACAGTGTGGCAGTGACAGTCGAAAGTTCATGTTCAGAAACTCGCACAGTTCCTGAAATAAAAAAAGAAGTGGTCAGATGTCAAAATGAAAAGGCGAGTCGCAGCCCGCCATTTGTTTATTCTGTTTCAGACAATATTACAAAAGCTGAACCCCATGCCAATGACGTGACTCCATGTGGTGGTGATGGTGCTGCTGTGCCAAGCACATTTTCGGGTGCTGACAGACTTTGTTCTGGAGTCAGAAATTGCAACAGTGGATGCTGTAAGAGATGTGGCCAATGAACTTAGCAATGTAAGAGCTGCATATGATACTGACCACAATTTAAATTAACTGGTTAAAAAATAAATGCTGCAACTGATTTTCTGTTTTTACATTCTGCTAATTACATCCAAACAAAGTAATGCTGTCCGATTTGGCTGATCATTTGGTGGGTTAGGGTCATCAAATGGTATCTCTTCAGGAACAGGCAAGCCACAATTGCATGCCACATTATGACCCGCACTACATGCTTACACAATGTGACATTTTCTGTGCACTATAAAGAAGCACATTTATCGAGTGGAAATGCTTTCTATTTACACAAGCAACTTCATTCTCTTCATTCTTTGAAGGCTCTTTTATAGCGTAGTGTCGGCACAGAGCGGCACAATAGATCGTTCTCTGCCCTTAACATGGCTCTTTGAAGTGACACACTAACTGCTCACCTTTTGCCACACTAGTTGGAAAAAGCGCCCGCGCCTATGCGGAACTGCCGTTAATATAAGCTCTACTGCTATAGATGATGTAATGCCAGCTCATTCTTTTGGTGATTCATCCTGGTTAATGTAACCTGTCTAGCACAGTTGTAATAGCAATGTGTGTATAGTTGACCGCTTCAATTACATTTGGAGAACCAGACGTTGCTGCGAATTACACTTTTATGTTTGCCAGTTCAACCACAGTGTAAGGAAATCTTATATATCTGGATGACAATTAGATAATACCATCCTATACAGTTGGCATGGTGTGACTCAGTGATGTTTGTGAAATACCCAATCAGTCAGCAAGTTGAGCTGAAAATCTCCTGTGGCTAAAAAGCCGAGAGTGGACAGAATTTGCAAAGGATCAGGTAGAGCCCAATTCTTCAAAGTCTGCCTTTGTAAACCCGGCGCCAGTTCAGCTCACAGCTCCAAAAGGATAGCTCTTGGAAACCAAAATCAACTTAGAAGGCAGTCACCATCCTCTTCTCAAAATAAAGGCCACTCCTGTAATTCTTCCATTTGCAATGTCTTCTAACAATGCAAAAGCTGCTATGGTAGTTGGAACAGACTGTCCATTCTGTGCATCATTATACTGCTAAAGAATGATTACAATCAAGTGAATTAAATTCGTAAATGATGTTCAATTTATTTTAGTGTATTTTATAAAATTATCATCATGGAAGGCGAATATGAAAAAGAAAGGTAAATGACACAAAAACTGTAACACTGCTTTGATGCTGGGTGCATCCAGCTAGCAAAACCAAGCAGAAACATGTATATGCAAGGATAGGGGCTACCATGAAAATGTGCATGGCTTTATGCTGTTTAATTTTTATACTTCTCAAAGTGAGTGTAGAAACAAGCATTTTTATGTGTACACACCGTTTATATATGAAGCCCCTGGTCTGTTCAGAGATATGGCTTTAATTTCTATTCAATTACAACTGTGTGTGAGGTGTGGCGGGGGTAAAGAGAGATGTCAATTCTGAAGTGATAGTAGAACATCAGTAGCACTGTAGTATAGTGGTTAGAACTTCTGCCTACCCAGTCCAGGACACTGGGTTCAACTCCTAGATCAATCAGTCACTGTGCAGAGGTTGTACGTTTTCACGCACATGCGCATGGCAGGCAGCTTGGCGGCGTAGTCTAATGCCTCTCTCTTCAGAACAGTTTACTTATAGAAACTCCACTGCTGATGTCACTTCAGTTTTCTGCCCTCCTAGACTCGCCTTTCCTGTCAAGTCCCCCTATAAACCCAAAACTAGCAATCTTTCTCAAGTTCAGTTCTGAGTTCCCATCTGAAACACGTACTCTGCACCTTGTTTTGTGCTTTACTATTTTCATCTTTTCCAGTTACACCACAATGGGGCCATCCATTGTGTCTCCTATTTTACAACATTAGGTTAGGTTAGGTTAGGGTTAGATTAAATGGCAACTCTAAATTGTCCTAGCATCAGTGAGTAAAACTGTGTAGTGTGAATGCCCATTTTTTTGTGCAGAGTCTGTGGCTGATGGTGACAAAACAAGCGAAGGCCTCCTGCAATTATGGATTAATTGCATTCAAAAATAGAAGGATGGATATTAGAACACTTAATATACAGTATCTAAAGTTTGCCTATTTCTATTATTCCTAACTTAATAGGGAAACCCACACTGATCTAATGTTCAATTTTTTTATCTCACAAAAACATTAAACAGAAATGTGATTGGGGTCTCGGTGGGCTTCAACACTGACTACATCCAGAATTAATTATTCTTCCAGTCTACTATTTAATTAAGAATAGCCCAAGACATTTTTAGGTCCAATAAAATCTTACTTCTTTTTTCATTCTTTTTAAAATCAGCATCCTCCATCTAGAGCAACATTGACAAGGCAGTGTGGCAGTGGGGTGAATGTGATGAAAAGAAAGCTTCAGCACGAATAAAAACAGAGAAGGGAAGTGTGGCCCACTTGCAGGCTTGCTGAATTAAGTCTCCACATAAATAAGTTTCTTTTGTCTGTCAAGCTCTTGTGTAATCCAGCTGTGAGCCTGGGGATAATCTCTAGAAACAGATGAACAAAATAAAGCTACAGCTCAATTATATTTTCGTTTTTATCAGCCCTCCACAATTTACCAGCAGGGAATCCAGTTCGCCAATTCAAGCAATACGAGTCCAGTGAGGGTTCTTTCGATCAGCCTGTGGAGACTACTTGGAAAGCAAGTTTGAAGCTAGCAGCTGTTACAGGGTTACGACAGTCAGTCTAATTGACATCTGCTATGTTTTGAAATGATCTGCTTTTCGAATTTAAAGGTTTATAAAATACAAAGGTGAAATACTATATAATTAAATTTTTATTTCAGGTCATGGTAAATATGGACCAGTGCTGTGGCATGTTGTTTAGCAGTGCTACCTCACAGCTCCAGGGGTCTGGTTTCAAATGCCAATCTGTCTGTGTCTGCATATTCTTCCTATGTCTATAGTAATTCTTTTCAACTATTCTACTTTCACTCATATATCCCAAAGATGAGCAAGTTAGGTTAACTGTTAATATGTTTGCATATATACTGTAAGCATGCCCTGCAACAGAAAGATGTCTTGTTCCTGCCTTGAACCTAATGTTGCCAGGAGGGTTTTCCACTCCTCAATATCCTAAATTAGATAAGTACGGTCAGAAGATTGAAAGTATGGATCAGGGGATACATTTATGCTCAATATGACAGTGAAAACAATAATGTTACAATTTTAGGTCAATCATGTTGTCTACAGTTCAGCTTTACTTACCCACTTCTAATCATACTAAGCCTCTGAACTTCATGGGCAACTTGTACTTTTCCTTAGACCAAGACAGGTAAAACAGAATTACTCCAGAGCATGTAAACTGGTTAGCTTCACTAACTCATTAGTGGCCGACCTACACGCTCAAGTCTAAGACTAGTTATTAGATCAATGTAATCTACGTATGAACAGAAGACAGGATGTTAAGCCCCCATAATTTTCTCTGAGACATAAAACTGCATTAGATCCATCATTTTATACTTATAAATCTAAGACTGAACATTAGACCCCCTCATGTTCTGCTCAATTGTTTTAAAGTTGACATTAGACCCTTGTATTCTATTGACAAGTCTAGCATTGGACTTGGAACTCCTGTGATCTACTTACAGGCCAAGCAAGGGGTGTTATACACTTACAACCCACTCACTGGTCTCAGATTAGAACTCTCTGATCTATTCATAGGTGTTAGACAGGATATTAAAGGAATACTCTAACAGAACATTATCATGATTGTATTTGTTACGTACCCAGTATTGTTTATAGTGATGGCGTTGGAAAAATTTTAATGTTATATTTTCATGGAGATAACAAAAATTATGATACCGTGGACTTAAATGGATTTGAGACCCAAATTCAACAACAGCAACAACATCAAAACATCCATGAATAAAATCTCAAATTATTACTGTTGCATAATCAACATGCCAGTCTTATGACATTGTACCCACAAACACTCCCTAGATACCGTATTAGCCTCGTAAAATAAAAAAATTTCAAAACAGCTCCCCAAACTGATGTTACAGAACAGGTCAATACAACTGAGTAATTTGCTTTGGATAAAAGCATCTGCTAAGTGAATATATGTAAAATGTAACCATCAACACTGCACCCAAGACGTCTTCTTCCTGAAATGACTAATCCATTACTGAGGTTCTGTTAAAAGAATTGCTCCAATTAATAATTTGTCCATCCATTCATTTTCTGAACCTATGTTTTCCAGTACAATGCTACAGAAAGTCAGAGTCATATTAAAGTTATTAGGGAAAGTCCAAGCAAATATTCAAACCTCATAAGTACTTCAAAGATCAGGTGACCATTCAGATTTAATTAATAGGGTTATCTAACTGGTAATCCACTGGACTCGACTGGTCGCAGAGTCAAATCATACATCTTGTTCAAGGTATGATCCTTCTGTACATCAATTGCACTTTGTATCTAATTGCAATATGGTAATCATCTAAATCACATTCAAATAGTATTTCTCATGAAACTATATTAAAGATACAAATTACAGACACTCTATAACAGGAATACCTCCGCCTCCATGCTCATCTGAAAGCGGTCTTTCACAAATTACAAAGTGAAGAGTATCAGCCGCCTGCCTTTTGTCATCAATTATGAAGTCAGATCATAATAAAAGGATGATGGGTGTAGGACTGAAAAACAGGAGACACTTAAGAGAAGACGCTAGTAATTAAGGGGCTCAGATTACAGCAAAGCCATTCACATGACCAGACGTTTTGTCCCCCACTCCATTTTATCTAACTTATGCTTCAGTAAGAAATACATTTCTGTCATTTAAATGCCTCTTTCAAGATACTCGTCATTTTAAATGGACCCTTTGAAATGCTTATGCCAATTTCGCTTTCACCAGTCTCATTAAAATTCACTTTAGGGGAATTCCTCTGCACACCATGGAAAAATAATTTCTATTTGTATAATTCTTTATCAGTGGTTATTGAGTTAAACTTATTTAGGAACTAAGTAACAAATACTAAACCATAGACATCCTAACTAAGGTTCTATCAATTCATAAAATTGGGGATATAAATGAAAGTGTTAGTTCCAAATCCATTTTAAGACCAAGTACAGAGTGGAAGGATGCTCATAAAACACAATAATCAACAAGCATTCAATTAATTTCATTCTATATAGCACCTTTCATTGTACACAAAAGCACTTTGGAAAATAATTACTTAAAATATCTGAGAGCAGAAAAAACTGACCAGACTAAATGTTTGAGTGCATGGCCAGCAAGAAAGTATTGTGTTAATTCAGCTGCCACAGTAGTGCCAAACTTAGTTCAAAATGGATCAGAAAAAAATGAATCAATAATTTAATAATCCAGACTTTTCATCTGTGTGCGCTGAAAGGGGTGATTTTGTTTCTATAATAAAGGTGATGAAATTGAGTTTTTAATCCAATTTTACCTGCATCTGTCACTTTTAAACCCAGCCACCCTTTAGAAAAGTCCTTTGGAAAATTGAGGCCGATTAGCATCTTAACTGCTCAGCATTTTTCAAGTCAGGCAAATTAATTAGAGCAGATACATTGGACACAGCCTTGTGAGCTTCACAACGTGATGGAAAATTAGGAAAAAAAGCTGTTGAAACTTTAAATAGGATTAGCTGACGGGGCAAGAGGCTGCATTACCCCTTTTAAAACTACTATATTTTTAGTAACAGTTCAATGTAAGGATGGTCTCTGCTCCTTAGCCATTCTTTTACCTTTTCATATTATCCAAGTCCTTCATACAAGCCAAATACAGTCTCTAAGGAGTGTTACTGGGTATAGTGGTTATATGGTGTATTCAGCCTCCCCACTATCTTGTTGACATTTTTTATAATTTGGATTCTTAATGTTTACACCATAATTGGATTTTTTGTGTTGTGACCAATACAAAACATCCCACAATATTAAAGTTAAAATAAAAACAAAAATCGACTGACTCTAATATTACACAGTTCTAACATAATAACTGCCTTATAATAAGATGCACGCACTTAATGTTTTCCTCTAAGTTCCAAGTAGTTACACAGCTACTTGGCATCAAACAAACTACATCATCAAGACAAAGGAGCATTCAAAGTGAATCCAGGATACAGTAAGGTTACTGAAAAGAATCACTCTGAAAAAGCACTGAGAAGGATCTCTTACTCAACATTTCAGAAACAGAGTGGAAGGCAGCCACGCACAGAATTCACTCTAGCTCCGTATGTGCAAAACATTCAATTACTCAACTTAAAATCTTTTATTGAGCTCGTCTATCTCGCTTAAAATTGTCCAAAATGTTTCCAGTGCAAGATCCAACCTGAGAACATTGCAATCAAGCTCCAGCTTCACTAGGCCACGTTTTGGGCCTGCACCAATCATTCTGGACCAAAATCTTTAACTGCCTTTCAGACAGCCTTGGTGTCACAATCCCTCCTAATCCTCTTACAGCTGAGTTTGGTATACTCCCAGATGGGCTTAAAGTGGAGAACGACAAACAAACTGTAATTGCTTTTACTTCACAACTAGCACGTTGACTTGTCTTGCTCACCTGGAAGAATCCTAACCCACCTCTTTTAAGTCAGTGGGTAATTGATGTTCTATACTATTTGAAATTGGAAAAAGTTAAATTCTCACTTAGAGGAACTGTTCAAAAACGTTTTTAAATGAAAAAAAAAATGAAAAGCACTGAAGTTCATCATAATGAAAAGGAAATCTGTTCAGCACATCCCAAATTTCAATATCTTAAGTCAGGGAGGACATTAAAAGACCTTTGGAAAATCTACAGCAATGAGTCGTCCAGAGCTGGCATAGAGAAATGATATAGAATCACAACTGCTTCATTGGAAGGGAGCAAAACATAAACCACTCCTGAATAAATTCACACATCGCATCTCTACTGTAATTTTGTAGAAGATGTGATAATTCCTAGAAGAACACTCTGCACATTAGACAGACATTGATATTTTGTTATTAGCACATATCACTGTATACTATCTTGAGAACATTACATGTGTTGCTGAGCCTAGAAGATGTGTGAAGAACAAAAGAATGCAAAATGTATACAAAAATCTAAAAATAAAATATGCAAGACACCTCGGACCAAAAATTCAATTTTAATTGAATCCAGACCAACAACCAGAAAATCCTTCAGCCAGAGGCTCACTGTTGTGTCTTAGAGACAAAACTGCCAATGTACTGAAATGGGCCACTCAAAGTCTAATCATGGCAGCAGATAAAAACTGTTCATCAAGGGCCAATCTGAAGAGTCTTGAGCAATCTGCTCAAAAATGAGCCAATACAGCCCTGTCCAAATGTACAAATCTGCCAGTCATTTCATAAAAGTTGTACCGTTTGCCACAATACCCTTTACAAAGGCCTGAATACTTATTAGTTAAGGATAAATGTATGTATAATTCTTAGTATATCTGAAGAGTATAGCTTTCATTTTAACATTGTGGTTTTTGTTTTAGTCCAAGGCGCAAAATTCCAATTAAATATGTCCCAATACAACATAATGGTGACTTGTTTTTCGGCTCCTGCATGGACAATCTGTTGTTTGATTTAATCAATTAATTTAAACTCTTTAGTGTGCAACGCCATTGCTTGTTAAAAGGAAACTTTTCTTAACTGGACTTTCTTAGCTCTTTCAAAGTGAACAGAAAGATTTCTAATCTTCCATTTTTTGTGCAAATAAAACAAACATCAGGACCTGTTTTTACAACAATATCAACAACACTAAAATTCTGAAAATGTACTGGTTTTGACAGTATCTTTCTCAATTTATTGTTTAATTAAATATCACAGTTTTTGTTTTCAAATGAATAATTTCTGAATGTAATCACTAATTGTATTTTTTCCCAATATACTTAGTAAACACAAAACTAAAGGCCTCTGACGAGCCTGGATTAGAATGAAAGTTCTCTACAAAATACATACAATGTACAACTAAAATATTCATTTTATTTAAAAGCTGGCATTTTGACAAGCTCACAACTTAAACTGATTTACAATTAAAAAAGAATGGCATAATAATGCAGAGTTCTGGGTTTCTTGCCAGGCAGGTTAAAGCGAACATGGTGTCTGCATATCTTTTCTGTTGCTCCATTGGTTTTCTTGGGGTTCTCAAACATGTCTGAGATTGTTGCCTTTATGTGAATGATCTGTGGCAAACTCTTATCCTGTCCAATGTTCCTTCACCACAACTGTGGGTTCAAAAAATGGACAGATGAATGGATAATAACAAGTACTTAATAAAGTGATGCTACAAACTATAGTATAATCATAAATAAACACTGAGTTCACTTGTTTATTTACAGTATTTGCAGGCCACATAAGGCTTTAGCTGGCAGTATCAATTTAAAATGGCCTCAAGGGACAAAATATTATGTTGCTCTTTAGCCTGATTTTAACTTTTATTAATTTTTTTTTTCCATACTCATGTATTGATGTTTCATAAAATAAAACTTTTTTGGATATAAATGTTTTTACTTCCCTAACAAGGTTACAATATAACTAACTAACTTTGTGTGCTGATCTTTGTAAGTTTTGATTCCTACTCTAAAGGTAACTCACTCCACTGTGGTCATGGCCTTCACACTGTTTACTAAAAAATCAGAATCACTAATCCAATGTGGAGGTTCAGAAAATAGATGAAAGGAGGAACAATCAATATATTATGTTTTCATTTTTACATTTCTTTTGAAGTATCTCCTGCCATAGAAGTCATAAGCAGGCAAACATTATGTTAAGTTCTTATTAAATGACTCTCTTCACTAGTGTTTATTCAATTCAATAACTTATTGTTACTAGTAGTATCCAGTTTGAAACTCCTGCCCTGGCACAACTGTATTCCCCACAGATTCTCCATATGGTCCACAAATTCATCTTCAACCTCCACCCTAACTGTCTCTCCTCTCTTTAGATGAATTAACATTTATGCAGTTTTCAATTTTTGCTTCTTAAACTATTCATGATTATCTGAGCTGCTCTCAATCTAATGATTTATAGGTTCAAAAACTGAGAAGCCCAAGGAAGCCACTACATCAATTTTAATTCTCTATCATACTCCTAAAACATTTTAATGCTTATCAGGCCTTTTGGAGCATTATCTTGCCGGGAAAGCCCATTTGGGTATGGTGCACTAAGGAAGACCCTAATTAGCAGCAATGTTTTTCAGACATTGTTCAGCTCATCTAATGGGATCCAGTGCATGTTCAGAAAACGTACTACATGCCACTGCACTACCACTACCAGACTATATTGTTGGCACTGAGCACAACTGTCCAGGAATGCAAAAGGTTTTAACCATACTATGGTTCCCCTATGAGCATGAATTACATAATGCATTACTTTTTTATAATCTTCCAGTGTTCAGCACATGCATTCCATAACTTACTACAACTAGAACAGCTAGTTTTTTGCTGACCTTAAACCACAGTTCTATGGTTTGCCACCATAACTCATCCACAATAAGTCAAGATATACTAAAATGCCTTCTTCAGCACTGGAGGTCTGCTAGTTAACTTACTGCAGCTTTTCTGTTACCCTGAACTGGGCATATCAGTACCCAGAACATACTGCATTTGGCCATATAATCTAAATTGACAGGATTCTTTTCTGGTGGTTGTTTGTTTTTCAAATCACATTTATATTATTGTATATGAAAACATCAGCAGAGTTTTTCTGTACCTGATACTGTAGATTCATGCTACGCATATGGCTTCTGCAATCACAGAATGCTGGAAGTCATTTAAAAATTTTAAGTCTGATCCAGACTCCCTCTAAAATGCACACATACACACAAAGAATACATGCCAACTTGCTTCAAACTATATTAATTGTCTTCAACTATGAAGTAGTTACTAACTTAATACACACTAACACAAAAACATCAAGAGAAACAAAAAAATGGCTACTCAATGTATACATTTTCACAGCTGGAGCATTTGACCCTTGAGAGACTTGCTTATAATCTAAATAGAAATACAAAGGTAGAGCAGTGGTAGTAGTATAATTAGTCATTAGTTATAATCATTGTAGGAGTAGTAGTATTATAAAATATACACAGTACAGTAAACTACTAATTTAGATGTCACTAGAGGATATTAATACAACATTTCTGGGCCAATATCAATGGTTAGTCCAACACAGATATACATGTATATTTTTTCTTTCATATTATATTTATTTATACACAAATTCCAACGAGATTATTTATGAGCTGATGACTTATATAAGCACAATTAAATTAAATACACATTTTTCTTTCCTTAAACATTTCTATCTTTCCCAAATAGTGTGACTTTTACAAACAATCCTATAGAAGTAACATAAACTTTTGCCCATTGAATATTGGAGTAATGGATTTGATTTCGGGTTGTCTAGGACTGAATGTCTCAAAATTCCAGCTTAAGCAACAGAGGAGGAGAATAGGCTGCTCTGCAGGCAATGTTGTATTTTGTCTTTTACTTTTCAGGTATGTACTTGTCTTTTTGGTAATTAAATGTGTTGTATTAGTTACTAAAGAATTGCAGAACAAGTGTTGCATATTTCAGCTTTGTTTTTACTGGCATTCATTATGGGAAAAAAAAATCACACAGCTGAACATTTCACCCAGCAAAAAAAAAAAAATATGTTCAGTCAGCAGTCTTGCTTTTGTGGCTTACAGCAAAGGCATCATCATATTGATTAAGAATATCAGTAATAATCTTGATTATTGTAAACTGCTATCAGTTATTATAGAGTAAATCTTCCTAACAAAAAACAACTGACAGTGCAATCTTGGTTAAACAGCAACTTTCCCTGTCTGACCCATCATTCACAGCAGTCCAGAAAAAGTGCATACAAACAGACATTTGTTATAAGACCCATACACTCCTCGCAGCAGCAGTCATGTATAGCCTGTTCTATGATCTATATCTAGACTTCTTCTTCTGCTACATTGGTGGAGGTGAGTGCTTTTGGACACTGGGCACACTGCACCTTTGAGTCATATTTGTAATTTACTACCCCTGACTATACTATGACTGCCTGCTAACTGCTAAACACTACAAGATCCCAGCACATGTACCTGGATGGCCATCCTCTTCTACCTGAAATTTATCAGGGGTGGTCTCCCTGGCTAACTCCTTTATCCTGTGGATAGTCAAATCAGCATATGACACAGCAAAGCAAGTAAAGGTAGACTTTTTAGATTCAGTTCACTTGAAAATATCAAACAACGCCTTTAGAGAACATCTATTGCACTTACAATTGTAGCCATATAATTTCACAAAAATTAGCACCTATGCTATGTACAGCATAATGGTAAAGTTTAATTGAGTTTAGTGTGGTAAAGTCCTTCCAAATGATGGGGTTGCAGAATAAATTATTTCTGATATTAATGAATATAAAAAATATGCAAACTTCAATGGAATTAAATTAAAATGAATCCAAGGGATAGAATGCAATTTACTGTCCAACAAAAGAAAAATGCTCCTTACAAAACCACTGAGGGCAGCTTATCTGATTGCTCTCATTAGTGATTGCCACTATGACCATGAATTTGCCAATAAACAGTGTTAGACGTCATTCACACAAAGCCCTATTTCTTAGCTAACATCAAGTTTTCAAAATGGGAAAATGCGAGAAGAGACTTTGAAGGAGAAGTGAGAGGACAAGGGAAGGATGCGAAAAGACTACTAATTAAATATTATCAAGAGTACACAGATCTACAGACCACTATCTATTTCTTTACTAGGAGGATTATGTAGTTAAATATCATCTCAGGTCACATATTGCAGAATCTCAACTTCACCCATGGCTATCACTGTAAATCTAAACATCATTACACAATAAGCAGAAAGATTAAATCACAATCCAACATTTTCAGTGCCAATCTTGCTGCCTTCTATATTTTGACTTCAAGATGCAAGGTAGCGCGATAAAATTAAAAAAGAATATAAACCAAAATGAAAAAGTCAGAGTAAAAAATAAAACAATTTTTTGGTCAAGCTTTAAACTATAAATTAAAGAAAGACCCCCTGGTCTTCAATAAATAGAAATGCCAACTGATTTATAACTTTTAGAAAAGACCTGGCACATATTTCTTACTCTCTGGTTATGAATTTACACAATAACTGAATGAAAAAATATTGTGACAAAGTAATTAAAAAAAAAAACAGATAGAAAATCTGTAAAGCAACATTCAAAGTACTTAAGACATTTGTCAATAAGCTATAAAGCAATACAATTATATTCAACAGCTCAATCCAGTCTGAGGGTCTCTAGATCACTTATTGGAAGGCTGAAATGGTGCAAACCAGTGTTATAATTAGAAACCAAATTAGAACAATTTAACAATCTAGACAAGAACAGGCCATTCAGCCCAACAAAGTTCATCAGTCCTATCCACTTTATTCTTCCAAAATAACATTTTAGTTTTGAAGGTCGCCTACCACAATACTTGGATACTTATTGCATGTGTCTGTGGTTCTCTGTGGGAAGAAAAACATTCTAAGTTACATTCCAAATTTAACATTCCAGCTACAAATTTCTTTCACTATCTTCAAATCAGGAACTTTGTTAAACAGAACCTTCCAGATTTTCCTCATCTTGCACCCTCATCCACGCTGGAAAAAATATTGCTCAATTTTGAGGAATTAGACTCCATCTCTGCAATATATAAAATCATTTTACAATCCCTTCCTTTCAAAGATCCAAGAGGACACTGGGAAAATGACCTCTCAATTAATATATCAGAAAAGGAGTGGAAAGTAGCAATGCAGAGAATTCACTCAAGCTCCATATGCGCAAAGCATACAATTATACAATTCAAAATTATATATCGAGCACATCTGTCTCGACTAAAACTCTCCAAAATGTTTCCAGGGCATGATCCAATCTGCGAACGTTGCAACCAAGCCCCAGCCTCACTAGGTCACATGTTCTGGGCCTGCACCAAATTAACATTATTCTGGACAAAAATTTTTAATTACCTCTCAGACAGCCTTGGACTCACAATCCCTCCTAACCCATTAACAGCTGTGTTTGGGGTTCTTCCAGAGGGTCTTAAAGTGGAGAAGGACAAACAAATTGTGATTGCATTCACTACACTGTTGGCACGCAGACTTATTCTGATAAACTGGAAGAACCCAAACTCTCCTCTTTTAAATCAGTGGGAAAATGATGTGTTATATTATTTAAAATTGGAAAAAATCAAATACTCAGTTAGAGGATCTGTACAGACTTTTTTCAAAACATGGCAGGATCTAATCAGTAATATTTTAAAATAAGTTTATAAAGCACAGAGAATTTATTAATTTAGGTATTTTTACAAGCCTTAAATTTTACACCGTTTGGCTTGCTCTCTTCTTCAAGGGTGGGGATCGATCTGTTCTTAGCATAATTCTTTTTTTTGTAAAAACTTGATTGCTATGTATTGATTGTAATAAAATTAATAAATAAAAATTTAAAAAAAACATTCTAAGTTTGTGTGAAACTTACCCTTAACAAGTTTCCAACTGTGTCCCCATGTTTTTGTTGGACTCATTTTAAAGTAACAGTCTTGATACAGTGTACTAATTCCCTATATAATTTTAGAGAATTCAGTCATGTCACCTCTTAATCTCCTTTTGCTTAAATTTAAAAGGCTCAGCTCTTTTAATCTTTCCTTATAACTCATCTCCTGTCGCCCTAGAACCAGCCTAATCGCTCTTCACTGGACTTTTTCCTTTGCTGAATTATCTTTTGTATAGCCTGGAGACCATAACTGTACACAGTACTCCAGAAGAGTCCTCACCAGTGTGTTATAAAGTTTGAGCATAAACATCTTGGACTTGTAATTTTATACATCAGGGTGCTATACAACCTAACATGGCTAATGGCTTCTGTACACTGTCTAGAGGCTGTAAGTGATGAGTCCATTACAACTCCTTAGTCCTTCTCATAAGGCGCACTTTAGATTTTCGGATCTACTATTGTTTATTCAAACCTAACATTTTTACTTCTTATGAGTAATACTTCACATTTACTTATATCATATTTCATCTGCCACAAATTTGCCCAAGCCTGTGTGATGTCCAAATCCCTCTGCAATGATTCAACGGAATCTAGATTAGATGCCAATCCATTTAGCTTGGTATCATCTGTAAACCTAACCAGTTTGTTACTTATATTCCTATCCAAATCATTTATGTATGTATTAAAAATAGCAGCAAACCCAGCACTGATCCCCAGTGGGAAACCACTCTTAATATCGCCAAATTCTGATGAGGCTCTCCGCACTATAACCCTCTGCTTCCACTGTCTGAACCAATTTTGCATTCATCTACACATAACACCCTGAACTCCCATTTCCTTTAGCATAATATCCAACATGTCAATTAGCTAGAAGTCGTTCAGGAAGTGCAGGCAGACTATCTGTAAAGTCAAGTAACCCGCTAAATCTAATTCAAAATCACAGTAGGGGAGTTGAGTTAGGGGCTGTTTGTATACTTAATAGTTTTAATTTGTGTTTAACTTTAAAAGTTAATTCATCAAGGCTACTGGACATATGTTCAAGGTCATTAATGAATGACAGGCAGTGACAAGCTATTCAAATCTGTAATATCTACCTCAGTCTTCATTTGGTTTTCTAGTACTGGCAAAATGTACAAATGTAGCTTATGACGTCAACCACCTAGGAAACCTGATGTGTGTCTTCTGTTAGTCATACTGCTATGTGTTATGTGCTAATTTGCTCATACGAGTAAGAATCTGTACACACAACAATAATGAACCTATAAACATGTTACTTCCACCAAAATTAAATTTTTGGAAAACACATGAATATATTTATGAGATGAGATGCATGTGATTCTAACACTGAACTTTGTATTCTGACCAGCATCAGGGCAGTGGAAGACTGTTATCATTGTGTTCTACTTTGAATTCATGTTTGTCTTTGATCCCCGTGGCCTTTACCTTTTCTGAATTAAGTGAACACACTTGTCTTCTTCTACATGGCTCTTTTAAAAACATTTCCTTCTGGTTTTCACTTTTTAAATTTCAGAATTTTGTTGGCCTCTTTGTAATGTCCCACTTTAACTAAGCTTGGGGCAGTGTTAGTTAGAAGGTATTCCTATAGATGTCAGACATGTATAATACATTGCTTAATTCTGTGATTAACTTTCTTTAAGTTGCACTTGAAGGTTCACTGGGCGTCATGTAGGGCATCCTCTCCTTGAAATACCGGGCCAAATCAGAGCTGAAGGTAACCTAACGTAGGTCTATACATTGTGGGAGGAAAGGCAGCATATACTGTATTGAAAGAAAAAAAAACAGCATAGAAACAGGGAGGAGGTGCAGACTCCACACAAGTAGTGACCAAGCAAGGATTTAAACCCCTGTTTCCTGGACAGCGGTTCTGACCGCCATGCTGCTGTGCTGATACAAGCCTGTTTACATCCTTGTTCATCAGAGAATGTACATTTTCTCACATAAAAGTGCTATATACTTAATTAGGCGCATTCATTTTGCATTCTCCCATAAACCGTGTGTTATTTTCAACTCTGATTATCTATTACTACGTGCTGCTTCATTTTCAGAGATTCAGACAGAATCAAAAGCTTTTCAGACTAACTACAGTGTTAATGAAATACTTTTGTTGATAAAGATGTACCATTCTATATTAAAAGATCTTCTTTATATTAGCCTTGGATTTTCACTGTAAACAATATGTGAACATAGTTGCCCTTATTGCTGTACTATGCACACAATATTTAATAAGTATTGAATTATACAAACATAGTCTGTTCAAATCAACATTATCATATTTAATACAAATTAATGAACAAACGTCTAAGCACAAAAATAATTACAACAATCTTTAATTAAATTACCTGAGTCAACAGTTGAAGAAACATTGATTTCAACAATGTTTACACAAATCTAAACTAGAAAAAGGAAAATCATAGACCATATATCCAAACTAAAACCTTACATTATGTATGAAAATAAATCCTAAGCCTTATGCTAAAAATATCACCAAGCATACAGCAAAATCAGAACTACATTCATTAAAAAACAGATAATTATGACAATAGGATATGTGTACCGTATATAAGAAAACATCCAATAATGCAAATCCTGCATGTTAGTAAAACAAGATTATCAGTCTAAGGGAATCTCATTTCATTTACCAGTAAATATTTGTCAATACTTTGATGTACCGATTATTATTTGTATATATATTTGAAGTTTTCCAGTTCAGAAGCTATAATAAATCTAATTTTAGTTTGAAAATTGACAGAATTTAATTAAACTGACAAGAATTTTAAGATTACCTGGGTGGAACAGATGGAATGAAATTCTATAATGTATAGGATACCATACACATTTAAATGAGTCTAACCTGTACATCTCTGTGACCTGAGGGGAACACCCAGAGAACACAAGACTATGGAGATAGGAGTCAGCAGCGATAACCACTGCGCCACTGTGCTGTCCAAAAACACTTCTACATATCAGAATTATTTCAACACATTAATGATTAATTTCTTCCTCTGAGTGAAACTTGCTTGCAGCTTTTAGTATTTTGTTTTATTACTGGTCTTGTTCAATCCAGCCAGAAACTCCTGCCAGTATATACTTTTCATTTCTAAGAAAGCACTACATGGACTGGAGTGGACAAGTATCCCCTTAATGCCCAACTCATTTTATTTCTGATGTATAAAGTTTGTATAAAAACAAACAGCACATGTACCAGCTTATCAAATTTATTGTTGGCCATTTCATTGGTTGCAACTCATGAATAACTGCCAGATGGTTATGAATAAAGAGTCAATCAAAGGTGCTGACTCTGAACATGTCTGTGAAACAAAATCAAACAAGTAAGGTACAAAGAGCGAACCTCTGTGTGCTGAAGGATAACCTGCAGTAAGCATCTTTCTGACACTCATAGACAGGCAAAAGTCACACCTTCAGTAGTTTCTGGAGTGACACGTTTCATTAAGAGTGAAAAACAACTTCTAAAAAAAATTTGCCTGAATAAAAACAGTCCCTCTAGGATCCACGTTTGAGACTCCCATTGAGATTCACTGCCTCATATCCTGACCACTGTTTTCTGTCACATACTGTACCACGTTGGCTAATCAGCATGGAGGTAAACAAAGACATCTGGCACACTGGACATTTAATTGATGTTTTCTCGACTCAAATTGGAGACTTTTTTTTATTATGTCAAAACTGTAAATCTCTGATACGTTTGCAATTGTGCTACTACAACTCTGGTATTAAACCAAAGACACTTCTACAGAACCTGAGATTACCTTTAATCTTACAGAGTCTACATATATTGTAAATTTATTAATATGGTACTCAAAAGGACCTAGTTTGTGACACTGCTAATGTTTCTAAAATAAGATATTTTCCACAATTCTCAAGATAAAGTATATCAATCAGCGAATCCTTGTGTGCTTACGCTGCCTTGAAAACATACTTCAGTCAACACAGAAACACTAGGTAAGAAGTCAGTTCACCCTGGGTCTGCTCCTATAGTCACTCCAACTAAGGCAGCTTAGAGTCCTCCAATGAATCTGGCTTACATGTATTTAGGATGTAGGAGGCTCTTTCCACATACTAGGTAACCAACAAATAATGTATGTGTAGTGCGAAATGGGACCCCTGTGCCCTGGGGTTAGAATAAAGTCACCAACCCTTTTTTATATTGTAAAAGGCGACTATGGAGGATGATTTAAGGAACATAAAAACCTATACTACGCTACACCCAAAAAACAGAAAATAGCCATTACTCTGGCAAACAGAGGGAAAGAAAGTAGTGGGAACTGGAACACTTAGATGCTGTAAATAAGTACAGCTTTACTCATCATTTCAGAACCTACTTAGACTTCTGCTTAGAGTGCACATTAAGTATAAACTGAAACTTGTAGCGTTTATTGCATTGTAACAGATAAATATTACCAATGTTTATAATTGCATAATATTTTGAATAAAAGTGTATAATGGTGTAAGGAAAACCAATGAATAAAACTCAGGTATTTCACTTCTAAATCCCCAAAACTGTCGAGCATTAGGTTGACTTCCCATTTCTAAACAAGCCCCATGTGTGTGAGTGGGCCCTTCGAAGAACTGGTGCCCCATCCAGTGTTGGTTACTGCCTTGTGCCCACTGCAGCCAATGACATTTATTTGAAAGAAGTAGGTCTGAGATTGCTATGTGACATAAATAAATATGACTAGAATTTATGAGTTTAGTCACACAAGTGAAATCTTTATAAAGTACTCATAAAATGTCAAGACATGTTTTATGATTTTATGTCTACAACTGATTTTACATGATAAGAAAAAAAAATATCTTGTGGCTTCTGTTTAACTCATAAAAATACACACAAATGTAACCCTGTGCATGTTCAACAGAAATTAAGAGACCAGAAATCTAAAAACCATAAAACCATGTTAAAAATACACCAAATCTGTGGCCAAAGCCATCTAAAGCAGTTTCTCAAATTCAGTCTTGGGGTACCACTGTGTCAGTCTCACTTTAATATAATTCCTCTTATTTGCATTTTAAAGAATTGCCACTTACTAATGTACCCACAAAATTTTTGATCATGATACGGAAAGTGCTGCTCCATTTCAGCATTCAGAGTCATTTTGCACTTATGTCTGTACTACAAATAACTAATTGTGAATATCTGGACAAATGCAAATGCAAAAACTCCAAAGAAAATGCTTAAACAAAAGCATAATTGTAAAAGAAAGTTAGGCATTTAAAGCTATGAAAAAGGAAATGTATGAATTTCTTCTAAATGTAAATATGACTAGAAAATTTTTGTGAATGTAAAATATAACATAAAAACACTAGCTAAAAAAAGAAACACAAGTAAGAGGTACCATTTGATTTGTGAAACTACAACAGGAAGCCATGTTTCCAGGATGAAGGACTATTCCTGTCAGGTCACACTGTGTTCCAAGTATTAGCGAAAAAATGTAGTAGCGCTCTGATGACATGGACCCCATCAACCAAAATATATATATATCTCCACCATCTTCATCCACAGACGGCATGGTGGCGCAGTGGGTAGCGCTGCTGCCTCACTGTTAAGAGACTTAGGTTCGCTTCCCAGGTCCTTCCTGCGTGGAGTTTGCATGTTCTCCCCATGTCTGTGTGGGGTTTCCTCCGGGTGCTCCGGTTTCCTCCCACAGTCCAAAGACATGCAGGTTAGGTGTATTGGCGATTCTAAATTGTCCCCAGTGTATGCTTGGTGTATGTATGTGCGCCCTGCGGTGGGCTGGTGCCCTGCCCGGGGTTTGTTTCCTGCCTTGTGCCCTGTGTTGGCTGGAATTGGCCCCCACGACCCGTAGTTAGGATATAGTGGGTTGGGTGATGGATGGCTGGATCTTCATCCACAGGCAAAAGTCTAAAGTAAAACACCCCCGACTAGAAATATGGAAATTAGACTTCTTAAAAAGACTAAATGAACTTAGTAGAAAAAGAGAAGAAGCTGGACTACCAAACAGATTTGCAGCACCATCATATTGACTGGAGAAAGCTGCTTTGACTTAGTCAACTGAAAATGTGCAAGCATAGTAGGAAATTAGACTCCCATTGACCTACCCTGAAATGCCAAGTATCCCATATTTCTGGACTGAATTAAAAATTGTGTGGAATCCCATGACAGGAACTGAATCTTTAAACATAGAAATGACACTCAATTTTTCATTGTTTACTCTTGTGGTGTATAAATTAAAATGTGTCAGGGCACAAGAGCTGTCACATACTTGCACAGTCATGAAGTATGCACACCCAAACATACACACAAAGCGAGTGGATTTCCTTTTATAGTTAATTGGTAGACACACACAGTTTGCACATACAGTACGTGTTTCTGCTTCTGCTCAAAAGTGTCCATGTATGTTGTTTGTAGCACATGTATAGTCAATGTAGAAATGTCCACATGAACAAAAAATAAGGTGGTGCCCAAGATGCATTGTGGAGACTGGCATCATTTTGTCAGCGCCCACATACAAAAAGTAAGAACTGACTCTTACCCTGGCCGTAATGGATGGTACTATAGATGTATGGACTTAATGACCTTCTCTTTGCTGCTCTTATCTATTTAAATTTAAAGAAAGTCTGTTAAACAGACACCATAATTGTTTATATTTTTTGCACTGAATATTTAAACTGCTTTACAGATTGTTTATACTTAACATAAGTGAATAAAGTGACTTGTATATATCGTGTAAGTTAAAACTCATGACTTTAGAAACATCCAACCTTGTAAGCTGCAAAAACAATCTACTTTTAAAATTTCCTTGATTAATACAGTATTAATGATATTTATGATTACCCTTAATTCCAGTTGCATTTGCTGCATACACCACAAGAACAGAAAGTCTGAGAGGAATCACAACTCTGTTTAACTGCACAGCCATGTTTCTATGATGGGGCAAATGTGTGTGTCTTTGTTATTTAAGCATTATAGTCACTGTTCTGGAGAGACATGCAAGTAGGAATTTCATTCTACTGAGAACATGTGACAATAAACCTAAACTTCACAAAAAAAAATACTGAAATGTAAACTATGCAAAACACTGGATTAATTTCTAAAAAGTGATAATATACTTCTGACTGATAATGTGCAGATACCACAGAAGATTCAGCAATTTATTGTAGAGCAAAAAAATAATCTGAATTTTTTGAAAGAGTGTTTCCTGAGCATTTATACATCTATATGGGGTACGTATACAGTCTTAACTTATATGTTGTCATGAAAGAAACCATTCTGGTGTGTTTACAGAAAATAAGTGAACACAGGAGGAGGTTGTGGAGAATGTTGGAAAGAGGACACATATGTCTGCTAGCTTCATAGTCTGTATAATGACAACCCGACTTGGACTCTAACCTGACACGGCCCCACCAGCTCGCCCCTTGTATGGGTCTCATCAGACAATTCTGTTTTTATCTTTAGACAAAAGCAGCTCGGTACCACATGCTATCTTGTAGTCTAGTGCAGAAGTCACTGCCGGCAGTATGCTTAGGCACACCCTTCACAATCTCACCACAACTGGAACCCCAACATTTCTTCATCTTTTGTGTGCTCTTTAAAAACTGTAATATCCCAATGTAAAGCTTTTAATATATTTTATGTTTACTCTAACCTTAACAACACACAGAAAAAAACACATAAAATATTTCAAACTAGCCAACCCGCGGCATAGCATACGCCGCATATAATTATTTATTGATGAGTGAACACTTCCTGAAAGACACAGTTGTCCAAATGGGGAGGGTTTAAGGATACAACTATCAGTGAATGAAAAGATGGAACTCTGGAGAGAGCAACATACAATTGTCCGTGAGTGAAAACAGGTTTTGGTAGATACAGGCATATTTGTTTGAAAGTTTGTCCTTATGCCTTATTAATAGTCATTGCAAACACCAATCTAACAGGAAATTGTCTGCGTGTAAAAGTAAAAAGCAAGTTAGAATCTGATGGGGTCAGGGAAATCCGGGGAATAAGGACAGTTTGTGAGGTAACAGATGTGATAGTCTTACACTCCAGTACATTGCGGTGAATGCTGGTAACTAAAAGTCTAGTGCCATTAACACATGGGCGGGGCTCTGTTAGAGTTGGCGGGCGGGGCTCTCTGTCTTGCGTACGGTGAAAAGTCAACGTGGCTCAGAGGTGCATGTGGACTTTTGCACAGACGAAAGCGACTGAGGCTGTGTTTGGTGAGTTGTTGCATGCGGGCACATGAGCAGGCAGTGCACATGCATCGAGAGCGACGCTGGACGCGGGAGGACGGTTACAGCTGGCGTGCATGGCTCTGTCGAGCATATATTAGGTAGAATGCCCAGAGGGGACTGGGCAGTCTCATGGTCTGGAATCCCAACAGATTTTATTTTTTTCTCCAGCCGTCTGGAGTTTTTTTTGTTTTTCTGTCCACCCTGGCCATTGGACCTTACTCTTATTCTATGTTAATTAATGTTGACTTATTTTATTTTCTTATTGTGTCTTTAATTTTTCTATTCTTTATTATGTAAAGCAATTTGAGCTACTGTTTGTATGAAAATGTGCTATATAAATAAATGTTGTTGTTGTTGTATCCCATGGTCTTAGAGTTGGTGGGGGGGCTCTTTGAGTTGCCGTTGTCTTGCGTGCCCTTAGTGAATTATATATATAGATTTAACCGAAACAAATAAATAGAATATGAACCATTATTGTGTTTGATGTACTGTACATAGTTGGCCTGCAATGAATCTGAGAAATATGATCAAAACACTGCTAAAAATAAATTCTGCTACTCTGATGGTACCGTGTACCTATTTGTAAAGAATATGCAGCATACCAGTAAAATAAGAGGAATTAATGAAATGGGTAAAATGGGCCCAAACAAATGAAAATTGATTTAAGAAGTGGTTTATGTTGAGTGGTGGCTCTGAGGCTAAGGATCAGTGCTGGCATCTGGAAGGTTGCTGGTTCAAATCCTGTTACTGCCAGAAGGTATTATACTCTGCTTGGCCCTTGTGTAAAGCCCTTAACCTAAAAATTTCTCTGGGGCACTGTGCAATGGCTGACCCTGCGCTCTGACCGCCAAAGATCATGTGAAAACACAATTTCCCCTTGGGGATTAATACAGTGTGCCAAAAAAATTAATGTATGACTGCATTAACCTCCGAAACATGTAGGGCTGAATTCCAAATTCAAGAGGGTCACTCAAACAAAAATGTATTATCTATCCATCTTTAGTGTCCTTTCTATCTATCTATTGACTTTTGCATTCACCTAAGACTTTATTACAGACGGGCACACAAACATGACTATCTATGCAGCCCCTTGTTTTGAAAGCTCCTTAGTCATCACAGTTGCTTGAAATTCATAAATAACAGCTGGACCTCACAGAAAAAACAAGTTGTTTTTTTTACAATTAACAGATTCCTTTTTACCGCAAACAAGGGAAGAAACCTTGATTTAAAAAGTCAGTGAAAGCAACTGATGATATAAAATGCACGTTGCTCCTACCCCAATTTTTAAAGTTTTTAGCAGAATACTTAAAGAATATCACTGAAGGCATTTGGCTAAGGAGGATCTCTGCCAAAAGGCAGGCAACTTAATGACATTTTCTTCCGCGCTGGTATACGGTGTGAAGATTTAACCGAGAGTGTTTATGATGTCCAAGAAGAGACAGAGACATTCCCTCTTTTAAAAGAGCGTCTTGACTATGTCACCAATGGTGTCCCATGCCAAAATGACACACAGGCAGGGCGCATTCAGCTTTATGGCTCAGGTAATTTTGTCAACCTGAGAACTCTTTTGCTTTTTCTACACTTGGCTTATGCACCCCTTTTTACTTATTTTTTTATCTCTACATTATTTCACAATTTAGGTAATATTCTCCTTTTTGACTAGAATTAGTCTAAACGGTGTGTGAATTATTTTTATACAAAACCTGATTTAACTGAAACCAATGTACTAAAGAGTCTTTCTCAAAATGCAAGTCTAAAATGGATTAAGTAGGTGAGAAAATGGATGGATGGGTGGATGGATATATTACAGATTCACCAGTACCTAGGGCCCACAATTACACACCAGATTAACTTTCTATGTCAATAGATCAAGTGTGATGGCTTCAAATTAAAGATGAATGTGCTTAATATTTACCCATCTCAATTTTTTCATTCAAATTTCAACAAACAAAGGTCATTTATTTTGCCAAAACACTGCATTTTTTTTTGCAAACCCTATAATCTATTTCCTCCGTTGCTGATTTTATCCACCAGCAGAAGAATTGTTTGTTGTATGAGCACATGCTGGTTGGCACACATCATCCTTCTTCGCCACCTCAATCTGTCCAGATCAGCATGTATTGTGCTTGAGTGGCCATCACCTTAATGACTACCCCACTGTCTGAGGGGGATAGATAGCACATAATCTCATCTATTTTACAGAGCAGCTCAAGAACCTTAGCGTAGAAGGAAGGATATAAACAGCATGGTGTATGAAGAATTAGGCGCTGTGAAGCTCATCCAGAGTACAAAGTGCGAGTCACATGAGAACCAAATGCTGAAATGGCTTGCTTACAGCCTTTTGAACCTCAATTGTTCCAATCTATATAAAAAAATGCAACATTTGGTCACACAGCTGGATAAACACTAGCCTGATTCTTGAATATGTTATAAGAAAGGAACAGTAAATGTGCCAGAGACTCTTAACAGTTACACATGTTTTAACACTTTTATCATGTGCATACTGAGATTAAATATATATTACTACTGCAGGACAGAAAAAAAAATAAAATATTGCATTTAAATTCCATCCCTTTTGGATTATTTAAAAAAAGTAATTCAATCCTACTGAAACTGTGAATGCACATCACATGTACATTCTACCAAGAGCTGTTTTGGACTTCAGAAAAACATGTCCATCCTTCAAAATGCGTGTACAATGGCAAAACTTTAAAAAGTTAAATTAACTTTGCTGGAAATATAAACATAAGCTCTTATCAGTCTGAAGCAAAAATTCTTCAGGTTTAGCAGAACATCCATATTAAGAGCCTTCTGAAATGAAAACAATCACTTAACAAAAAATAAATTGACAAATACCAAAGCAAAATGCACCCCCTTGAAATTCTTTACGAAATTACTTTAGGAAAATGCTGTAAACTTAATATGCTCAAACAGATCTGAACACTGAATCTGAACAAAGCCATGTGACATTTAGCAGGACATCTTAAAAAGATTTTGGTGAAAAGACTGAAGAGACGGACACACTTTGACAATAATGTAATATTTAGAAATATCGCACGAACGCGGTTACAGTCACTGTATAGAAAAGTCGACCAACTAAAAAACAGTATTTCTATTAACAAATAGCTTCCAGCATCTATAAACGCTATATAGATTATTTTCAGGAATATGTCGGAAATTCTGTTGTCAATATTCATGATGACCCTTAACAAAAGTCACAACGAATGACTCTACGGTATCAGCACATTGATTAGAACATGAAAACCGTTCGCAGATGACGTTACTTTTGGCTTCTCCATCTCAAGGAAACCTTCTCGCGCTTTTTTTAATTCTAAACAGGACGTCCGAGATGATTTGTGCTGGAGCACGGGCAGCATCGCCACCAGCACACAGCCTCCTAAAACGCAAGCATCCAGACCCCCACGAATGTCGTCTCGTTCACGCAACTGCACCAAGCATTCGTCTTACCGTCCACAGCCATGATATAGGGGATGTTGTGTAGCTGTGTTCACGTTCGGATCAGAAAGCTTCCATTGTGCGCTTCGGCGAGCCGGAGCTGCTGCCGTGCTGCGTGCAGAGTGTTCAGAGGGCTGCTGGAAAGATGCACTGGCGATGAACGGGTGGGACGGCGGGAGGGCTGGCGTCGCTCGATGCTCGCGTGTCGTCCGCTCGCTCCGTCTGCCGCTGCCTCTCACTTCATATGCTGTTAAGCGAATGCCGCGCTCTCCCTCACGGCTGCATTCGCTTCTTTCCTTCTGTTTTAATTACTGCCTGCGGGCTGCCGGAAACACATTAAAATAACTCCTCCCTAAATAATAAATTTACCAAGGCTAGTGTTCACGGGATCAAATGTACCTGAATAAAGATACAAAAATTAATTTCCTTATGCTTACAGTACATTATTAACGGCTAAAAATGAATGATTCATTGAACCGAAAGTGGTTTCTGAGAAAAGGTAACGACTGGTTCCTTTATTCTAATATATAGCACATCTTTGTGTGTTCGTTGGAAACTAGGCTTACGGAATAATAGCCGTAAACATACCGACGGCACGCTTCGAATTCTGTTCCGGAATTGTTTGTTCGTGTCTTCCCCAGTACGAACGACGTGTATCTCAAGTTAACCGGTGAATATCAAGTGAAGATGAGTGGAGGCTGGCGTGTACGCGACGTGGTGTGGCGACCCGGCCAGGATTGTGTCTCGGCTTGAGTCGCCCAGTAATAAGAAGCGAAGGCTTTTTATTATAGAACCCAGTTTTCAGAAATGAATATAGTTTTGAACATCAACAAAAGGTATTGTATTTTTCACTCCCCTAGTAACCTAAAGAAATTTCTCTTAAGTACTTCAAAAGTAATCTGTGTATTTTCATTCGAAAGTAAATGAGAACTGGCTGAGGTGTTCAGTAACAAGGATCAATCAGAATGCCCGTTAATGTACAGGGTGGTCCAGATCTGTGAATTTCACCTTGGAATTAATAAAGTATCTATCTATCTATCTATCTATCTATCTATCTATCTATCTATCTATCTATCTATCTATCTATCTATCAAATTATGCAGATCCAGATCGTCTGGATGACTTTGACTTATGCGGGGACGATTCCAGTTCGACGAGAAGACGATTCTTCATGTCGTCAGTTCGCACACTTCTCGATGGTCCGGGATTTTTTGGGTGATTTTCTGTGTAATAAAATGAATAAGTAATATCGTAATGAAAATTGCATAATTAGATCTGGACCACCCTATACATTTTCTGACATACTGCTCTTTGCTCACTTGTTCTACTTAACAAATTGTGTGTTCTTATACTCAGTTCCATGACGGGGAACAAAATCAACAACAGCTTGTTTTGCAGTGCAGACACGAACATGACAGTGTGGATTGCCGAAATTGCTCAAACCAAGGATAGAAGCTTACTTGAGTAGTTTAAAGATTGAAAGTCAAGTTAAGGTCAGTAATTTTAAATGTTAAATGGCTGGGTGGAGGATGAATTCTATTTTATTAGGTTTTGTCTTTTTTTCCTGTTTTATTTTTTTAATTTTGTAATGTTTTTTCTCTAGTTTTCTAAATTTGAGATTGTAATGTTATTTTCTTGCATGAAAATTAATTAATTTAAAATAAAGACAAGTAGTGGCACAATGCTTAGCTCTGCTGAATCCCAACTAGACCGGCATCATCGTGGACCAGGCATGTGCTCTCTGTGACCACTTAATTTTGAAATTCATCATAAACAGATTAGCATTTGTACACAAACCATTTAGTAATAAACAGTTTGTAGACAAGCAAACAAAAAAATTAATTAAAACCTTATCTCAACTGACTCACTGTAGCTGTAGTTATAAGACCAATATACAAATAAAAAGGCTGAGCACCGAGACGGTGGCAGGATTTTTCCTTTAGCTAAGCTGGCAATGAGGGACCTGCTGACCCTAAGTGGGCATATTCATGAAAACTTAATCAGTTGTCCTAAAGTAGACAGTGTGACACAGTTGCTAGAGCATTAGGGACTTAAAATCGCATTGCTGAAAATGAGTTTAACGTAACTTGTATTTTTATGGAAGTTATAAAGCACACTCAAACCTGTTTTCAGTGCAACCTGCCATACTAAAAAAATGAACTGATTGAATCGACAAGTCCTCATATACCCTGGTTTCCCTCCACATACCAAAGACTCACATGAGATGTTAAAAGGTGAATCTAACTTGGCCCAGTATGAATGTGTTTAGTTTCATTCATCCTCACTTGTTTTGATCAGTATCAAAGGGAGAGGTTACAATGTTCCCGAGTTTGAACTTTGCCCATCAGTTCAAGGTCTGGGCATTTCTTATGTTCACTAAAGCTTTGTGGCTGTGTAGCCATAAATTGCTTTGAAGGCCATCCCCCCTTTCCGTGCTGCAATCCTAACATATTATGGCTTCCCCAGAAGTGTCAGTCAGGCCTTTCAGATCTTTAAAACACTGCACCTGGGATTCATTGTTTCGCTTTGTACCTGAGGCTTAACCAATCGCTTCTGGCAGGTGCTTTAAGGAGGAAGGCGATCTCTTAGACGTAGGCAGTGTCTCAACCAACTGCTTATGTTTAAAGCTGTACTAAGGTATGTTGTGAAGAAAACAGAGAAAATTACAGAGATCACTAGGAACCAGATGGCAGCTCAATTCAACTAAAACTCCAAATTGCAACACATTAAAACTGAATAAAGTTCAAGGGAAGGTAAATATTTTTATATCAACTTTACTTAATTAGTTTACTTTTTACAGGAATTGCATGGTTATGATTAACATATCAGGAAAGGCATTTGCCAAAAAAGTCAACGTTTACCTATAGTTCCTTACAACTTAGTGTTGAAATGTTTTTGGATTAAACAAACCAACAGATTTCTAGGTTTACAGTGTCAGTATTTGCAAGTTTAAAATGGACTGTGAAATTTTTACTTGCATGTGTAAATCAACTTGCAATACATTGTAACTGTATTGTGACCCAGAAATGACACCAACAGGGGGCTTTATGTCTCAAACCACTGACTGTAGCCCCAGAGTTAATTACTTCTGGGTCAAGTACATGGGTAAATGACAGGGTTGTGACAGGAAATGTATTACAAATCCTGCAAACCAATAGGTGGCAGCAGGGCAGCACATTATCTTGTGGATATGGTCTCCTGCTATCCTGCAATGTAATACACAGTTGATCTGGGGATAGGCTAACCTTTTAAGAGAGATGTCATGTCATTATCTAAACCGCTTAATCCAAACCTTGGTGGAGGTGGTGTGGGGTTTTGCTGGAGCCTATCCCAGCTAGCATAGGGTTCAAGGCAGGCCATTAAGAAACCCTGGACAGGGTGCCATTTAATCGCAAGGCGAACACACACACCCACACAGCAAAAACACACTAGATGTGGGTTTTAGAATTCGAGGGACACCTGGGTCACAAAAGTGAGGTCTAGGAAAGATGTTCTTGGGAGTTGGAAATGCCATTTCTGACCTTTGTGAGAAATGTCTAGATGTGGGGATGGAGGGTTTTTTATCTCCCTTTAACAGTCATGGGGTGGGAATTCAGGGGGAAATGGTGACCTTTGAGCTTGTAATGTTCACCTCACAGTTCTAGACCTTTAAGTCTAGCATCTGGTGATGGCCATCCCATTTCTTTAACAAGTTTGGCATTGCTTTGTACCTTGAAGCCCTGTGAATCTGTAGTTCACATCTCTATCGCTGCTTGACCTTTCAGTAAGACCTCTTGGTTGACAGCCTATCCAAAACACCTGAACCTTTGAGGACTGAAACATTTAAGAATCCAGGCCAAACTTATGTTAGAAAACTATTTAATTTATTAAAGCACAAAGCAAAATGTAATGAAGGATGATGAAATGAAAGTAATATCAAATACAATAAACTTTAACTTATTTCTTATCTAAAGTATAATATCTTTAATAATGTTATAGTATAAGAACTAAAGACAACAATAATAATAATAATAATAATAATAATTCAGTACATTTATATAGCACTTTCCAAGCTGTTTACATTGTGAGTGGGAAGCCACTTTAATTACCACTAATGTGCAGCATCCACCAGGGTTATGTGACAGTAGCCATTTTGTGCCAGTATGCTCCCCACACATTAGTTGTTAGGTGGTGAAGGAGTCAGAGATAGCCAATCAAAGACAAGGATGGTTAGGGGAACAGAATGACCAGGCCGTGGTAGATAATTTATCCAGGACATTGGGACAGCGGTTTTACAACCAAGTAGCACTGACACAGCGGCCCTTCCCTTCACTTCTGTCTTCAAAAATGGAATCCCTGAGCTAATCAATCCTTCACGTTTTTGCAAACAACATTCTAGGCAAATTTGTGAAGTATTTGTAATGGACTTTTCTTTATATGATTAGATTTTTTAATTAAATCTATGCATTTATTATCCTTATTTTAGCTACAGTTGGCCCTTGGTCTGAGGCAATCAGGTCAGGGCAGGTCGGGGAGCATGTACTGGTACAGCATGTTGCTGCACCCACCACATGACAAAACAGTTCAGGATCCTGGTTGTCAACCCCCCAGGCAGACCAGTCCAGTCTAGTCCCACCTTCCAGAAATGACCCTCTATCTGCTGCAGCCAGGTGTTAGGTGGGTGTTCCCTTGGTCTGGTCCAGCCACTCGGGTCCTCAACAATGAGGATCCACTAATCCGGATCACCCTCTGGGAATCATGCAACATGGCCATAGTGCCATAACAGATGTTCCCTCACAATGTAGGTAATATGCCTCATTTGAGACTCCACGAGCAACTGCTCATTCAACACAAAGTCAAATCAGCGGTACACAAGGATTCTCCAAAGGCACACAGTACCAAAGGAGTCTAGTCTTTGTCTCAGGTCACTGAATAGCGTCCATGTCTCACAACCATATAGCAAGACAGGAAGCACCAGGACTCTAAAGACTTGGACCTTCGTCCTTTTGCATAGATATTGGGAGGACCACACACCCCTTTCCAGGGACCTCATGACCCCCCATGCTCTGCCAATCTGTCTACTAACTTCATCAGAAGAGTCACCAGAGTCATAAATGTCACTGCTAAGGTAAGTAAACTTCTCAACAAGTTTGACACTCTCTCTTCAGGCAGACACAATGCTGATGGCTGTGCCTAAGAGGTCATTAAAGGCCTGGATCTTGGTTTTTATCCAGGACACTCGCAAGCCCTGACACTCAGACTCCTAACTCAGTCTCTCAGGATCCCTGATCAGAGCCTCCATGGACTTCGCGAAGATCACAGCATCATCGGCAAAGTCAAGATCAGTGAATCTTTCTTTGTCAACAGATGCCCTACAGCTGCTGGACCCTACAAACTTGCCCAATACCCAGTACATGCAAGCATTGATAGGTCTCAAGCAAACTATATAATTGCTTTGAAAAGCATACCTATTTGTTGTTTAATGAAGTAGTTGAGCATAGAGAGCTGCTGTTTTGACACAGCTCAACTCACAATGTCATTTGAACCATAGCCCACAATAGAGAAATATCCCCCCTGTGGTTTTGCAGATTTGACCAAATCCTTTATTATATAGTGTTTTCCAGCGTTTTCAGTTCAGCTTTTTTTCTCAATTTCTAAATTGGCTCACTGAACGGTCACAAGTTCACACACCTTTGTTTTTTAGTCATTGAGGTTTCTGATGTGAATTGTTTTTTTTTTTTTGCAATGAGAGTTTGCTAGTAGGCAATGGAAGGTTGTTTTCTTGACAGAAGACCTTCTCCCGAAGTAGGTCCTTGTGAGAGCTTGAAGCCCCATTACAGCCTCAGTTGAAAGCTGGGATGAGCTCAGGAATAGAGAGAGCAGAAGAAGGCTAGCCAAGGTAAAAGCATGAATGTATAAGTGGACCATCCATCTTACCAGACGGATGGTGCTTCAGATCTTATTTAGCTGGTGTCAGAGAGATTTTTATGTTTATTGTACTCCATATTATTTGTGTACTGTGCTCTCCAATTCCATGTACTTGTCTGTTATTATTTTTGTAATAAAATCCCTTTTTATATATATATATATACTGTACTTTGACGTCCTTGGCATTAGTTTAATGCAGCTCAATAGTCCCATACAGGGCACTTGTCCTATTCCTAAACTACTCTTTTTGCAATCACTGTGCACTCAAATAAATCTCTCCAAAAGATAAAATCATTTTATCAGCTAAAGAAAAAGTGCTATGATCTTTTTGTGACATTCTGAGTTTTCAAAGTCATGCTCACTATGTTAATTGGCAGGCAGTGTGGCGCAGTGGTTAAGGCTTTAGACTTCAAACCCTGAGGTTTTGTCTTTAAATTCCACCACTGACACCGTGTGACCCTGAGTAAGTCACTTTACCTACCTGTGGTCCAATTGGGAAAACAAATGTAACCAATTGTATCTCAAATGTTGTAAGTTGCTTTGGATAAAGGCATCTGCCATATAAATAAAGGTAATTGATTTGTGAACATAATTAAAAGAAGCTAATATAAATCAGTGCTGAACAAGGCTGCCTTCTTCTTAAGGAATGCAGTGTATTTCATGTTCCTTTAAATGTTAGGGTTACATCAATATTGTTGTTAACAAAAAACACCGCATGCATCCACATGTAGTCAAGTAGAGAGCTCTCATAGCTCTCACCGCAATTCTGAAAGCACATGATTTGTTATCTCTCAGATATGCATTTAATCAAACAGCCAACATACAGTAGTGCTTCACATAATTATCTTTCTTTCTAATGGCCTGTTTTTCGATTAATTCTGACCATCACAACCATTAAATCAGAGTACCCAGCAACTGAAGTGGGCTTCAGCTTGCCATTTGTGTAGCCCCTACTAGAGTATCTCTTCTGACTTAATGTTTAATTTATTTTCATTCACAGTCTAAGATGGAACTGGGCCTGTTTGCAAACCCACCTATGCAGTACATCCATACACAATGGCCAACGTAGTGCAGCATACGAATCTAATAAAAGTTATAATAAACACGGCTTAGGGTGCACTGCAGCAATCAAAATCACACCAGTGCTCAAAGCATGGAGAGTGAAATGGCTAATGTGATATGGCTGTTGCCCTGCCTCCTCCCGACACTCACAGACATCTCAGGATTTCAGGCAGCATTCATTTACAGTGCTGCTGATGTGTGATTTTTATTTATACTGGCAGGAATACTTCAGTGGACAGAATTGTTCATACACACAAATAGGGTTAATTGACAAACAATGTGGACACTTAAGTGAGTGTGTGATCTTTGAGGTAATTACATAGTTAACATTACATCATGCTTAAGTTTCTCTATAAAAACGTTAGGCAGACCCAGTTGCTCGTTATGCTAGCTACTGTAGCGTAGAAGAAGAAGTGTCAAAGTCTTTGAGTGAGGATTTTGACAGGAGCTTTGGTAATGAAGATTGTTCAGCTTACAACAAAGTTACCAAGGTCATCTTGGCATAAAATGTGAAAGGATTGTAGTACCAGTAGTAGTAGTCATAGTAGTAGTATTACCAGTGTTAATACTAGTAGCTTTAGTAATAATAGTAGTACAGTATTACTATTAATAGTATCAGTAGTAGTAGTAGTAGTAGTACTGTACCAGTAACAGTAGTGGTAGTATTACCAGTATTAGTAGTAATACTATTAGTTTTAGTAGTGGTAGTATTTATAGTAGTAGTAATACTAGAAGTAGTATCAATAGTAGTACCAGTAGCATTAGTAGTAACAGTAGTAGTACTGATAGTAGCAGCAGTCATAGTAGTAGTAGTAGTGCTAATAGTAGTAGTAGTAGTAGTAATTGTAGTAGCAGTAGTAGTAGTAGCAGTACCGGTATTAGTACCAGTAGTAGTACTAGTAGTAGTTCCAGTAGTAGAACTAGTACTAATAGTAGTGCCAGTAGTAGTAGATACGGATGTATTTTCCTGTTGTGGCTTAGATGTGCCAATTCCCTTAACAAAAGGTACATTCCAGTAAGCTGGAGATGTTCTGTCTCTTGTTCTAGTTGTAATGGATGGCCTGGATTGCTGTTGATTCCTTCTTTAAGTGTTTCGATTTGGAATGACTAAGAAATGATCTGATGATTGTAGCCACCTGAGTTGCAGCTTTGGTGTGATCACGCCTCTAACACCTAATGTTATATGTATGTGGCTGAGTATTGCAACCTCCAAATTCTGGTAGCTATCTTTCATCTTGTAATATCTGCTACTATGCTTCTTCTGAATTTTTTGCTGCTTTGCTGTCATTGCACGTCTGCTGCAATGTGCTGCATCTCTACTACTGTCAGATAAGTACTGGTTTTCTACCATGCTGAAATACTCTTTTTATGAACTCCTTCATATTACACAGTTTGTCCACAGCAAATGGTCAGACTAGAATGTCCTAAAAGATATTGGTATTGTGCTTTGCCCAAATATTTACACTTTAGAGTCAGGTCGTCACCACTGGGCTGCAAATGGAAAAGTTCACTGGCAGCATTTTTTCAGGAGTACGCTGTCCTACTCATCGCTTTGGAAATTAGCGTGTCGGTGTGCAATATGGCAAAATAAATGCTGGTTATTGATCTGTGCACAATGAACCCTTATTAGCTAATATTGCATTGTTTAACACAAGATTTATTAATGACAAAGCATTGATCCTATCAGAACACAAATCTGTCATCCATTTATATCTTTCTCTGTCTTCCCATGCCATCAGCCTCCTTTTCTAAATTTTCAACAGTCACATCTTCATTTGTTAATGAACTTCTTAGTAAGGTGAGGCAGACTATTTGTGTACTGGATCCCATCCCCACCACACTTCTTAAATCCTGCCTTCATGCCATAATCCCGACTGTAACAACAATAATAAATACATCCCTTGACAATGTCTTTGTGCTAGCCACTTTTAAAATCGCTTCTGTAAAACAAATGTTAAAAAGTCTGGTCTTGATGCTGACCATCTTAACAATTTTCAGCCTATTTCCCACTTGCCTTTTCTATCAAAAGTTCTTGAGTATGTTGTAGTCTCCCAACTCAGCAATTATTTAACTTCTAATAAATGGATGAAACCCTTTCAGTTTGGTTGCAGAGTGCAGCACAGCTGTGAAACTGCCCTGTTTCAAGTAACCAATGATTTGCTTATGGCAACAGACTCTGGACAAACGAGCATATTAATTCAGGATCTGACACTGTCAGACATGACATTCTGCTGTCCAGAATGGAGAACATTCTGGGTGTCTTTGGCACTGCCCTCCAGTGGTTTAAGTTCTAAATGACCGACAGGCAAGAGTTTGTTAGTCTTGCCAACAGCAGGTCCAGCCTATCACCATTCACACAAGGAGTTCCTCAGGGCTGGGGTTCGGAAGGTGTTGATCATACAGTCTTTTATATTATTTGGATGTTCTTCTTTTTAAGCCTGCATATGCTGGGTTCAAGTCCAAGTGTCTGTTAATGGCATTTTCATTAGAGAGTCACGATTCAGATAGCTCTCTGGCACTCTTAGTATTGGCCCTGAATTTTACTTTCACAGTGTCCCAGTTAAACGTTTGTCCGGTGGAACTTGTGTGTATGTATATCAGAGACTGTGGGTCACTTCTTCTGCTGGCACTGCAATGTTCCTGTATGCGTGTTGCAAGTCTTTTAGATGTTTGTACCATGTATAACCCTTAGCATGTATTGCATGTGTTACAATGGTTGTTAATTCTTTTGAACAAAGTCTTACATCTCTGTTTATGTGATGAAGGATGGTTGCTGGAAAAGTGTAGTATTTTATCTGCATAACATTCCTTGCAATAAACACTCATAATTAAACTGGCGTGGTTACCTCTTTCAATGGAAATGTCAAGGATATTGATGCATCTGTTCATTTCTTTTTCTATCGTGAATTTGATTACAGGGACTACTGAGTTGATGTGGCTGTAGATTTCATTCAGCTGGTTACTTTTAAATATGACAAATGTGTCGTCAATGTAATGGATCCAGAGTTTAAGGTGGAACTGAGTTAGAGGCGTGCTTTCAAATTGCTGCAAAACCATTTCAGCTAAGAGTCCTAATAACGGAGATCCCATTGGCATGCCTTCTTTCTGTCTATAGTATTTTTCCATTAAAATGGAAGTGTTTTTTTTTTTTTTTTGGCTAAGTGATATTAGCTAAGTCATATTATTATATGTCCTTAGTGGTTAGCTTCGTTCGAGCTTTGTATGGTGCGGTTTTTGTTTAGTTTTGTCAATAAAGGCTTTGTGGCCAGATGAATTGGGATCGTTGAATATAATGACACAACATTAAAAGAGACCATGATCTCATCATCAGCAATGGATATACAGTATTCTTTTTTTGTTGATTTTAATTAGAAACAGATAACATTCCATACAGTTAAGTCAAACTTAACCAATCAAATCAAAGCAAAATTAAACCCCCAGCCAAGAAAAAGGGAGAAGAGACAGCAAACAAAGCTACTCTATATAAGGAACAAGAAAAGTATGGTATCCGACTCCCCGAGATGAAAGCTTATTCTAAAATGTTATTGATTAGATCTTGCCATATTTTTTAAAAGTTTTGAAGAGATCCCCTAAGTGAGAATATGATTTTTTTCCAATTTCAAGTAGTACAGAAAATCAGTTACCCAGTGACTTAAGTGTGGTGGGGTGGGATTCTTCCAGTTAAGCAAGATAAGTCTACATGCTATTAGTGTAGTAAAAGCAATTTCTCCATTTTAAGGCCATCTGGGATTACACCATTAGGAATGAATGTGACACAGAGGCTGTCTGATTGATAGGCATGCAAAGATTTTTGTACAAAATGTTGTTAGTTTGATGCACGCCCAGGACATGTGGACCAGTGAGGCCCGAGCTAGACTGCAACGTTCACATGTCGAAACGTGCCTTGGAAACATTTTGGACAATTTTGAATGAGATAAATGCATTTGATGAAAGATTTTAAGTTGAGTAATTCAATGCTTTGTACCTATATAGCTCAAGTGTATTTTGTGCATGGCTGCCTTACACTCCTTTACTGAAATATTAAGCAAAAGATCCTTTCCCCAAAATTTAGAGATGACTGATCAATAATTCTTCTGCAATAGAACAATGTGGGCGGCACGGTGGCGCAGTGGTAGCGCTGCTGCCTCGCAGTTAGGAGACCCGGGTTCGCTTCCCGGGTCCTCCCTGCGTGGAGTTTGCATGTTCTCCCCATGTCTGCGTGGGTTTCCTCCGGGCGCTCCGGTTAGGTGGATTGGCGATTCTAAATTGGCCCTGGTGTGTGGGTGTGTTTGTGTGTGTCCTGCGGTGGGTTGGCACCCTGCCCAGGATTGGTTCCTGCCTTGTGCCCTGTGTTGGCTGGGATTGGCTCCAGCAGACCCCCATGACCCTGTATTCGGATTCAGCGGGTTAGAAAATGGATGGATAGAAAATTGTGGAAGGTGAGGAAAATTGGGCAGATTTAGCAAAGTTTCTAGCTTGAAAGTAGTGAAAGAATTGTGTTGATGTGAAGTTGTATTTGAAGTGTAATTGTTCGTAGGATGCAAAGACATTATGTATGTACAAGTGTCTAAGTGTTTTGATCCTGGACATTTTCCAGATATTAAATAGTATATATTTTTGAGAGTGTGGAAAAAGGTGGTTGCCAAGTACAGTTGCAACAGATATGAGCTTCTCTGCCTTAAAGTGCTTCCTACATTGTTTTCATATTCGGAGAGTATGAAAGGCAACTGGATTATTAGTGTAATGACAGTAGTTTATATTAACTGTGGAACAGAGCAGAAAATATAAAGAAGTGCTGCAAGATTTTATTTCTATTGTAGACCAGGCTTGTGGATATTCATCGATTTGTATTGATGTCCTGGACTTTATAACTTGTAAATTTGCCGCCCAGTAATAAAATTGAAAGTTAGGTAGTATCATGCTCCCCATCTTTTTTAGGTCATTATAGAGTCGCCCTTTGGATGCATGGATGTTTTGAGTTCCAAATAAATTAAGTTATGATTGAGTCTAATTTCTTAAATAAATGATTTGTTAATGTATATGGGGACACTTTCAAATAGGAAGAGCAGCTTAGGGAGGATGGTCACCTTAACAATGTTCTCCCTGCTAATGTAAGGTGGAGGGTAGATGATCTATTAATGTCTTGTTTAATTTTTTCCATGCAAACAGCAAAATTTTGTTGAAAAAGAGCTTTATATTTACTTGTAATACATACCCCTAGATAAACTGATTTGCTGTGATAAATGGGAAGGTGTCCAGTTCAATATTATATGCTAGAGAATTCACTGGAAACAGCACGCTATTATTCAAATTCATTTTAAGTCCAGATATCTTTTGAAAATCTGCTAATGCATTTAGGACTGCTGGCAAAGAATTTTGTGGGTCAAATATATACAGTACAATATCATCTGTGTATAGTGATATTTTCTGTTCATGTCCTTCTCTAAGAATCCCCTTCATCTCTGATGCATTTCTAAAGTATACAGCCAACGGTTCAATGGCGATTGCAAAGAGCAAAAGTGATTAAAGGCATCCTTGTCGAGTGCCATGTTCTAGTTTGAAGTAGTCCAAAATAATGTTGTTAATATGAATGGAGGCGTCTGGACTAGTATAAAGTAGTTTGATCCATGCACATATGTTTTGGCCAAACCCAAATTGTGCAATGTGGTGAATAGGTAGTCCCATTCAACCATATCAAATAGTTTTTTTGCATCTAAAGATAAGACTTCTGGGGTGTTAGATATAATGGGTGAATATATTATATTAAACATACGTAGAAAGTTAGAAGTTAAGTGTATGCCTTTAATAAATCCTGTTTGGTCTTGTGATATTACACAAGGAAGTACTTTCTCAATCCTTCTGGCTAGAACTTAAAGTATCTTAACATTGTTATTCAGAAGAGAGATTGGTCTGTATGATGCACATTGTAGTAGGTCCTTGTTTTTATTAGGAAAGATGGTAATTAATGCTTAGCAAAAAGTTAAAGGTAATTTTTTTCTTTGTCTTTAGCTTGTATAAACATTGCTAATAACAGAGGTGCTAACTTATTTGATTTTTTTTTTAATTCCGCCGAGTAGCCATCGGGGCTCGCTGCTTTTCCACTTTGAAGTGAGTTTATAGCATCTAGTAATTCTGAACGTGTCAGAAGTTTATCCAGTTCCGCAGCACTTTAAATATCTAGCTGTGGTATCTGTAATGAATCAAGAAACACTTTAGATGGTCTCTTACCTTCTTTAAACTGAGTAAAATATAAGGACTTATAGTACTCTCTAAATGTTTGGGTTATATTTTTATGGTCAATAATTTTATCTCATCTGTGTTGTTAGTTGCTGTTATTTCATTACAGACTTCCTGCTTGTAGATTTGTTGTGCTAAGATCTTATTGGCCTTCTCTCCATGTTCATAATAATGATGTTACGATTTAAAGATAAGCTGTTCCATTTCTTTAGTAGTCAAGAGGTTAAATTGTGATTGCAAAACCTGTTTTTTCCTATAGAGTGCCTCACTTGAAGACCTGGCGTATTCTAGATCTATTCTGGTAATTTCACTGATTAACTCAGACGTCTTCTTGGTTTCCAATTTATTTTTTGGAGAAAAATATGAAATAATCTGAGTATACCTGCTGAGACCTCTGAGGATGCATTTGTCTCAAGAAAATAATCACTTTGCTTAGATATGAATTCTCTGTAGTTCTCAGCAAGATTTGATAGTAGGAAAAATTATCATCTATGAGGAAATAATCAATTCTTGACAAATGTACGGGTAAGAAGAAGGAGTATGCTCTTAGGTTAGGATTTAAAAACCTCCATGGGTCTGATAAGTTATGATCCGTTACAAACTGTGTAACTATCTGTGCAGTATTAGATGTTATTGCTGTTGTATCTGAGGATTCATCTATATTTAAAACACAATTAAAGTCTCCGGCCATTATAATTTTGTGAGTGTTCACATTAGGGATAAATACAAATAAATCTTGGAAGAAAGGCCTATCATCCACGTTAGGTGTATAAATATTAATTTAAATCATTTTAATATTAGACAAATTGCCCGTCACCATGAGATATTGCCCTTCAGAATCAGATATTAAACCTGACACTACAAATTGAATAGTTCTGTGTATTAAGATTCCTACACCCCTGGTATAGCTAGACTGAAAAATTTGGCCAGACCACTCTATTTGCAACCGAAACTGGTCCTTCTTTAATAAGTAAGTCTCCTGTAAAAATACTCTCTTGACATTTAGACTTGTTAAGGGTGAGAGTACTTTCTTTCTCTTTAATTCATGACTGAGACCCTTGATATTCCAACTCATAAAGTTCTCTGATTGGTCAAAGAAATATTTCTTCTGAAATTTTGTTGACATTGTTTTCAGTTCTAGGTTAGGGTAGTACATTGTTACATAAGATAGCTTTGACAAAGATTTCATATTATTGCCAAGTGATACAACTGTGGAGCGTATTGTTATGTTGGTATTTACGGTTTTTGGCGTATAAGGGATAAATAGAAATTGTATTGCTCTCTTTCTCTCCTCCCTAAGCCCTACCATGGTGTGAACTTGAACCCGGACACAGGCAGACAGACATCGTTGTTTTCACCACACACTCGTTTATTTACACTATGTACAAATCCCGCGCTCAACTCCCAGTGCCTCTTGCACCGATTCCCCAAGTCCAGGCCTTACAATGCCTCTCTTCCAGGCCTTACAATGCCTCTCTTTCTTCTCCAGGCCTTACAATGCCTCTCTCTCTTCTGGCCACCTCAAGTCCTCCCGCTAGCTCCGTCCTCTTCCACCCGACTTCCGCTCTCGACTGAAAGGAGGCGGCCCCTTATATAGTGCTCCCGGATGAGCACCAGGTGTTTCCGGCATTCCCTCCTTGGCCACACCCCAGCGTGGCGGAAGTGCCGGCTGTCCTCCCTGCAGCTCTCCGGGCGCCACAATAAGTCTTCCCCCCAGCTCTTCCTGGTGTGGCGGAAGTGCTGGGCTCCAGGGTTCCTCAGGCTCCAGGGCGCCGCCTGGCAGTGGCCACGGGCCCCTACAGGGTTGGGCTTCCAAGCCCTCTACCCGTGGCCCCCTATACAACCAGGGCGATCGCCCCCTTGCGGTCTGGAGGAGGCACAAGCCCTCCTCTGGTCTTCCTGGGCGTCCCGGCCGGGCTCCATCCCCGGCCAGGGACCACACGGGATAAATCGGCATCGGGGCGCCGCCTGGCGGTGACCTCGGGTCCCTACAGAGTTGGGCTTCTAAGCCCTGTACCCGAGGCCCCCAACCTAACCAGTACGGACGCCCCCTCGCGGTCTGGAGGAGGCACAAGCCCTCCTCTCGTCCCCGGCTACATACATTGGATACATTCTTCAGGCACTGTAATGCCATCTCACTGCTGTTAACAGAAATATCTGAGTCATATGTTAAATGTTTGAGCATAAGTAAAAGTCTTTTAGATAAGTTGTGGGACTTAATCCAGCAAATGCAAGTTTATGAAGAAGAACATCCAAATAATAAAAAAGACTCTGACCAACACCTTCCAAACCCCACTTTATTAATCCAACCCCCCATACAACCCTAACCCTCCACCCCACCCTTTACCTGCTATACATTGTCTAATTCCTGCATGTCTAATTATTTTCCTCTGATGATTACGTCTGGTAGGTTGTTGAAAGCTTATGAATAAAAAACTATTTAATATGTGACTCATTTTCTCCCTTTGTGGATCTCTAGCTACAGATATGCAAACCGTATCACAGACCTTTGCTTCTATATTTATAGTGTAAAAGACAAAACAAGACAAGCATAAAGGTTTGGGGTTTCCGTCCCCGTATACTGGAAGGATGCAAGGTCAGTCAGTTTCATATACAACACAACAGACAAATGAGGAGTTGACAGGCAGACAATTTATGAGGTGGGGACGGAAGTAGACAGGCGGAATGCTGGGAAGGAACCGTGTTGGTGGGTGGGGTAATGACATCATCAGGAGGGGACCAGAGGGAAGGAAGGGACCCGGAAGTGGCTGGTTTCTTCAGCAAGTCCGGGTAAACTCACGGCAGTGGTGCTGCGTTCTTTCTGAGGAAATAAAGAAAGAGAGGTTAGTACCCCGTCATTGTCCCCTTGTACGATATGCTGCTGTACGCATCAGGTCTGTAAATGGCTCCCTATGCACTCATGCGTGTCAATAGTATATATACAGGGTGTCCCAAAAGGTGAACACATACTTTAAATGTTCCAAGATGGTTCTGCCTTACCCAAAACTGTTTCCATGAAGCAACTTTGGGGTAGTGTTCTTTAAAAAAGACAGTATATGAAAACAAAAAGGCTGTAAGTTCATTTCTTGCCATTGATCCTGAGTGGGTCATTTTCTGAGGTAATGCATATTCCATCTCAGGGTTACATTATTTAAAATACATTGATTGTGCTGTATGAAAATGTTAGGCCAATAGTGGTCCATGTGATAATTTTTGTTTATCGATGGTGCCAGAGGGTGGTCACTTATCACTGGCTGGTCAGACATACAAGTCATAATTTCACTGTATTCTACATGTGACAATACAAACATATACGGTATATTGCCACTTGTGTGTGTCAGAAGGTCACCCTCCAGTGGAGCTGTGGGCCAAGAGGGTCGCTGTTGTTAACTGTCATCTTACTTTGCCTACACAGTGCAGAGAAATCACCCAGTGAGGGCAATTGGCTCTACCCCTTCTGGTCCCAGAACCATAAAAGCCCAGCTGGCCAGAAGGAGGTGTCACTTACTGGCTAGAAGCTTGAAGAGACGAAGCTCCTTAAAATCCTAAGCGAAGTGATTAAAGAAGCCTTTTAGAGGCAATTTTTTTGTTGTTGAGCATACTAAAGAACGTCTATTTTGGTTTGTTATTGTGCCATTGTACACTATTTTTGTTCAAATTTAAAAGTAAACGGGAATGGCCAGGTTGTGCCCCAACATTTACCATGTCCTTTCACCCATCATTCCCTTCGATGACACACAATATATACTGTATATATATACTGTATATATATATATATATATATATATATACTAATAAAAGGCAAAGCCCTCACTGACTCACTCACTCACTCACTCACTCACTCACTCACTGACTCACTCATCACTAATTCTCCAACTTCCCGTGTAGGTAGAAGGCTGAAATCTGGCAGGCTCATTCCTTACAGCTTACTAACAAAAGTTGGGCAGGTTTCATTTCGAAATTCTACGCATAATTGTCATAACTGGAAGCTATTTTTCTCCATATACTGTAATGGACTTTAGCTCGATGGTCGTGGGGGGCGGAGCTGCGTGTCACATCATCACGCCTCCCACGTAATCACATGAACTGACTGTGAATGCAGTACGTAGAAAAGAAGGAAGAGCTCCCAAAGAGCGCTGAAGAAAAACGCATACAAGCTTATTCATAAGTGCAGCTACTGCGGAACGGTGTTAACCGTAAGTTTAAATTAAGTTTATGGACACGCTCCAGCTGCCGTTCTTCATGCCTTTGTCGAATACTTTATTCGCGAGATACAAGTTTAATGAGAAGACACGATGTATAAACGAGATTTTGGATCACTTTGTAACGGAGTTAAAATTGCTGTAGCGAAAAACTTTTAAGTGCCAGGTCTTAGCTAACATTAAATAAAGCCGTGGGCATCGCAACATCACACAAGAGAGCAGCTCACGTGAACTGACTGAACGCAGTACGAGTGATCACTTCCATGCATCAAACCTGTTAAAAAAACGCATTACACAATTGACAAGGTAGGAAAAGAATATGCTCCAAGCGGTCTTGCAGAAGCAACTTCGTCACGCTGCCACCAAATACTCACAGAAAAATCCACAAGTTAATACACACGCTATCTCTAGAGTTTCTCCACACTCAATGTATTCCTCGCATCCCCGTTATACCCTCTGATCTCCCATTTCAATTCAGATGCCTCCAATTTCCAGTAAGGCTCTGCTGCACGATGACAAGTAATAAGTCTCAGGGACAGACCCTACAAAAGGTTGCCATTGATTTCAGGCAAGATTGGTTTTCTCCTGGACAACTATACGCTGCATTCTCAACAGTGAGCTCGTGCAGCTTCGTCATATTACAATCAGAGTGCTGAACTGACAACGTGCTATATAAAGAGAACTATAACAATCGTAATAGACAAACAATAAAACAGTGGAGAATCCGTGGATTAAATTAAAAAGGCAGCTTCCTTGGTGAGGCAAGGAAAAAGGATGGCCTTATACTGTATGTCGTTCGTTTATAAAACAGCGGAGAAGCTGTGTAAAGGCTGCTTCACAAAAAAACAGCGGAGTACCTTATATGAGCAGGCAGTCAGCTAAAGAAGGGAATCAATAAATATCTATAATCGTAATAAACGAACAAAAAATAGCATACAAGCCGCTGATTAAATAAAGGAAATGGGTACCTGAACAGTAAAGTAATTCTCGAATAGCTACACAATAACTATAACAATCGTAATAAACGAACAATAAAACAGTACAGAACCGCGAAGCAAGGAGAAACGACGGCCTTGTGTGGCGTTCGTTTATAAAGCAGCGGAGAAGCTGTGTGAGGGCAGCTACAAAAAAAAACAGCAGAGCGCCACACTCTGAATGTATTCCTCGCATCACCGTTATACCCTCTTATATCCCATTTCAATTCAAATGTCTCAAATTTCCAGTACAGCTGTGCTTCGCAATGACAATTAATAAGTCTCAGGGACAGACCCTACAAAAGGTTGCCATTGATTTGAGGCAACATTGCTTTTCTCCTGGACAACTATACGTTGCATTCTCAAAAGTAAGCTCAGTGCACAGCTTGGTCATATTACAACCGGAGTGCTGAACTGACAACGTGGTATACAAAGAGATCCTTGACAGATAGTTATTGGTATATTTTCCCTCAGTTTAAAAAGGTTTTCTTTTCTTCTTAATAAAAATTTAAAAGCAGTACTTCGTCGCTGCGAAGCGCGGGGATTTTGCTATATACAGTATATATATTTTTGTAGATACAGTATGTATATATATATGTATGTATGTATGTGTATATATATGTATATACAGTATATATATATATGTGGATATGTATATATATATATATATATATATGTGTGTATATATGTAGATCTATACTAATAAAAGGCAAAGCCCTCACTGACTCACTCACTCATCACTAATTCTACAACTTCCCGTGTAGGTAGAAGGCTGAAATCTGGCAGGCGTATTCCTTAGAGCTTACTTACAAAAGTTAAGCAGGTTTCATTTCGAAATTCTACATGTAACGGTCATAACAGTCGATAACGGTTGAAAACGTTTGCCATGTTTAACTTTCTTATTTATGGCCCCATCTTCATGAAATTTGATAGGTGGCTTCCCTGCACTAACCAAAACCGATGTACGTACTTATTTCAGTGGTATGATGCCACTGTCGGCCGCCATATTGAAGTTTCCAGTGTCACTAATTCTCCAACTTCCCATGTAGGTAGAAGGCTGAAATTTGGCAGGCTCATTCCTTACAGCTTACTTACAAAAGTTAAGCAGGTTTCATTTCGAAATTCTACGCGTAACGGTCATAACGGTCGACAACGTCCGTCATGTTGAACTTTCTTATTTATGGCCCCATCTTCACGAAATTTGGTAGGTGGCTTCCCTGCACTAACCGAAACCAATGTACATACTTATTTCGGTGGTATGATGCCACTGTCGACCGCCATATTGAACTTTTCAATGGTCTTTGTTACTTATGGGCCCATCTTCAAGAAATTTGGTACGCGGGTTCCCAACGCTAACTGAATCCTACTTACGTACATATATACGTCCATAGCCTGCAGTTCGGTCACCGTGTGAGGTGGCGTTAGGTCCCCCATCCCAACGCCTCCCACGTTGTTGGCTGCCTGCCTATATAAGGCCGTCCGTCGCTCCAGTCTTTACATTTCCTTCCTTGCTTCACCACGGGATTCACGTCTCCCTGCTGATAACTACAGCCTTTTTATTTAATCCACGGCTTCTCCACTGTTTTATTGTTCATTTATTGCGATTATAGTTATTGTGTAGGTATTTTAGACTTAGTTTACATTGTTCAGGTACCCATTTCCTTTATCATTCCAACCGTACCCCCATTAACATGTCTATCGAGCTGATCACCATCGATCAAAGAACTGTCACTTACCGAGTGGTTTCCATGCCCGGAGATGGCACCTACCTTTTCCATTCTCTGTGTTACATATTGCACGGCCATATCAGGCTCATTCTTGATATCCGGAGGAACATTGTGTCTTATGTATTGAATGACTGGGACAGGTTCAAGGTGTGGACTGATGACGGTACAGGAGATAATTATACTACACAGGAGCACTATAAGAGTGAAATGCTTAAGCCCTTCACCTATGGATCTGCATGTGAGTTGATGGCTGCCGCTGAATTGTTCGTTTGTCGCTTTCAAGTGTACCGAAATGGCCAAATATTTTACACCTTTCAACAACCGCCAATGCCTGTTAAACATCTTAGATTCACAGGTGACAATTTCAGTAGTGGACACTTTGATGTTTATGAATGTTTAAACTCTCAAAAGCTGGGTGGTTTCTAAATGTTTTGTTATAATATTAGACTTTGCACAATCTATAGGATTTTGTAGTTCATCATAAATGACCTTTGAGGGCTTAACCTTCATTTTTGTTTGTTTGTGTCTGTGACCAAAATAGATTAAAAAAGATGTGCGATTCTAGGAATAGTAAACCAGTGTGGTCTGTAGTGTTCAGTTTCAAAGGTACAGTACATCGCGTCACTTGTAACCAACATTATTACTCAATATTTTCCTAAGCCCACATTCTATTTTATTTATGCCTCCAGTTTCTCTCAGGTGTAAAGAAATCCACAGTTTAGAGACCAGATTTCACAGAATTCATACCAGAAGTGCTTCTGGACACAGAGTCCTCAGTTCTAATGATAAAGAATTTTGAGATAGAATTTTGATGCTACTTTAAGAAGCTAACTCACTGGAAGTCCTTTGCATCTGAAACCATGGGAGTGCTTCTTTAAGCATGGTGTAGACAAAATATATCATGTAAAAGTAAATGTTATGACAGTTCTTAAAAAGTAGATGAATGTACTATTGTCAAAATGTAGCTGTTTGCTATCCAAATATGATTGCTGGAAGAAACGATCTTCTCTGGTTAATAACATTTCTATTTCTAATGTTTTGTTCCTTCATAAGTGTCATTCACGTAAGCCACTGGAGCACCTTGGCTTTGGGCAGCTAAAAAAGAATGGTGAAGGATAAGAGTAAACACAGTCCTGCTACTTCCTTGTTTCCCTTAGAATGGAGGAAGACTTTGCATCCTGGCAGGTTGCAACATTGCCATCATTCAACGGAGATACAGGTGGCAGCACAACAAAGTGCTTGTGGTTCTAGCAGACATCATGGAGCAAGCATTCCCATCGTCAGGGCTGGGGAGAGGCCATCCTCCGCAAGTAAGGCAAAAAGCAACATCCTTCAGATGGCACAAGGGAGGTAGATAAGGGTGGACCTGGGAAGGAGGCTGTAGTTACCGCTAATTTTCTTAACACTCATAAGGCCTGACATTATCATTTGGTCAGAGCAAACGAGAAGGTTAATCCTGATAAAACTCAATATCCCAAGGAGGGGTGCAACAAAGTCCTCAAGAGGAAAACCACCAAACACCAGGACTTGGTCAAAAAGTGCAGTGATAAAAGGTAGGAAGCATTGCTGTTCCCTGTCGAGGTGGGCTGTACAGGGTTCCCTGCACAACTGATGTGGTCAGTACTCACCCCCCTGGGAATATCAGGGAGAGAAAGAAAGACAGCTACCCACAGGATTGGACAGGCAACTGAAAAAGCCTCCTATTGGTTATTGAACAAAAGGCATGAGTTGAGCTGAAGGCCAGGAGCTCGCAGGCAGTGATTTATCCACCACTGCTGACCTGTCAACTGGAGTATGTCATAATTAGTGGTTGAAACACCCAGGGAAAATCGGGTACTTCTAATGACATCAGTTCCCCACCAAAGGCCACATTAACAAAGAGTGACTGAAGTTGTGGCATCTTAGGATGTAACTAAGAATGGGTGAACCATGACATCACTTCTGCTGTGTCAACCGAAGCCCTGACACTTCCAGACAGTCTCCTATATAGGATAAAGAGCAACCAGACAACCAAAAGTCAAACTTCATTTTCAACCCTGATCCCTTCAAGGACAGACCTTGTATTATAGAGGCAAAAATTCCAAATGTTTGACAGACCAGTGATTCTCCAATTTTAGTTCCTGGTTTGAATTTTCTGCCATTATGTTCCAATAAACACAATTACCATCTTGGCACCCCAACCTCTACCTCTCTAGTTTGTTTCCTACAGTGGAGTCGTCGGCAGGGTTTCAATGGACACCATGACCAACCATGTTGCTCTAGCAACAATGATACAACATCTTACAGACCAGCAGAGACAACTTCAATTTCAGGTTTCATTTCAGTAGACTAACTTCACAGAAACGACCAAGGCGCTCCCAGAGCTTGCATATGTGACAGTGAATCACACGTTGATCCACTGCCATGAGTTCAGCCTGAAATGTCCCTCATGTGTCTACACTATTCTGAATAAACTAAACTGTAGCTAACATTTTTAGATAAACTCTGCAGTCTGTGCATGCCATCAAACTGCCAATACAATTTAGGAAAACCCCTGCTGTTAATGCTGTGATATCCAGAAAGTAATTTTGACAATTTCCAGTGAAGAGCACCTTACTGTGATTTGTAATCAGTGTTGATGTCTGTCAATTCCAGGAGCAACTTAAGATAATATTTAATAAAAAATCAAACTTTGTAAAATATATTAGTTTTAAAAAATATTTTAAAGTATGTATGTCTGCTGTAAAGGAAACATCTTTACTAGGTTTGTAGCCTCATAATTGAATCCTTCTAAATTTATTTAAGCTTGCCAAATAAATCATTTTTGTGTTGAGCAGAGCTGGCCTTGCCTTTTAAATTTTGCTAATAATTTACAAATAGCTTGACTCAAGTTCCCCAAGCTGACAGGGGACAATTCAAAAGCAATTTTGTTAGCTTCTCTCCTTGTTTCTCCAACTGCACAAAACAATTCATCAGACTCACCGACCTGCCATCACTAAAGCCGGTATCATTTTGTTGTAGTTTACTCTCGATAAATTGCTCAAGCTGCTTCCGCTCTGTTTCTTCTTGCAGTAAATTGAACAAAGTGTGTTTCCTGATGGAAGCCTTTATTTAGAAATTTTGAAATAATTTTCTTGCCAACAACTGTGCTTCTTGAGGGATGACATCTGCATACACTGATAATAAGCCAAAAGAAAAGAAACACAGCAGTGAAGCTCGGCAATGAACAGAAACGTAATCAAAGAATCTACTGATGTCTTAGAACACAGACCAGCTAATCATCAATGGCAGCAAATCTGAAAAGCCACGTTCAGCAAAGCATCACAGTTACGAGCTGGGCATTTGATGATATAGGAGCTGTCTGGTAAAGAATCAATGAAAAAACAAAAACTGCTGTCAGCCTGCCAAAATATTGCCTTTGGGCCTTCACAAAATAGGCGAGTTAAAAATAAAGGAAAGACAGCAGAAGACATTAGATGGCATCTTCTCAGGCTGTTCTAAGTCATGGAGTCTTAACGGTTATAAATTAAACTCCAGCTAGTCACTGCACCTGTACAGAATTTCTCTTTCTCCCTTTTTTCACTTCCTGCTTTCCTAGTGAGCTCACGTTTTATTTGAAGGTTGCCCTTCTCCCTCAGATATTTCCTACTTACCCAAGCCTCAGTCCTTTTCCTCACAAAATGAACATCAGCAAAAAAGTGGAGTGGAAGTGTGGCTCCCATATCTCACAATGGAAGCTCCGGGACAAAGTTTTTCCTTCAAATACTAAAAGTCTATAAGGCTACATTCACATTACAAGCCTCATTGCTCAATTCTGATTTTTTGCTCAAATTGATTTGCCTGTCTTGATTGTTCATATTCATTAGTACAAGTGATCTGTAACTGTATCTGGTCTCTGAAACAACCTGCACATGCATATTGATATGTTTGTACACGAGTCATCTGCGTCACCAACAACAATAAACTTCCTATTTGTGAACAACAACATTTATTTATATAGCACATTTTCATACAAAAAGTAGCTCAAAGTGCTTTACATAATGAAGAAAAGAAAAATAAAAGACAAAATAAGAAATTAAAATAAGACATTAGTTAACATAAAAAAGGAGTAAGGTCCGATGGCCAGGGTGGACACAAAAAACAGAAAAAAAACTCCAGACGGCTGGAGAAAAAAAAATCTGCAGGGGTTCCAGGCCACGGGACCACCCAGTCCCCTCTGGGCATTCTACCTAACATAAATGAAATAGTCCTCTGACTGAAACAACTTGTAGTATTAAAACCAATAAAATGAACGTGTTAGTAGCACATGTATGCATCATATTTTGCTCTGGAGAATTGCAAACAGTTCGTCAACTATACATGATTAGGCTGAGAAAAAGCCAGACAGCTAGCTTAACTGTTTTTGCAGCTATTGCTGGTACTTCTGCACCAAGAGATGTGTGGGTACAACAAAGGAGCATGCAATGGTGGCACCGTGACTGTTGTCATAGCTGTAGCTCTCCTCCATTGTTGTTTTGCCAGGCAGCCCAGTAATATACAACTGCAGAGCCATATGTCCCCACAGTTTCTTGGTGTAAGTACAATTTGTGATAACTTAGGGTGAAGGGTTTGTGTGGTTAACGTGTAGTATAGACATGAAGTAACGTCACTTCTGCTAAGAAACTGGAGTCAGAAACTGCAGTGACATATCTACTGTAGACTGTGGTGACGTATGCCTATGCAGCTCTGCAATTGGATGCTTCTCATGCTGCCTGTGCTGGCTGATGACAACAACAATCAGCCCATGCATTTAGACAAAAAAAACACATGAATTCCAATCTGACCGTTCTCATTCATGTCACATGGCCACAAATTGGATATGTATCCGATGTAGGACCACATATCAGAAAGATCAGATTTCTATATCCACTCAGCCCTAAAAACGTCAAATTTGTATCATACTCAGGCAAAAAATCAAATCTGAGTAACTTCAGCCGATAGTAATGTTAATGTAGCCAAAAAACCCATATAAGCGGGAGTCTTGTATTTATTCTTGTTCATATTCTGAAAGGCACATCATGTCACATATTTTGGGAGGTGCAGCTGAGCAAAGACACAAAGCCTAAGGGATCACAATGAGTTTGACACGAAATTGTAGCCCCTCAATGCTAACGGACAAAACAGACTGCAGACAGAATATATGGGACCTTGTGCTACAAATTACCATCCATTTCTCCTTGACAATCCCTTTAGAGTTGGAGTAAAGCCGATGTCACACTGCGTGATTTCCACTCATGGGGTGTGCCAGACTTGTTGACCAAGTTGCTAATTTTGTCATCAGGTCAATTTACATGACTGAAAATCATAGCCCATGTCACGTTTACTGACTGAATGCTGACTTTCCAGCACAGTCATGCTTGCCCCGTTTTGTGACAACCAATAATGTGTTGCCTGATGGAACTGGCGCTAAGGGTTAAAACAGGTTAACAGGTATGGCAAGTTTAGTCACAGTCTCAGTCCTTTCTTTTTCTTTTTTCTATTCTGTTTAAGTAAAACACAAGAAATCTGAGAGATGAACCTCTCTTCCATTTGCAAAGTTCAAAACACCTGTGTTCCTTATTCTTCACTGCTTCATTATATGCCTTGTTCTTCTGGATAAGTGCTCATTGGTTGTCAGCTCTCATGTACACAGAGGCCATTCCTACGACTAAAGACAAAATAGAACTGGTCTGTTTTATGGGAGAGAGTCTTAGGCTTACACAACTGGTTTCACAGGCGTGTGCTGTCGACTGCCTCACACTCGCTAAGATTATGTAAATGAAGACTACAAGTGAAAATTGTTGGTATGGTAGAAATCAGGCCCCATCTTCACGCAAAGATGTACATGTTGACTGAAGAAGGGGCCTGAGTTGCCTCAAAAGCTTGCATATTATAATCTTTTTAGTTAGCCAATAAAAGGCGTCATTTTGTTTGACATACCATTACATCCATAATGGTTAAAACTGTACAACTCCCTAGTACTCCTTAATCCTTTATGCTATTTCTTCAAGGCGAATGATATATTTGAATATGGAAAGAATATAAAAACACATTATCCTAAATGACTATGTGACCCTGAGTCTAATTTTTTCTTCCACACTGGAAATATCTTACAATGTGACATTGCCTTGAGCTGCATTCTGAAATGATGTTGGCGGTCCTGGTTGGGGCCAGTTGAGCAGGACAGGAGTTTGGCAGTAATAGCACGTTTTGTGACATCTGACCACCAGCAACAGCAAGTAATATGCCTTTTAATTATGGAAGTTTTATATAACAGAAGGGCAGTGGAGAACAGCAGATAATATAGAAATAGTCCTGAAGCCAATAACTGCTAGCAGCGAGACCCATTATGACTATACGCAGACCCATGCTGCCCATTATAATGGACAGGGGACATTAGGACAATCTGGCCAATTAATTAGGAGTAGAGGTCACGAGAAGGGCATCCCCAGAATTTCTGGAGTCTGGCTGTGATGCCTGAAGTGTATTTCCTGGTCAGGGCTTCAAAGTTCTTTGTGGCCACCCATTATAAGAGCCTGAAGCTGTAAGAACATTTGTGGACAAGACTTGTAATGGTGAGTGGAATTAACACCAGAGGATTACAGATAAGAGAAGAAGAGAGAGGAGTTTGGGGATGTTGTGATCAGAGGAGACTAAGCAGGGTGGTGCGATCAGGAGACAAAGCACAATGCTGGACAGGCAAAAACAGAGATGAATGTGGCGAGCAGGTGTAAAGTATGAAAGGAAATGATCTACTGAAAAAACAAAATCTGAACATGCAATAAAGAGATAAGTAGGTATTATAAAGTCTTATTGGATTCGCCTTTCAGCTTCTTGGTCAGAAATACTGGAAGTCTAAGAGAAGATCAAAAGACAAAATTAAAATGCTTGGCAAGATATCGAATTCAAGAAAGAAAGCAATGGTCCAAGATATTTTAAATCGACTCTAACTGAAATAATAAAGAAATTAGTTTAGGTAACAAAGAGATCCTAATAGACAGACATCAGGAGCTGTGCACCTCCATCTTTAATGGACAGGACATGATCACCCAATACATCACGTGACCACTGTGTCATAGAAGACAGTGACAAACAGTGGTGTTATGGAATAGCCAGAGTCTTGTCCCTGCCTCACGTCTTTTCTTTTTATTTTGTCTTTTAAATATTTTTTTTGAGTATATTAGTGTTCTGTTTTGTGAATAGTATGTTGCTTAGTATTTATTTTATACTACTATATAAAATATAATGATGTTACTATTGTTAGATTAATTATGTACATCTTTCTTTGGCTCTTTTTGTTGAGCCTAAGGGGACAGCGTCTCCTGTCAACAATACACAAGACTATATAAAACTGTGAAGGCCACCATACTGATGCTGTTGCATACGTGATTTCTCCTTCAGTTAGTCTCTCTTTGTATTATGATTTTCAGCATTGTAGGTTTTCTCTTTTTGTTCATTGATATTTCAGTTTTGGCTTGTTTTTGGATTCAGACATTTGGATTATCAACTAGATTTTTTTTACTTTGGTTTGCCTTTTTAATGCATGCATTTCTGACTACATTTTTGTTTTGACCTTGCTGTTTTTTAAGTTTGTCTTTTTCTGAACTGTATAGGCCAGACAACCTGTCACCTGAGTTTGGAATTAAAGCAAAGTTTTGATTTCTAGGCCTCAGTAGAGCCTTGAGGTCTAGTTTTGCAAGTGTGAAGGACAGCCGGGTCCCATGCCCGGCAGGGACGCCTCTGCTGCTTATGTTCCGGGGGAGCCGCCATGGGAAGTCCAATACCTCCCCCGGGACGCTTGGTGGCAGCCTCCCTGGCCGACGGTGACTCCCCAACCGCCCGCAGGGCTCCATGGGAGATGGAGTCCTCCACAGCTTGGTTGGGGCCCGGCGTGGCCGCTAGGGGGAGCTGCCTGCTTCCCACAGCCCGGCTGGACGAGCTTTCAGCCCCACCCGGAAGTGTAATTAGGACCAGGTGATTAATCACCTGGAACGCTTCCGGGTGGGCTATAAAAGGGCCCAGCCACCACCACTCGAGGAGCCAGAGTTGGGAGGAAGGAGACGAAGCTTGCCTGGGAGGAGTGGTGGAGAATTGTGGTTTGTGTTGTGCTTTGTTTGGTGCTTTGGGACTGTGTTTGGGCTGTGTGGCACGGGGAAGACGTGTCACACAGCTGAAGAAAAATAAAAGCCTGTGTGTTTTGTACACGTTGCCTCTGCGTGGTCTGTGCCGGGTCGGGTTCTATATAGCGCCTTTTACACAAGCAAAACCTCATTTTTGAATTTTGTGAGGCAGACAACAACAAAAACATTTATTTCTATAGCAGATTTCATAAAAAGATGTAGCTCATAGTGCTTTACAAGATGTTAAAGAAATAATTACATGCAAAGAAAATCAAATTCAAATTAGATAAGAAAAATAATACATAAATAGTATACAAATGTATATAAAATAGTTTTAAAAATGTGTTTGTTTTGTTTTCTAAGTATGAAAATGACAGTCTGGTGATAAGATCAGATGGCCAGGTTGGACAGAAAATATAAAAAGAGTCCAGTTAAGCTGGAAAAAACAGAAAATCTACAGGGATTTCAAGCCAAATGACTGCCCCCCCACCCGGCTAACATGAATGTTCTTATGTAGTTCTTTATTATGCTTTTTAAAGGCTTTGTCTTAGACGAATTGATGCAGTGGTTTTTGTGACAGGTTGGGGTGCCCACTTTCATTCAAACATTACAGGTGGCTGCGCAGGACTTTGATCAGATGGTGTTGGTCCAGAGGACCAGAAAAGAAAACTGAGAAAATTAAATATTAACAAATATTGCAGATTCGCTGAGGAGTATGAAAATTCCTTGCATATTTAGTTTAAGGGTAGAACTCAATTGTAGTTATGAGAAGGACAAATTTAAAAAGAGGGTTTTTGGAAGGTTTTTAAAATGAACCACAGTGTTAGGCTGGCATATCTCTGTTTGGTGAAGTATTCCAGATTGTTGGTGCATAACAGCAGAAGTCTGCCTCACCACTTCTTTTATGTTTGGCTCTTGGAATAATAAGCAGACCACCATTAGAAGATCTAAGGTAACAACTTGGAGTTGTAGGGGGGGTAGGTACTCCAATATGTAAGAAGGAGCAACATTATTTAAAGCTTTCTATGCTATTAATAGTATTTTAAAGTCAATTCTAAAAGACACAGGTAACCAGTGTAACGATGCTAAGACTGGTGAGATGTGCTCAGATTTTCTTTTTCTAGCTTATATTCTTGCTGCTGCATTCTAAACTAACTACAGATGATTTATGTTTTTATCAGGTAGAAGTGCTTTATAGTCATCTAACCGAAAAAAAAAAAACAAAAGCGTAAATTCATTTTTCAACATCTTGCAATGTAATAAGAAGCCTAACTTTTGCAATGTTCCATAAATGGAAAAATGCAGCCCTGGGTAATGGGCGATTTACAGTTTAGGCCGGAATCCATGATTACACCTAAATTCTTTGCTTCCACCTTGACTTTTAATTTGAGTTTATTTCTAATACCCTCATTTTTTTCCAAATCATAACAGATGACACTCTTCAGAAAACACAACACAAAATGTTGTGTACATGAATGTAATTAATGTACTACAAAAACAAAATACCAGTGTACACAAAGTTCAGAACTGCACACAAGAGGTTCCTAAGCCATGACTACAACATGGGATGGCTTGAGAGTGCTGGTATTGGGTGTACTATGTAGCAACATCATGCTGTATTTTACTAAAGGGTTACACTGTCCTAGTAGCGGAAAATAGTGTCTGATCATCCCAGTGAATGTCGCCATTGATTGTTAACACGCCAGCCTTATCTGAGCTCAGCCTTTGAGGAACTTTGGATTGCCTAAGTGTTTTTATGCATGTAGCCATTGCTTACTTTTTCAAAACAGAACCTAATCAATATTGTAGTATTCAAATATTTTAGTATTTCTCAATAAAAGTCAACTTTCTTAAGTACAAATATTAAGTTTCCATACAGTATGAAAGGATGCAGCACATGGCTAAGTCTGACATGACACAGCTCACTATTGAAATTGTTAAAAAATGAATAAAATCATTTTTCCAAATATGGTAAGAGGTGAAAGTTAACAGTTAACTCAATAAAGAAAAATAAAAGGGAATTCATTTTCTCCCATTTTGTTTCTTTATGCCCAGAATCATTTTCAAAATCCTTTATAAGTCCTAGTTTGTAATAATATAGAGGTCTATTAATGATGCTATCAAAATGAAAATTTGAGTAGAAATTCTGAAGGCATATGTTTTTGTTTGAGCAGAAACACAAGCATAAAATAGACACAGTTTACATGATGCAGCTTAACTGGTGCAAAACCGAGAATGTCTGACCACATAGTGTATGTAGTGTGTGGCAAGTTAATTTTGCTGCAGGACTTTGTTAGTGGGCAAAACGGTGGCGCGGTGGTAGCGCTGCTGCCTCAAAGTAAGGAGACCCGGGTTTGCTTCCCAGGTTCCTCCCTGCATGGAATTTGCATGTTCTCCCTGTGTCTGAGTGGGTTTCCTCCCAAAGACATGCAGGTTAGGTGCATTGGTGATTCTAAATTGTCCCGTGGGTGGGTGTGTGTGTGCCCTGCGGTGGGTTGGCGCCCTGCCCAGGGTTTGTTTCCTGCCTTTCACCCTGTGTTGGCTGGGATTGGCTCCCCGTGACCCTGTAGTTAGGATATTGCGGGTTGGATAATGGATGGATCTACTTTCTTAGTATGATTTGGACCCAATAGACATATCCCATCCATCTCTTTCTCAGCCCTATAAGTACAATACAGGATCAATCGACGCAAGATCAGCATCATGTACACGGAAAGCATTCATTCTTTATGGTTTGCTGGGCACACTCTTCCACACCCATTCAGAGATGTCAGTTAAACTAATATACATGCATTTGGAACGTGGGAGAAAAAAACAAAAGTAACTAGAGAAAGAGAGCATGTGGAACTCTACACAGACTGAACTGGGGTTTGAATTGGGCTCCCTGGAGGTGTAAGACTAACAAGTATAGAGTGTGGCTATCTTTTATTGTGTCTTGAAGTGCCAGGGCAACGTGCTTTAAAAAGAAGAAACTACAGAGCAAGAGAAAGCAACATAGTACGGGAGATTATTCAGCTCACAGTGTAGTCATCTATCAGTGCCTCTAATAGAAACGCAATTGAGAGAGAATTGCAAAGTCCAAGCAAGACATCATGAAAATATGAGAAGCTGAATTGGGCTCAAAAGAAACTCTAACGTTTTGATTGCAGCTGAGATGTGAGGCCCCAAGTTCAGGGTTGTGTGAAGTTTGACTGTGAGGCTGCTGACAGAGGCTGATAGGTTGTGTCTACAGGATCTTAGAGTTATCAAGAAGAAATCAAAATCCTCGGGCTGAGATGAAGGTCAAGTCAAAAGCAGCACTGCTTTGTTAGGATTTTAATTGTAGAACATGAGTAGACATCAGGTAGGCACTGTGACCTGGAGGCTAATGAATTTTCATTGTAAACCACATCACAGATCCATTGATAGACTGAAAGAAAAAAGAAAACTGACGAGTATTATGTTTGAAAGGTTTCAGAGCTTCAGTTTGGGCTTGGTGCTTTTTGGGGGAATGTTTAAGAACATTATTTAAAAGAAACTCTGTAGTATATGGGGAAGTTTTATTCCTTTATATTATTTTGGGGCACTTATTTATCAGTCATCCAGTCAGTGTCCAACCCGCTATATCCTAACACAGGGTCACGGGGGTCTGCTGGAGCCAATCCTAGCCAACACAGGGTGCAAGGCAGGAACAAACCCCGGGCAGGGTGCCAGCTCACCACAGGGCACTTATTTATAGGATGTAAAAATGTTCTTATGCAAACAACACTTTCAAATGGGTAGTGAACTGCATTACAAATGAATTACATATTAGGCACAAGCACAAAGAGTAACATTTGCCATTTTACATCCATGTGTAGAGAAGTAGGCAATGCCCAAAGTTGTTTTAGATCAAGATGAGGTGACAGATACTGAGATACCCAAACACCCACATATATTTATGTGTACCAAATGTTTTCAAGTGTTTCATTCATGCTGTTGCTAAATATGATGAATAGACTTTTTATATTAATACTGTATATTTTGGATTTGTGTATTTTGCTTCCCATGGATTTTTCAGGCATGACACTTTCTTGTCTACAAGTGACCAAATACAAGATCCAGAGAATTTTGGAGATAATGGTGAAATGATTAATATCCCTGAAACCTCAGAGTAGGGTCAGTTCCAAAAACATCTGCTACTTTACCTCATGAAATATCCATTGAGTCTCTTATGAAATGAAATCTTGCCAACTTGAAAGAGAATGCTGCAATATTCAAAGAAGCAGGTTTTGATGATCTCCTGGAACTAAACTTTAGTCTGATCATCAGAAGGTATAACCTTCTTTTTAAAACAAGCACAAGAACAAAATGTGTGTCTGTATGATCTCCTCAAGTTCTGACTTTGTACCACAAACACAATCCAAAATGAGGGTGTAGCAAAGCTTTTCTGTAAATGAGGAATCTTACCGATGAACTCTTGCAGTTTGAAAGACAGTGTATGGAACACCATGAAACATGGCAGGTGTTCAACATATAATCTGAACCATAAAACAGCAGGTGATGGAGGAATGTAGCAGCAGACTGAATCATTCTCTTTGGAAAAGATAGAATCTCCATCATCTCTATCCATCCATCCATCCATCCTCTTCCACTTATCCGAGGTCAAGTCGAGGGGGCAGCAGCTTGAGCAGAGATGCCCAGACTTCCCTCTCCCTGGCCACTTCTTCTAGCTCTTCCGGGGGAATACCGAGGTGTTCCCAGGCCAGCCAGGAGACATAGTACGTCCAGTGTGTCCTGGGTCTTCTCTGGGGCCTCCTCCCGGTTAGACGCGCCCGGAACACCTCACCAGGGGGGCATCCAAGAGGCATTCTGATCAGATGGCTGAGCCACCTCATGTGACTCTTCTCGATGCGGAGGAGCAGTGACTCTACTCTGACTGACTTTCTCACCCTATCTTTAAGGGAAAGCCCAGACACCCTGCGGAGGAAACTCGCTCCAGCCGCTTGTATTCTTGATCTCGATCTTTTGGTCACTATCCATAGCTCATGACCATCAGTGAGGGTAGGAACATAGATATCGACTGGTAAATTGAGAGCTTTGCCTTACGGTTCAGCTCCTTTTTCACCACGCCAGACCGATGCAGAGCCCGCATCACTGTGCACGCCGCACCGATCCGCCTGTCAATCTCATGCTCCATTCTTCCCTCACTGGTGAACAAAAGATAGAATCTAAATAACCAAAACAAGGTATCAAAAACAATAACTTCAGACAAAACACAGTTGAGTAATGAATCCTATCACAAACTTGTTTTAAATTTTCCAAACTAGCACAATGAAGTTTGTTTGTTTTGGAGAGAAGCCAATACTTAAGGTAACATGCTGATGGGTACTGGCATTTTCAGCAGGCATAATGTATTATGTAATATAGCTCTGGTCATTACAGCTGTGAACAATATGGCCATGACCAGTCACCAGTGACCAAACTGTACTGTACCACGGACAGGGACACAGCCCCTGGTGCACATTTCCATACATCCATCAGAGTTCTTCACTGAGGCCTACCCCAAAGTTCATGGCTTTTATTAACAGAATGTCAGACATCACAGTCAACTTCAGTGTGCTCATGCTGAGGTAAATCATAAATTTTAATGCGTGTTAAACAGCCAGCCAGAGTATGTTTCACTTACTTGTTTTAAGCTGTTAATGTTGCAGTAGCAATCACTGGCAATGCGCTGGATAAAGTGCTAGTCTTTACAAGTCTTTTAAATTCAATTTGCATTAGTGGAATCCAAGAGATTTTTTTCCTGAGAGTGTAACATTTGCTCCGAATTTCACTTGAAGCTGGGTGTTAGATCTACAGAGATTAATGGATCTGTGGCATCACATTTAAGTTGCAAACCCAGATAAAGCAGCTTATTTCTAGATCTCGCCCTGAGCCCTGGAAAAAGTCTTGTAATACCAACAAGAAACCAGGGAAACAGCAACCACCCTCCAAACAAACTTAGAACAGCCTCTGCTGTGGTGCGTGTTGTGTGTTACGTCCATGTGTTTCATCAGTCCTCTGTCCAGACATACAAACTTGTCCCATTTCTGTGATCCTAGTGCTCATCCTAAAGTGTGTTATGATGTTTCTTAAAATGAGTTTACTTCAGTGACCTTAATGAGAATCAAATGGCTCAACTCTTGATCAAACGAGAAATAAAAGGGAAGCAATAGTAGGGGCCTTATGTGACTTACTGCTCAATCAGGATAAAAGACGGCAAGTGTGAGATATTTTTGAAGGTTGTTTGCCACGTACAAATTATTGTAATTGTGAATATTTCATCTTATCAGTGTTTCATTTATTAAAAGATTTAAAGAAACCAGAAAGCCACTGTTTGTGACTACATTAAAAGAAAATGATAATGATACAGTTATCAAGAAAAGCTATGTATGTAATGTTCAAAGTAATGTTCAAGAATGTAAATGGGAATACTATATATCACACTAACATGATCTTGACATGTTTCTATAAAAAATTCTGCACATCCTCTCTGACACACTAACAGTGAGGACTTTCAGCCAAAGAATCACTCAGCAGAGGTGTGTCAAGAAACTACTGGGGCTCCAGTATGCCTGCACAATGCCTCACTGGGACTGGGACTGCTCTTTTACCTTTACACAAGTCAGAAGTTTTCTTCTTTATTGTAATTCTGTTGTGTGTGTTTGAGGCAGATCAGTATTGTTCTTTGTTGTAATATTTCATCTGCTTCTGTATTTCCTCTTGGGACAAATACAGTTCTATCTATCTATCTATCTATCTATCTATCTATCTATCTATCTATCTACGCCTCTTTGAATATGCAAATCAATATAAATCGCCCTTAAGCTCAGCCTTCTGTGAAAAGACAATGGGAAAAATATAAGAATTTCAGCGAATACCAAGTGGAGGCAAAGGAAAAACATACTATTGTTTAATTAAACCATGATATAATCAACAAAAGGAAGTTGATCGAGTGACATAGTGTGTTGGAGAAACTTGAAAGCTCAAGTTCACAAAGTTGCACAGTGCCAGAAATAAAAAAGAATTTGTCAGATATCAAAGTCGCCATGAAAAGGCGAGTCGTAGCCCACTGTCTGAGTGTCATATGAAAGCTTATTAGGGTACAGACAAAAAAAATAGGCACACAGTGGGAAAAAGCACGAAATGTCAACTTCAGTCTCGAAATTTCCACTTTAATCACGTAGTTTATTTTGTCATTAAAGTAGAACATCATAAACTTCATCTTAAAATCGTTTAATTAACCAGTTTCTCAAATCACATCGTAATTAAAGTAGCACGTTAAATGCTTTGTTTTGTATGTGATCTTCTATGTGCTCCATGTGTGTGAATCACTACGTGCTTCTTAAACCGGCTCTCTTCCTCCGACAGGACACAGAATCCATTACATTCATGATATTACAGCTCTCTGAATAAATAAAATACTGAGTTGTATACGTGATATCATTTTCAAGATGATAGGAGTTAAGGCACGTTATTAAACATGGGTTTTACAGTGCAGTGATTGTGCGCGACCTTCGATGAAATAATTTATTGCAGCAGTACTCAGGGGTGGCTCTAGGCTCATGGCGGCCCTGGGCAGAGGAAGAATCGCCAACGTCAATATGGTATCTTATGCACGGCAGATGGCCACGTCCGTTGCAGACACTGCATAGCCGCCTTGTGCTCATGACACAAGCGTTTAACTTATGATAAAGTTCAGGATTGCTCCTTCCTGTGATGCAATGAAAGCCTCCTGAGCCACCTTTCTCTTTCGCTGAAATTTGCCGCTGCGTTTTTAGCTGTGTCATTATTTTCTCTTTCTATTTTATATTCAATATATATTGGCATGGTGGTCCCTGGGATTTGGCGGCCCTGTGCAGGTGCACAGTTTGCACATGCCTAAAGCCACCCTTGCAGTACTGTCTCTTTCAAACGTAGTAACCTCCAATTCCTGTCCTTCCTTTTCTTTCTCCAAGTAATCGATTGCCACACAATCAGCTCTGTAATAGACATTAAGCCATCTGTAAGTTTATAACGTTGATTCTTCAAAACTTTTAAGGAACATTGAAATATCTTTGTAGTACATGTTTAATTATTCTATCCTTCACGCCAGTCCCAGTGAAACATACAGTGCGAGGCAGGAACAAGCAGTTCTACAAGGAGCAGTTGATGGACTGATTGAGTGCGTTTAGAGCTCTTGGGATGAAACTCTTTCTGAACCGTGAGGTCAGTACAGGAAAGGTTTGAAGCGTTTGCCTTGTGAGAAACAGTTCAAATAGGAAGCATGGCTGAGGCAGCATGTGCTTGATGCTGTATACCGATAATTCTCTTTCTGATCAGCTTCTCCGAATGGTGCAGTGAGAGTAATATGGAAAAAGATGATCCGCTGTGGCAACCCCTAACGGGAGCAGCTGAAAGAAGTAAAATAAGGTGTAATGAGATTAATAACACTAAAGCAGCTATGGTATTTGGAATAGTTTGACCATTCTGTGGACCATTATATTGTTACATTTTAATTACAATCAGATGCATTAAACTAATAAACAATATGCGGTTCATTTCAGTGTATTTAAAAAGCCGCATCAGGAAAAGAAAGGCAAACCACACAGGAATAGTAGCACTGCTTTGACGCTGGGTGCTGCTAGGCTGCAAAACTGAGCGGAGAACTTGCATACAACAGGGTATGAGGTACTGTGAAAATGTGCGTGGCTTTATGCCAAGTTTCAGATTTATACATCGCGATTTGAACGTGAAAACGTTCTTACACAACATTTCTGTGCGTACGCACCGTTTATACATGAGGCCCCTGGACTTTGGATTTTATTTTTATTCATTTCTTTTTTTATAGCCTTTTCCTTGGTCTCTGAAAGTAATGCAGGTAGTGTGTTTGGAGTTTTAGGAGTTTTTGAAGGTCAAAAAAAGTAATATTTTGGTCTGTTTTTTGATTTAAGATGTTTTTGAAAAAGTCAGTTTTGAAATGTAGCTTTTCAAGATGTCATTTTAGTTTTATGATCAGTGCTGCCATGTTTTGCTGGTTATAATACAGGGTTGCCTGGCTGTTGTTAGGCTAGATGCCCAGCACTGTGTGATGTGTGTGGCGTAATTACTACAATGGTATAAAAGCCACTGTCATACACTCCTTTACTGTTTGAGTTTGTGACTGATTCAAAACTTCAAAGTCTAGGATCATCATTGTTAAAGATCTCCCCGGCTATGAACTGTTTTCTGTTCTTCATGTTACATTTCACGATTTACAATTTTGTCTCTTGGACTCTTTTGAATCTAATCTTCCTGGTTTCGATTTTGGTTCGCTAATCCTATTACATTACGTCTCTTGATTCCATCTAACTCAAAACTCAAGTCTCACCCTGTGCAATCATTACACAATGTATCTATTTATCTTAATTCACATTTCTTATCTACTTCAAAATTTCAGTTTCTACTGCAGGGTGTACATTTATTGTACAACACACTCTCTCGCACAGGGCCAATTTAAAGTTGCCACCCAACCTAACACATACAAAAAATATAAAATATTCGACTTAAACTAAAGGTCGAAACTCATAATATTTGGAACAAACAAATAAAGGCATAAGGAAAAAAAAATATTTAGGCAACCGTACTGTAAGGATCTAACAAAGCAATCAGGTTGCATAGCAGACTATTTTACTTGCTATTTTATTATTTTTGACGGACTTGTGTTTTTTTTATAATGTATTTTCCACAAGTACTCTATTTTTTCTTTTTTTAATACTTGATAATACTAGCACAGTTGCCTCGTGGCTCCTGGGGTTTGGGTCCAAATTTATGGTAGTCATTGTGTGTTGTCACACATGTGGGCATGGGAGGCAGCTAAAGGGCTTGAATGAGAGTAACTCCAAGCCAGACCGGGATGGGGCGCAACGCACTGACTCTTTTTCTCCCTTTTCTGCAGACCATTCAAGGGAAATTCTGCCTGGCCTTGATGATGCCAATTCTGGTTCCAACCCCTTTGACGTCACGTCCAGGTCTGAGCCTATGGATGAAGACCCTTCCGGTTCTGGCCCCTTTGAGGTCACTTCCTATACTGGCCTTTAAAAGCCGCCACCTTTCCCCTTTCCCCTTTCCTGTCAGTTCTGTTTTGGACTCAGAATCGAGCACATCAGTACTGTACTATCATTGTATTCAATTTTGCAGGCAGGAAATAACATATGGGTGGCTGCCCCAAACCTAGCAATGGCTCTTGGTCGAGTTTGTGACAGTGTGTAGAATCTCTGTATGTTCACTTTTTTATTCCAGTTATTAAATTCTTCTTTACATATCCCAAACAAAGGCAGATTGGGTTGACTTTGGACTCTAAAATGGCCCACCATCCATTCCGCGTGTGTGTGTGCGTATGTGTGTGTGTGTGTGTGTGCATGTGCATGATTTGTGTTCCAGGTTGGGCTGGTCTGTTCTTCACTGCACCCAATCCTTCCCAAATAGGCTGAAGCCTTGCAGAGCCCTGAATTACTTCAGATGGTTGGATCGACTGACATCTTTTTTCTCTGAAAACTTGTTTGTCAGTATATACTATATTACCAAATTTATATTGGTGCGGTTGCTAAATATGCTGACATTTTATATTAAAACTGTTCATTTTGGATTTTGTTTTCCATGGATTTTTCAGGTGTGACACCTGCCCATCTACAAGTAACCAGATAAAAAATCCTGAGATTTTTGTAGATAACGGTGAAACAGTTAAACTCGCTGAAACCTCAGAGTAGGGTTTGTTTCAAACACGTCTGACATGTTACCTCTAGGAGCAGGTGACTAGGTATTTGTTTAAAGCAAGACGATAATGTTGCATGTCATATGCCAGTGCAGTTGGCCCTGGAAGGATCAGCCAAATTCTCTTTGATAATGGGAGCTTATGGATTTTATTTTAAACTAGCTTATAGCCTGTCGCATGGCAGGAGTGAAAAGTATGGGAAAAAAATAAGTTTAAAAAATTTGTGAATTGTTCATTGAATAAAAATGTATTCATAAAAGGTTCACTTATTCCACCATTTAGATTAGAATTTCCAACTGATTGTGTTTGGATTCTGCAGAATCTGGATTCTAAGAAACATAGTTAAAGTTAGACCTCTTATATCATTGAAAGATGCTAAGAAATTAATTCACGCTTTTGTTTTCAGTCGCCTAGATTACTGTAACGCACTCCTCTCAGGACTACCCAAAAAAAACATAAATCACTTGCAACGAGTGCAGAATGCAGCAGCTAGAATCCTAACTAGGAAAAGAAAATACAAACACATTTCTCCAGTTTTGATGTCACTACACTGGTTACCTGTGTCATTCAGAATTGACTTTAAAATTCTGCTTATGGTTTATAAAGCCTTAAATAATCTCACCCCATCTTATATATCGGAATGTCTGACACGTTATATTCCAAATCGTAACCTCAGATCCTCAAATGAGTGTCTCCTTAGAATTCCAAAAGCTAAACTTAAAAGAAGTGGTGAGGCGGCCTTCTGCTGTTATGCACCCAAAATCTGGAATATCCTGCCAATAGGAATTCGCCAGGCAAATACAGTAGAGCACTTTAAAAACACTGCTGAAAACACATTACTTTAACATGGCCTTTTTATAACTTCATTTTAACTTAATCCTGATACTCTGTATGTTCAGTTCATCATAATAACTATTCATAGTGGCTCCAAAATCCGTACTGACCCCAACTCTCTCTTCTGTTTCTTTTTCTGGTTTCTTTGTGGTGACGGCCTGCGCCACCACCACCTACTCAAAGCATCATGATGCTCCAACAATGGCAGAAGTCTATGTGACCATCATCATCAAGTCCTCCCATGAAAACCCTAAATCCAAAGAGGACTGTTTCATTCATGTTAGGTAGAATGTCCAGAGGGGACTGGGCGGTCTCGTGGTCTGGAATCCCTGCAGATTTTATTTTTTTTCTCCAGCCGTCTGGAGTTTTTTTTTTGTTTTTTCTGTCCACCCTGGCCATCGGACCGCACTTATTCTATGTTAATTAAGGTTAACTTATTTTATTTTCTTACTGTGTCTTTTATTTTTTTATTCTTCATTATGTAAAGCATTTTCAGCTACTTTTTGTATGAAAATGTGCTATATAAATAAATGTTGTTGTTGTTGTTGTTGCAGGACTCTCACCTTAAAGTTTTATCTATTTTTTTATCCTATCTTTGTATTTTTATCTGTGTTTTCTGCAAACTATCCCGTTTTAGCCCTTTTTCTCTCCATAATTGTCACTTATGTCATCTCAGTTCTTTTGGACAGTTTAATGTATTCCACACCGTGGCTTGTTGAGTGTATTATCTCTGTGATGGTGGAGGAGTAAGAACCCTACATAACAGCCCCCTGGTGCTTCACTCACCCTTATCACAGTACCAGGGTCTATTTAAAACCCTTTCTGTCTTGATTTTGTTTGAAATTTTTTCCAGCTGCTCCTTCATTTCTAAAAATAATTTAAACATTATTTGGAGTGTTTTAGAGACCAAGGAACCTAATTGTCCTGTTTATTTTTTGTTATTCCTTTTGCTTGGAAAGGCAAACAGAATGAATGAAAGTAACTGGGAGAGGAACCATGAAGCAACTCAGAAGACAAAACCAAGAATCAATTAAATACTGTAAGCCAGGAATCAAAGTAAGAAACAGAAGCCAAAAGTCTAGAACCGGGAAATTTAAACAGCACTACTGCACACGCACATGAAGGGATTTGATTTAGTTTTCCACAAAACTTGGATGTTGACGTATCTAACATTGCTGATGTTTATAACAGCTTCTGATGACATCAATAGCATCAGCTCTGGGACCGCACTCCATGGCAAACATCATTGCATCTTGAAGACAAGCAGCACAGAATGGCAGAGGTGGCAGAAACAATATGGCAATGAAAACAATAGAAAATAATTCTAAAGAACTGAATACAAAGTCAAAAATGGTAGAATACAAATCTTTGCCGCAAAAACACTGTAAGGCGACTTTAAAATTGAGAAAAGACTGTAGCGTGCGGCCGGGGCCCTTGCCTGGCTGGGACACCTCCATGCTGGGAGGACCAGGGGAGCAACATGGCCAGAGCATTACCTCCCCCAGAGTGCTAGATGGCAACCCCCCTGGGTTGCAGTGGTGCCTCGGACTCCTGCATGGGCTTCATGGGAGTTGGAGTTTGGTGCAGCCCTGTTGGGATCCGCAGGAGCTGCTAAGGCCTTATGGGCAGTTCCTCCACCACACCCGGAAGTGCTGCAGGATATGAGTCGTCAAGCTCCTGGAGCACTTCTGGGTGCCTTGTAAAAGGAGCCAGCAGCCATTACTCTGGGAGCCTGAGTCGGGAGGAGGAAGACTAAGCTTGACCCGAGGAGTGAAGAAGGAGAAGACTTGTGGTATTGTGCTATGCTTGTGCTGGGACTGTGTTATACTTGTGGTGGAAGTGGAAGGTGTTTCCCACAAGGGAAAAAGAAAATAAAAATCAGAGTTTCCCTTGAACTTGTGTCCCACGCTTGTCTGTGTCAGGTTCAGCTGGCGGTGCCAGCCTGGTGGGCCACAGGAGCTAAACAAAACTGCAAAAAAAATGTAAATTACCCGAATCATGACGCTTAACATAACTAATCAGTTTTCCCATGACTTTTGCTCCTAGTTGTGAAGCTGCTGCTAGGCAAAACAACCAGGAGTGTATACCACATGATGCCATTACTGTGATGGTATACAGGTCAGCATTGTGTACTTCCTTGTTGACCAGCTTCATTGATTCTAAATTCTGAGCTGATGTGATTATTATTATAAATAGTGCATTTCCTTGTTACAAATTCCTTTTGAACTTTTGATTATGATTAACTCTGCCAAGGTATTCTGTTTCTCACTTGAACTCCTTTTACAATTTCTCAGCTTAGATTTTTGGTGACATATCCTGAGTAGACTGTCCTCATTGTGGATTTGTTCAGGAAGTTCACCAAACTCAGAGAAAAGCACTGAAGTCAATGAGGAAGGAGAAACTGAACTAGTTTTGAGTGGATTATAATTGTGCCGTGGTCTTTTAAGTATCCCTTATGACTAGGGAAACATATGCCAACTACGCTAGACCATTTATTATGGTCAAATAGTGACTTAAGCTGTGTGGCAGCTGTTCCAGTACGACTCCCTGAGATAAAAGTAATAGAATGAAATATCAGAACAGTAACATTTCTTGCAGACAGTAGCATATAGGGAGTGTGAATTCACAAAGGTTTGCCCCCACGGATTCAATAGCAGGTACTCACCTCTCTCGAATAAGAAAGGAACAAAAAGTGTTTTTTTTCACCCTGACATTTTTGCTTGTTCACTGCCACTGTTATTAAAAAGGTGCAACACTAAAGCAAATGGATTCCTCACTCCTTCCTGTTTGAATCACCAGGACTGCACTCTGGGTTATACAATCAAAGAGCTAGGCTCACGTATTACACACAGGTCACATACAAGGCCATAAAAAAAGACATTAACTTTAAGGCACAGATACACCAACACATTGCCACTTTCCTTCTGCATGCACGTTTTTTGTGTAAATGTATTTGTAAGTTTTCAGATAATTTATAGCTCACTAATAGGATCAACATCATATATTTGGGGGTTGTCCCATCCTACATTGACTGCTGCAGATCTCTGATGTCATGCTTGCCTTGCAAAGCATCATGGGGTGCTGGGAAAGAAATTGTCTAAGCTGATTGCACCATGAATTTCCATGGAAATATTCGGTGAGCACAGCATATTCACTGTGAAAAACACTTTGGAGATCTTCACCGATCAACACAAGGCCTGAGCTTCTTCTTTTAAGTACAATCAATTTTTCAGCTCCATTCCTATTCAAAAATGCTGTCACCCAGCACAATCAGTACCCCTTCTGTCATTACCTGGGCCCCAAACATTGTGTCCTTACATTTTGTGATCACTGATGAAGTTTATTTGCCATTTGTTTTAGACCAGGGGTGCCCACACTTTTTCTGCTTGCGAGCTACTTTTAAAATGACCAGGTCGAAATGATCTACCTACATTCAAAATGCTATATATATATATATATATATATATATATATATATATATATATATATATACTGAGTATACTTTATACTTAAAATATATGTTGTTGTACCTTGCATAACTGAATAACCTTTATGGCACAATAACAGTTCAATACATTTATGGTCACTACAGTATTTGATTTTAATAATCGTCATGTGGGAAAAGGCTGACTCAAATAAATAAGTAGAGCCGAACAATGCAGTCAAGGAGCCTTTGAATTAAGCCGAGTGAAAAATGACAGCTCTCTGATTAACTGCGATTTTAGTTCCCTCTCCTTTCTCTTTCTCAGATCGCTTTTCAGAAGGACGTCAGTGTCGTAGTTTTTATGAACAGTTTCAAAGTGCCTTTCCACATTTTCCTTCTTTGGAATAGCAATGATAGATTGACAGATCAGACAAACGCACTTTGATTGTGACATTGTGAGAATTCCAATTCCACATCCAGCCCATACCCTCCCCAAACAATTTTTTTTAAATCCCTTCTTTAGTCGATATAAATTGGAAGGCTAACTAGATCACAGCTGGAGTTTTGCAGTAGCTCGTGCGTTTGATTGTGCATGTAGGATGACCAGTGTGTCAGAAGAAAAGAGATCTCAGACTGGCCGCCCTGTATGTCAATCAAGTGGCAAATGCCATAGGGAGGATTTATGATAGACTATCGTTTAAAAAATTTTTTGGAATGCAACGCGATCTACCTGCACTACCTTTGCGATCTACCAGTCGATCGCGATCGACGCATTGGGCACCGCTGTTTTAGACTATACTGTAGTTTTTGGATTTGGGTTTGTTTATTGAATTTTTTTCTTCTTTAATTTTCTTTTTTGAATTTGGAATTGTATATTTCTTTTGTCAGTGATGGACTTCACCTGCCTTATGCCCTATGCTTGCCAGGTTAAGCTCAATCTTTCCCGCGACTCTGCTCAGGATAAAGTGGGTTTAGAAAATGAATGGATGGATGGGTATTTCTTTTGTTTGTTCTGAATTTTGGATTTTGATCTTTATTCTTCTCCTTTAAACTCGTGAACCATGATAACTTTGCAGAGGTTGCCACAAGTCCCATTTTTTGCTTCACCAGCATATATCACATCATCCGCTTTTGATTAAGACCAAAATCAAGGATCTAGCCACAGTGGTTTGTAAGTAATCATGCGACAGACAGACACAGCTCTTAGCCTTTTATACATACAGATAATAATTTTCACAGAATAATATTTAGAAAACAACAACAGGATTAAATAAAAAGTATTGGAGCCAGGGTTCCTAAAAACACCGTAAAAAAGTAGAAACACAATTACCTCCAAAAATCAATAGCAGAGCTGATCTTGCATTTATCTTTTATTCATGTTCCCCACGTTTTACAGGGTGGGTGAAGGGGTTCAAAGCCCCCACTCCTCCACACTATCCCCCATACTTTTAGCAAGGACTTGTTAGCCAGGCTGTGTCGCGTTAACTGACCCACTTCCACTCTATAGGCCCCTGGCGCACACCTGCTGTGCCATCCTTTTCATGTGAAATATGCTTCTAGCTGGCATGAAACAACAAAAGCCTCGAGCTTTCATAGCCATTAAGCATTTCATCCAGGCAGAGTATGGGAATCTGTGATGAATGCTCTACCACTGCAGCTTTCTGTGGTGATCTCTGCATCCCACTAGCAAGGCTGCATCTTGTGCTCTGCGGCTTTCCTCCTATATTTCCACATGACGGTTATTTAAAAAGAGCCAATGAATTCATCTCTTATTTCTGCCCATTGGATTTCCAAAAATAATCATCTGCATAGCTATAAAGTAGATTTACCTCAAACAGACCAGTGGATGTGTGTGTTATTTTAGTTGCAGGTGAGTAATAGAAATGCAGGAAAACCTTTATATTTGAAGCCCCTCGCCAAGCATTTTTCTTGAAGATGTTCACCACAAAACATTGCATTATGAAACTGAATGTACAGGACATGCCTATAAGTATTTGTGTTTACTTCAAAGGTGTCACACCATGATGTGTTACCTACTGTACATGTGCTCCACTGACGACAGTGCCTACATGTTATCTACTACATTACTATCTATCACATATTTACGGGGCCTGACTGAACTGCTTTTGAGAAGAATTTCGAATAGCATAATTGTAAATCTGGCTGCTGTGTATTTACATGTTCTCCCATGTCTGGGTATTCTTATTGCCTTCCACTTTCAAACAACATATACAGGTTTATTAGCACTGGTATGTACACGAGTGTGCCCTGAGATGGCTTGGCATTTGAACCAGGACTGTCTCCTGTTGTTGTAATTTCAGAGTTACAGACCACACATAAGGCATTCTTTTGATTATGTTGGGTCTATTTGCTTCAATCTGAACATGTTATTAATCATATTTTGTTGTTATTGACAGGGCTGTGGAGTCGGTAGTTAAATCCTTTGACTCCAACTCCAACTCCGACTGCTTAGTTTCTGGTACTTCTGACTCCAACTCCTCTTTATTTAATATGCTAACGTATTTTCCATGTTGATTGAAGGAAGGCAACATACACGTCATTTAACCACAGAACTACTGGCTAGGAAGCTGACTGAGTTTAAACAAAAGACAAGAACCCCTGAACACGCATCAGGCCATAGCACACACCTCCACCTACATCGTTACACTTGTTTACACTCAGATTAACTTGTTAACAACACATAATATCTGAAATAAAATGAAAACACTTTTTGTAATGTACCATAATTCAGATTACAGTATGTGAATGTCAGGCAGAATAATCGCTCAGGTGAACGTCACACTAATAGTAACACAACTATGCACTGGGCTTTATTCTTACATCAGAGATGTACTTTATTAGGACTGTTGTTTGTGAAATTAGACTTTTGAACTACAGTAGCTGTATTTTTTTTTCATTACAATTTCAATTTTTTAGGAGTCAGAGTTGGTACATTTTTGCCGACTCTGACCCCGACTCCAGGTACCTAAAATTGTCTCTGACTCTGACTCCACAGCCCTGGTTACTGAGCCGCCATTTTATGTGCTTCAGAGCGTGTGTTGTTCCTAATGCTATTCTGTAGCTAAACTGTGTTGGCTAGAAGCTGAAACATGTGACATCAGCACAGCATCTACATGTCCAAGATTTTGCATTGGAAACCTTTTTTGTGATCATAGTTAATACAAATCAATCTGATGGAGTCAGGATTTCCTGCGGATTTGAGACTGTTTGTTATTGTGTATTAGACTTTATTAATTTGATTCAAACCATTTTGTGGCTTACACCTCTCGTTAGTTTATGGATTTAAGATTTTTCATCCCCTGGTCCTTTTTTCCTGTTTCACCTTAGTAGTACACCTGCCATGTTCAGGACGCTAATGGGATGGGTTATGATTTTCCGTTATGCAACAGGATAATGCCACCAGTGTGACCAGTGCTCAGAAAAATAAATGAATTTCCTCAATATGTTCCTAACTGTGGAAACAGACAGCTTAAATCTCTGGGACAGCTTTTTGTATCCTTCCCCTAAACCATGATGGTGAACAATCTTTGTCTTCAGGTCATTTGAGAGTTGTTTTATGACCCCCATGTTGCTACTCTTCAGAGAAAATGAAAGGAGGGGGGAAACTTACAATTGACCCCCTTAAATACTCTTTCTCATTATAGGATTCACCTGTGTATGTAGGTCAGGGGTCACTGAGCTTACCAAGCCAATTTGAGTTCCAATAATTAGTTCTAAAAGTTTTGGAATCAATAAAATGACAACGGTGCCCAAATTTATGCACCTGCCTGATTTTGTTTGAACAATTATTGCACACTTTCTGTAAATCCAATAAACTTCACTTCACTTCTGAAATATCACTGTGTGTGTCTCCTATATGATATATTTAACTGACATTTTTTATCGTAACAACCAACGATTTATACAGGAGAATAATGACTATTAACAAGGTTGCCCAAACGTTTGCATCCCACTGTAGTTAGTTAATTAGCATAATAGGTAGGATGCCACAATGGTCCTGGTGTTATGTCAGTATACTGATGAGAATTTGAGAGGCAACCCAAAGAAAGATGTCTAGATATAGAAAAGGATCAAAATCAGTGCATCCAAGCTAAAATGAGAGATAAAATACACAGTCAAAAATAATGTCATTATCTAAGCTGCTTAATCTAGACCAGGGTCACATGGGTGTGCTACATCCTATCCCCGCAAGCATAGGGCACAAGGCAGGAACAAACCCTGGGGCGCCAGTCCATCACAGGGCAAACACCCACACACCAAACACACACTACAGGCAATTTAGTGTTGCTGGTTCACCTAACAATGCAATGTCTTTGAAGGATACGAGGAAACCGAAGCACCCACACAGACCCAGGGAGAACATGCAAACTCCATACAGGGAGTACCTGGGATGCAAACATCGGTCTCCTTGATACAAGGCAGCAGCGCTGTGAGCAAAACTGTTTTGCTTGGTTTGCATAAGGAAATGATCTCTCGGCAGACCCTTTAGCCCACAGCTAACAACTCAGACAGCTCCTCTAACAGCATACACTGATGATAGCAAGAAACACAATGGCAACCAAAGTGCATCAAAACAGAAAAGAAAACTAACAGTAAACAAGCAATAAATGAATTTCAGAATGCTAATCTATTAAACCAGTGTTAGATCTCTGAAATTCATCTATAAAAGTCACTAGGTCGCTATTTGTTCTTTTTGTGTCCTCAATAGTATAGACCAGATGCTCTGTTGCCTTGCTGCATCCCAAATGTGTGAGATTAATTGACAAGTACAAGTGAGCGTGGTTTGTGAATTCAGGGCTGACTTATACTGAGACACTCAAAGGAAAACAGATGAGAATTAAGAGATGGATAATAATGCGCAGCAGCAGACGATCACAATTTCATATGACATAAAGTGTGTGACAGCAGCCAGCGCAGCCCATGGCTGGAGGTCAGTTAGCTGCTGGTAATGAAATGTTGTCCTTGTTAAGAGACAGTGGAATATGCTTCATCTCAAGGTAGAGCTGCAAATACACACTCTGAAAATTCTGCTGTTGAATAAAAGTGTTCAATTCAATAAGTGAACAAGTGAGTAATGTATTCTGACAGTATGCATTTTCTTTCTGTCCACTCCTGCCAGAGGCTGGTCTTAATGCCCAGCTCATAAGTCAGTCCTTACATTTGGTATCTTTTGGTTGCTTGAACATAGCGGTTTAATGTAAATTTCATCTCACCCAGTGGATATGCTTAGCAGGTTCCTTCTGATCAAACCAATCAAAATGTCAAGCTCTAAGCCATATTTATTAAAGAAGGCAGCACTACCAGCACCTTGTGTGCCCTTCAAGCACACTGAATCAGTAAAACGAGTAACTGACAGTGAGCTGTAGAAACAAAGAAAGGAAATCTCTAATTATGCATCATTTTAAGTCTGCATTTTCCTACTGCAGCTCATTGAGTGCCAGTGCAGCTATGCACGATGGTTGCGCACTGCTCCTCTTGAATATCCCTGCCCAAGTTAGAATTGCTGTTGAACTACAAAAAAACACCTGACATAATGAGATTTGAAAAAAATGCGTTGCCAGACAATTATTCACTGAGGAGAGGAAATGAAAGATCTGTCATTAATTGCCTGCCGCTGCCCTGACACCTACTCTGTGTGAAGTGCTTCTTGTTTGTTTGGCGTTCCTGTCAACGTGACTCTCCTCAGAGATCAATGCAAACCCACTGAAACCTCCTTGATATACGTGCTGCTTTTGATGTCAGTTTTGTCTCCCTTCCTCAACAAGAAGCTACACGCTTGTTTGCAGCCTTCACTTAACTTGTAACTTAGAAAAAACATTTGAATCAGGAAAAACGAACAAAGAATCAAGTAGAGATTGAGAAGAGTCTGTTTGGTTGTATCCCAGACAATGGAATGTGTCAGAGTCTGTAGAACAAGTAGACAAGGTAAGATGGAAACCTCACAAACTGACCAAAGCTAGTTGATTTCTACTGCTTTGTGGTGGACATGCAATCGATGTCATTCTATGTTTGACACGCCATTTCTTTCTTTCAGAGACTGGCATTAAACTTTATTGCATACACCGTGAACATTTTGTATCTTCAAAGCCCCCTCAATCTGGCTCTCAGCTTGTGGTGATGTGAGTTAGGGGTCTGTGGGAATGTGTGGGGTGTTCTGTGTATGAAGGTGAGCTGATTACCTGTTAATAAGGAAGAGCAGCTCAGCTGCTTCACATATACACTTTGTGCATAGTAATTAGGACCCCCAGGAGTATGAATAGGGAGTTCATGAAAATGTAGATGGAAAATAGAGAAAGAGTCTGGAGGTTATGGCAACTAAGAAGAAAAGAAAAATAAAATGAGATAAAAAGATCAGTCGTTGAACAGAAAGAAGGGGAAACATGAGTCAGGATGAGGCAGAGCCAGTGTGACAAAGAGGAGGCAAGTGGTCAGGGATGATGCCCCGGGTGAAGCGGACAGGGCACAATGGCCGGGGTTTCTACTGCTGAGCAACCATGGAGCACAAGTGACCAATCACACTGGGAAGTCCCATAAAAAGCCAAGGGATGGCAGTAGGAGAAGGAAACAGGGCTCATGGGGTCCTTGTGGACACCAAAGGCATTTGTGTTGGGTTCACAAGCCAGTTAAAAAAGCAACTGTGCTTGCTGGAGGACGTCTCCTCTTTCTGAGCAGACCATAAAGGATGAGCAAGAGAGAAACTGGTTTTGGAGGGACGTATCGCAGTGTGTGATTCATTTTTAAGTATGGATCCCAACTGTGTTTTAACTTTCTGTTTTTAACTGTCTGGTTTATTTATTTACATGCACTTTTAATCTCCACAAATCACACTATTTTTATTGTAAACTGCTCAAAAAAATTAAAGGAACACTTTGAAAACACATCAGATCTCAATGGGAAAAAGAAATCCTCCTGGATATCTATACTGATAATGTGGTAGGAACGAAAGGATGCCACATCGTTTAATGGAAATGAAGATTATCAACTTACAGAGGGCTGAATTCAAAGACACCCTGAAAATCAAAGTGAAAAACTGATGCGGCAGGCTAGTCCATTTTGCTGAAATTTCATTGCAGCAACTCAAAATCGTACTCAGTAATTTGTATGGCCCCCGTGTGCTTCTATGCATGCCTGACAACGTTGGGCCATGCTCCTAATGAGAAGACGGATGGTGTCCTGGGGGATCTCCTCCCAGATCTGGACCAGGACATCACTGAGCTCCTGGACAGTCTGAGGTGCAACCTGGCATCGTCATCGGAATGACCAAAACATAATGTCCCAGAGGTGTCCTATTGGATTTAGTTCAGATGAGCGTGAGAACCAGTCAATGGTATCAATTCCTTCATCCTCCAGGAAGTGCCTGCATACTCTCACCACACGAAGCCGAGCATTGTCATGTACCAGGAGGAACAGAGGACCCACTGCACCAGCATAGGGTCTGACAATGGGTCCAAAGATTTAATCCCGATACCCAGTAGCAGTCAAGGTGCCTTTGTCAAGCCTGTAGAGGTCTGTGCGTCCCTCCATGGATATGCCTCCCCAGACCATCACTGACCCACTACCAAACCAACATAATGTTCTCCACGGCCTCTCCAGACCCTTTCACGTCTGTCACATGTGCTCAGGGTGAACCTGCTCTCATCTGTGAAAAGCACAGGGTGCCAGTGGTGGACCTGCCAATTCTGGTATTCTTTGGCAAATGCCAATCGAGCTCCACGGTGCCGGGCAGTGAACACAGGGCCCACTAGAGGACATCGGGCCCTCAGGTCACCCTCATGCAATCTGTTTCTGATTGTTTAGTCAGAGACATTCACACCAGTGGCCTGCTGGAGGTCATTTTGTAGGGCTCTGGAAGTGCTCATCCTGTTCCTCCTTGCCCAAAGGAGCAGATACAGGTCCTGCTGATGGGTTAAGGACTTTCTATGGCCCTGTTTAGCTCTCCTAGAGTAACTGCTTGTCTCCTGGAATCTCCTCCATGCCCTTGAGACTGTGATGGGAGACACAGCAAACCTTCTGGCAATGACACGTATTGATGTGCCATCCTGGAGAAGGTGGACTACCTGGGTGACCTCTGTAGGGTCCAGGTATCGCCTCATGATACCAGTAGTGACACTGACTGTAGCCAAATGCAAAACTAGTGAAGAAACAGTCAGAAAAGATGAGGAGGGAAAAATGTCAGTGGCCTCCACCTGTTAAACCATTCCTGTTTTGGGGGTCATCTCATTGTTGCCCCTCTAGTGCATCTGTTGTTAATTTCATTAACACCACAGCAGCTGAAACTGATTAACAACCCCCTTGTGCTACATAACCGATCAGATCAATAGCCCAGATGTTTCATTGACTTGATGCTATACTCTGATTAAAAAGTGTTCCTTTAATTTTTTGAGCAGTTTATTATTTATTGACTTATATATTTAACAAAAAGAATGCACTGCACTTTTTGGACACTGTTAGAATTGTTGAATAACTGCTCTGAGTACTTTTACACTGGCCTTGCTGTGTTATGTGTCCTCCTTGCCCAGTTCATTCTGTTTTCATGACTACCAATGAACTGGGTTCAAGGAAGTAATGCCAACTGCATGCAACATGGGCATCACACAGGTGAGTTGTTGTTTTTCTACCACTTTACACTTGAAGAATAACGGACCGTGACTTGTTCTCCTCACTGTGTATTCTTTATCCTGCACTCAAGAAGACTCAAAAGTCTTCTTCATAACACATGCCTTTAGATCCTGTTGTATAAATGTATGTAATTTATTTTGTTCAAAATATCTAAATTGTTACATTAACATTTTAAATGAAGCACAGGTAATCAGGGAAATAATAAGAAGTAGATCACGTGCATAAAGATCAGACATTCAAGTAAGAACTTCACTGTACTCTTGCAGCGGCCCTAAGGTGCTAAGACTCACACTTTTACGAACAATGCTTCATTTATTTGAAGTGGAGGTATGATGTGCACTCCTCCTACAGATACAAACCACACTGATACAAACAATCAGAAGTGTGCAGCTATTTACAAACCCACAATGACAGTAAACAATAAACAGTCAAATTTACACAAACACAGTCCAGCCCTAGATGATGTTTAGGAAAGATGGATGAAACACCCAAGTGATTCCACTGCATGCTGGGTAATTTCGTTCTGTACATGTGACAATATTTACTACTACAACTACTACTACTGGCAGTGACAGGACTAGACAGTACTCTAGTAAGCAGAGAGAAAGCAGCTCTGGCAGGAATGTGAGACATTGTGTTACTGCAGGAACGACACCACTGCCTGGGGGTCTGTATGTCCTATTTGGGAACAACGTTTACATCAAGGCTGAAGACTCAGTACTTCAGTCTAGCATACCTTGATTAGACCTACTGATATTACAAGTGTGCCTTGGTTATTTACTGAAAAAGAAGTACTTGGCAATCATTAAGTGTTACTGTCCTTCTCCCACCGTTTTTCTTCTTGTTATTGTGCTGTGGCACTTGATGCCACTAATACAATGCTATGCTACTACTACTGTTCATAGAAAAGAACGCCACAGTTTGATTCTCAACAGACTGGTCAGCAGGCACTTGTCATGGCCTGTTGTGTGTGTCACCACCAGAGTTTTCATTTTTGCCATTTTTGTATTTTGATTTCTCAGTTCTCCTTGGCTTGTGCTATTTTATTTTACTTCTATCATTTTCTAATGTTAATCATCTTATTTTAGTTTATTTTGTTAATTTAATTGTGTTCTTCTTGTTTTAGTAATGTCATTAAGGATGTTAATGTATTTGACAGAGGAGGGTGCAAAGACCCCTAATTGAATTAGAAGATGCTTTAATCTGCCTCAGGGCAGACTCTGTGGATTATTTAACATTCTTTATGGCCACTGCACCTTTGTAGTGGCATTAGTTAGGGCTAACTGTGTTCCCCTGCTCCCCTTTATATACAGTATTATTCTTTTGTTAAGTTGGCTGTCATTTGACGGTTTAATTCTGGATCCTCAGATTTGTGTGTTTTTGCTTTGTTATATCATTTACGTACTTTGGAGTTTTAAATGTTGGACCTTTTGATTTAATTAATCACTGGTTTAGTTTGCTTTTCGCTTCTTCAGCTTAGCATTTTTTCTATGCTTTTGTTTACTAATTTTGGATGTTTTTTGTATTTTTGTTTGTTGGATTTTTGAATTTTGTATTCTTTGGTATTTTTGATATTTTTGACTTTTTGAAAATGTATATTTTTTCTTCTTTTTAATTGTGTTTTCCTTTCATTTCATTATATGGCTATGGTTTTTTTTTTTGACTGTTCCCTCTTTTTTGCCATTTTCTTTGGGGCAATTTATCACAGCACTTCTGAAACTACAAGTGCAGAGAAAAAGGAGGAAGATGAGGACCGAGACAACTAGAACTGTAATTTTGTACATTATAGTCAGCTATGGACCCACACAGTTTTTGTTTCCTAGTTCTTCATCTTCAACTAGCAATATCCCAGTCATAATGTAGCCCCTTTTCTGCCCTGCTCTTTGTTAGGTATCATAATTAGGATCAAATTAAGGGAGCAAACTCTGCAGATGAAAGGTAAATTAATGGTCAAATTACAAAGAAATTCTTATAAAATGTAAATTTCACTCTGCTGTGCTTTCCTAAATGCATAATAAATAAAATAAATAAAAGCTAATTGAATATTTATATTAATTTGAAGTAAAAACAACTTACTGATTGTAAAACTGGTTGAAACAAAACCAGAAGCCACAGGGGTACAGCATCTCAGACAGGATGTCAGTCCATTACAGGGTGAACAACAAACACACACACAGTGCATCCGGAAAGTATTCACAGCGCATCACTTTTTCCACATTTTGTTATGTTACAGCCTTATTCCAAAATGGATTAAATTCATTTTTTTCCTCAGAATTCTACACACAACACCCCATAATGACAATGTGAAAAAAGTTTGAGGTTTTTGCAAATTTATTAAAAATAAAAAAAACTGAGAAATCACATGTACATAAGTATTCACAGCCTTTGCTCAATACTTTGTCGATGCACCTTTGTCAGCAATTACAGCCTCAAATCTTATTGAATATGATGCCACAAGCTTGGCACACCTATCCTTGGCCAGTTTCGCCCATTCCTCTTTGCAGCACCTCTCAAGCTCCATCAGGTTGGATGGGAAGCATCGGTGCACAGCCATTTTAAGATCTGCCCAGAGATGTTCAGTCGGATTCAAGTCTGGGCTCTGGCTGGGCCACACAAGGACATTCACAGAGTTGTCCTGAAGCCACTCCTTTGATATCTTGGCTGTGTGCTTAGGGTTGTTGTCCTGCTGAAAGATGAACCATCGCCCCAGTCTGAGGTCAAGAGTGCTCTGGAGCAGGTTTTCATCCAGGATGTCTCTGTACATTGCTGCAGTCATCTTTCCCTTTATCCTGACTAGTCTCCCAGTTCCTGCCGCTGAAAAACATCCCCACAGTATGATGTTGCCACCACCATGCTTCACTGTAGGTATGGTATTGGCCTGGTCATGAGTGGTACCTGGTTTCCACCAAACATGATGTCTGGCATTCACACCAAAGAGCTCAATCTTTGTCTCATCAGACCAGAGAATATTGTTTCTCATGGTCTGAGAGTCCTTCAGGTACCTTTTGGCAAACTCCAGGCGTGCTGCCATGTGCCTTTTACTGAGGAGTGGCTTCCGTCTGGCCACTCTACCATACAGGCCTGATTGGAGGATTGCTGCAGAGATGGTTGTCCTTCTGGAAGGTTCTCCTCTCTCCACAGAGGACCTCTGGAGCTCTGACAGAGTGACCATCGGATTCTTGGTCACCTCCCTGACTAAGGCCCTTCTCCCCCGATCGCCCAGTTTAGATGGTCGGCCAGTTCTAGGAAGAGTCCTGGTGGTTTTGAACTTCTTCCACTTATGGATGATGGAGGCCACTGTGCTCATTGGGACCTTCAAAGCAGCAGAAATTTTTCTGTAACCTTCCACAGATTTGTGCCTCGAGACAATCCTGTCTCAGAGGTCTACAGACAATTCCTTTGACTTCGTGCTTGGTTTGTGCTCTGACATGAACGGTCAACTGTGGGACCTTCTATAGACAGGTGTGTGCCTTTCCAAATCACGTCCAATCAACTGAATTTACCACACGTGGACTCCAATTAAGCTGCAGAAACATCTCAAGGATGATCAGGGGAAACAGGATGCACCTGAGCTCAATTTTGAGCTTCATGGCAAAGGCTGTGAATATTTATGTACATGTGCTTTCTCAATGTTTTTATTTTTAATAAATTTGCAAAAACTTCAAGTAAACCTTTTTCACGTTGTCATTATGGAGTGTTGTGTGTAGAATTTTAGGGAAAAAATTAATTTAATCCATTTTGGAATAAGGCTGCAACATAAGAAAATGTGGAAAAAGTGATGCGCTGTGAATACTTTCCGGATACACCGTATATACAGTATACTGGATTAGGGCCACATTTAGCATTGCCAGTCCCCTAACCTGCATGTCTTTGGGGTGAGGGAGGAAACTGGAGCACCCGGAGAAAGCGCACTGTTTAATCTTTGGTTACAGCCACACATTATACAATACAATACAATTTATTTTTGTATAGCCCAAAATCACACAAGGAGTGCTGCAATGGGCTTTAACAGGCCCTGCCTTTTGACAGCCCCACAGCCTTGACTCTCTGAGAAGACAAGGAAAAACTCCCAAAAAAAAACCTTGTAGGGAAAAAATGGAAGAAACCCCGGGAAAGGCTGTTCAAAGAGAGACCCTTTTCCAGGTAGGTTGGGCGTGCAGTGGGTGTCAAAAAGAAGGGGGTCAATACAATACAATACAATACACAGATATTTTATATAGACATATTATCTAAATAAATAGTCTGCAGTGTAACACATTGTCAATATTTGTCATGTATTCCAGATAACCTTCCTCTTCTAACAACCTTCTCCTAATGTAGTATCATCCGCAAATGTAAGTAACAGGTTGGTTACATTTTTATCTAAAAACTGATCTGATTTTTCAAGGTCCCTACATCTGACATCACCAAAGTAAAAAAAAAGCTTACCAAGCCTTTAGTTATTTACTTTTTACATCACTCTCTATATTTACCCAATTGTTTAGCATGACCTAAATATTCTTTGCTATCCGCATTTTATTGACCTACTAAAATGTGTTATTTCTTTATCCATTCTGCAGTTGCACTTGTTATGAATTAGGAGTTCAAAGGCATGTGATTCCCAAAAAACAATTTCAATATTGCCCACTAGAGGGGTTTATGCTGCCAAACTCCAGCAAGATAAAAGGGCAAACACACAATCTTTATAAAAATAAAAAGGGATTAATTTTCACAAACTCTTGTCACACAATGAAGGTCTGTACAGCACAAAAGACATAAAGGGTTTGTTTGCCAGAAACATAAGGCAATCCAATACTAAGGATACTCGAAATACAGAGCACAGGTTAAAAAACTCCAGTAGATCACAAAGAGCACAAGGCACAGAAAAACCCTAATAACTATACTAACTGTGCTAAGCACATTCGAAACGAGCCACCAGAAATGTGAAAGACCCTCCAGATTTATAGGGCAGTGATTTACAGGTAGCCCACCTATTGAGGGACCACAAACAAAACCCCTGGGCCCTAACACAGGCAGCTTAAAGAGAAGATCAAAAACAAAAGCACAATAATATAAATAGATGGCACAAACATGAACAGACAAAGACATGAAACGAGACTTTGAACCCCAGCCAGAGGAGAAACATCAAAGTAGTAAGCAGGTCTGGAAAATGTAAGAATGAATAAATGAACAAATACATGATGTCTGCACATTACTGACTTTAATACACTTCATCTTTTCTTTGACTGCTCTCTAATATTGCAGTTGAATCTTCCTAACATCTCCGCTACAAATACCTCGGCTCCCTTATTTCTAGGATGTGTTCAGAGATGGCCACCTACCTAAGATCTCTGTTGTGTGCACCTATGGCTCACATTTACCAAACTTTACTGGATGGATTCATCCCACTGCACACTCTTATGGTTCATGTTACCTTGCTAATTATTTCATCTTCAGATTCCTTCTACATATTACTGCAGTGCAGGCCAACGTACCTCAAACTCAGCAGCTTTGATCTCAAGGGTTTCCGGTGGCTTTCAATACTCTCAAAAGTAAACTCCATAGGAATCCTCCATGAATTCCAACACCACACATGTTTCATGTCTAAAGGCATTGTGGGTAAATATTGCTTTTAGGTTAGCAAATCCAAGGAAAAAAAAGAATTAATTTAGTGAGTGCTGTGCTCAATTAGCCCATAGATCGTTGTGATGCCATCCACAGAAGCGCTAACTTTCTCATGCCTTTAAACCCCCAGCCTCCCGAAGTGCTGCATTGTACAACAGCAGCGTAAACGTTCACAAGATCTGAAGCCATTGATTTCAACTGCCTATGTTTCACCAAATGTCAATATATATTTTGAATAAACTACCACAAGCTTCTCATACAATAATTTTCACACTTTTTTTAAAAGTGAGACCCCACTTATTTAAAAAAAAAAGCACCTCCACTTCAGCTCAGTCCCACTGTGTACTTCTAATAGTAATTTGTTCAATTCCAGTCAGTCAGTGTCCAACCTGCTATATCCTAACTACAGGGTCACAGAGGTCTGCTGGAGCCAATCCCAGCCAGCACAGGGCGCAAGGCAGGAACAAACCCCAGGCAGGGTGCCAGCCCACCACAGGACACACACACTAGAGACAATTTAGGATCGCCAATGCACCTAACCTGCATGTCTTTGGTTTGTGGGAGGAAACCCATATGCAAACTCCACGAAGAGAGGACCTGGGAAGCGAACTCAGGTCTCCTTACTGCGAGGTGGCAGAGCTACCCACTGCACCACCGTGCTGCCCATGTTCAATTCCATGAGGTTACAAACACAGATTATAAATATTTACAACGACACCCCCAATCTGTGAATAACATAAAACGGTAACAGAGTTTAGAGCTCTTCGACATTACATTTATAACATCACACAACCGAATAGCAAAACTATAACGTCTACTTTTTTTGCAGGATCGAAGTAATGCTGTCATGGAAAAAAATACAAAGAAAAACCAATTGGGAAAATGTAACCCAATTTAATAATGAATTAAATCAAATGAAGAACACCCATGCAGTATGTACAGTATACAACAAAACAACAATTGCAAATGTTCAACCCCATCACTTTGTGCCAACAGTGTAGAAAGACAGTTAATACGCAGCATCCACAACTTGTTTAAAGTTCAGGTGTGAAAAGTAAAGAAAAACCAAATAAAACAGTTCCAACAAGACTATAATGCTCAACATATCAAAGTCATTTTGGAAATAAATCTCAATTTAGTAAATTCAAGGCTTTTCAAAATAAACAGGAAGACGGGGTAGTCATGTCAGCTGTGGGGTTACAATGGCATTGCATTTCTTTCTAGGCATGGCCATGGCAGCTACATTTTGAGAGTCAGTTAATATGTCATACCGAAAGGGAACTGAAAATTTGGGTGAGAATATAAGACAGATCAGGGGCCAGACACTCCTGCTTCACACCACCCCGCAGCTACTGCTCCTCCTCATTGGCATTGACATTCAGGGAGCTTCTAGGTGCTTCTCAGATGTCTTTCGGAGGCTCGGTTTACTTAAGTGTCATTTTGTTCACACCGTTACTACTTCTTATTTCACCATTTGTTTGTCTCTACCTTCTACAGCATCTTTTCTCTCTCTCCGTCTGCACTGATTTACTGACCTTTGCTCACTCAGATGAGACCTCCGCATCCTCCCGTTGTCCTCCCCACATGCATGAATCTTGATTTATTAACACCTTTATCAGCCGACATCCCTCTCCTTTGGCCAACACTTGGGCTCTGTTTAACCTGCAGAAAAGAAAACAAGTTACAGCATTTCTTTGCTTTCTTGATAGATTCAGTTCAGAATTGTAGGAAAAAAAAGTAATTAAAGAAATTGTATTTTTAAATGTTTTTTTTTTTTTGATGCTGCCCGGTGCATAGGGCGAGGGATGGCTGGATATGCCCTGCAATGAGAACTGCACTATAAATGGAAGTAGACAACGTTTGCCTTGACACTTGACTTTCTCTGAGCAGGGGATCTAAAAAGCAGAATGGAGCTTTGTCTCCATCTACAGGCAAGTCAGCCAAGATGAATTATGGGTAAGAACTAGGCCGACAAGAACAATGAAGGGATTACACACTAAAGATTTTGAAACTCAGTGTATGAAGTGATGGGCTCAGGGTCTGATACTGTACATAAATATCTACACTGAGTAGTTGTGTTGTATTGTTAATGAAAAGCACTTGGTAAAGGTGAATGTGCTTCGATTGTAACTGTTCAGCTAAAGCAGACATCAGAAAGAAAGAGCAACTGAACAGAAACAACCTGATATACTCCATTTTGTATTTAGAAGAAGAATCCCCCCGGCCAGTACTGATTCAACACATTAGCTTTGTCACTCTGTCTAACACGTATTGTACAATTACCTACAATGCAATAGTTTTCCGAACTGTTTGGTTTTCATAATGGAGCTTTGGAGAGCTGGAAAGCATCAATATATCACAGAACACTCCTGATGGGTTGACTCACAGTCATCCACTAAGGTGGGATTTGAGCCCGTGAGGCACAAACAATAATCATTTTACTAAAATCTGACTTTTTCATTTTAGTTTAAATGCACAGTTTCTTATTTATCTCTAAAAATTCTCAGCAAATTTCTACCTCGATGTAAATAAAGAAAAGCTGCATCTGCTTATACAGGTCATGTCAAGGTTTTTTTTTTTTATATTTTCTTTTTGTTTACTTAAAAAAAACTGGTAAAGACAATATTATGTTTCAAGGACATACCAGGAAACTCAGTGCTCAATCTAAATAGCGTCTTTGCATAGAACAGCAAATCAGGTAGATTTTGCACAGGCCTGGAGCCTCATGTATAACGCCGTGCGTAGAACTCGCACTATAACATGGCGTAAGCACAAAAGCCGAAATGTGCTTACGCACAGAAAAATCCAGAAGCAGGAATCTGTGCGTACTCCAACTTCCACGTTCTTCCGTTACATAAATCCCGATCAGCGTGAAAACTAACGCTCGTGCACGCGCTTCATGTAATGCCCCAACTCCTCCCAGAATTACGCCTCTTTGAATATTTAAATCAATATAAATCGCCCTTAAGCTCAGCCTTCTGTGAAAGGACAATGGAAAAGCACGGGGGAAAATATAAGAATTTCAGCGAATACCAAGTGGAGGCAAAGGAAAAACATACTATTTGTTCAAATAAACCGTGGTATAATCAACAAAATGAAGTTGATCGAGTGACATAGCGTGTTGGAGAAACTTGAAAGCTCACGTTCAGCCCACTGTCTGAGTGTCACATGAAAGCTTATTAGGGTACAGCGAAAAAAGCCACACGGTGGGGAAAAAGCACGAAATGTCCACTTCAATCTCGACATTTCCACTTTAATCACGTAGTTTATTTTGTCATTAAAGTAGAACATCATAAACGTCATCTTAAAATCGTTTAATTAATCAGTTTCTCAAATGACATCGTAATTAAAGTAGCACGTTAAATGCTTTGTTTTGTATTTGATCTTCTACTCGTATGTGATCTATGTGTGTGAATCACTACTTGCTTCTTAAACCGGCTCTCTTCCTCCGACTGGACACAGAATCCATTACATTCGTGATATTATAGTTCTCTGAATAACTAAAATACTGAGATGTATACGTGATATCATTTTCATGATGATAGGAGTTAAAGCACGTTATTAAACATGGGTTTCATGGTGCAGTGATTGTGCGCAACCTTCGATGAAATTATTTATTGCAGCAGTACTCATGGGCAGCTCTAGGCTTGTGGCGGCCCTGGGCAGAGAAAGAATCGCCAATGTCAATATGGTATCTTATGCACGGTGGATGGCCACGTCCGTTGCAGACACTGCATAGCCACCTCGTGCTCATGAAATTTGTCGCTGCGTTTTTAGCTGTGTTGTCATTTTCTCTTTCTGTTTTATATTCAACATATATTGGTGTGGCCGACCCTGCAGTCCTTGCTTTTCTTTCTCTAAGTAGCCAATCGCCACCCAATCAGCTCTGTAATAGACGTTAAGCCATCTGTAAGCTTAGCGCCGATTCTTCAAAACGTTTAAGGAATATTGAAATATCTTCGTAGTACATTTTTAATTATTCTATCCTTCACACCAGTCCCAGTGAAGAATATAGATTATTTAAATGAAGTTAAAGTTTTATCTGTATAATATAATAAACATATTTTGCTGCATTTCACCTTAAAAATGATATCGTCATCATATGTAAATACGCGCTTTATAAAGTGGCTCAGGTTGTGAGATATTATAACTGTAGTGTAAGTTTACAGTGGGGTGATTATACTTATAAGTCCTAACAGTTCTACAAGGAGCAATTGATTGAGTGCTTTTATAGTTCTTGGGATGAAACTGTTTCTGAACCGCGAGGTCCATACAGGAAAGGCTTTGAAACGTTTTGTCGTGGCTGAGACAGCATGTACTTGAAGCTGTATACCGATAATTCTCTTTCCAATCAGCTGCTGCTGTGATTCACACTCAGATACTGTGATATAAATACTCCGAGTGGTGCAGTGAGAGTAATATGGAAAAAGATGATCCGCTGTGGCGACTCCTAACCGGAGCAGCTGAAAGAAGAAGAAGAAGGTGAAGTGAGAGTAACAACGCTAAAGCAGTTATGGTATTTAGAATACTATGGCTATTCTCCATTCCATTATATTGTTACAAGTTAATTACAATCAGATGCATTACACTAATAAACAATATGCAGTTAGTTTTAGTGTATTTATAAAGCCACATCAGGAAAATAAGGTGTAACCACACAGGAACAGTAGCACTGCTTTGACGGTGGGTGTTGCCAGTCTTCAAAACCGAGCGGAGAACTTGCGTATAACAAGGTATGTGGTACCCTGAAAAAGTGCATGGATTTACGCCAAGTGTAGGTTTTATACATCGCGATTTGAACGTGGAAAAGTTCTTACACAACATTTCTGTGCGTACGCACCGTTTATACATGAGGCCCCCGGTGTGCTTGCTTTAGAATTTCTTTCATGGATTGTCTGAACTGATCTTTGTAAAGAGATTTCATTTTTTCCATTTCAAGATTGCTTTCCCAAGGAGTTACAGAGGTAGACTGAGATTCTTTCAGATTGTGCTAGTAGTGTGGTGTAGGACATCATGCCTGATGTTTCATGGCCCAGTGTTAGTCCACCTGCTGTTGCTGCTGTTAAAGTTATAGTAGAGATTTTAGATCTAAGGCTATCCAATAATACAAAAAATATTTGCCCAAATAATCTGAGTTTAGAACATTTCCAAAGTATATGACCCAATCAACTGTTTCTGGAAATGTCCTGTATTCCAGAGACTAAGAAGGACTGAATTAAAAACAAAAATAGATAAACAAAAAGGGTGAAAGTGATCAAATCAAGTTTCGTTTGTAGCACAAACCAACTTGCCCTAATTATCTACAAGTATATCTGAGGTGACCAAGAATGTTAATATGGGAAAAACTCTTAGGAAGTCAATATATTTAAAATGAAAAACATATTACAGCCATAATATCATTCTTTTTTCAGATACAGTTATTTAAAGATTTAAGGTCAGAGGCAGGAATGGAATTATTGTAGGGCGCACTTACTCATATGCATTCACCACAGCTAAAGGATGCAGCAGGCTTTTCGTTTAAGAAGAGAACCAGGAGACAAGTGAGAAGTGAAAGTCAAAAGACAAGCAGGGGTCGAGTACGGGGAGATCTAAACTACCGTAATCACACAAGGCATCTCAACATGAACCAGAAATCCTAGTGAAGAAAGTCGAAAACCCTTTTATAAAATAATATTTCACAACAAATCTTTCAAGAAATTATACGTAATCACAGATAAAGATAAACATTTATACCAGTACCCTGCTGATGTCACACTGGTCATACCTCCAGGGGGTCCACTGTCAATTGTAAGACAGAAAATTAATGAGAACTTGGCCCACTGGCCACCCACCACCTCCTGGACAGTCTACAATTGAGTCTGTAGAGTCAGTGAGAAACTACCTACAACAGAATCTTCCCATGCTTTGATTCCAAGGCTTCCAGTAACTCAGGTGTCCTTTCCGGGGGCAAATGAACAGATTGGACAAATTTGTGACTGGTTTATTACCTCCTTAAGGAGAGCTCAAGACGTTTGGCCATGGGGGAAGGTGGAGTAGAACTGCTGCTTCTCCAGATGAAAATGAACCAGCTAAGGTGGTTTGGACATTTGTTTAGGAAACACAAGCTAGTGGAGGAGAACCCAGACTTGAAGAAGGGACTGTATCCCTGATTGTCCATGAGAATCTGGGCTTTATCCTGTAAAATGTTGAGGTGGGTTAGGAGGCCTGGTGAGCACAGTTCAGTGTCATAAACCACAAACCTTATTGGAAATAGTGGCATGAAAACAATGATAAGCACTGATCTGACACATTACATTTATCTCAGAATTACACAAATTATTCAGATACATATGAAGGAAACTGTTTTTGGGACAAAAAAAAATAAAAACAACTATATCTCTCTGTTATAAAAAAAATCTTGGAAGGAGGCACTTATACGTCCTGCGAGACGAGTCCATGCCCGGGGCCGGAAATAAAGGACAAAGAGTAGATGACAAAGTATAACATCGTAAAGAATTCAAAAATGTTGGCATGGTACACATGCAGAGCAGGTTAGAGATAATGGAAGTAAGAAAATTCGAAAGTCTCAAAAAAAGGATAGGAAACATCACATTAGTGCAAACAAATGGAAATTATTACTCGGTGAAATAACGGAACAGTGAAAAGAGATCGAATATATTGTTCGGATTTAAACTTTCAGTCAGAGACTTGTAGATTGCCTAAAGCGTGCTGCCAGCGAGAATTAAAAAACTCCAAAAACGTTGGTGTGGTATGAAGTCCTGTGAGACAGAGACCTTTAACATGAGATTCTTTCAAGTCACTCCCTACTTACAATTATATTCAAGCAAGACCACGGTCATCTAACCTCAGTCGTGTGAATGCTTTTGTCAGACACACTTCCTGCGCTCTCAGCTCTTATACATTTTATCAGGACAATAGTTTTATACATTCTAGATGACACGCCAATGACGCAGTGAAGAAGAAAGAGCATGGACAAACTTTCGAAAAAGTCATTTTATTTATTAGAGAGAAAGAAACGATATTCACTCACAGGAAGTTATACGTTGCGTTGTCATGTTGTAAGTCCAAACATGGAATCAAAATTTAATGTGATCATGAAGAAAAGTTCATTTCAAATATTGTTTTTACTAAAGTTTTAAAGTAAAAGTGAAAATAATGCATATGTAACAATTCCCATGAAAATAACAATCTCTTAAAATTGTACATCCGGTTTACCAAACCTGGGGGTGGAGCCTCATAGTAATCCATTAAAATTAGTGTACAACATTAAGCAGCTCTCTGGACTGTTTAAAAAAATGTCCTTCCATATTCGCCAAAATCCACAGATGCTGAAGTCCCTAATGTCAGAGGGCGAACATTTTTGTGCACTGGGTGGTTTTCTTTTTCTCTTGGGGAAAGAAACATGTTATTAAATATAAAAGCCAGCAGATGAAGGGGCAATAGGCACCCTTTGTCGGGATGGGGGTGTTAACTAAAAAGGCAAATTTCCTGAGTAACTGTGTTACAGGTTATTGTTGATGGTTGTCTACAGGACGTATATATTTACCTGCTTTGATTCTGTTGTTTAAACAATGAAAATATGTTTACACTACTGCTGATCAAAGCAAATTGTTACGTACCATTGTTTAATAAACTGTCATGCTGATCTAGGCAGGGACTGAAGCAGACCTACTGTACTGTACTTCTGGGCAGTGGTCGATGCAGGCGAGGGACGGCCCATTGAGAATGCTGTCAAGACCACTCACACGGAGCACAGAAGTTCGCTGGCAGACAAGGGCACGTGGCTGGCAAGATGCGAGGCACATGGAGGGCAACACCTACCTCCAGGGAGGAAGACACAGCTCCACCAGAGAGACACGGTTGTGGACCCAGTGAGAGAGGAAAGACTCACAACAGGACAGAGTGAAGCTGGCGGATGAGAAGCAAGGTATGCCTAGTTTGTGGCAGCAACACAAGGAGCCCAGAAGTGAAAACAGAATGCTCACTCCATGAGGAAGAGATTTAACAATTTAGTAAAACATCTGGTGGATAACAAGCGTCCAGTGAACAGTGTTTCTATGGATAGTTGGATGATTAATTGCTGTGGTATCACAGCACACAAGCTGGACTTCACGCCACTAAAGGCTGTATCCTCCACTGTTGTGCTTTTAGCAGACTTTTAGAGTGTATTTTTTTATTTTTAAGGGTTTTCACTCCTGATATTTTAGAATTCTTGTATTTTATATTGTCTGGTGTAAAATAAGTTACTGTTGCTTTTTCTGAAACTGCTGCCATGTTTTTCGTTATGTGTTTACTCACCGCCCAAGTTAAAGAAACCTGTGTACTATTATGTGTAAATCTCAAGAGTTCCCTGTCTCTTAATAAATTTGGGTGGCATCGTCGGATATTTTAACTGTGTCCAGCTTATATTATCTATAAGTGTGATCAGATACCCGTCACACTTATATAAGGCGGCGTAATATTTGCATATGACCTACATACATGCCTCCCGTAAAATTAAAATGGTCTCTAGATTACTTATAATACCTAATACCATAAAGTATTTGTTACACAGTACTCTATTGTTTAGGGAATAATGATAAAAAAGTCTGTACATGTTCATTACAGACACCACTACCAATCTGCTGTGGACACACTCGCTCTGATATTTTTTGTGGATCCAAAGTAACATGGGCTTTCAGTGTATTGTAATTTTGCACCCAATCCTGCAGTGAAAATCCAGTTCTTTTGTGCTTAACTTGTGCTGCCTCTGAATCTGTGGAAATACGCAGTAAAGCTCCGACAGACGCTTGTGGCTGCAATGACTGGTGGTGCATCCCACTGGTGCTTCGGTTTCCCTCTGCTGACTTCGGTTCAGTCCCTGGGCTTGGCAAGTGTCGCTTTTATTCATGTTCCTCATCAATCTGTTTCTGCCAAGTGGAAAGCCCTAAAGCAAAGCAGTGATCTTCTTCAGTAACCCCAGGTGTTCATGAAATCTTTCTCAACTGTCTATTTCGCAAAGCCAAAAATGGACCCGTTGGTGCTTCACAATTAGGATTGGCCTTCAAAGCCCAGTCCTGACACACCCATCCTCAGTGGCTCATGGCGTGCGAAGGGCCTCCTGTCCTTATCCCGGGACAAAACACAACCTAAAACAAAGCGCAGGAACTCATCAGAAAAAGAGCATGCGCAACTAAATCCACCCAAAAATAGACCCTTTGACCAATGCCCACCAAATTTGATGGCCCAGCGATACGATACGAATACACAGATGCAGGACGATTTAGGCAGGCCTGGCCCATACGTGTACAGGATCCACGAGAAGACTTAGCACTTAACTTAGCCTTTCCTAGCAAGCTTGCTGTAAATGTTATTGAACAATATTTAACGGAAAGTTCATGTTGTAGATAATGGATTTTATGATGTGTTACATAACCTGATAAATATATAGTTTTAAATATCTAAATTTAAAAAACATGATGTATATAGTAAATTTCCATGTTCCAATTTATTTGTTATTAAGTGACTTAAATATGTACTGTATGTAAAGTAATGTCTCGCGAGAACGCACTTAGGGGTTATCAGGAGAACATGAGAAGGACCTGCCCCATGAACCGCAGGTTAGCGGATGTCTCTTGTGAGGCGCTGCCATGTTGCAAAAAAGGGTTTCAAACTGAACTGTCTGAAGCTAAAACAAAGTGATTTAAAGGCCCTCTTTTCATGACAAGCGGCCAACGAGGTATTTTATTTGTAAAATGTCTTTTGTTTCATGTTTGCACTAAATGTTTTGTATTTCATCGTATGTGTATGAAAGTTACTGTGTATTCGCTAATGTATTTTGTACTGATTACTCACTATATAGTTCTCACGGCGTGCTGGCGTGGAGTAGTGACGGAGTGAGTAACAAGAGCTCCAGCAATAAACGCCCGTTTAAAAGAACCGACCTGTGTCTGTGTTGTTGTGAAGAGAGCTACACTTGCCATTTTGTCTTGCTTTTTTATATCTTCGGTGCATCATTGAGTAATAAAGGTTCCTGCGTGGGCGAAAACACTGAAGGCCCAAGTTGAACCCAGGTCGGATGGGATGCATTTGGGGATCTGTGGAATTTGTTGATTGGGATGGTGTTAGGTCAGAGGAATGGGGTTACTAGCCTGGTCCAGGTATTCAAAAGACACTTACCAACACCCCAATCAACCAAGTCTTAAAGAAGAACCAATTTCACATAAGTTGGTACATTTCCAGCGAATCCCTGTTGCAGTCGTAGTGTTACTGCCTCTCAGTAAGGATATCATGGGTTCTTGTCCCAGGTCCTTTCTGTGTGGTAGCACTTTGAGCAGTGAGAAAAAGTCCATCCATCCAGCTACATCCTAACTACAGGGTCACGGGGGTCTGCTGGAGCCAATCCCCGCGCACAAGGCAGGAAACAAACCCCAGGCAGGTCACCAGCCCACCGCAGGGCACACACACATACCAAGCACACACTGGGGACAATTTAGAATCGCCAATGCTCCTAACCTGCATGTCTTTGGACTGTGGGAGGAAACCCACACAGACACGGGGAGAACATGCAAACTCCACACAGGGAGGACCTGAGAAGCGAACTCGGGTCTCCTAACTGCGAGGCAGCAGTGCTACCCACTGTGCCACCGTGCCGCCTGTGAGAAAAAATGCTCTATAAATGTAATGAATTATTAGTATTATTATTAATAATAAGAGTTAAAAAACTAAAATGGCCCAAAAAAATTACTACTTGGTGAAAAAGGTAAAATGTATAATTTTTTAACTGCACAGCAATTCAATGTTTTTCTGGCAAACACCTTTAAGAGTGCTAGATAAAAACTGTGTCCAACAAATGCCTTCACAATTAGGGCATTGTTTGGAATTTTACATGACCTTTATACGTTTTTGGATTCTTAATTCAAAAATGGAAACGATTTTTCTCTTTCACATAACTTTTTTTAAGTAAACACAATTTTCTCCTGTAAATTTTTATATATACTGTGACAGACAGCCAGGTTCCATGCCTGGTCGGGACGCCCCTGCTGTATCTGTTCCGGGGGAGCCACCATGGACAGCTCAATACCTCCCCCGGGACGCTAGGTGGCAGCCTCCCTGGCCAATGTTCATTTCCCAATCTCCCGCGTGGCTCCATGGGACATGGAGTCCTCTACAGCCTGGTTGGGAGATGGGGTGGCTGCTAGGGGGCGCTGCCAAGACTCAAGAGCCTGGCTGGATGAACCTTCAGCCCCACCCGGAGGTGCAATTAGGACCAGGTGGTCAAGCACCTGGAACACTTCCGGGTGGGGTATAAAACGAGCCAGCCTCCACCACTGAGCGGCCAGAATCGGGAGGAAGAGGACAAGGTTGCCTGGGAGGAGTGGTGGTACCAGGAAAAGTTGTTGTGTGGAACTAAAGTGCTTTGGGACTGTGTATTGCCTGTGGGCCACGGGGAAGGCGTGCGCCCATGGGTGAAGAAAAAATAAAAAGCCTGTTTGTTTTACACGTGCTTCTGCGTAGTATGTGCCGGGTCGGGCGCTATATAGCGTCTTTTACAATACATACATATGTACTGTATATACACTCACCTAAACGATTATTAGGAACACCTGTTCAATTTCTCATTAATGCAATTATCTAATCAACCAATCGCATGGCATTTGCTTCAATGCATTTAGGGGTGTGGTCCTGGTCATTTGTGAAGCCACAACACGCACAACCTTGAGGCGGATGGGCTACTACAGCAGAAGACCCCACCGGGTACCACTCATCTCCACTACAAATTGGAAAAAGAGGCTACAATTTGCACGAGTTCACCAAAATTGGACAGTTGAAGACTGGAAAAATGTTGCCTGGTCTGATGAGTCTCGATTTCTGGTGAGACATTCAAATGGTAGAGTCAGAATTTGGCGTAAACAGAATGAGAACATGGATCCATCATGCCTTGTTACCACTGTGCAGGCTGGTGGTGGTGGTGTAATGGTGTGGGGGATGTTTTCTTGGCACACTTTAGGCCCCTTAGTGCCAATTGGGCATCGTTTAAATGCCACAGGCTACCTGAGCATTGTTTCTGACCATGTCCATCCCTTCATGACCACCACGTACCCATCCTCTGATGGCTACTTCCAGCAGGATAATGCACCATGTCACAAAGCTCGAATCATTTCAAATTGGTTTCTTGAACATGACAATGAGTTCACTGTACTAAAATGGCCCCCACAGTCACCAGATCTCAACCCAATAGAGCATCTTTGGGATGTGGTGGAACGGGAGCTTCGTGCCCTGTATGTGCATCCCACAAATCTCCATCAACTGCAAGATGCTATCCTATCAATATGGGCCAACATTTCTAAAGAATGCTTTCAGCACCTTGTTGAATTAATCCCACGTAGAATTAAGGCAGTTCTGAAGGCGAAAGGGGGTGAAACACCGTATTAGTATGGTGTTCCTAATAATCCTTTAGGTGAGTGTATATATATATATATATATATATATATATATATATATATATATATATATATATATATATATATATATATATATATAATATATATATATATATATATAAAATAAACAGTAACCTTAATTAAATATCAAAAATTTACTTGAAATTAATATTTTCTAATGTTAAAACCTGACAGCTTTCTGTTTTTATTTTTTTTTAACAATTACTAATTGCAATGGCCACCATTGATTCATATGCGTGGACCTGAATGTTATGCATGTCTTCCTGAGTCAGCAGTCAGGGGGTATTAAATTGCCATGTTTTCTCTTTGAGTGGGACAGCAGGGCCAAGAATTGACATCAGGTTCTGAAGGAATGGCCAGCTAGATAAAAAACTACAGTTTGGTGCAAAAAACAAACTCCTCAGACCTAGCTTGGTGACTCCAGATAAGCACTCCCTTTCATTTTCATCTTGATTTAATTTAGCAGTTTGCCAAGCTCTATCAAAGGGTGAGCCTGCTTGACATGTTTGTGCCTGAGGTTTCTGAATCTGTCTGAGGCTAAATACAAAGAGGGAATTTTTGCCAAACCTGATATTATTTCGGATGTAGAATGTAGAGTGGCTTTAGCTATACTTCAAAGAAGTCATTTCAAATTATTTGGGTAACAGTAAAGATCCAAATGGTAACAAAACGGTGAAAAAATATTGTTAAGTTTCAGGAGTCGGGTTACTACAAGAATGTCAAAGTTCACTTTTCGGATTTGCATTTGGAATTTTGCCCTGAAAAGCGATGAGTGAAGGGCAGGATGAAAGCTTCCATCAGGATATCACGGACATGGAAAGACAACACTAGGGATGTAGTCATGTTGGTCTGACAGGGAAGTGCTGTGGGATGATTCTTAATGGACATGCCAGACACCGTGAGCAAAGACAGACCGTCAAACAAAGTTCTGGATCAAGAAAACCAAAAGTTAAAGTTAAGCCAATGAGAATGTGTTGTTGCTGTCTAAATACATCTAAACATACTAGATCAACTAAATATACTTTCATGGCAAATGTACTTAAAGAATATTGTATGCATGAATAAAGCTTGTCATTTGTTCAATTTGAATTATATTTGTTTTCAATTTAATACTTAAATGTGCATGATGGAAACACTCTAATCAACGCAAGCAACAATACCTATCTACAATTAAAACAATTTTTATGAGGATAATTTTACAGACCTGGCCTTCTGTTGGATATTGATATTCCTGTTTGCCTGAATGCTTGAAATCGTGTCTTCCGAGTGGTGCACCTCAAGATCTGGCTTTTTTCAGCTGGGACAGCCGTTGTGTGGAAAAGAATATGTAATGAAAACTCACAGAAACGCGAACAGCTTCACCTGCACGTAAGAACGTTGTGGTGTCTGAGCACAGAACCCCAGAATGCAAATGTTCATTTTGTGATTGGTCTGAAAAGTGGGATGGGAACTTTGTTTTGTTTTGGTTTTTTATGTACAATGCATCCTGGGTGCTTATAGCGGGGAACAAATAAGAAAACGGAAAAGTAAGCATGTCTGAGGTCTGAGAGAAATAAAAGTTTATTTTTGTTACGTAAAAGGTCTGCTGCGCGTGTTTTAGGCATAAAACCGTGAGAACCACCAAGGTGAGTGAAGAAAGACAGAACAAACGTTACTATCTTTAAGCTTTGTGATGATGTTCCCACTGTCTCTAAATCAGGACATGTTTGTATTAATCGCAGTCTGCCACCGTCAACACCGATATGTGTGTCTTGCTTGATACGTTTTGCGAGGGACTGACATGAACATGCCATTACACACAGGGGCGCAAATATGGGTTTTGCAGTGTATGTGTTACTGGGGGTTTAAGGACGCCTGAACCCTGGATATATGAACAATGCGGAAGAAAATTACCTTTTTTTTACTTTTCAAAGTAATGTTATAAGTGATTCAGATTTGATATGGATGCCTTTTGATATCTATAATGAATCTGCAAAATACTCACAAATGAATTCATCAGGCAGAAGCAATCTAGTAGGCAGACAAGAATTGCTGCCGACAGGCCGACTTCTGACTTTATATTAACGAATGTCTGCAAATTTGTCAGCTCCATAAGTGCTTAAAGATGTTTTGAATGGGATCATCATTGTCATTTTTGTAGATTAAAACCTGAGGACACAAGAAATTAGTTAGAACTGGTGGGAATAAGATGTGGAGCAACTTAAGGCAAAGTAACGATCTGACAATTTCAAAACGTGGAGCGACACATTTGACTAAGGTATCACCTAACCGCAAGACTCGCTTGTAATAATGCGGCTGCAGGCGTGACATTGCAGAAACACTTCCTGTAGATATTGGGATGTATTGGCAGGCATCCTCTTTAGCTTCGTTTACACACTTCTCTGAAAACATCACATTTGGGTCATTTTTTTCTGTTGGTTCTAATTCTATTTTATTTCACGTTTAGAATCTAAAATCTCATTTGATTTGTCCTTTTGGTTTTCTTTATTCCTTTGTGTATTTTAACAAGAGGGAGATTGAGATTAACCAAATTTATTTTATTTATAAACACTATAAAACCATTTTCTGAAAAAGGACATATTAATCTCCTCCTTGAACCGTCACCTTATCGTGGTGGAGGGGTTTGCGTGTCCCAATGATCCTAGGAGCTATGTTGTCCGGGGCTTTATGCCTGGTAGAACCACCAAGGCAAACTGGTCCTAGGTGAGGGATGAGACAAAGAGCGGTTCAATAAACCTCCAATGAAAATAAAACTGGACAACGTTTTCCCTTGCCGGACGCTGGTCACGGGCCCCCTCTGGAGCCAGGCCTGGAGGTGGGGCTCGATGGCGGCCCTGGTGGCGGGCCTGCACCCATGGGGCTCGGCCGGGCACAGCCCGAAGAGGTAACGTGGGTCCTCCTCCCCATGGGCTCACCACCTATGGGAGGGGCCAAGGAGGTTGGGTGCAGTGTGAGTTGGGTGGTGGCCGAAGGGGGGACCTTGGCGGTCTGATCCTCGGCTACAGAAACTGGCTCTTGGGGCGTGGAATGTCACCTCTCTGAAGGGGAAGGAGCCTGAGCTAGTGCGCGAGGTGAGAGGTTCGGCTAGATATAGTCGGACTCACCTCGGCGCACAGCTTGGACTCTGGAACCAATCTCCTTGACAGGGGCTGGACTCTCTACCACTCTGGAGTTGCCCCCGGTGAGAGGCGCCGAGCAGGTGTGGGCATACTTATTGCCCCCACTGGAGCCTGTGCATTGGGGTTTACCCGGTGGGCGAGAGGGTGGCCTCCCTCCGCCGGGTGGGGAAGGGTCCTGACTGTTGTTTGTGCGTATGCGCGAACAGCAGTTTGGAGTATCCACCCTTTTGGAGTCTCTGGAGGGTTGCTAGAGGGCATACCTTCTGGGGATTCCCTCGTTTTGCTGGGAGACTTCAATGCTCCGTGGGCAATGACAGTGAGACCTGGAAGGGCGTGATTGGGAGGAATGGCCCCGATCTGAACCCGGCGGTGTTTTGTTATTGGACTTCTGTGCTCGTCACGGATTGTCCATAACGAACACCATGTTCAAGCATAAGGGTGTTCATATGTGCACTTGGCACCAGGACACCCTAGGCCTCAGGTCGATGATCGACTTTGTGGTCGTGTCGTCGGACTTGCGGCCATATGTCTTGGACACTCGGGTGAAGAGAGGGGCGGAGCTGTCAACTGATCACCACCTGGTGGTGAGTTGGCTTCGATGGTGGGGAAGATGCGGTCAGACCTGGTAGGCCCAAGCGTGTTGTGAGGGTCTGCTGGGAGCGGCTGGCAGAGTCCCCTGTCAGAAGTAGCTTCAACTCCCACCTCCGGCAGAACTTCAACCCGTCCCGAGGGAGGTGGGGACATTGAGTCGAATGGGCCATGTTCCGTGCCTCTATTGTTGAGGCGGCTGACGGAGCTGTGGCCGCAAGGTGGTGGTGCCTGTCGTGGCGGCAATCCCGAACCCGTTGGTGGACACGGCGGTGAGGATGCTGTCAAGCTGAAGAAGGAGTCCTATAGGACTTTTTTGTCCTGTGGGTCTCTGGAGGCAGCTGATAGGTACCGGCAGGCCAAGCGGAGCGGCTTCGGTTGTTGCTGAGGCAAAACTTCGGGCATGGGAGGAGTTTGGAGGCCATGGAGAGCGACTTTGGACGGCTTCGAGGAGATTCTGGTCCACCGTCCGGCGTCTCAGGAGGGAAGCAGTGGAGTGTCAACATCGTATATGGTGGGGATGGTGCGCTGCTGACCTCGACTTCGGGCGTTATGGGTCGGTGGGAGGAGTACTTCGAAGACCTCCTCAATCCCACTAACATGCCTTCCAATGAGGAAGCAGAGCCTGGGGACTCTGAGGTGGGCTCTCCCATCTCTGGGACTGAAGTCACCGAGGTGGTCAAAAACTCCTTGGTGGCAGGGCCCGGGGTGGATGAGATCGCCGAGTTCCTTAAGGCTCTGGATGTTGTAGGACTGTCTTGGTTGACACGTCTCTGCAACATCGCATGGACATCGGGACAGTGCCTCTGGATTGGCAGACCGGGGTGGTGGTCCCCTCTTTAAAAGGGGACGGAGGGTGTGTTCCAACTATAGAGGGATCACACTCCTCAGCCTCCCTGGAAAAGTCTATTCGGGGTTCTGGAGAGGAGGGTCCGTCGGATAGTGAACCTCGGATTCAGGAGGAACAGTGTGGTTTTAGTCCTGGTCGCGGAACAGTGGACCAGCTCTTCACCCTTAGCAGAGTCCTGGAGGGTGCATGGGAGTTTGCCCGACCGGTCTACATGTGTTTTGTGGACTTGGAAAGGCATTCGACCGTGTCCCTCGGGAATCCTGTGGGGGTGCTCGGGAGTATGGGGTACGGACCCCTGATAAGAGCTGTTGGTCTCTGTACAACGGTGTCAGAGCTTGGTCCGCATTGCGGCAGTAAGTCGAGCCCGTTTCCAGTGAGAGTTGGACTCCGCCAGGGCTGCCCTTTGTCACCGATTCTGTTCATAACTTTTATGGACAGAATTTCTAAGCGCAGCCAGGGTGTTGAAGGGGTCGGTTTGGTGGACTCAGGATTGGGTCACTGCTTTTGCAGATGATGTTGTCCTGTTTGCTTCATCAGGCCGTGATCTTCAGCTCTCTCTGGATCGGTTCGCAGCTGAGTGTGAAGCGGCTGGGATGAGAATCAGCACCTCCAAATCCGAGAGCATGGTCCTCAGCCGGAAAAGGGTGGAGTGCCCTCTCAGGGTTGGGGGAGAGATCCTGCCCCTAGTGGAGGAGTTCAAGTATCTCGGGGTCTTGTTCACGAGTGAGGGAAGAATGGAGCGTGAGATCGACAGGCGGATCGGTGCGGCATCCGCAGTGATGCGGGCTCTGCATCGGTCTGTCGTGGTGAAAAAGGAGCTGAGCCGTAAGGCAAAGCTCTCAATTTACCAGTCGATCTACCTTCCTACCCTCACCTATGGTCATGAGCTATGGGTAGTGACCGAAAGAACGAGATCGCGAATACAAGCGGCTGAAATGAGTTTCCTCCGCAGGGTGTCTGGGCTTTCCCTTAAAGATAGGGTGAGAAGCTCAGTCATCCGGGAGGGGCTCAGAGTAGAGCCGCTGCTCCTCCGCATCGAGAGGAGTCAGATGAGGTGGCTCGGGCATCTGATCAGGATGCCTCCTGGACGCCTCCCTGGTGAGGTGTTCCGGGCACGTCCAACGGGAGGAGGCCCGGGGAAGACCCAGGACACGCTGGAGGGACTATGTCTCCGGCTGGCCTGGGAACGCATGGGATTCTCCCGGAAGAGCTGGAAGAAGTGGCCGGGGAGAGGGAAGTCTGGGCCTCTCTGCTTAAGCTGCTGCCCCCGCGACCCGACCTCGGATAAGCGGAAGAGAATGGATGGATGGATGGAGGACATATTAATACTTACCGGTCCTTGGACCCTGCATGGTGTATTGGTGTTCTCTGAAAAACACTTAGAAGTGGCAACTCTTTCAAGAATTTTTCACCGTCTCCTTAGCAACTCCCATACCGCACTTTTAGTAATATTTACTCCTACCCGGTACTGGTTTCTTTCCAGTTTTATGAGTAATATTTAAAACTTCTGGTACAGAACTTTTTTTTTTTTAACTTGAGTTCTACTGAACAAGGTTTTTGGAGCCTTATTCCACACTTTTTGGTCACAGTCCCAGACAAACTTCAGATGCTCCATGTCTTCCACACCTTTGCAGTTGGACACTGGGCATTTGTCACTCCGACTGACTTTCCTTTTAACTCAGTGTTTGTTAGTGTCCAGGGTGCTAAGTTCATTTCCCATGCCAGGTCAATTTATCTGTTGTCCAAGTGCTTTGGATTCGTTCTGGAATATTTATTGAATCCATGTAGCTCTTTGTTTTACTTCTAAGGTATTCCTTGGTAATTACCAGATCTTTCTTTTTTGTAGGTTAAGATTGCATAATTCCATTTATCTTTCCGTTCTCTTTTGTCTTTGTAAAGCGGGAGGCTTTTATTACAGGTGATTTAGGGCCGGCTTATATTTCATGCTCAGAACGCTTACGTGCCCGCATCATGGCTGCCACGCGTTCCCAGCGTTCATTTCACGCGTCCTCTGAGCAGGTCCTCAGAAATTAATGTGACGCGTGTGCGAGTTGCAGTACCAGCAAAAAGTCGGGGGGCGCAGTGTACTAAAAGTCGGAAGGTGACGTCAGAGTCTCTATTTACTATCTACATGTGACAGAAAGCCTCTATGCAGATCCTACGGGGATCGATGTGCGCGCTTCACTGTTTGATGAATGGTTCAATGTGGAGAAGCAAAATGCCGACATACAAATGCATTTGTGGTGCTTTTATATTCATGCGTCGCATATTCCCGATCGTAATGACGCGATGCATTTTAAAAGTCTCACATAACATCTTTTGTGCCATCTTTTTTTTTTTTGCAACTTCACAACAGCAACATAATGTATATAGCACTGTATTTGAGCTAAGAGAAAAAGATAAAGGACACGGTGAAAACGAGTATTTTGTGATTAAAGTGGAAATTTCGGCTTTAATCTCGAAATGTCCACTTTAACCTCGTAGTTTACTTTATCATTAAAGCAGACCATCGTAAGCGTCATCCCAGTTTCTAATCGCTACGAGTTTCTTGGACCTGACAGCTGCGGCAAACAGCAATAGATCACCACACAGAACAGATTAAATGTATGATATTCCAACTCTCTGCACATTTAGAATCTTTAGATTCATACTTGACATCACTTTCATGATGAAATGCATTAAAGTGTGTATGTTACATTTTACATATAATTTCATTTAAATAATGAATACTGTTAATTACACACATGGGATGGGAGTGACACGGCGGCGGAGCGATAGCACTGCTGTCTCGCAGGGAGTTATGTTGCTGGTATATCCTGCTTGCATTCCACACTGTGCTTCGGTTTCCTTCCAAAGATATGCAGATTTGGGGATTTGGTGCCGCTAAAATGACACTAGTGTATGTGTGTGCCTGTATTCACCTTGCGATGAGCAGAGACCTCGTCCAGGGATTGTTTCTCAGTCGTGCCCAATGCTTGCTGGAATGGACACATCCCTGGATTGATGGATTTAATCAATAAACATCCTTTTCAGATATATTGTGGTAAGGTGTTGTCGGAATTTAATTGGTGTTTTAGGCAATTCACAACACAGAGAAGCCGAACATGTTCTCACCGTGATAATATCTCGCACTACCACCTGGTGGATTCCTCCAGATTTACGTAAAGTACGCGCGCAAGTATAAACACTACAACGCTTGCGTAGCAGGAGCGCCCGCTGCAGCATGCGTCACGTCGCTCCGGCCAGAGACTGTGTTTTTTCAGCAAAGCTCCAGTACTGTATGTCATAATGTCTGCTGTTTACCCTTTGACTTTTTCTGCCACCTTTATCATGGCGGCAATATATCTGTGTCACGTTAAAACAGAAGAAATGAAAAAAAGATATAGAAGCTGCACAACTGTGCTTAAATGACCAGATGTGGTTATGATACAGAAATATTTCAATCCCCAGATATAGTGGTATTTTACAGTTATCGTGAGTGATTTACTTTATTTATGTATTTGTTTTTTTAATCAAGTAACTCCATCCATCTATTATCCAACCCACTATATCCTAATTACTTGGTCACAGGGTCTGCTGGAGCCAACACAGGGCGCAAGGCAGGAAATATTTAGCGCACATTAAAATCTGTGAAAAAAATATATATAATCGCATACTAACATACTACACATACCAACATAATCAAAAACTTCAATGAAACACAAGTATTCTTAAAAAATGAGCTATGAGACCTGCTAATTGACCCTTCTCAATGAATGCAAATTATAAATCAGGGCGGCCTTAGGCATGTGCAAACTGTGCACTCGCACAGGGCCGCCACGCCAATATATATTGAATATAAAACAGAAAGAGAAAATAACGACACAGCTGACAGCTGTCTTACAAGTTAATGTTTCACCTAGTTTTAATAAAATATTAGTGTTAGCACAATAGTCATAGTGAATATCTGGTCGGATAGGAGACACAAGACATTCGCATACCCATTCTAAGCAAAATGAAGAGATTTTGAGTACAGGAATCTGGCAATTCGAAACGAAAGAGAAAGGCGGCTCAGGAGGCTGTCATTGCGTCCCAGGAAGGAGCAATCCTGAACTCTATCATAAGTTAAACGCTTGTGTCATGAGCACGAGGCGGCTATGCAGTGTCCGCAACAGACGTGGCCATCCGCCGTGCATAAGATGCCATATTGACATTGGCGGGCGAAGGGGTCACCGATTCTTTCTCTGCCCAGGGCTGCCAATTGGAGCATGACATCAGCGAGAGTCCTGTAACATTCCGACTGCAGACGTTTGGACGAAGGTCAACAGTCCTATAATGACACCGGGTGTGCGACACGAAGGAGAATATATGCTGCATTCCCGCACTCTCGGACTACTCAGGACTCCGACTTTAGTGCGTTCATATGGGTATCCGGACAGACTATTCGGAAAAATACGAGGTCGCTGTTGCCACTGATCAGTTACATGAGCTGCAAAAAAACATATTAAAGATACACTGCATTTCTTGTGGAATTAGAAAACAAAATGCAACTTAATCAAAGAATGTTGTTTAGGACTAACCAAGTTATCTGGTTTATTTTAAACAATTGACTCAGATGAAAGGTCAGCGTTAACATGTCATGAATCAGACAATTCACGTAGCTTTGTTTTGTTTGAATCGCACAAGTTGGAAATGCATTCATGTGGTATTTCCGACTCGGCAACCCAGATTTACTGTCTGTCTGAAAGCAGCATTGGTCTCTTTCTGCTAATTGCTGATGAGTGACCCTAAAAACGACCGTTTGTCATCTTCAGTGCTGTTTCTGCCATGCCACTCAGGTCTTTAGCTGCTGCACCACATGCTCCCGGCTGGCTTTTCCCTTTGTAACCTCATGCACGCCTCCCAGCCCCACATCATTACGTGGGTCAGAGGCAGTCCGTGTGTTTGCCTTACAGGTCTGGACTCTGAGGTCGCTACAATACTGGTGTCAGGATTTGTGGACGTTGAGGGCTTAAGATCTTGAAGTATTAAATGCTGAGACTTCCAGTTAGAAACATTGTAGTAAGCCATTTCTTCTTTTTTTCTTTGCATCATCAAACAAATCTTGCAGTGGCTGTGGGCATGTGAATCAATTGGGTAGGCCCGAGTCTATAGCTGGGCATGTCTACACATCACTTCATTCACGTGGATTCAGAGTAGGGCTTGGCGTGTGGCAAATTCAAGTTTTGCTTATTAGAACTTTTTGATTTTTTTTAATATGTTTGATTCACGGTTGGTTGACTCCACAGATATGAAGAACTGACTATACTGTATAAAAATGTGTCTGTATGTACGACACATCTTTCCAAGAAAATGATTTAAATTATCATATTTGCACTGAACCTAGTTAAATGGTTGAATAACAACTTTATATTATGACTTGTTTCTTTTTATATATTAAAGTGCAAAGCTAGGCAGCAGTTTCCCAATATTATTATTTTTGTTGTAATAAATATGCTAAATTTGATCTATCAGTACTGGCTGTGTTCAATACAAAACAATGTTCATGCTGATTGCTGACCAACAATCTTCACATCATCTTTAAGGATTTTTTGGAGCAAAAAGGAAACTTGGGAGAGCTTTAGTTGTCACTCGCTAAAATCAGATCATCTTGAAAAGCGGAATTGTTTGGTTAGGCTCTCTTCTGAACCCCTGCAGCCATCCATGTCTTGAGAAGCTTTTCCATTTCGGGGTCTCAGGTTGACACTGCATAGGGCATCAGGAGAAATGATGATTTGAAGCTGTTCAGTTTGCAGCTTTTTTGAATATCATGGTTGTGGTTTTTCCTAATATAATGAAGATCATTTAAAGGAAAATGACAATAAGTAAAAAATGTAAACTGCTGCAAATCAACAACAAAAAAAAATTATTTTTATTAATTGGACGTATAATGACAGGCATGAGGACACCAAAAGGTGGCACCATTTTACTACTCTTTTCTTTGTGTTTTTATTTTTAGTATTACTTCTTATTTCACATTTCCCTAAAATGTCAGATGCACTACAGCTTCTTATAGAAATCTTTAACATACTGCCTATGATCGATGGCAACATAAACACCAGAAAATAAAAGTCATTTGGAAATGATAAATCAAAGCACAACATAGACTGTGATGCCACTAAGAACCAAACCCTGGACCTTACAGCTTTAAGGCAACACTTCTAAAAAAAAGCAAACATGAAAAATGTGGTCAAACTAATTACAAAAGTTAAACTTTTTGAAAATCAGTCAACTACATGGATGAAAATTCGTAGAAATTTGTTAAAACATATTCTAAGAAATATGTTCCTAATAATTGCCAATGAAATTCATGTAATGGAACACAAGAAAGAATGGCAGCATCCCATTATAATCCATTCATCTATCCTTCATCTCTATCCCCTTTGTCCAAGTCAGGTTTTGGGAGCCTTGACATCCTCGTATTTGGTGTCCTAAACATATTGTATCACCAGAATATCTCTGGGATGTGAGCATCAGAGTAGCAGGAGAACTTCTTAGATCATCATGAGGAGAACCTCATGAAGGCAGTGATCACACTGAGAACTGACCCCAGGTGCTGCCAGGCAGCAGCATTGTGCCCCCTGTGATGATCTCCTCTAGCATTTTATCCACTCCTCAGCTTAAAGAACCTCTATGAGAATCTGCTTATTATCGGGGACTTTAATATCCATGTCTGTTGTCCTGATAAGTCAATGGTAAAGGACTTTTTCGATATTTTTTAGGTTTTAATATTTACAAAATTGAAATATGTGATATGCATTTCACTGACCACATGCCTGTCTTAATGGATATGTTGTCACACAATTTCAACGTCACACAACAGTTCTCACATATTTAAACCCTCTATGGCCACAAACTTTTCCAGTACATTTAGGAACACTATTCCCACATTAGAAAATTCATTCACCCTCATAAGTGCAGATAAGTTAGTTACCAATTTGAATGCTTTTTGCTCTAAAATATTAGATACAGTCACTCCTGTCAAAATGTTTTATCCCAAGCCTAAATCGGAGCCCTAGTTTTATGACACCACCCTTGCATTCAGACAGGTCTGTAGGAGGGCTGAGCGTAGGTGGAAGAAAGTACAACTTCCAGGTGTTTTCTGAAACTTTAAAAAATAGTCTGTCCCATTACCATCAAATCAAAATAGTTCTCTGCATTATTAGCAAAAACCCATCATAGGCCCCAGGTGATATTTAATGTCATAAATGTTGCTATAATTACTCCTACCCCCATTTTCTCTGAGTTGTCAATCACTGTGTGTGAGACATTTTTCAATTTCTTTGTGGATATCAAGTCAATATATTCAGATCTAGTTTTCCACCACTCTCCTATGATGAACGTAACTCCCCTTGCTATTCTGTGTTTTTAAATGAATTTATACCAGTCTCTCTTCCAGTTTTGTCCCAGCCATGTCAAGTACACAACCTGTCCTTCTGATATAATTGCTACACGGTTGATAAAGGAGGTCTTTGAAAACTCTTGGGCCTTTTAATCATGAGTATTATTAATATCTCCATCAAAACTGGTTCAGTCCTGGCCTATTTTAAACACGCTGTGGTGCGCCCAACAAACCTTGATCTGACTGTACTGTCGAATATTAGATCACTATGTCAGCTACCTTTTATGTCAAAGATCCAGGAAAAGATTGTACTCGATCAATTGCAAACATTTTTAGAGGACAATCACATACATGAAATTTCTTAATCTGCTTTTAAACAACATCACAGTACTGAAACTGCTCTTTAAAAAGTTCTTAATGATATTTTATTAACTGTTGACTCTGGGTCCCCTGTACTTGTGCTTTTAGCTTTGACTGCAGCCTTTTGACACCATTGATCAGAATATTTTATTGTCTCATCTAGAGATCATTACTGGCATTCGAGGTGCTGCTCTAAATTTGTTTCATTCGTATTTTTGTGAACTTTTTTTTCAGTTGTCATCTTCCAACACTCAATTAAAATATGGAATACCACAAGGTTTTATATTTGAGCTAATTCTGTTTTCATTATACATGCTTCCTTTTGGCTCTAATTTCCATAAACATAATGTACCTTTCCACTGTTTTGCAGATGCAACTCAAATTTATCTTCTGCTTAAAAACAACTCCCTGGGGTCTCTTTTGACTTGGATGGATGATGTAAAGAGGTGGATGACATCAAATCGTCTCAGTTTAAATCAAAATTAAAGTGAGATTGTGCTATTTAGTCCATCCAGTGTGTATGGTATGCCTGTCACTAACCTAGGCCCTGTAGCAAAACCTTGCAAGACATCTATAAAAGGACTGAGTGTTATCCTCGACAATTGTCTTAAACTGGATAAGTAGATAAACTGTTGTAAGAAGATGCCTCTTCCAGTTAAGAATCATTTCATAAATCAAGCCTTTTCTTTATTTTGCTGATTTGGAAAAAGTTGTTCATGCCCTTGTTTCATCCTGTCTTGACTATTGTAACTCATGGTACAGTGGTGTCAGTCAAACTCTTCTCAATCGCCTGCAGTTGGTCCAAAATTCTGCTGCGAGGCTCTTAATTGGGTCACATAAGTATGAGCACATCACTACTATTTTGGCTTCCCATCACTCTTAGAATTGATTTAAAAATTTGATTGTAAACTTTAAAATGGTCTGGCCCTGGCTTATCTGTCGTCTGACCTCCTTGTCTTTTATGTCCCAAATCGATCCCTTGACCAATTGCTACTGGCCTTACCACAATCAAGGTGAAAGAAATCAGCTTTGAGCTTTTGCGGCGACTGCTCCTCAGCTCTGGAACAACCCACGTCGTCAGATAACAGCAACTCCAAACCTGTCAATTTTTAAATCTTGGCTGAAAACACATTTTTTCTCCCTGACTTTTAGCCGCTCATGAGCTGCTAATTGTTATTTGTCAATTGTTTATTGTTTTTATGTGCTTCTTTTTAGTAATTTTTTATTTATCGATCTTTGATTTTATTTATCAATTTTCATGTACAGCACTTCTGTGGCCTTAAATGTGCCCTATAAATAAATAAATATTTTGACTTGACTTGACTCTAATTTAGCCTCATGAGGTTTCATCCTCTGTCTAAAAAACGATGCAGAAGATCCTTCATTTGAGGTGTCAGGGAATAAGCACTTGTTTTCTGGAGCAGTTACAAGCAGGAAATCCAAAGATCATGAGGTGTTCAAAAAGTGGGAGGTATTTGGAGACCCCAAGAGTTCCAACAAAGGCACATATGAATGAGGTGGAACTTAATCTTTCTTTATGAGAATGGACATGCTGGTATGGTGGCCAAAAGCAAAGCGGGCTACTATAATAGGTGCTCTGTTACTGAATTCTCTGGGTTCATCATAATCTGAAGGGACGGGTCTTTAATCGACAAGCCAGGGCTTCAATTTACTCCCAAAACACTGGAGCCAAAAACACACAATTTCTGATACCCCATAAATGTAATAAGGAGTCCAAAGAGAATGACCACTTAAAGAAAGTGCCAAGGAGAAGGATCATGTATGAAGGTTAAACCCTCTTAGGTTGTGGAGGTCACCATAAAGTGAGTTGGATGGAGAGGAGAAAAACTTTCAAGGAGAAATCCAAAACAGCAGCCAGGCAGGTTAGGTTAGAAATGATTTAATCTATCATGGCAACCAAAACCCAAGGTTTAAGCAGACCACATGAAGACTAGAAGCACAATTTACAATTGTGACTGTGACATTTAATAAAAAAATCCAGAGGTCCAGAGTATAGGTGGCTTTTGTGAGCTGAGGGTATCACGTTTCAGTATCCTGCAATGAAGACCAAACCTAAAGCTTGCTTTGGTCTCATATCATGTGTAAAACATGCTGAAGTAAATGTACTAAGATTAGATTAGATGCCTTCCATCTAATGTTTTCCATCTTGGTGCCCCTGGTCCTCCACCCCCCAGTAATCTATACCCAGTATATCGCCTATGGCACAACATACAAAATACCCAAACTTCTTGTACATCGGCTGGCTCCTTTCAGCGGTTCTGCTACCAGATTCCCCAGGTCTGGTCTTTACCCTGTTATGGAGATTTTGGTATCCATCCAAAGCTTGCAACCGGAGATACAGTAACAATAAGTACATATACTCACTGAAGATCCATTTACATCTTTCTGTTATAATATCACAGTCTTGCTGATGGTCAGGCTCTTGATGTTCTCAATTATGAATGAGACCCCAAGGTATTTAAATGGATCTTCATGGGGCAGCTGCAGAGTACAAACCTCTCTCAGTCACAAGTGTGGGGTCTCATCTTGACCATTCCTGTGTGCTTTGGAGATTGTAGTCCATCAAGAGCACTGGAACTCCAAACTGGATACTCTCCTAACTTCAGCCATGTTTTATATTCTGCCCTTGAGCAAAGAAGTCTACTTCATTTAATGTTGTGGCCACCTGAAATGCATTTGGCATTGTGGTAAGAATGCAAACACAGCTCTTGGTCTGCACATTCAAAGACTAAACAGCTTACAGTAACGACCACTGCCTTGAGCATACAAAAATATGTGCTTATGGAGTGCATGATGACTTATTATTTTCATTAATTCGTTTTCAAATCTGATTATTCCAATAAAGGTTCTGAAGGGAGTTGCTTGTTTTATTTAAAATGTGCTGTCCATATCAGAATTTGGTTATAGAAAAAATGGGTATTACCCATTCTGCAAGGTTTTATTAGCACATCTGGCCTGTTAAGAAAGCAGATTTGCAGGCACCCAGCTACATCTTCCTCCGCTTGAATTGCAAACTAAGTGACTGAACTCCAGCTTGTACCATTATCTGCTTGGACTTCATCTGATAACAAAGGTGTAAATCAGAGTTGGAATGACATCTTTCCAAATGGCCCCTCTAAAGACCTCTCAAGACAGAAGGCTTGAAATTCAGTCAAGCATGTACAAAGATCTATAATTCAAGCGATGACAACTAGGACTGACAGAATAACCCACCTATGAGAAGACCCCAGATTTAGTATTGTCTTTGGACTGTGGAAAGAAACCAGACCACTAGGAGGAGACCCTCACAAGCACAGGGAGAACATGCAAACTCTATAAAGAGGGGACTCAGGACAGAAAGCTTGGTCTCCTGTTAGCATAGAGACTTATCTTGCTAAACTGGAAGAATCCTAACTCTCCTCTTTTAAGTCAGTGGGAAACTGATGTTTTATACTGTTTGAAATTGGAAAAAATCAAATATCAATTTCAAATAGAGGATCTGTGCAGAACTTTTTCAAAACCTGGCAGGATCTAATCAATAATATTTTAGAATAAGCCCTTAAAGCACTGAGGAAATAGATTCTCTCTTCATTTCTTTTTCTTCTTCATTTATCTATATCCGCCTAATAAACTCATCAATTAATTCATTTTTACTATTTTTAAGTTTTAGTCCGTTGGCTATGATCTCTTTCTCAGGGGTGGAGGTTGATTTGTTTTCAATCCTGTTTTTTGGTAAAAATTGATCTATCTGTATGGAATGATTATAATACAATCAATAATATTTATGAAAAAAATAAAAAGAAACCTTGGTCTCCTAACAGTGAGGCAACAGAGCTTCCACTGTGCCACCCAATAACAAAATATAAAAAATAATATTCTTTAGAAGACTGGCCCCACTGTTTACTGCTTTTTCTGTTACTGACATCCCAGCCTTGATGTCCTCTATTGGCAGAGTTTCTTCTGTGAAAGCTTTATTTTATCACTTGGATCCCTGGAGTTCAGTACACCTACGCCTTTTAAGATTTGGTAAGAAAATCACTAAATCATTTTGTCTGCCCACTCAACGTGTGGTTAATGACTGGGTAAAAAGACAGCAGTAGACCATGAATTGCTGGGTGTTGGATCTTTCCTGTTATATATATTATCTTGCTTGTGACACTGGGTTTTCCATTATTAATTTGTTTTTTACTTTACTCATTGTTATTGGTTAATTTTTGATGTCATTGCAGACTGCTTTGTGTGTGGTTTTGTAGCAGCCACCAACGTAACCAACACATTACATTAACATGGCCTTCTCCTAACTTCACTTTAATTTAATCCTGATACTCTGTATGTTCAATTCATCACAATAACTATTCACAGTGGCTCTAAAAATCCGTACTAACCCCAACTCTCTCTTCTGTTTCTTTTTCCGGTTTCTTTGTGGTGGCGACGCACCTACTCAAAGCTTCATGATGCACCAACATTGATGGACTGAAAGCCAGAAGTCTACGTGACCATCATCATCAGGTCCTTCCATGAAAACCCTAAATACAAAGAGGACTGTTTGACTTATGTTAGGTAGATTGCCCAGTGGGGACTGGGCGGTCTCTTGGTCTGGAACCCCTACAGATTTTATTTTTTTCTCCAGCCTTTGGAGTTTTTTTTTTTGTTTTTTTAGTCCACCCTGGCCATCGGACCTTACTTATTTTATGTTAATTAATGTTGACTTATGTTTATTTTTTATTGTGTCTTCTATTTTTCTATTCATTTTGTAAAGCACTTTGAGCTACATTTTTTTATATGAATATGTGCTATATAAATAAATGTTGATTGATTGATTTTCTTATGTGTTTTCATGCCATGCTGTTTACAGCTTTGCCTGTGCTATCATTGTGATGCCACTATTTAAAGGATAATGATGGTATTTTCCAGTCTTCGTTTTTTTCACAGTAACTGTATATATCCATTTGCCATACAAAAAATGTGAAGCATGTTACATAAATTAAAAAAAAACATTGTGCTCATTCTTGTGGTTTACAGGCCTTCAACCCGAAAAGAAGTAAAACTTATTCAGTACTTCCAACTGTAGCCCTCTCACTCTTGCCCCCTATGCAAAATCTTTTGTAGGTTCTCTCTTATTGCATGGGAAGGTGACAGTGATATCTACAAATAAATTACCTAAAGACTGGTTTCTGATAAAAAAAAAAAACTTTCTTATGAGTATAAAAAATGGAAATGCGCCCAAAACTTCAGAACATCCACTTTCTCGTGTAAAATAAAAACCAGAAAACAGAAGCCTTTCATGTATTATTCAGCAGGCATTCCACTGTTCAATCCAAACCCAAACAGAAATGTACTGTACTTAACATTAATGTAACTCTTTAATTAAGTAACAAGATAAAGAGAATATATATCCAGTACACAGGTTACGGTTGCCAGACGTCCCGTTATATACGGGACATGTCCCATATTTGATCATTTTGTCCCCTGTCCCGCGCGTACTGACCTTTCTGGGACACCCAAATGTCCCGTATTTTGTTCATTTTCAAATTTCGTAATAAAAATATATTTTTACTACCTTCTTATGGTACTTAGTTGTAACTTTAAAAGTAATTAACATTTTCTTTTCTCAAATTCTCTTGATGAAAATAACCCGAATGTAACGAGGAAGCCCGTGTTTGCTGCCTGTTTGCGACTTGTTCAGTTGCTATGGGTGGCTGAGGACAGCGACACTCTTTCCGTTTTGCTCTCCAGCCGCGCTGCTGTGCAGTTCTGTTATCAGCATTGCAACATACAGCGTCAACAAAGTGTGTTGTTACTAATTGCCACGGTCCACTTTTTTTCTAACTGCTTGTATTAAATAATAATAATATTTCTCTGTTGTCTGTATTAAATAAATATTTTCAAATTATTTCACTTTTAGAGAATTTTCTTTTTAGCTTATATTAAATAATTTTCAAATGATTTCACTTTTGTTTTCTTCATAACCCATTGAAATCCTTGCTTTATGTTTTTAACTTATGTCTCTACTTTTATATAATATGTTGGTCACGGGTGTGTAGGGGGCATGTATAAATTTATATATATAATAACAGATTTTAAGAGGGTCCCGTATTTCTAATTTTCTAATCTGGCAACCCTAATACAGGTAGTCTTCGATTTACGACCACGTTCGGTTCCGACGGACCGGTGTATGTAGTCAAACCTGACCATATGTATAGTACTGTATAATAAGTCCCTTATGTCATATTGTTTGTTTTATATCATTTTTCATCATTCCTCTTAGCACACTGTGTAGATTTCCGATCACGTTTTTGTACTTTTTTATCGTATTGTTTCATTATTCCCGTTGCTCGCATGGGTGCCTAATCTTTAACAGCTTCACGAATCCTTTCTTTGTCCGCGTTATGTTACGTCATCAGTGTGCGCCTCTCCCAGTGTTCATCCTTTTAACGGTGTGAGGAGCAGTTGGAACATTCATGTGTTTCCCGTTTTAACATTTCAGCCAGTTAATAATAAACATTAACAGATACAGGAGTTCGGTGTCGCTCCATTTCCCCTTCGTGGCCGTTCGCACGGAGCGACACACGGTGAGTCAAAACGTAGAAGCTTCAGAGGTTAACCGGATTCAAAGTCACAACACAGCACAGCAGGACAGCGCGTGCGGTAAACTCCGGTAACAATTAGGGTATAACTTCAAGTCACACACGGTCGCATACGCTTTTTTTCCTCCCTCATACTGCTTGATCATTTTCATATTTTTGTTGACACGAATCGGTTTTTTCCCTGTATTTGTAAGACAAATGTAACAGAACATAGTCGAAACCGCTGCAGGTAATAAACCGAGATTAAGATGAACGAGTCACGCCTTACGGAGCCTGCGTGGCGATAACTGTTGCTTGCCCGTGAGACGCGGTAGCGGTCGTAACGCAAACGGTTGTATGACGACTTACCCTTATTACATTATACTGGTAAAATGACTGGACTGTTTAAAGTTTGTGGTATCTACCTATCGTTGGCACACAGATAAAATGATGACAAAGAAAATCTTTTACTTACAGCCTTATTGTTGCAATCAAGCTGCATTTAAACCAATAAAATAAAGATGCACGATTCTTAATAGCGTTTTGAACTCCTTAAAGCCCTTTGCCCAGATATCCCGTCTGTTTAAGAAGTTCTTCTTTTCTTTCTTGACTCTAGCGGAGCTTGCCAACTGCCACTCTTTGCTGATGCCCGTTAGCTCGCGCCCATGATACCGAACCACCAGTCCGCCTTCCGATTGGTTCACGCAACCATTCAAAAACTCCCGCACCCTTCTTATATCCCATTTTTATTTTCCTTCTATTATATTCACCCTTCACTTGCGATAAACAAACGATGTGCTACACGCCCCCTGTCCACGCCGGCACGCCCCCATCTCCTTGCGCACCCCTCCCGCCCTTTTCTCCCCCCCCTCCTTTCCCGCCTTGAGGAACAGAAACGAGTCCACTAATGCATATTTACCTCCGTTTTAACAGTAAATCAGTTTCCTATTAGCGGATGCAAATATAAATCAAGCAAAATGATTTATCTATATGTAAAATAAATAATATTTGAACACTGCATTTTTTGATAGCAAAGATTCAAATAAATTCCTAGGGTCCAGAATGTTCTTGAGTATTGATCTGCAGCTTGGGATTACGCACATATTTCAAAACACCATATATTTTTGGTGAGATTGTGCCATTCTTAAAGAAGTCCTGCTGTGCTCTGTGCAGGGCTGAATTGTCCATTTCACAAAAGAAACACATGCTTAGGGCATCAAGGGGGTGAAACTTTCCATTGCCAAATTCACCGGTGGACCACATAGTGCAAAACTGCAAATGGAGCAGGTGAACCGAGTTCTTCAAAAAACATTCACCTCCTTGGAATTGCATTTTATTTAAAAAGAAAACACGCAACAAGCGTTGTATTTGTTGACACCACTAATGATGGCAAAACAGTATACAATCTCCAAAGGAGTCCTTCGTGTGGTAAATCTTAAAGCACGGTGAAAGGCACCATCCAGCATCAAAGTCGGGACAATAACAGCGCGTGTCTTTTGTGGATTTTCTTTCCAGATTTATCAGTTGTTGAACAGCACACTGCACAGGTATGAGTTGGATTCTGTTTCTTTTTTCTGTTGGAGGTATATAATCAATAAAATGTCTACCAATAAGACGCTCTGGGTTTACTGCGTTTCTTTAGTGGTAGTGTTGACGGTGGATGTGCGACAATGATTTGTTCTACAAGCCGGCATGTTAAGTTTGCATGAGATTCGGTTTCGCCAGCTTTTTTTTTTTTTGTATAACACGAAAGCATTCCAAATGCACTGTTCCACCAGATGACGAAATATCCTTTTGTAGCATTTCTTTTGTTGCCTCCGCATAACAGGATAGAAAATCGATTCTTGATCAGCACGATCTACGCCACCCATCGTGCTGTTGTAGTCGAGCACAGCTCAAGGCTTTGTGACCTGCTTGTTGCCTTTCGCCTGTCATTATGTGCAGTGCTAAGAAGACAAACATCTTTCTTGTCCTTCGATTTCAGCACAAGTAATTGACCATTATGCCAAGCTACTAGCGCACCTTGCTGTAATCTAACGCTGCCAAAGTCTTCAGATATGCCACGATGGTTGGGACGCACTGTTCCATATGCGTCAGTCTTTCTTTGCAGCAAGATGTCAAATAGCTCTGGCGAAGTGTACAAATTGTCCATGTTTACACAGTAACCTTGATCCAGCAGAGCATCTACCAAAGCTGTCATCGATGTCGTAGCAATGGCGTACTGATTGTATTTCAGGTCAAACATTGTCCCTTTCCCTATGCACCGAACCGAATTCGAAATGTATGCCATTTTTGATTCACAAAGCTCGTAAAACTTTACGTCAAATCTTGCTCTGTTTGACGCGATGTATCATATCCATGACAGTCTTCCCTTATAAGCCACGAGACTTTCATCGATCCTGACATCACGGTCTGGAATGAAAACGCTCCAAAATTTTACTACAATGGACTGTTTTTTTCTCCCAGATTTTGTACATTTTGGGTGCTAGATAGGTATTCTCATCAAAGTCTTCATTGCTGGTAAAGTGCAGATATTTCCTAATTGGTGAACACCTACACTCAGACATAATTTCTCCGAAGAGTGGCACCATTGACAGTACCTTTATAGCCCGAGTGACTCTCGGCTCTAACGCTTATACCTGACGTATCTGTACAGTTGCCTGAGTGACATTCAGGACTAACGCTTTTAGCAGAGTTTTCTCAGCCTGAGTAACACTCAGGTTCAACGCTAAGGAGGCTACATTAAAAAAATTACATACGCATTTATTGTGGAAAAAATCACAAGCAGGAATATGAAGGTTTGGGTTGACCACCCTGTATAATTGGAAAAAAGGTTAAAACGAAGCACAATTACAACGTTTACAAAAGAGATCTGAAGTACGGTGATCAAAGTGGCATTTATATATCGGGTTGTGCCTCCGGAGTGAGGAATTGGAAGTGACGTCAGAACAGTCAGGCAGCATTTCCCTCTGTGGGTCTGCAGAGAGAAGGCATTAGTGGACAGCGCCACCCCCTGGTCTGGTGCACCATTATACATATTTAAGCCAATCGGCTGCATCCCATGCACAAGTCTGTGACAATATACAGTTAAAAATAATAATAAAATAGTAATAATGGAGGTTAATGATATATATATATATATTAATTTTGGGAATACAACAAAATAGACAGTGTGGTGTGATGGTCACTGTGTGATCACGAGCAAGTCACATGACCTGCCTGTCCTCCAATTGGAAAACCCAAGGAAATGTAACCAATCGTGTCATAAATGGTGTAAGTCACCTTGCATAAAGGTGTCAGCCAAATACGTAAATGTGAAATCAGAATGTGGCACCCGCCCCACGGTCCACCAAGGCTCATGTGATCGTTCTTCTCTTGGTGAGTAATAAAATATGAATAACGTGGAAGTTTAATTTCATTTCAAAAAATAGAATGTTATTTTAAGGTTTATTATAGTTTATATTTTAAACTGGATAACTATGGGGGCAGCAAAAGGACTCAGCGTCTCTAAAGGTCTCAATCCGGCCCTGTGCATCTCCCTTTGCGTTTCCTGCTTCTCGTTTTGTGACTGCCATTTCATTTTCATCCCGGAGATGCACATTTTCAAAGCATTTTGCTTGAAAGGCAACCTTGTTCTGCACATCTCCAGACCCATGTGCAGTGTGCTGCTATTTAACCCCCATATTTACAGGAAAGCTTCCCCCACAACAGTCACTGTGACTGGAGAAATGACAACTCGTGCCAAGGTCCTGCCCGCTGTCGTCGATACATACACATACCTAAGGACTGGCGAGCCTTGTTGGGCTGAATGGCCCGTTCTCGTCAAGATTCTTCTAATGTTCTAACACAGAATGCATGATTTTTGAAATCAAAATGTTTGCCATTTCAAAGTTGCCATATTTAGAAAGTGTTTAGGCTTTTGTTTTCACACTGGGATCAGTATATTTTAAACTGTAAGACCAGGAGTGGTGTTTTTTCAAAATGTAATCAAAAGAAAATAACATTTCACAAACATGCGAAATTAGTGTATAAGATTATTGTGAAAAAAAAGCTTAGATTTGAAAAGCACCAAACTTGTCCTTAAAGATGACAGCACACTTGTTCAGTCATTCAAGCTTTGGATACAAAAAACGTTTAAAACTCTGCAGGCATTTCATGTCTAAAGACCTGCGTTTGAATTTGATTGACTTTGCGTTTCTGTTATCTGAACCCCCGCCTTATACTAATTGCTATTTTGCCTTTGCATGTTTCAATTTGTCTTCATTTCCGGGTCCATCTTCCAAAATTATTTTGAACTTTTTTCCAAGGCTAGCTTCTTCCATCAGGTCTAACCCTCCTAATGCAAAAGTCCAATATGAACTCTTGAAGGTGTTTGGTTTATCCTCTTGCTGATTCAATTTGAGCCAAGGCACACTTCTACAAACATGTCGCTCTCTGCTTACTCAGTGACTGCTCACAGGATCTACAGCTAAGGCCGAGTCCATCTGCTGCCTTAGGATTGCTCATCAACTACTTCATGAAGAATCAATACAACGAAGTGCACATCCTGGGCTACTTCTGACCGAAATCTTCTAATTTATCACTGTGTTTCATCAAAGTAGCACATGCCCCATGAGCTAGGTGCGACGTTTTTCATGGCTTTGGATGAGTGACTCGCGTGTTCTGCTGTACTTAGATGTGTGTCAAGTCAAGTGAATTTGATTTGATTTAGAGAACACGTTAAATCAACAGACTTTGACCAAAGTGCTGTGCAATTTTCACAAATATACCAATAAATAAATAGATACAGTAAATAAACAAAACAAAATATATCTCTGTATTATATAAAAAAATCGTGGGACGAAACAATACTTTTTGGAAGATTTTTTCAAGTTCTGCGAGACGAGACTTCGACATGAGATTGTTTCAAGACACGCTCTCCTTTCAACCATATTTAAACACGCACACGGTCCTATCTCCTCTCATTCTTGTGAATGCTTTCGACAGACACATTTCCTGCTCTCTCAGCTCTTATAAATTTTTACGTTTTCCTCACTTTAAGTTCGACTTATTATGCCCAAGTCTTATTGAAGAATTTCATCCCAAAGGGATATCAACAGAAGAAATGAGTACAGGGCAATCCTAACACGAGAAACGATGAAGTCAAACAAATTAACACGAAAATTGTCGATCAGTTACACGGCAGATTGGTTAAATGCGTATCAATAGACTATACCGAAATAGTTGGCTGGTGATCATGCAGAAGATGAAAACATCAGCTTACAATTTTCGGAAGAATAACTACAACCGTTAACGCCATCCAGTCTTCCACTGCACAAATTACTGTAGAAAGAAGGATGTATCCAAGAAAGGTAATGTAGTGCTTCTTCAGGGGATAACATTATTAATAACTAGCCATGTGCGGCCAACTACATTGCGAGTGTTAAAGTTGTCTGTGAAGGGCTCCCTGTTTAAACGCGGCTGCCAGTCATGAACTGGACCCTTCGTCGAATAGCATTATGATTTTTTATAAGGGAAACAAAATTATAAAAGAAAACCCTTGGACATTGATTTGATAGGAACGGCCTACTCGGAATCACTGTCCAAATAGTAATTATGTGGTGGTGTAGGAGCATTTCTGCTTCTGTCCGTTCACAGTCCGTCTCGTTTTCACGACGCTGTCGTTTCCTCTCACGATCTCTTCTCAAACTTTCTCCAATCTTGCAGGTTGCTTTATGGTAATCCAAAGAGTAAGGCAATATACACGGAGCAATGGTTATAAAAGGGGGACACATAGGTATCCAGGCTCTTTAAAGCATAAATAGGGATCACTTCACTGACATGTGAGCAAGCCACGGTACAGCTGTGAGACGCGCAGCACTCGCTGGCTACAACGTAACAATAATAATTTCCGGAACGTGCTGTTATGTTGTCATTCATTTTACCCGCCATCTTTCTTTCAGTCATATGTTACGTAGGCACGTACCTTTTATCGTCAGCACTCTCATTCTCTAACCAGGCCTCAGGAGCTAACCAGCGTAACACTGCCCACCACCCCTTTCGTTATTCCAGCACATTGTTGACATCCGTGAGTAACAACAACATACTAAACTGGAAGGTGGTCTACGCATGCGTGGAATTCGTGGACAGACAAAGATCAAGATCTAAATGAAGATCTCTTTAGTTAATTTAAAGCACAACAATTTGTTTAGTTTGAATGTCTGTGTTTTGAGGTGTGACTGGAGTACTACAGTCTTCAGTAGTATAAGCCTGGAGGAGATTCTTAATGCAATGCCTATGTTTTAGCTGTCTCTCTACTGCTATCTAGTGCTTCTTCTTTTCATTAATTCGCAGACAAACAAAGATCAAGATCCAAATGAAGATTATATACTGTATAGAGATAATTCTTTGCATTTATATAGCGCTTTTCTCACCACTCAAAGCGCTTAACAATTGCAGGTTTAGGGCCTTGCTCAAGGCCCCAACATAGCAGAGTCCCTAAAGGAATTTACGGGATTCGAACCGGCAACCTTCCGATTGCCAGTGCAGATCCCTAACCTCAGAGCCACCACTCCACCTGACAACAAAGGAGATCTTGATATGCCATTCGTATTAAAAAATTAACAGTTTCCCGTTAGAATAGCTTTTGCAAAGACAATTAACAAATCACAGCCACAAATATCCAAAAAAGTCGGTTTATTTTTTAGAGAGAAAGAAACAAAATTCTCTCAAGGCCGCTCAAACGTTTTGTCACGATGTAAATCCAAACACAGAATCAGAATTCAATGTGATATTGATGAAAATTTAATTTAAAAAATAGATTTTACGTAAAAGTGTAAGTTTAAAAAGTATTTGCACGTTAATTTCAAAGCCAAACAGAACGAAATCGTATAACGCAACGAAAAACTCGAACGCAACATGAAACATAATTTACTTTAAAATGATTATGTTTTACAATTTTTTACTATGGTTAATTACTCGTTGTAATGTAAAATAGTCAGTCAGTCATTGGCCAACCCGCTATATCCTAACTACAGGGTCACGAGGGTCTGCTGGAGCCAATCCCAGCCAACACAGGGCACGAGGCAGGAACAAACCCCGGGCAGGGCGCCAGCCCACCGCAGGTAATATAAAATAGTTCTATTATGCATATGTAAGAGTTCCCATGAAAATTTTACTTCCGCATTTCCATACACAAGCGGCAGAAACGCAAAGTGGTTCGGCCCGGGGGTTGGCAAGCGAAGCCTTTAATTTACAAAGCCCCCTAGTAAATTAATTAAAAAACATTACTCTCAAGCCAGTTTATAAAAGCTAAGGCACAGCCCCCCTCTGAGCTTAAGTCGGGACCCCGACACGACCAGGAGCTCAGTGATCACAAGGGAGAGTCCTGGAGTAAGAGGTCAGTAAGATAAAAACAAACAATACAAGTTTAAAGTCAATCCTGTAGCGAACCTGAAGCCAGTGAAGAGAAGTTCAAATTGGTGTGATGTGATTCTGTTTTCGAGTGCCTGTTAGTTGCCTGGCTGGATGAGCTGAAGATGAGCAAGGGATGGCTGATTAACTCCAGTGGAACATAATGAGTTGTAATAGTCAGGCCGAGAAGAGACAAACATGTGATTAGTTTTTGCATCTGCAGAAAGAAACGTCTTGAGTTCAGCTAAGAGCTAACAATGGAGGTTAATCTGTTTATTCAACCCGACGGGCACTATCAAAACTCCCGCCAAGATTGTGGGTGAAGGGTTTACAGTAGGGTGGCAAAGGGCCAAGACTGTCCTATGAGTAAAGCAATAAATGAAGACTTCCCTCCAGCCTCTACACCCAGTCACTGTTCAGGGAGTGGATGCCACGGTGGTCCACTCCTACAAGTACTTGGGGGTCCACATTAATGATCTCAGAACACAGAGGAGCTATATAAGAAGGGGCAGAGCAGGCTATTAGGAGACTGCATGGCTTCACATCTTCTGTAACTCTGTGATGGCCGGTGCCATCGTCTACACTGTGGTGCCCAGAATCGGTAACATCACTTCAAGAGAGACCCACTGAACGAACAAACTGAATAATTGAATTGGATTGAAAGCCTTTATTGTCATAGTAAAATAATTACAATGAAATTACAAGCGCTTCTCCAACTGGAAACAAAAAGCAAAAATAACACTACAACACATAATACAAGCAAGGAAAAAACAGAAATATTATATGTATAAAAAAATACAAAAATAAAATTAAAGGGCAGGCTCAGTTATATGAGGCACTCTGGACTGCAACTTGCAAATGAAAACCCTTGGACTCCCCATGTTTCACAAAGTCGACACCAGAGAGGCCATCTTTTGTGTCCAATAAGCTCTTTTTTTACCTGCCAGAAATGGAAATGTACTGCCTGACTGGTAAATTTGCATCACAAGACCAAACTATGAAGAGAATAACGTTGACTTCACATGAGAGTGCTGCTGACATTTTGAGCGTCTTTTCATGTTCGACTGTAAGCCGTTGGAGACGTACTGCAAAAAACAACAAAAAGCCAATCTTTGTTTCTTCCTTGCTGTGGTGGTTAATAAATGACCGTTTACTGCACGAGTATGTGGCTGTGACTGGGTCAGCCCTGACAACGCTGGCACTCCATTTTGCCCCAAACCAGTTGCCCACATAGCTGGTGCCTGACTGGGGTTCATAGCTTTGTTTTATGTCCTTATTGTTGTTTGTTTAGCTTAATGTTACTTTAGTTAATTATTGGCTGTATTTTCTTTGCCTGTGTTATATTCCATGTGTTTTGTGGGTGGTCCCACCTGCCAGTCACCACCGTCAACCCCATAAAGACCCTCTGGCGGGTCTCCCACAGCTCCTGGTGGTTCATAGTGAATGCACTCTGGAGATGGTGAGTTCTTGAGAATTTTTAGATTTTGACCATTTTATTGTATTGGGAATTGTTTGCTTTGGATTGATGTGCTGCGGTGGGCTGGCGCCCTGCCCAGGGTTTGTTTCCTGCTTTGCGCCCTGTGTTGGTCGGGATTGGCTCCAGCAGAACCCCGTGACCTTGTAGTTAGGATATAGCGGGTGGGCCAATGACTGACTGACTATTTTAGATTACAGCGAGTAATTAATCATAGTAAAAAATTGTAAAACTTAATCATTTTAAAGTAAATTATGTTTCATGTTGTGTTCAAGTTTTTCGTTGCGTTATACAATCTCGTTCTGTTTGGCTTTGAAGTTAACGTGCAAATACTTTTTAAACTTACACTTTTACTGTAAAACTTTAGTAAAAACATTTTTAACTAAATTTTTTTCTGCCTCTGGACAGTTTGCAGAAGAATACCTTTTTATTTTTATACAGATTGTACAAGGACTGTTTTTGTGTATAGCCAGGGCTTTTGATGGGATTTCCCCCTCTAGTCGGCATGTATAGAAGTGCTTATGGAACTTTGTGGTGCTTTGAACTCCCAATTCATGACACAAAGTGGCTTCACCGCTTAACATGATTTAGTTGTCTCCCCGAACAGAACTGGCCTGGTAACTCTTGTCTACATTAAACGTGTGAATGGTCCGTACTCATGAGGGAATGTCTTGAAATGTCAGCACTTAAAAAATAAGCGCACATTTGGTGAAATGAAAAAAAAAAACATATATGACACCTTTTATCATTTACACATTTTGTACTTAATAGAGAAATAGCTTAGAAACTGAGGAGATATTTAACAAATGATAAAAGCCTGTATTTACACAGGAATAATAAAAAGGGTAGCCCACCCGGTAACACCCGCCTAACTATTAAGGTGCGAGTTGTACACGCAGACATATCGGAGGAGTTCCCACAGTTACAACTAAATCCAGCATTCAATCCCTGAAAACGCCATACAAGCCTTGGAAAAGCATTTATGAGTAAAAAAGAGAAGTCGTGGTGTGGATCTGGGGGGCGTCTTCCAAATCTCGATATTTAAGCGAGCTTATAAGAGACGATTAGCCGTGAATAGAAGCCATACAGTTGGAGGAATTAAAGACCTTATCTGTACTACGAGTAAGAAATAGATTTGCTGTATGAGTAGAGTAGTCTACATGATGACTGTTGTGTCAAGTCTGAAGTAACAGAACAAGATGCGAAAAAGTAATCAGGAGAACAGATGTAGTCAGGACGATGGCAAGGATCGGTACTAGGAATTCAAAAATTTGTGCGAACAAGTTGAAAACGAGAAAAAGAACAGAACAGGGTGCCTCCTAGTCATCCATATTTTCTCCCACTGAATTTTGAATACGTGAGTGAGTGAAGTAGACTTCATTTTTCATTTAGAAATGACTCAGAGGAGATGAAGGTTACAGAAAGCCCCCCTCATTCATTTGTGGTGGCCGTTTCCAATGCTGCCAAAGACAACTTGACAAAACCGTGCTTCTGTCTTTGCCATCCATCACCTGTCACTTGACAAATGAGAGGGCAGTCTGGCTGATGTCTCACTGGGTTATAATGGCAGCAGGGCAAACGTGTGTTTAGCAACAGCATCGATGTTGAGGTTTTTATTTTCTGTCTTGTCTGTCTGTGAACAGCCAACAAGCTTTAACATCTTATACGAGCACAATGGGGACGCTCTCCAACCCTTACATCAGTCCCATTAACATCCAGTTCAACAATAAAAACTGAAATAGAAATATTTAGTACATAGTCGTGTGTGCGTTTTATTTTTTCTCAGCTTTAACTTACTCTGTATGGTCAAAGGATTGTGGGCAGCTGACCACCACCACTCTCTATATATAGAGTTTAGTGGACATCCCATTCCGAAACCATTAATATGGAGTTGGCCCCACTCTGCTGGGAGGGTGTGACATATCCAGGGTTCAGGAGTGTGTCTGGGGGAGTTTGTGCTTCATTAGTCAAACGACAATTTGTGAGGTTAGGTGCTGAAAGTGGACGAGATGACCTAACTCACAATCAGGCACCCCAGTTCATCCCAAAGGTCTTGAGGTTTCTGTGCAGGTCACTCAAGTGACTCACATGTCTTTAGGGGCTTCCATAAACTGTTGCCACAAAGCTGAAAGTGCACAATTGTCTTGGAAGTCTTTGTATGCTGCGGCATTCTTGGTGTCCTTCAGTGGCCCAAACCCCGAACAAGACACCGACCAATAGCCCACCTCCATCGCACCTCACAGCAGGCATCATGCAGTACAGAAAGTTGTGTTCTCTACAATGGCCATCAGGTTACCAGATAATGAGGTGTGATTCAACACTCCAGAGTCCAATGATGGGGGCTTTACATGACTCCAGCCAAGATAAAGAATACCAGTCAGGTCATACCCTTTTGTTACTTTCTCTGAGAATTCCAGAATGTTAGCAAAACATGGCCTTCCTTGTCTGAACCCATGTTGCTTGTTTGGTAAAACTCCTGTTCTTGCCCAGTGTTGCTCAGTCTTCCATTAATTGACTTGTGATGCACATTAAGATTACTGGCCTCCAGTTCCTTGGCCTTGCAGTTCTACGACACACAGTATATTTAAAATAGCTTATCATTATATGACTGGCCTTATAGTTATTTATTTCAAGTCAAAATTGTCAGAGAGCCCATGGTGAATAAATAAGACTCTAGCCATCATCACAACAGTCACAGACTGATACAGTTAAGGATGGAAGTCCCAAGAGGGGATGTCTGTATGCTAAGCAAGTGGATTGCCACCTATCAGATTGAACATTTCAGATATGCAATTGTTAAGGAAGGAAGAAAGGTAGAGGGATGACAATTAGATATGGCCAACTCTGGACTATTCCAAAAGGTAACTAACACCTGCGCAATAAAAATGGCTGACCATAGAAATAAAAACTATGAAAATACTTTGTTGTTCTACAAAATGAATTGTATCTTGTGTCTTTATTGTGCCATTAAGCATGTCATGCGCCTCGGCATGCAGCTCCGATCAGGTACTCACAGGGATGGCCCCCAACCTGTGCAACACTCATGCTCTGTCAACAGAGTGGGATTGTGGACCGCAGTACCTATGAGGTCAGTCACGACACTCCCCAACATCACGAAACATCCTCAACGTCAGTCTCGAGATGCCTGTGGGAGGGTTATCCGACTCAAAGGACGTTTTGTCCCTGACGTTGTGGGCATTGCCTGACCAGCATCACAGCCTGGAGAAGTGGCGGTAAGGAACAACGCAGAAACAAACTGATCTTCAAATCCGGGGCACGGAGCCCCCTGTCCTCTCACCAACCATGTGCCCGGTCCATATAAGGGAACTGGGCACAAGCCAAATGTGTACGCAATTAGCTATGGAGGCTTAAAACAATCTCTCTCAGAGTCGTAAAATGCAGGAGACACTGTGAAATAATAAATAATTGATTGCCCCAAAGACTAGAATTGTGTAAAAACAAGGATTATATATATATATATATATATACACATATATACACATATATACACACACACATATATATATATATATATATATATGTATATATATATATATATATATATGTGTATATATATATATATATGTATATATACACACACATGCTGACTTATTGCTAGTTTGTAGCATTTCTTGCCTTTTGTTTGTGGTTATCAATCTATCCGTCTTTGGCTGTCTGAAGCATAGTGGCAAAGGTCACATTTTTAGCAGACACTTAATCTACTCAAAACCAGTTCATCTCCTACTTCTTCACTGACTTCAATATATATATATTTTAACCTGTTTGAGAAAAATTTAAAAAAAAAAATGTAAATAAAAATAAACAAACAATGAAGACTCACTAATGTGCTTGTCTTGTGGTCTTGTATGTATGTTATCATCCAGATGACTCTTGGAACCGGCCAACTCTATTTAATTTCAAAAGCAACACGGGCGCAGTGGTGCTCAAACATAAAGAATGCCGACAGTCACCTCCAGTTCACCCTCTGGTGGTCATTACGAGTGTCAACTGGATGATAACATGCATACATGACAGCAAGATCACCCCTCCCACAAACCCAACCTAACCTAACCAACCCTACCCAACCCAACCCAGAAGGGTGTGGGTTAAGGTTGATTTCATCCTACAGTATTTTTAATCAACCAATGAGAAACATGTATCAGCCGTTCGGAAGTGATGCGGGAACATACAGTATATACACACACACATTGAGTTTTAAATATATACACACACACACATATATATATATGTATAGTTTGCTGACTTGTGTGCATTGTATAGATACTTACAAAATTGCTATAGAAGTAATAAGAGGTTACTCCATAACATTGTAAAATGACCCCCACTAAATTACACATTTCAAATAAACATGAACACTCTTCCAAAAGGTGTCAAATGCATCAAAATTAATATTCAAGGAAGAAACGTGTTACTGTTATTTTTTATTATTTGCAATGTACATCAGTGACCAGAGGTTACACATTTATTACTGGTTTGAGCGGCACCACTCCCCATCCCTAAAAAAATATATATATATATATATATGCACTATTTTTGTGCATACATTTACAGACTTGCCTTTTTTATACAATTCTTCAATCCTTTATGATGCCGACCAACCCATGCTTTGAAACACAACTTTGACAAATGTTTTAATTTTTAAGCAAACTGACAAAATGTCTCGGTGAAACAAAATGCATATTACACACCTGCATGTTTTCGCTGTGTAATGTGCATTTAAAAAGCAAAGATTATACTTTACAGCTGATACAGTGCTTAAGTTAGGGGACCAAACATTTTGACCAAAGTGAGCTTGGAAACTGCTCATTGCTATATGGCTTATGAATAAGGACCTTCAAATTTGAAAAAATCCAACCGTATAAAATTCACACATATATACATATATATACTGTATATTACATTTTTTTTTCCTTTACACAAAGATGTTCTTTTAGAATCACAATTTCCTCCCCTTCAGTTACAAACAGTTGAAAACAGGGTAAGCATGTATGTATAAAGTCTATGTAAATACAAATTTACTCTTCTGTGGTGTAGCTAGCACACATGCTTTTGCCAAATCTGAACCAAAACTATCCTCTGTATTAAATACTTCAAATTCTATTAAAAAATACAAACTTTGAAAAAGGACTTGTAATAAAAGTAAATCAAAAACAATGACTGGTATTCTGAATTAAAAATCCAGCGATATTAAAAACATAACTGTAGATTTCTGGATGCAACTGAATGTCATCAGAAATAGACTACCCTGAAAGTGTCATTTTTGTACTTGGGGGTTAAAAAAGTCCTTTTATACAATCAGGTGTTTGCCTTATTGATGGTTCTAGAAGAATTCCAAGTTAGTGCAATATACCCAGCAATTATCTTTTATGGCAGTTACGTGGTTGGAGTTTTAGTCTCTGCTTCTGTTGGAGGCTTTTCACCTTCTTTTGGTGCTTCTGGTTTTGCATCTTTAACTTTATCTTTGCTTCTACTCCGTTCTTTTCTTTCTTTGTCTCGCCCCCTGTCTCTTTCCCTTTCCCTATCCCGATCTCTTTCCCTATCCCTGTTTCTGCTTCGGTCATGGTCACGATCTCTGTCTCTGTCCCTATCCCTTCCACGATCCCGATCCCTGCTCCTTGATCGGTCGCGGTCTCGCCTTCTGTAAGAGTCTTTCTCTTGATCCCTATCTCTATCCCTGTTCCTTTGTCTATCCCTGTCTCTACCCCTGTCACGAGTCTGATCTTCCCTATTTCTATCTCCCTCTCTATCTGCAGGCTGATCTTTGTCCCTGTGCCTTTCCCAGTCTCGGCCTCGGCTTCGATCTGCATCTCTGTCTCGGTTTCTTTCCCAATCTCTTTCTCTGTTCCAAGGTTTACCAGGATTCTTGTCCCTAGATCTACCCCGTGCACCATCCCGTTCTCTTCTCTTTTCCTCTGATAATCTATTTTGTCTTTCCTCTGAATGACGACCAGGTCCTTCAAGTCTTTCCCTTTGTCTCTCAGGATTGTTTCGTGAATCTGAATCATTTACAATTCTTCCTCTTCCTTTGCCCCTTGCTTCAGCAGGTTGCCAGTGCTCAAGTTGTTCTGGTTCAGGCCCACGTCCAAAGCGACTTTGTCCGCGGCCTTTATTCCAGCCTTCCTGCACCTTTTCTGGAGGATTTGGAAGCAAAGGTCGGGGGTGCCTAGCTGGTCTACCATCGGTTGGATGTGTTGGACCTTCAAATGGGAACCGTGGATGTCCAGCATTATCAGGGAATTGAGAAGGCCCATGAACTCGTGGGCCACTAAACTGAGATGAGCCTGGGCCCCGTGGACCTGCAAAATGTGCAGGATGTAGTCCCCGGTGTTCATCAAAATGTTGAACAAGCGGGACCCTGGGCTGTGGAGATGGAACTCTCTGACCTGGATGAAGGTGTGGCGGTGGACCTCGTGGGCCTGAAAACTGGTTTGGAGAAGGATATCTTGGCCCAGAAATGTCCCCTCCTGCTGGTGGATGTATATTTCTTGGCCCTTCAAACTGAGGTGAGAGTGGTGGGCCTCTAGGGCCATCAAACTGGTTTGAAGGATGTACTCTTTGACCCATTAATGGAGAGGGAGATGATGTTCGATTTTCCCTAAACATATGGGGTGCTGGTGGTGCACCACTTCTGTGATGTTCCATTATTGGCTGAAATGAACTACTGTTATTCCCATATTGCATTTCCTCAGGAATTCTCGGAGGTTCAGCAAGGGGGAGCATAGGACCATGATCTGAAAATTGATGAGGTGCAGGTCCTCGTGACCCCTGAAACTGAGAAGGGTGGGGACCTCTATTATCAAATGGCATAGGTACTGGACCTCTGAAAGATGGATGTGGAGTTCTTTGTCCATGAAAATGTACAGCAACATCATCTGTAGGACCAACAAACCTTGGCTGCAAAGGTTCATTCTGTCCATCAAATGAATGTGGTAGGTTCACATGAGCTTCTAAAATCTGTCCCGGAACTGGGCCTATTTGTGCGATATTTTGAATGGGTGGTCCCGGAAACCGTTGAGGTGGAGGACCTCTGTGAGCCACTGGCTGAAATGGAACGGGTCCCCTTTGTCCCATCATATTTGCAATAGTAGGTCCTCTTGGACCTTCCAGATGATGTGGTGAGCCTTCCCAGTGTTCTTGAAATGTCGGATATGGAGGTCGCTGCTCTCTGAACTGGTCGGTTTCACCCTCATACTGTGGTACAAGAGGCTGAGGTTGAAATGGGGCTGGCAATGCTTCTTGTGGGCTCATAAACTCAGAGTTTATTATTCCCATTTGAGGCATGCTAGTGCCATGGTCATTTTGCAGAAAGCTTACCCCCTGTGGAAGTTCCTGCGAATGGTCAGGTTGTGAGGATGAAACAGAAGGTATACTATCATTTGACTGAGGAAAACAAGGTGGCTGAGATGGAGTTGGCAGCAGCACCTTTCGTGGAAACCGATGTGGATCACCAGCAACATCTTCAGAATTTAAACTACTGGAAGAATCAGGCCAAGGCATCACAGTGCTATTTAATGTTTCTGAAACTGTCACCTGCTCAGAATGCCCAAATACACTACCAGGGTGCATGAACTCTGCATTTTCAGAAGAACTTAAATATGGATCAACTACTTCTCCAAGTAGAGGAATAGCTACTTCTGCACCTTCAGGCTCAGCATTTACAACAGTATGATTAGCCTCTGCTGGATGAGAACCAGCTACACTGTCAACATTTTCAGGCTTATCTACTACTTCAGTATCGTCTGTGAGACGCCGGGAGGGTGCTTGTCTGGGATCCCTGCTCTGTCTTGGGTCTCGTCTTTGATTTATTAGCAGGGGAGGTAAAGATTTTTTAACCATTTCTTCCACCTTTCTACCAATCTGAAGTAAGGTGCTGTCTGGAGCAGAAGTTTTAGGAGGAGGAGACATCAAAGCAGCTGAAACAGAAAAGTGAGCCATGGAAATTCCAACAGCTGCCCTCTGTTGTCTCAAGGCTTCTTCTTGTTCCTCTACTTGTCGCTGTTGTTCTTCAATCTGCTTATTTAACTCATCTAACATTTTTTGCTGCTCTGTTATTGATGAGCCTTGACTTTCTTGGGATATATAATTACTAGGTGCTTCTTTGTTCTTTACATCCACAGGTAAACTTGGGAAATCGCTGATTACAACTTTAGCTTCCTCAAAGATGGTCTCATCCTCGGGATCATAAGCCTCTTCTTCTACAACAGGATCTTTATTCGTTTTCTCAGCTTCTGAAAGTTTAACATGAGGTGGATTGTCTACTCCATATATTTTTCCTGGATCATACTCCTCCTCTGGATCATATGGTCGATCATACTCATCATCTTCTAATGTTTTATTTTTGGAAATTTGGCCAAACTGTTGGACAATCGGGTCAAGTAAAGGAGCAGATGTGGACGCCACTGTATGTTCAGAAATGCTCTGCTGCTGTAAAAACTGGTTAGTCTCAGCAGATTCAGTAGGCTTCTTTTTGCCGAATAATGTGTTTAAAATATGCTGCAAAGGAGTTGAACTTACAGTAGAACTAGCAGGGGGAACAGAAGGTGTTGTTTCTGCTCCTGTAACTACGATAGCAGTAGATGTGGTGACTTTAGTAGATGACACAGGTAACACAGAGGAAGCAGTTGAAGAGGTGTTAGAGGATGGATCTGATGAGGTTGTAAGGGGTGGAGACCCAGGAGGTGTAGTACTGAGTGACATTTCAGAACTATAAAAAGTAGGCTTCTCTTGTTTAATTTCAGGTTTCTGAACACTAGGAGATTTTCCAGGAAAAGAATCATCTTCATCTCGTATCTGAATTTTGGACTTCTTTTCATCAGTGACTTTTTCAGCATCTGATTGGGCTCCAGGCCGTTTCAGCTTCTGGCAAATTACTAAACCAAGAAGAAGATTTGGACGAGATGATTCCAAACCTACAAAAAAAGAGCAACATTTCATTAAATCCTCACTTTAATGTTCCCAGATCCATTCAGATGACTAAAAAAAACTTTCAATTTATGTAAAATGCAGTTACATACAACACTGAGTATTTGTTGTATTTTTAATATTCTGAATAAACAAGGAGAAAACAGTATCTACATTGTAGAGAATACTTTGTTTAAATGTACAAATATTTCTATGTATTGTATGTAACTACTTAAAACTACTACATCAAATAGCATGATGGTCATATCCCAACAGCATTACTTGAAAATCTGAATGCCAAGTTCACTCCATTTTTTTTTAATTCCCTACAAGAATCAACTTTCAGATAGTCATTAACTTGTGCATGTTACAATTTATATTTAACTTGGGCCTTTATATTTATCACTTTCCTTCCACTGCAATTTTAATACAATAGACATTTTGGCCAGAAATGTCAAAAATATAATGGTGCTTGTGCATTTCACTATAATTAGGTCAGTACAGGACTTCTGTGCCTAGTTTGCAGGTTAAAGTAGTAGAGATTTAATTGTGATGTTTTGAGTGCAATTCATACGCACATCATCTCAGCTGAAGCCTCTTAAAAACTAAGATGTGATTGTTTGTAACTAGGAGTTTAAAAACCCTTCATTAATTCTTTGTAAAATAGGCCTACATGGATGAAGAACCCATACCAGCTTCGTTAGATTCCAGATTAACAAAAATCCAACCTCATGTAGGGTGACTGTACACCAGTTTTTTTAGGTAAATTTCCTTGATGGTTATTCCTTGATGGTTAAGAATTTACCTAAGTGTCACCTACTGCAATGTTTTCTTCCACAAAGTGAATGCGAGGACAGCCTTGTAAATTAATATTCAATGTTTGAGATCATACATTTGGGAGTTCAACAAGCATTAATTGTATTAAAACTTTGGTAGTTTATTGGAAACCTTCTTAAAGAATCCTTCTTCTTTATACAGATCTAAATTTTCTTTTATGTTTATAGGACTTCAAACCATATGTTTTTAATCATGAATGCTGATAAATTTACAATGCTGTAAATTAAATGAACTGCCTGGTTGTAATAGTTTCATTTTTTACACTAATATAAAAAAAATAAAAATACACTAAGCATAACGTGATAAAAGTAAACAAATTTCTATTAAGGATAATGTTGCTTCATATATATTTATTTTTAATGAGAACACTTGAATTTTTAACGGTATGAGGCAACATTTTTAAAGAACTCCTCTAAATAAAAGGTTAAACTTGCTAATTTTTAAAAAGGAAATGATAGATGGTATAGTGCATCACTGTTGTTGTCACCGTAAATCTGGTAACCGAATGTCAGTTGTCTTCTGCCTCAAATAAGTAAAGTTCAATGCCATCAACATCCTTGGGGGCCAAGCAATTGAAGTATCAAATCTTTGTATGGATTCTACTGGATGGTAAAATGCAAAATTTTTTTTTTTTTTTTTTACAGTTTCAGTGCAACAAAATACTTAATATGCTGAGCATTTTATTATCAGAAAATACTTTTCAAACAATAGATAAAAGTTTCTGTTAGATGCTCACATCACAAATGTTACTCGTGTTTAGTGTCTTAAATATGTCATGACACTTGCTATAAGAGCACGAGGGTTTAAAGATTTCAGAAGTTATGGAAAATTATGTTAAATTTTACAACATAATAGTAAAAGTTAATAGAACATGCAGTTTCTTGAACTTTAGCTCAAGAGAAGAAACAGGGTGCGTACTTCCAATTAAAACCTAACAATACTGTTATTCTTGCTTTCACTACTGGTGTACCTAAAATGCTTTCTTAAATTTTATTTGAACTTTGTGGGTAGCAATGTAGTTAGTACAACTTCAAAGGCTTGGTTTTACACTCCATGGTTACAGTTTGTGTATAGCTTATATGTTCTCCATGTTCTTGTAGATTTCTCCCATGCCACTCCAGCTTCTACCCAGATCCCAAAGAGGGGTTTGACTGTCACTTTTAATATCAGCGTGATTTCAACTGTACTGACTGGACAACAATGAAAAAGTAGGTTCAGAAAATGAATGGATGAACAATGTACTTCTGGCATGGAAATCAGAGGTCCACCTGGCAAAAAGGGGGATTAATATTCCTTTAAGAATGACTTTTAATAAGCAAAGTCATGGTCATTTCCAGCACTTGCAGTATCAACACAAATACTTCTAAACAAAGCACCATCCTCTATTCTTGAAAGTAAAATTCCTTTTTCAAGTATTAAGAATATTTGCAGGGTATTACAGGTGATTGTACAAGACTGGGTGCATGGCAATAACACTTTCAAAGCACACCTCTAGGATTAAGTCAGTATGTATGCAAGCCTTACTATGCTGTAGTTTTAAAACACTGAGCAGAGTGTGTAAGCAAAATTTAGATGTGCACTGAAGATGGAAAAGTAATCTAATTACACATTTTAGAATACATTTAAGCAAATTCGTTTGTATTTTGCCTGAATCAGACACCTATGGCCTCATTGCTAACTGACATGTCACCTGATTTAGAAGTCATTTCATAATACTGACAGTGGACTGGAACCCCCAGTGTTGCTGGGATAGGTTCCACCCTCCACAACCATTAATTTGCCAGGTAAGCGTTTGATAGTGAATTGATGGATACTTATAGTTTCAAGTATGAATCAGTATAGCATCAATAAGTTTGTGTGGTCAAGGTAGCTGCTTTGTGAGAGCAGATGTGAATGGCATCTGCTATATTACCCATGTTGTACTCATACAGAAGAAGAAGACATTTCAAATCAAGGAAACTGTAATGGAGATATGAGAGGTGCCTAGCCAATCTCCCCCCTTTTTAAATGTTATATGAACATTAACACGATGAAAACACACATTGCATTTGACCACAACTCTTTTGATAAAATGTGTGCAAATTCCATTCTTCTGTTGCCATTTCTCTTTTCAGAAATAACTTCTGAAAACCTACAATCCCAAGATGTCTGCAGTTCTTAGCATTTTCATGTCAGGCCATTATTACTTTATGCAATTTCATTTTTTTTTTTTTTTTTGCTTCTTGGAAAATTCATAGTTTTCTTTTCTACTCTGGCCGATTAAATAAATACGGAGTAGAATTTAATTCCAGAGATTGGCCATTCGAAGACTTTTTCTCCTTGTTGTCATCTTCCAAAGAACTCTCTCCTGGCAGTCTGTCATCTTTCGTTCTTTGCCTTGCTGCATGCCAGCTTGCTACCAATGAGTTTGGAAGCATTTTCTTCTGGACAGGTTGAAAAACTTTTTTCTGCAGACTATAGCATGTATTTTGCTGTCTCCATGAATAAATGTATATGCTAAACAACAAAGACAGCAAGTTTAACAGAATTTACATTGACAGTTCCTTTATCCAATGCTGCAACAATTGATAATAGGCTTATGATTTAACCTATTTTTTTAGGTGCCTTGTTTCATAAAGGAAATCTTCAGAAAGCCATCCACAATTTATAAGAATTAATGTGTAAACTTAAAGCAAACCTGCTGCAAATGTCCCCCCAAGTAGAGGTGTGTTTTAATATGAAAGCCTTTATCTGGACTGCAGCATTCATATATTGGGTCTTCCAATTAGAATGCAGCTATTGGATGTTTTGCCAACTACTGTAATCAGTTTCAATATTTTACATGATGGTTTTGATCATGATATAATACAAATGTAAGACGATGCAACTATTAAAGTCACTTGCAGTTTATGTTCATAATGGTCTTGACATTCTGATTTTCTCCAAATTCTCTTTTTGAGTTTAAGAAAACTATATAAACACTAATACAAGTTGCTCTAAATGACACTAAGACAAGAACAAGATCATACGAGAGAAATCTACCGCTGTATCTTTCTGGTATGTAAAACAATCTTTATTCAAAATAAATGTCAATGTAAATATAAAAATACAATATACATAATTTGCAAAATACATATGCAACCAAAACTTTTTTTTTTTTCCAAAAAAGGTGATCAGTCACACTGATCAACATGGGCTCACGAACTGGAGAGCCCTTTAAGAAGTTGGAACTGTGATACCAGTGGTCCAATACTTTGCTAATGTCAACTGGAAAAACCAGTTCAAGAAAGGTGAATGGTGTTTATTCATAAATTGAAATTCTGTACTTACCTGTTGAACTGCAACACAGATGGCCTTTATAATAAAAAAAATTAAAGGAAGCTTTTCCGTACGTTCCTCTGAATGGAATTAAAGTGTGTTGGGGTTCTTAACAATTGATTTAAGTGGCAAAACATTAAAAATTTAGGATTTCAACAGGCAATTTCACAAAACCTGTATCAGTGATGGCCATAAGTTATTTTAATGGCATCATGACCCATGTTACAGGAGGTGTTTGGACATACTCTGGTCTGTGTGACCAGGTGCAGAGACTTTCTCTCTACACAGCTGAAGCTTACCTGGCCCTTCAAATGGCAATAGTTTAGATGGAACAGAGTCCTTGGCGCTCAGTGGAATGAGGTAAAGATCTTTAATTCTTCTATTATTATTGGCTACCACACCAAACCGGCCCCGGCTGCTGAAATAAGAGAATAAAGAGATATAGGCGACCTCCTCCTCTTCTGTTGCTGGATGGAAACGGATTAGGCATAGTTCCTGTAGTAATACACAAAAAAAAAAAGCAACACCAGTGGACATTATGTTACTATCCAAGGGGCGGATATTTAAATTACTTGAAACTGAATAGGAACAGAGAACAATTTAAAGTAAGTCAGTTATTGTCTAACCCACTTGGCCCTGAACAGGGTTGCAGGGGTGTAGTGGAGCCTACCCCAGCTAGCATAAGGCACAAGGCAAGAACAAACCCTGGACAGGGCAAACACATATATACACACACACATCCACACCCCAACTACACACTAAGGGCAATCTGGGATTGCCAAATTACCTAACCTGCATATCTTTGGGCTGTGGGAGGAAACCCATGCAGACAAGGTGGAGGACATGCAAACTCCACGCAGGGAGGACCCTGGACGTGAACCCTGGTCTCTACTTACAGCGAGACAGCAGTGCTACCACTGTGCCACCATCACAGTTCAAAGTGACAATCAAGTATCTATGTCAGCATGAGCTAAATCATTAGGGATTGTTTGGAAAAAGTTTTTCCAACTTTTCCAGAATGGCAACTTCTTGGCAGCACATGTGCAGTTTAATTAATCTGTTTTTTTTTTAAATCTACTTTTAAATTCTGTATGTTATAACCTAAGGGAACAGAGGCATGGCGTTTTAGCATTCCTTGAAGATAAGCTCTGAATTTCAACCACTGTATCAATCTGTGTGAACTACGCATCAGTGGTTACTCCAGCTTTTCTACATCATTCCAAAAACATTTGTGTTAAATTCACAGGGGGCTCCAAATGAACCTGGTATTATCAAGTGTGTCCAGCAAAAGACTTATCACATGGAGATGTTTTTGGCCTTGTATCCAATTCTGTTAGGATATTTAAATCATGAATTTCACTGAGCTGGTTTGGAATGGATTATTTGTTCTTTTATAACCTTTAAACACCTTTGCATAAATGAAAAGTAATTTTCAGTAGACTACAGAATAAGCCATTGGAGCACACCTGTGGTACTTGGCTGTTGTCTAATGCCACACAGTCACTCAAGCGTTTGGTACATTGGTCTGTAGTTAACTTACACCCTGCCTGGCCTGATACTGAAAGACTCAGCATTCAAGTGAAACGTTCACCCATTTCTATTAAATTTCTAATTCCAAGCTTTCCCATAGGAAAAATAAATCTAGGAAAGTTAATGAGCATTTGTGAATACATAAAAGGTTTACACAAATCAGTATTTCACTGCAGTTTACATTATACGCTATTAAAAATCTTGTTCAGTTCTCTTTACCTTGGTCAATGAAGATTTTAGCTTTCCAATATAATCCCAGACTGTGTGTGGGGAAATTCGACCACCAATATGAATGGTATCAGGTAAATCCTAAAAAGGAAAAATTACAGGATTCATCAAATGCTATTTTTGAAAGTTAGTCATAAAGGACTCATCAGGATATTATTTTTCACCAATGTACAATTCTTTTTCATTGAATAATTAACATCTTACACTGTGTATAATCAACATTTTTAACAAACCATAAACAGAGAGGCAAGTCTACTGGATTCTTGCACCCAACAGTTATCTTTTTGGTCAAACTGGCTCGGTGGCCAATTCAGATATCCTGGAATAGATCTGAGGATAACAAAATCCTCCAGCAATCAAATGTTCTGTCTTTTCCCTTAATGCTAGGGAAGATACAGTGAAAGAAAGAGCAAACAATAGTTGTGTTCATTCCCAGAACCACTACTAGGTAAAATGTTAGCTGGAGCAGTAACCTGCATTAGGTTATCATTACCAGGTGGGCAACTGATAGCCAAAATAGAGACTGTATACACAAGCAAAACAATCCCTCAAAGTGATCTCATCACTCTTACTATTTTGCAGTGTTGTCAACTGGAACTACTGATTTATGATCATGAGAAAAGCACGAGGCAAAAAGAACATAAGCTGAACATTACAGGAAAGCCACAATTGTCCTGTGCTCAGATTTCCATATGAAGTGTATTTTTTTACTGACCCTACATCCCTGGACAGTTTGTGCTCCGTTAAGTTGCTAAACCAACTTGGACACTGATGCATTAACAAGCTCATCTGGCTCTTTACCATCCAGTGGGGGAGTATAACTTAGGTTGCACTCTTTTACATTTGTCCAAACACAAGCCCACAAATGCAATCTTAATTTATACCATTATGTTATCATTACCATTGAAGTTGTGGGGTAATGCAGTTTGTGAACCCTTGGAACCACTTGTATTTTGATATTCATCTAAGCCCAAAATACAGAAGAGCAATTCAACTTTTATAAATTGTTATTGAGCCCATTGATCCAACATTCACGGCTTGTTTTTGGGACACAGAATGTGAAACCTTCCTTTCTTTAAGTGATGATATAGCTTTCAGTGATTTTGTTCTTTGATCAATCCAACACATTGGCTTGAGCTTTATCTTTGTGGAACATCAATAACCAATTTATTGAAGACTTCTATAAACTGGCCACTTCAGTTTATGCCAGAGACTTAATTTGGCTGGGATAATCTGAAACACAAAATGTATGCTTCTTCACCCATTTGGCTGCAGATTTACAGGTGTGCTTTAGGACATAAATTTATCAACATTGCGGATATAATCTCAAAATAATTAAATTTTGTGTAGCAGACAGCATGATGCTCTGCTACAGAAACTGGTGTACTATCCACAATTTATTATTTCCTCTATAAATTTAATCTGGAAGGCAGCCCCCAAGCCACCACATTCTCTTTGCCGCAGCTTCTGGATGAAATGTGATCCCTTTCTAGCACATTTTACACCACAAATTTTCACTTTCATTTCCTCTGTCCAAAGAATGCTATTCCAATGGCCTACTGGCTCATCCAGATAGTCTTAAGACAGACCTGAGACAGGGAACATTGTTAGTTTTGAAGAGTACTGGCTTCTTCTTCAATATTGATGCCTGTACACTAAAGTTCTACAATGTTTTCCATATAATGGGTTTACACATTTGGAAAGGCAGGATAAACCAGCAGATCACTGGCAATTTTTATCGCTGGTTCTTTGTGCTGTCTTAAAATACACACCTACACGAAGATCACTTTTTTTTGAATAACCCCTTAATACAAACAATGCAATGGTGTACAATTTCTCTTTTTGTATACTTTCTAGCTGACCCTTAATAAATCCCTAAGTTCTGAGAAAGAGTGGTGCAATACATCCTATACCCTTACCCCGCCACAGTCACTTTCTGAAGTCACCAAGACTGCTCTTCTCAGAGACATGGTTCATATCCACATACCCATTAACAGCAGACACTGAAGAGGTACTTTGACAGTTTGTGAATTTTAAGAGGTAACAGCTGTTCACACTTCCGGCCAGTTTTCGTTTTAATTATATCTTATCTTAAAATGGGATGTGAATTGTTATTTTTAAAATAGTCACATGTTGACATTAGGTTCAAAACACCCAAGGAAATTTGCATTATTTTACAGAGATCCACTTCAATAGTTGTCTTTACATCCTTTACAGATGAGATTACGGATTGCTGCTGGAGAATGGATTCACAACAAAAACTGGCACTAGTTCACAGGCACAAGATTTTGTTTTTAAACAACGTTTAGCTGTCTTTTTAGTGTTTGGTTGTACTGAACGCAGATTCTGGATTACTTCCTCCTTGAAGCTTACATTAATGAATGCTGGATCAACACTTTCAATAAAACCACAGACAAGAGAAAATGTTAAAATTCTAAAGGCTCACAAACTTTCTGAATGCTGTTACTAATAAACCAGCCATGTATTGCATTTGACCAGCAACATTCATCTTCAGTAAAATGGAATTGTAATTTATAAGAAACACCCAGCTGACCACTTCTGGTAATAAATACAATTGACAAAATAATGTGCGTTACAGAAAAAGCTCATAACTGAGGTTGATTGCAATTTTCATGTCATCCATACAGCCGTATGCATTCCTTCAATTTATTCTACCTAGGAATTGTTATTTTTATTACAGAATTGCCATTAAGAATTGGAAAGATTCCTGGCAAATTTTAATTCCAAAACATACACTAAACTAATATTAAAATGATAGACATCAAGTCTTCATTGTGTTTTAGAAATTTAAAGTGCATACAGGGAGTAAGAGGTACTAAAATATGGTTAAGATATGCTGATTGAGCATTGTGTTCCAGTAGAAATCTTCTTATACTTCAGTATCTTGCACTGAAACAGCACTTCTTGAGGATTCAGCAATTACGGTATTCATGCTTACAGCAGATACCTATGTTAACAGCCAATCATGGCATATAATTCTTAGAGGTCACAAAGTTCGTTTGCATATAAAAATGTGCGTAAATCCACACAGACAATCTGTATGTATAGCTAATTGTGATCCAAACTTAAGAAAACGCACATTATGGTTTCTGTAGGTGAAATTCAGACTGTCACCCTCAATAAAACAGTCTTATACTGGAACTTATTTTGCATATTTTCAGTGACACTGCTGAGAAGCGCGAGTGATGTAAAAGCAATTACCAAAAAAGGAGTGTAATAAGGTTCTAGCTAACCTTGCTGTAAACTGAGTTATGGCAAAACATTAGTAAAAGTACAAAAAGCGAGTAAAAACAGCAACACAGTTTAAAGACTGTGCCATCTCTCAAAATTTGCAAAATACAAAATATGGGAGCATTTCTGGTAAATACAGAAAACTGCAAAAAAAAAAAAAATTTTTTTGGGAGTATGGGCCTTTTCTCATTGGTTCTGATTTATAGAAAAACATTTTATTGGACTTCTAAAACAGCAAACACTCAGTTAACATCCCCCAGTTATGAGTTATTGAGATGTCTTCATGAATGAGGATTCATTCTGACCTCTGCAAGGTAGTCGATGGAGCCAGAAACTAGATAAGCCTTTGTAACAAATTTGGCCACGCTGTGCATGTTGATAAAACCTTTCCACAGGATCTCTTGCTTCGAAAGAAATGCTGATGTTTCTCCTTCTGGTGGAGAACGCGATTCTGCAGTGCTGAAAAATTAAAACAAATATTGTTTTTAAAGCAAGTCATATACTAATAAAAATACCTAAGCATTAAAAGGAGTACCAAGAATGTTTTTAAATGCATCGCTAAAGTATAACAGTACTAAAAACTTTCACATAACATTTTGCACAAACCACTTAAGGAGGAAACTGATTGAATACATCATTGCCCCTGAATTTTCCTTTAATACATGCTTTCTATAGCCCCTTCAGTTTGGTGGATGAGTGTGTGAAACCAAATAATTCTCACAAACTACTATGTATCGGAAAAAGTAAAGTAAAATGTTTTGTTAATATTTGGTGGAGGCTCCATCTGCAGCAATGACATCTTCATTTCTTCAAGTTCCATGTTGATGCATGTATTTTTAAGACGTGACATTTCCACTAATTTTATCTGCAGATTTGCTTCTGCTTTATAAAGGTGCATGAACTTTAAACATGTATATTTTTACTCTACAACAACTCCTCAATATAGTGTTGATTTGCTGAGAGGTATGTGGCCCAGGTTTTCTTTTATTAACTTTAAAGTCTATCCTTCATTATCTAACCATACTTTCCAATGCCATTTAGCTCTGTGCAATACCATGAAAGCCTTTTTCCACCCACAAGAAGAAGGGTGCCAAAATCATAAGAAATAATCAGTAGGGCAAATTACTGCCAGCTTTTGCAAGAAAATTTTGTTCAGTGCTGTGAACATGGGTAGAACTGAAAACACACCATTCAAAAGACAAGTCATCCAAAACTACAAAGATACTCTTAAATATACTGATCATACCCTGCTGAAAAGCTGTGCCATATAATCAAAGCAGCAATTCATGTTATCTGCAAGCTGTTTTACTAAACAGTTGCAGATGTTTCAAAAACAGATTAAATGTACCTCTAAGCACTATGCAAAACTTCTACACACTCAAAAAAAAAAGCAAGATTAAACAGCAGCAAAATGTACCTAAACCAAATATAAAATGGATAGCATTTTTTCTCTTCTTTCTATTTATCGCTCAAGTAACAAAACTTTGTATTAAAATTTAAATGAAGAGACCATTTTGAAAAGGCATTGTGCCTGTCTGTGTATTAGATTAACGAGAATGTAATCACAAAATTACTCTTTCCCTTACAGATGTAAAAAAAAAAAAAAATGTACATTGTTTTGATTTTCACCACATAATGGAATGGACACACATTTGGCAAGTTGTTTATCATTTCAAATATTTAAAGGTAATTTCTATTTTATTCTAATGAAATGCAATGTTAAAATATACTCTTATTAAGGAGTTAAAAAATTAATGTGGCACCTGACACTGGAGGACGAAAAGTATCTGGTGTCTGGAGAAGATGCTGGTTTCATCAGTATTGACTTTGGAACAGAAAGTGGCATTACTGATTTTTCTGCTTCATTATCTGCATCTTTTGCAGGAGTGGTAATGGGATTTGGACTACTGGGCAGCAGTGTGACTGGGAATGATGAAGGTTGTGATGGAGTTACAGTAACATTGGGCCGTGTGCCTGCCGTCCTAGGATCTCTCCGAGAAATGCTGGAAGATGAAGTAACAGCTGGAATAAGAAGGGGTGCGGTGGCAGCAGAAATGTTAGAAGCTTCAGGAGATGCAGGTGATTCTGTAGTGTTAGTTTGTGACTCAAGATTTGAGTGCGAGTCAGGCCGAGCTTCTAGAGTTTTAGCAGTTGTGGCATTTTGTTGAGCCCCATTATTAGATAACTGAGCAACGGCTGCATCATCAGCTTTAACTGCACTGGTTTCTTGCTTTATTTTATAGTCTGGCTTTTTAGAAACCAAAGGTGCAGTAAACTTTGGCTTCTTTGGTACAGGATCTTCCTCAGCAGGCATTTGTCCTATTTAAATTAAAAAAAAAAAAAAAAAAAGAAAGTTAAGCAATATTTGTCACTCATATAATTAAATCCTGAAATCTGATAACACATAAGAAACAGTGTGACTAGTATAGGTTAAATGGAACATAAACCCGTATCCAAAAATTAGACATGAAAAATGCTATTTTGTGCAATTAATATTTAAGTGAAATGTAAGGGGTGAAAAAGCTTTCGTTCAGTAAATAGTTTCTGCATAATTAATAAATTTTAACAACCCATAAGCTACCTAAAATGTGGTTACCTGTGCAAATCTTGCAGTTGAGGTCAAAGAGATGAGCTCTGTGTTCACCTGTGGTGTCCTTTAACATAGTGCTAAAGATATCAGGCACAGTAACACTGCTGGCAGGTTGAACAGGACGTGGATCCTCTTGTTCCTTAAGGGGGAAAAAAAAATAACGACTCATTCTACAAAAACTTCAAAAGCTGTACTGCATTTTCAATTGACTCATGAACAAAACCAGTTTAATTTTGCAAATGAGCTGCAGAAGCTGTATGAAGCTGAATTCTTGCCCTTGAATAAATATTCACCTTGCACATATGTCCTATGGTAATAGATGTACTAGTGCATTGCTTTATAATACCCTTGCACTCATATTACTAAAGAAGTTTATATTATGGACTTATTTTCCAGCAAGACACAAAACAAAACCTCAATTCTAATACAAAGCTTTGTAATACTATTTTAAATACATACATCTGTATCAGACATGGGTGGAGATTCCTCCATATCTACAGTGGGTACAACTTCTTGTTTCAAGCCAAATTTGTGTGGCTCTCGATGAGATTTCTGACTTGATTCAAGAACCTGGAAATATTAACACAGTAGTTAGCCATAGCAATTGACAATTATGCAACCAATATGGAGAAATGTATTTCAGCATGGGGTTTACTCTAATTTACCTCCGTAGTTTCTTTTTCTTTCCATTCTGACATCTCTTTGGAAAGGAGCTCCTCTGGACTTAACCTCACCAGTTTAAATGGAGAGATCTCACCTTTGATTACACGATAAAAAAGTCCCTGAAGTTAAAAAAAACAAAACAAATAAAAATCTGCATGTTTCACATCAAAAAGTTTAGTTTTTTAACTTTACAATAATGCAAAACATGAAATTTAAAAATATTAAATCAACTTACAAAAGTGGCAAAATTTACTTCCAGGAAACTTATTATTTTAATAATGGAATATTTACCACTACATACCTTGTTTTTAGGATCCTTCAGATTAAACATAATACTTCGATATTTGTTCTTATATTTGCTGTCAGTAGCCTGACACAGACCAAACATTTCTCGCTCAATTCCAAAAGAAATCTTGCTAACTTCAGACTCCGATATATTCAAATCATCACTGTCACTAACCCTTAAAAATAAAAAGGCCAAACAGGTAAACATTCAAAGTAACAGAATAAAATTTTCAGTCTGCAGAATTACCATACAAGACAAATCAACTTGAAAACAACACTTGTAATTAGTGCTGCATTCTAGTTTTAGTTTAAAATTAAAATACACTTTTCAACAACTGTTACTTAACAGATTAGGAATAATTCCTATCTTTTTCCAATGCTGCCAAAATCAGTTTGAAATATTTAAAAATGTAATCAATCAACATGTTGCAAAGAATGCTCCAACTGTTTAAATGCAAGACAGACTATGTGTGTGTGTGTATGCATTATATATGTCCTTTAAATATAAACACTAAGCAAGCCATACATATGCAACCTCACCTTTTATAAAGTATCTCAGTCAAGGAGCGCCGTATATTCTGTCTGATTTGATTGTTGGGCTGAGGCTGGGGAGCAACAGGTGGTGTAGGTTTGGGTATGGGTGAATTAGCTGGTGGTGCAGGAGATCCTGCAGCAGGCTTTACTGCAGGAGCACCAGAAGAGGCAGCTGGCTGTTTTTTGGGTATTGTAAATGAAGTCTTCATAACTCTGAGAGCCCCAGAAGCATGATGAGTGGCAGAGGACAGACCAGGCCCAAGGTCTGAAGGTGGACGTCTAGGACTATTTGCATTATTTGAAGTCACGGGGTTTTTCTTGGGAGGGACTGTATTTGATGGAGGAGAAGGGAGCTTCTTTGTTTTAGGAGAAGTCAGAGTAGTGGTATTTGCTTTTGAAGATACTACTGCTGGAGGCACAGGTAGTGTTTTTTCCATGGCTGCCGATTCCACTTTAGCATCATTTCCTTCCTTCTCCTTTGAAGCTGTTCAAAACAAAAAAGCTCCTGGTCAAAATTACCAAATACAACATATCAAATGCTACAGTGTAGGTTAAAAGCCATTAAGCATTTTTTTTCCAGAATTTATAAATTATTTAAGAGTGTAAACAAACTAAATTTCTAAGATACAAGTACTAAAATTCAAACTTTTTGTAAACAACTGCACTTTTAGAGCGAACAAGCTTATTCCCAAAAAAATTGTAAAAATCTAAATAAATAAATAATATTAAAGGACAGATTATAACAAAATAAAAAAAAGCTGAAGATACTTGAAAACAATTTGATACTTGTACTGCTAACAACTGAGCTACCGCAGTGCCAGAACAGATTAAAAATGTATACTTGGTAAAAATGAAATAGCATTATCAATTGTATATTAGAATTAAGCACTGTACTCCTTTAAAATAATCTAATCTTCCAAGGCACATGCATCAATATGATATAATTTTTTTGTGATCTTAACTATTTGTGAACTAAACATTTTAATTGGCCCATTTCATAGTCACTTTAACATAATGCCTTTAGGAATGAATACAATCCTAATGCAGCGTACTGAAATGGAAGAGATACACAAAAGTGTTAATCCCTTTTTTGTAAACACATTACTAACTAGGTCACTTTACAGAAATGCTGCTGTTTAAATCTGAGATTAAATACATTCACTCTGCATTATGAATATGCAAGTGGGAAATTGTGTATGCAATACAGAACAAAATATTTTGATAATTTTTTTCTTTTAGTACTGCTATGATGCACTAAATTAAGCCAAGATGAAACTAATGATTTAAATAACAAATGTTTTGCTAGTTGCAAGATACCTTTTCAGTCAAACTACTCTGGCGCAGTGTATGAAGACAGACAGCTGAAAACACATCAAGGGTGAAATATACAAGGACACCAGTCTTTTGGGGGAGGGGGAGGGGGGGGGTTGGGGGCCAGGACGATGTGTTAAGACACTCCCCAAAGCAAACTGTAATTTAAAAAAGTACTCAATGAGAACATGCTATAAGTTAACAAACTAATAATATGTGGCTAAACAAATTGAGCCAGTTACACATATGTAAATCTGGTGGACAAGAATGACCACCAACTGGTAAAGAAACCAATTTAAAATCAAAAGGGAGCTCAAAGTTTCTTAACCAAGATGGAAGAACCTGTACAAGGTAACACACTCTTCACTACTTTCCAGACATATCTTCCATGGAATAACAGTGTCCACTTGTTGTGAGATTAAGTCAAAATATTCACTGGCTCCTTTTGGTGTGACTACTGTATTGCTATACTTGATGAAACAAACACAGCTCACCTGAGTTACGTCACTGAAACCATCAAGTTTAACTACATCATGGAGATGGCTCTTCGGTCAAGAGCCCATTTCATGTGAAGGTAACCAGTTTGGGCAGATTAACATTCCAAATTAAAGACTTCTAGTATGCACAGAACTGGATAATATTCCGTCCGGTGGCCAGCCAAGGAGCAGATGAATTCCACAGATCATTTGTGACATGATTTCCAAGATGGTAATACAATTCAAGCTTGTAAGAACTTCAGACAGCTTCAGCAAATGTGTTATTTGCAAGACGATTTGAGTAAACATCCCAAAATCAAATGCACTTTTAAGTATTGATTCAAGTGGTTAACTTGCATGCTATTTGGTTGTTGTTAATCTATAAATGATTTTTCCATTTATGAAAGTTGAATGGTGTGTTAAGTAGGGACTTTTGAAAAATGCAAGAGAATAAGCAAACTGCTGAAATATGCAAAATGTGTGCTGCAGGCACTATGTTGCTTACTGCTGTTAAATACATTAACTGCACACTTCATACAAGAACATATTGTAACAGTTACAAATAACTCAGACTGATGCCAAAAAAAATTATAATTTTTGCCCAAACTAAAATAGCAAAGAAAATTTTTGCTGTGTGTTTTTTTGGTGGATTCTACTTGGCCTTTACACAGGACCTGGATTCCAAACTGCTAATTGTTAGGGGTACTGAGCACAGTATTTGTAATATGCACATACTAATAATTTGCTAGGCACACTGACTGAACAAATACTTGCTCTTTCGGAGGTTCTGTACATGTAGTTATGACACTATTTGTATTTTGCAAATGTAATGATGAAAGGTTTTACTTAAACCAAGACTTCAGCACTTTCTCAGTCTTTTATCTCAATTCCTTATTTTTATGCCCTTGTACAAGAAGCCTGAAGCAAAGGAAGAGCACCTAGATGCATTTGGGCTTAGTTTTTATTGGCATTTACGGTTCACAATGTGCTCCATTAAATGCAGTGTAATTAAAGACCTAACCTGAGCCCACCAAGAATGTAAATTCTAATGCTTTCAAAATGAATGAAGCCATTTACAGCATGAGAAGTTACTGTTTAAAATATATCAAACTATAAAGCCACAGTATACTACTTTTTGTGCGTATGTATATAATATATATATGCACACATATATATAAAAAATGAATGAGAGACTTGATTCATCATTCCCAACTTTAAATGGACATACTGGATGAAAAATATAATCCAGTTTTAATCCAAATTTTAAACCCTTAGTGTTTTTATTTTGTTCTAGTAGTTTACAAGTGCTCCTATGGAGACACAACAAATAACTATTACTAGAAGCTAACAAGCTTTCAAGATAAAAATATGCATATTTCCAATTTTAGAAGAAAAGCATATGATTTACATTAACAAGGCCACTTCCCATCACAAGAAAAATGGCAAAACTAAATACAGTTCATCACACTGCAAGCTAAGCCACGTCTTTTATTGCATGGTCACATGAAAAAAAAAAAAAACACTTTAAATATTTTCTGGGATGTGAAGCAATACGCATACAGTGAAACTTCCAGATAAACACTTTTTGATTTGTTTTGGAAACAAAAGCTAATCAATTTAGAGCATGTGACTTGTGCATTAGCTTCCAAACTTTATTGGGAGCAAGTATCACTGAAACGTAATTGTATTCAGTGATATCATACTTCTGCAAATTATGACACTATACAAAACTCCCATTAATATGCCTCTGTATTTACACAACTGTATTGAAAATGATACTAAAGTTTGATTAATAATTAAATATGTATTTCCTACTCATTTAACGGAAGAGGTTAGCACAATGATTTAACACTGTGGACTCAAATCTTGAGGAGACCATGTTTGGCCATGTTATGAACAGTTTTCCTCTCATTAAAATCCAACATCCCATATAAGAGCACAATAGGTTAATTGTCGTCTGAATTATCTTTCTATGAATGATCATGTCCATTGCTATTAAGATGGGCTCGAGGGTCTGAAAAAGCAAAATTAAATTGAACGGTTGGAAAAATGTGAGGGTGGAAAATGGTGATGCCCAAGCATTTAATTTTAAGGTTGTGCGCATGCACACACACACACACACAATGTTGCATCTGTGAGCCAATTATTTTGCTAATATATCGGGGCATATGTTTATATCTAGTAAGCAGCTTTGGCATGTTGGTTTTTGGTTATGCTAAAAACACACCACCAAGTCAGAATAGTCTTAAAAGACATGTACAGCTGTAAACAACTAAAAAAAATATGAATTGTAATAATGTCTCCTATTGTTACAAATCAGAGGATTAAGACAATCCTTTAACAAACAATGGCACTCTCACATAAAAAGGAACCAAGGATAAGGCATTGCACTACGCTATTTGTTATTTTGCAAATTATAAAAGCATCAGACTTACTGAAGAGTTGACGGAGATTCAAAGGAACAAAGAAATGGATTAAAAAAATGATGAAGGGTCACATTTCAGGCCAGCAAGGGGTTTCGGTTCAGTGTCATGTGCATATATCATTTGGAAGATGGCAGTACACCTTGAAAAATTCTCATCGACAGATGTAACACACTGTGGCACAGTTTTTGTATGTAAAAGGCAGAACGCTAGTTGAAATCCATTGCCAACTTGTACAGGTGTGTAATCTTGAAGGGTACAAGACCACAAACAAAATTGCTGAGTGTTTTTGAAGTACTTTCCGTGGGAGGTGTTGGATCATCCACCTTACCAACCAGACATCACTGTAATTCAAGTCTCCTCCTCCTATGAAAAAGTATTTGGGTGGTAAGCAAGTGATGGTAAAGATCACTGCAATAATGGATCTGTTGCAAAGTCTTTAACACCAATTTCTTGCTAGTGTGGACAGAAGCCTTAACATGGTGGAACAAGATGTTAGAGAAAACAATGCTGATCACCTGGAAAAGCAGTACCCTAATCAAATCTTCAAGTGTTTCAGAATGTATAAGCTTTAAAATAAACAGGCAAATAAGAATGTGCCACTTAACCTTAACACTTTTGTGTATGTACACAAAAAGTAACCTGAAAATTAAATTTTTCCCATGTTAGCTGCTACACACTAAAGTATAAAAACTAAGCTAAAATTAACGTGAAAAATGTGAGCAACGCAGTGGAGCACATAATTTGAGCATAGAAGAAACAATCCAGAGCCACCTTAACAGTGGCAAAGGTGGACTGTTAAGAGACGGATATATACAATGATTATTTTGGACTAGTTTAAAAATGTAAGCCCATCTGAATGAAAAGTTAATTGTGTTAATATGTCAATCTCTTATTTAAAAGGCTTTTGCTTAAGAGCAAATACCCCAGGAGGCCCAAAGGAGCCATAAATCTTAAAAATACATGTAGGATGTATGAAATGTAGGATGGTGAAATATGGTGTGATAAAATAAAACGGTGCAATAACAGGGAAAAAATAAATAATGAAAAACCCTAAAGAGACTGAGTAGGCCTGGATTTGGGCCTAGACTCCTGTTTTGAGGTAGGACTCTATATCACTGTGCTACTCATAACATATGCCTCAAGTTTCTGCTCAAGTATGGTATTACCAAAATACCTTAAAATTAAAAAATTATTAAATGGACATAAACTTTGGCCCAAACACTATATAGTACAAGGATAGACAAATATTCCAAGCTTTCTCTTATGGACAATTATATGGGTTACTGTGTAACAGGGGAAGTTTACTTGAACAATATTTTTACTTGCACTCTCTTAATTTTATACTTCTGTCTTCAACTAAACATTTTTAACACCAACTGGATAACAGACATTTCTTCTAGACTGTATGTATACTTTACAGTAGTATACAAACTATGAAATTAGTATAGTTTGTCTTTACAGATAACCTAAATTAGCATCTGCCAAGTAATAAAATTTGATTCCTACTGATGTTTTAACATTTTAATAAACTCAGCCTTGAATGTTTAATTCAAAACTGATCTCCACAGATACGAAATATATAGTAAATATATTTTTGGGGAATTCTTAAAAGTTGCATTAAGGATTTCTATGCAGAAACTATGTTTAAAAATGAGTGCTGGCATATCACCATTGTTTAACGTGGTGATGGATAACCATGTCGCCATATGCCAAAAGTGATGAAATGAACAGAAGTGTGAGCTTGAATCCGCCATATTGCTGACATAAACAACTGTGTGGTTGCAGTCTGCAAATACTATTTTCAGCAGACAACTCCCTTACAGCTCCTTTAGGAACCGGCCATTTTCTTCTGTACTGTCAATCTGATTCAAGACCCAGCACTAAATGGGTGGTATCTATGATATTATTCGGTGTTTGTATTGCTTTTAAGTCTGCATTTTTGACTTTCCTGTCTCAATTAACTCACTACAATTTAAGTGTTAAAATGTTTGAATGGTTTATTTCTGAAAGCAAGCATTTTCAAAAAATGTGCGTTTGAGTTAATCAACATTCTCACCGGTGGGATTCATCAATTCAAAATGCTCATTTCAAATTGATGCCAAACAAAAGGACATGACCATTCACTTTTAACTATTTTGCTTTATTTGCACCTAAACACCTTAAACACGCATGTTTCCATGAAACCACCTCATCCATGGATGAGACTATTTTCACAATTTTTGCTTGACTTGGCAAATGTTACTTATTTACCACACCAGTCACCACAATGACAAGTTGTCAATCCATTGTTTTAAAAAAAAAAAAAAAGAAGCCTTATCAGTCATCATCTGAAAATACTGAAAGTACGTCTTTTACCCTAAAATTAAATGTCCAAAATATGTATCAAATAAGTTAAATAACACATTAGGAAAACTAGTATCTGGTATAAATTATGTAAAGTGGTTTACAAAAAAGAATGGATTTGTATGTTCTCTGAATGAAAACTATCAGGACTGTGTTTTATATTTTTCTGCAAAACTTAACTGGAACTATTTTATCACATACCTAGTACTTACAAAATATCAAACCATTCGCAGTGGCATGTTTTTTGCAAATAAATATAAAATGTACTAATTTTGATGCGCCAAGAAAACAAATTTAAGAAACTAATCACCCTAAAAATTGTTTACAAAATAAGGTTCTCGCCCCTGTATTAGTTACCCTCTTAAAACGTTAACACAAAGTACCACAACAGTTCTTGATATTTTCTCTCCAGATGAAACTCATTTGATTTTTGGTTAGGAAAAAAAGTTAATTTGCCAAATATCGAAAATAAATTTACAGAGAGAACAGCAGTTGCATATGTCAACATAAGTCTTAAACTGTGTGGTTGAATTAGGAAACTGAATTAGTAAATACTAGCATTTTAAAGCAAAACTGTCGGCAAAAAAGCAAACTTTTTCAAAATTCACTTTGCTGTACCAAACACACATACACATACACACACCCCATACAATACTGCAACTAACTTGCTCTCCTCATACTGGCAGAGACAAGTTTAGTGTTATAAATTAAAGAATGTAAAGGTCCTTGAAAATATTTGAAAAAACAACTGTGTCCATATGGCCTTTTCCTGATCCTTCTGGTCTGCATTCTTCAGTAGGCTTCAGAAGAGAATCCAGAGATTTTAGCAAGAGGTGATGTAGCAGTATCCAGGTTGTAACTGTGTGCTGCAACTCCAGGTCCTTGTTTGCCGTTTCTGCAGCCGTAATGCATGGAAATCATGGTTTCTGTTGTCATTATTCCAATGGAAGTACAACAGTGGTTGCTCATGGAGGGTCAATGACAGTACTTGCAGTACTGCCAACAGTGACACTGATTGCTACTTACTTTTAATCACACAGTCCAAGAGCAAACTAGGAAATGTTTGATAGTGTAGGAATAAAAATGTAAAAATGAACAGAATTTTCAGAGATGTCTTTATTTTATAGACAGATGCTTGATATACAAACACCAATTTATGGATAAAAAAACCTCAGAGCAGTATTTACTGCTTTTTGCGCTTGACAAATTACACACCAATTATTATACTGGATACCAAAGCCATCACACAGAAATACCTGCATGCAGGCCTCTTGTGACAGTGCATAGACATCACCAAGTGTCTATAGCGTTTTGAATAAAATGTTAAATAAGACTAAGAAAACCTACCTGCAATACTGAGCTGCAAATAGTCTGAGGAAGGCAATATAATCATTTCCAGTGTAAATATAATCATTTCCAGTGTAAGTGGAAAATAGGTGGGAAACATTAGCCTAAAACAACTTTAGATTTCAAATATTGAATTGTTGACACTAATAAGAAAGGATTCAGCAATGGATCACAAGCCATGTTGACCTGAACAGCTAAAAAAATATTTACAGCTTCTTCATTCAGTTCAATTCAAACCTAAAAGTAACATCAACTCCACTGTTCTTGACTTGGTGGGTCTCAAATACTAAAACCTCTATTTAGTCAAAGTATTAAAGAATATAATTTATAACCAAAAAATTTGAACGTATTATTTCAGGAATCTGCAGCAGAAGTTTCAATCTTTTCAAGCATGTAGTGCTTTGATGTACACACTACAAAAACCTTATGAATTTCTTCAAAAGTAGTGAGATGTGCTAGTATCTGTATTAAATGAAAACTGTAAAATAATGTAACACATTAGATGGGTGTGGAACTGCAGAATCTCCCTCGAAGTAGTTGTTTGTTTAGGTTTCTCGACAGTGCGACACCAAACAACGTAGAACTGATGACCAGCTTACCTGCATGTTTCACATACCAAGAAGATGCTCCTTGTATCCTTTCCATTGAAGAAGCACAGAAAGATTAAAAATTCTACCACATAATACATTAGATATACTTACCATTCAGAAACAATCTTATACATGAAACAGAACACTCATCCTCTTGGAAGTTTGCACTGCTGTGAGATTTGGTTAGAAGTACTAAATTACTATTTAAAAAATCTAAGAGGGAAATTAAAATTCACCCTCTTTTCAAAACATATATAGGGTGTAAATTTTGAAAACCTCAGGAAGATACATACACGGTTTGTAAAACACAGATGAAGCAATGGCAGCAGTCTTTTCTGGCTTTACTGCATTGTAATTATGATCACTGGACCAGGAGGGCACAGGACTCTCTTCTGTTGACTGGTTGCTAGAAGATTCAGAGGTTCCTACTGGTTTATTCCCCATCACAAGCCGCTGCTTGACAGGCTTCTTCTCTGGCGCATTTTTTTTCTGCGTCTAGAAGTGAGAGATGAACAAGAAAGTTAACTTATCACATTTTTAAATTTGACTTATAACCAGGCCAGTACAAAAGGGGTTTCATTCTATCTAAATAATTAAAATCTTTACATTTCTCCACATTTAAATTTACAAAAGTTTATATTTACAAAACACAAATAAGTATATGTATTAGATACTAAAATAGAGCAAAAGTGGGGTCTGGAGTTATAATGAAAGTAGTTACAATCAAATTTCAAGGAATCTAAATCTCGATTTTAAAAAAATAAAATAAAAAACATAAACCACAGAACTGATTTATTCAGTCCAGTGTTGCAGGTAAAACCATCTGCCCCAGACGCATCAACCCAGCCTTAGGCCTCTGTCCAGTGCAGAAAAAGTCACAACCAACACCCCACTACACCTGTGAAGTGGGATGCTAAAGCATCGAACCATCATCATGCTATACACTCACCAGCCACTACATTAGAAACACCTTTAGAGCTGTCGGAATTCTTTGTGGCATATATTTAAAGTGCTGGAAACATTTTTCAGGCATTTTGGTCCATATTGACATGATAGCATCATGGGAGTTGGAGATTTATCAACTGTATAGCCGTGATGCGAATCTCCCATTCCACAGCATCCCAACTGGACTGAACTCACTGTCATGTTCAAGAAACCAGTTTTAGATGATTTGAGGTTTGTATAATGGTGTATAATCCTGCTGGAAGGAGACATCAGAAAATGGATACACTGCAGTCACAGTCAGCAACAATACTCAGGGAGGTTATTGCATTTAAATGGTGCTCAATTGGTACTAAGGGGCTTAAAGTGTGCCAAGAAAATGTCCCACACACCATTACACAGCCCCAACCCAGCCCACCTGAACCATTGATACAAGGCAGGATGGATCCGTGCTTTCATGCTGTTGATACCAAATTTTGACCATACCATCTGAACGCCCCAGCAAAAATCTAGACTAAACAGACCTGGCAATGCTTTTACAATCTTCTATTGTCCAATTTTGGTGAGCCTGTGCAAATCTAGCTTCAGTTGCCTGTTTTTAGCTGACAAGAGTGGCACCTGGTGTGGTCTTCTGCTATGGTAGCCCATTTGCTTCAAGGCTCGATGCACTGTGCATTCAGTGATGCTCTTCTGCATACCTCTGATGCAACGAACGGTTATTTGAGTCAACATGAACCAGTCTGGCCATTCTCCTAAGACCTCTAGCATCAACATGCATTTTTCACCCAGAGAACTACCACTCACTGGAGGTTTTTTTTTGTGACGATTCTCTGTAAACCCTAGAGATGATTGTGCATGAAAACCCCAGATCATCAGCAGTTTCTGAAACACTCAGACCAGCCAGTGTGGTACATACAACCATGCCATGTTCAAAGTCACTTAAATCACCTTTCTTCCCCATTCTGATGCTCAGTTTGAATGACCACATGCCTAAATGTATTGAGTCTGATGCCATGTGATTGGCTGATTAGATATTTGCATTAAAAAGCAGTTGAACAGGTGTACCTAACTAATAAAGTGGCCGGTAAGGGTAAATAGTTTGAAAAAACTGAGGACACAGGTCTGCAATAATCTGCAATGCAAATAGTAATTTGGTGAAAGAGAGCAATTGTCAATGGTCTATGCCAAGTAATTCACATGCCTAGATACTTTTGCCTTTATGAAATCTATTAAAAGTAATTTACATGAGAAACACCATATTTCATTGACAAAATTTAAACTTAATTGTATTATACATTTTTTCTTTGACATATGTGGATCTTCATTTAAACAGCATACTTAAATAAAGGTGGTTTAAATGAAAAGAATTTAAAAGTTGGTATTGCTCTCTCACATAGGTATCTGTCCAGAGCACATTGATGTTCTGATCTTTGCCTTAAGTATTTGTGGCCAAATTTAATGTAGCCCCGATGCTCTTTCTGGACAGCAAAGATATATTCCTGGAATACACCCATATAGGTATAATTTATGCTTCCTCTTTCTAATGGTAGACTTATGCACTTTTGACATCAGCAAGAGCCACCTGTAGGTTCTAAATTCTGGGGTTCTTAAAGGCCTTTTTTTTTTTTTTTGCTTTCAAGATAAACTTGCTGGGATTGCCCGGACAACTTTGCAGCCATCTGAAATCATCTCCACTTGTAAACGACCTTCAAGACTTGAAATGGTTGTTTTTGAATTGTTTAGAGATATCTTTTTAAATCCTTTCTCAGAAGCACAGGCATCAATAACCTTTCTAAAGCCTTGGGAGAGCTACTTTGATCTAGGCATAGTAATAACACAAACTCAACCAACAAAGAGCCAAGTAAAGGAACAGCCATACTACTAAGATTGTTTAAAAACGAAGACATTCCCCAATTTCACCTTGTGTCCACTGCACCTTGGCACATTTAAACCCCGAAAAAAGACTTTTGAAAGCACTCTCCACAGCTGTATACATCTGAAAGCTTGGCTCAGCACTGCAAATATGGAAAGGTGAAAACAGAAGAATCTAATCAGGCTTTTTCTGTGCTTATTACATTACACTGCTCACTGCAATGTTGCATTACCTAACTGGTCACTCTTACTGGAAGAAAACCATAATATGGCAGCTATAAAGGAGATGCTTTCTACATCACTTGTTATGTTAATTGCCTATATGCATCTAAATTGTATTTGGTACACTGTGAATGCCGCAAACATGCACAAAAGAAAATTAATTTACTGATCACACATGAGGCTAGTAGCATTATCTTATCTTCCAAGGATTTTTCTGCCAAAGTGAGCAGTCCAGTGTTGGTCAATGTGAGTCCTGGAGGTCCACAATGGCTGCATGTTTTTGTTCCAATCGAGATTCTTAATGAGAACTTAATTATTGCTAATGGAGTACTTATTGCTCAAGTGACATTCTAATACTTTATTTTAGTGGTCTTGCTTGTTAAGATTCCCCACCCTTAATTACTTATTTCAGCCTTAAAACAGCCAAATTCAGTTTTTGAATGGCTCCTTATTAGCTTTTTTGTTTGAAACAACCTTTTTTAAAATTAAAGCATATTAAGGTTGACATAGCCTAAATAAATTAGGTTTATATATGACAGAATGCTCCATGATCCTTACAAATGATTTTTTAATTGTACCTGGTTCTAATTTTAGACACCTGAGGTATTGAAACATAGAGGTGCAGGATCTGCCGTGTCAGAACCACAAATGGCGAGTGGGTACTGGGGACTACATAAAGTGGGCGTACACTTGTAAACAGAATGATACAAACTTACAATAACATTCTATTTTCTCTTTTTTTTTTTAAAATAAAAATGCAAAAAATAAATTTCAGTTTTTTTTTTTTATCTGTCCACTCAAATTTCAATTTTATACCTAACCATTGATAACTGAGATAAACACATTGTTGGTTTACAGAATTGAAGGGCATAACTTAATAACAGGGTAAAATATCTCTACTACAAAAAATACAAAATGTAACCAAAGCTGGTTTTGGAAGCATACATCAGAAAGAGTCAAGTACTGTACCTGACTATACCTATTGTTATATATTCAAATCTGCTACACTGTGAATGGTTCCAGAAACTCTATGCAGAAGGACACTAGTGCGGAAATGATCCTAAAAAAGCAAAAAAAGTGCTTTGAGGTAGACAAGCCCCTTCTAAAGGAGAAAAGAAAAACCATCCTCCATTTAAAAATAGAGGAGGAAACCTGGTGTTGTAGCTCTTTTGTCTAAGGTACAGGAGGTCTATAATATGTGCAAGGCAATAAGGAATCTGATTATCGTGAAGCAACCTTGGTGGGCAATATTCTACCTAGTGAACGAAAACTGGGTTTCCATCAAGGTGCTGGGTCCTATAATATAATGATTATTAAAATTAGGTACACATTTATGGTTTAAAGACCTGCTACCGTATTCTGGAAATGCCAGTAATCACTCCTGATATCTCACAGCATATTAGCTAAAGTGAAAATCTAAAAACAGTAATGGGACAAATAAATCCCTTTAAAACCAAATACCTGCGATGGGGCTGGCGCCCTGCGTGGGGTTTGTTTCCTGCCTTGCGCCCAGTGTTGGCTGGGATTGGCTCCAGCACATTCTCCGTTACCCTGGTGTTAGGATATAGCGGGTTGGATAATGGATGGAAAACCAAATACAGTAGACCCTTATAAAGTCGTGGTTCAGAGTTCGTGGCCTCAGTCATTCGCGGATTTTTCCTTAGAACCTAACTAATTTTTAGTAGAAACCGCAAATATCCTCGGCAATTTTTATGGCTTTTTTCATGGCAATACTGCACTGTAGGGAGACCAGGAAGCAACTGTATTGGAAAATGCGGCTTGGGATGGTGAAAGCAGCCAATAGAATTTGAAACTGCAACTCCCATCAGTCCCTGCAATGGCTTTGATTGGTCTTCTGCTGAGGGTGCTGGGGCTGTTGGGGTCAAAGGATGTCAGCATGGCTTTAAAAAAGGAGGCTGGTGACCAAAAGCAAAAAAAAAGTTTTTGTAATTTGTGTTACAAGTTCCTGTCTGCCTGCCTTCTGTTGGGTTACCTGTACTTATTCGTTTTGTCCTGGATCGTTTCATGCGTCTGGATTGTCTGCCATCTGCCTGTGTACATGAAGACTAAGTGGATTCATGGTCATCCTGCAAAGAAAGGAGCTCTCCTGAACCCGTCCACCAGTCTTCAATTTAGGAACTAGTGGTAGGACTATCTTTACATTCCCATTCAACGTGCGGATCTCTGGACAACCTATTTTCATCATTATATTTCATCCATTGCCATTTTTCATGACTTTGTGTTTTGTATGTACTTTATTGTATTTAATTTGTAATCGCTGTAAGGGGAACAGGGGTAGTATCATTGTTTTCATTTATTTCATTTGTTTTCATTACATACTTTAATTGCTGTTTGCTTGATTACCGGTTTGTTTTTTTTGTCTCTGTGTGTGGGTCCAGCCAAGGCCAAGTGTGTCCCTGGAATCTCCACCATAAAAATAAATAAATCTCCTTCTTCAGCGGTGTGAATCTTAGCGGCACCAGAGCGCTACGGCATTATTCATTTCTCCTTGCTGCCGATTGACTATGATGCATCCCCGGGCTGAGTGTTTTTCAAAAAAAACCTCTTAAACACTGATAGACTACCTTCACATTGCTCCCTTACTTGCGGCTGCTGTGTGCGCATACTTGAAAGCCTGACCAGCACGTGTCCTTTTTGGCGGATTGCTTTGTTTCTCTCTCCTCCTCCAGACAGCCTCTGCTCCTGTTGTGGGTTCCACTCCCGTTGTGCTCCCCTATGATGTTTGCCTATTATTTTAATCGATAACTAACTGAATACTGAGCTAGTTTTACTTCTGAAAGAGACATTTTGTTTTAAGTGTTTGAATAAAGTTCCTGTCTCTACAATCTCCTGTGATTCTGTGCAACTCTGTGACCCCAAGTGAGACACCCTGCAGCACTGCAGCCTGACTGTCTCTGGGATTGAGCCGCTGCACTATAGCCCACCATCATCAGCACTTACCTCTGTGTCCTTGCGTACAGTCAGTTCAAGCTCAGTTGGATCCATGATTTCACCCATGGTGTCAGTTACACCTTGTACATATTGTTCCAGTAGTTTTTTTAAATAGTTTTTTACAGTTCATCAGCAGTGTGTAAAATGATCAGTGTTGCAGTAATTGTGATGCTCTTTACATGAAAAAAAATGTTCCATTAAAATTTCACTTTTTTTTTGTGAATTGTGACATTTACTTAAAGTGCAGCAAAAAAGTATTTGGTGTCCAGGGATACATTAACCCCCAAGTATGTGGCAGTTTAAGAGTTAAAGCCCCAAGACCCTGCACCTTCTAAGGCTTCTGGCAATGAAAGCGCGCTTGCATGAATTACAGTACATATAATTAATTAAAACGTATATTAGAGTCTGCTTAGGTAAAATACAATTTTCTTTCATAGTTATACAATAACTTATTTGCTATATCAGTTTTTTCTTTATTTTTGTGTTAACTGTTTCACTTTTAATTTTTACTAAAGCTTTTAAAAAAAAATTGTCTGCGAAATCATTTCAATGAGTCAAGCTATAGCCAGAATCCCATAAAACATACTAATGCTGTAGAACTTTGGTAATTTTGGGTAAACACAGCTACATGAGATTAGCCTCCTAAAGGCTATATACTATAAGAAATATAGCAGCCGTCTTCAGAAAGTGTTTAAAATGCTAATGAATTTGATCAGCCTTTAATTAAACTGCAGTGTATGCGAGACACGAGCAATAAAGGAAGTGTGCAAGGACTTAAAATCCATTATAAAAATGTATTACGATTAACACATGGAATGATACAAAAGTGAACTATTACCTTGGGTAATGATTTTGGTGGGGTTTTTTTAATAACTTTTTGCTTAGACCTCTCTTTGGGCTTTGGTTGTTTTACTTCTAATGACTTCATTGCAGCAGCAGCATGTCCAAGAATGCAACCAGGACCACAGTACACAGAGTCTGGCAAGGCTTGATTAGTGCACCCTGGGCCAATGCACATTGGGAGGCCACTCTCAGGAACCTGGAAATAAACTTAAAACATTAATAAAAGACAAATCCTGTTTGCACTTAACACATAATTCGTGAAAAATAATCTGAGTATAAATTTACAATGCCAAAACATCTTTATATACACAAACTATTTACAGAAAGAACACAGTACAACCTAGTTTTTCTTTTGCCACCAATGTTGGCTGCCATTCAGAAGATGCAACTAATCAAAATTTACTTACACAACCACCAAATCAAACCTTTTAGTACTGGGTAGCTTTAGAATAATTCCAGCAGAAAACAGACAAAAGAAAGGAATAAACTGGAACCCCACCCAAAGTTATCATGGTCCACAGTAATTCACATACACTGAGGGACAAGTACATGGAAGCTTCACAAGGATAGTGATCAGGGAAAGGATTCAACCAGAGTCTAAACAAACCGTATGGCAGCACATCTATCCAATATCTCTTGAATGAAGTGTAAAACTATACACTAAAACAAGAAAATGAAACTAGAACTTAGAAACAGTAAAAAAAAAAAAATACCCTGTCAATGGGTATGCAGCATCCAGCGCAAACACCCCTCAGACCTTCCTGAATTAAGAGGTAAGAGAAGTGAGCATATCTTGCTGGTGGCACGCTACACTGATATTTCCTTAGGATTCATATCAACCTCAATACAATAAAATTGCTAACATAATCTTTTTTTTTTTTTTTAAATTGCTGATTAAGAAAAACAAAAACAAATGGACAGGATTTTACTTCTATTCATGGAACAAAATCATAAATATTTAAGATAAAGTATCAGCTGAATAATGAAACATCTCAATTTTTGGTGAAATTAAATCAAAATCCTCCACATACCGGCTGGAATATTTTGATTTTTTTCTTGGAACTAGGATTTGCAGCCTTTTCTATTCTTCCTTTAATGCCCTGGTCTTCAATGGCACCAACTCCATCAGACACAGTTTCTGACTTATGCATGGATTCTTCTAAAGATTGGGTAGCCAAACTCTGCTCAGCTGTAACAGGAGCGTCACTATTCTGAGTTTGACGTGTGCAGTTTGGACAAATATAATCTTCACCATTTCTCTCCAATAAGCGTCCTCGGGCTTCGGTGATTCCCACACAGTTTCCATGAAACCATTCTTCACATCGATCACAACAAATCATAAATCTAGAAAGATGTAAACAAAGACATACATTTACCAGGAAAGAATTTTTTTTCTTTCAAGAATGGGCCTCTCTCTTTCTCCCTTTTAATACACACATGGACAAAATTGTTGGTACCCTTCAGTCAATGAAAGAAAAACTCAAAATGGTCACAGAAATAACTTTAATCTGACAAAAGTAATAATAAATAAAAATTCTATGAAATTTAACCAATGAAAGTCAGACATTGATTTTCAACCATGCTTCAACAGAATTATTTAAAAAAAATAAACTCATGAAACAGGCCTGGACAAAAATGATGGTACCAGTAAAAAAGTCTGAAAATAATGTGACCAAAGGGACATGTTAATCCAAGGTGTGTCCACTAATTAGCATCACAGGTGTCTACAATCTTGTAATCAGTCAGTGGACCTATATATAGGGCTCCAGGTAGTCACTGTGTTGTTTGGTGACATGGTGTGTACCACACTCAACATGGACCAGAGGAAGCGAAGGAAAGAGTTGTCTCAGGAGATTAGAAAGAAAATTATAGACAAGCATGTCAAAGGTAAAGGCTATAAGACCATCTCGAAGCAGCTTGATGTTCCTGTGACTACAGTTAAACATATTATTCAGAAATTTAAGATCCATGGGATTGTAGCCAACCTCCCTGGACGTGGCCGCAGGAGGAAAATTGATGACAAATCAAAGAGACGGATATTACGAATGGTAACAAAAGAGCCCAGAAAAACTTCTAAAGAGATCCAAGGTGAACTTCAAGCTCAAGGAACATCAGTGTCAGATCGCACCATCCGTCGTTGTTTGAGCCAAAGTGGACTTCATGGGAGACGACCAAGGAGGACACCATTGTTGAAAACAAATCATAAAAAGCCAGACTGGAATTTGCTAAACTACATGTGGACAAGCCACAAAGATTCTGGGAGAATGTCCTATGGACAGATGAGACAAAATTGAACTTTTGCCAAGGCACATCAGCTCTATGTTCACAGACGGAAAAATGAAGCATATCAAGAAAAGAACACTGTCCCTTCTGTGAAACATGGAGGAGGCTCTGTTATGTTCTGGGGCTGCTTTGCTGCATCTGGCACAGGGTGTCTTGAATCTGTGCAGGGTACAATGAAATCTCAAGACTATCAAGGGATTCTAGAGAGAAATGTGCTGGCCAGTGTCAGAAAGCTTGGTCTCAGTCGCAGGTCATTGGTCTTGCAACAGGACAATGACCCAAACACACAGCTAAAAACACCCAAGAATGGCTAAGAGGAAAACATTGGACTATTCTAAAGTGGCCTTCTATGAGCCCTGACCTCAATCCTATTGAGCATCTTTGGAAAGAGCTGAAACATGCTGTCTGGAAAAGGCACCCTTCAAACCTGAGACAACTGGAGCAGTTTGCTCATGAGGAGTGGGCCAAAATACCTGCTGAGAAGTGCAGAAGTCTCATTGACAGTTACAGGAATCGTTTGATTGCAGTGATTGCCTCAAAAGTTTGTGCCACAAAATATTAAGTTAGGGGTACCATCATTTTTGTCCAGGCCTGTTTCATGAGTTTATTTTTTTTTAAATAATTCTGTTGAAGCATGGTTGAAAATCAATGTCTGACTTTCATTGGTTAAATTTCATAGAATTTTTATATATTATTACTTTTGTCAGATTAAAGTTATTTCTGTGACCATTTTGAGTTTTTCTTTCATTGACTGAAGGGTACCAACAATTTTGTCCATGTGTGTATATACACAGAACACACTCAAAATTACATATAACAAAATTAGATTAATAGTGTCACAATGATTTTAGCAGCATTCATATTTTGTGGTTCGGTATTTTTCAATCCTTCAGTTCAGTTTTTACTATACAGGTACATCTTATCAGTAGAATTTCAGGGCATCTAAATTGGACTGCCACACTCTTGACTGAATAATTTTCACAAACCACTCTAACATATAAACTAGTAAATTGAACTGAACACTACCCTGATCCTCTCACACACTGAATAATGCTACCCAAGGCCTCATAAGTGCATTAATTCAAGGCAAAGGTGTCATTAGGTAGGAGTTCAAAGATAGAGAAGTTTCAGAAATTCTGAATTAAAAGGAAATTTTGTAAACAATCTTTTTACCAAGTTGTGTGCGTGGGAAAACCACTAACAAAATATATGTATGTACCAGGGTGGGCGTGTAAGAAAAACTAACAAAATATTTATATGTCTTTATGGAGAGAGTACGCACATACATACATGAAGAAAATAAAATCTTGATACTTGATTATCAAATAGTGTTGAAAGATATCTCCAACTTCTGCAGTCTTAATTATTTGAGAAAATATATTTATAGCATTAGCTGAACCTAGCCACAGAAGAAAAAACTCCAGCTGCAGTGTCAAGCTGATGGTAAGAGAATTTTGGCATTTATGTTGTACTGCTCTTATTTGTATAGTTGACTGTAGAAATTTTCCTAAGAATTCCTTGCAGTGAATATGCGTTTTTTTTTTTGCTAGTGACCTTGTTCACCTTCAGGTAGATTTCCCCCCCTAGCAGCAAGACCAATGTGACATCACAGACCCATTGCAGCCATGCTCAGAATTTCCACGAGCACAAACTCTATAAGACTGTTGCCATTCTGCTTCGGCATGTGTGATGACATAACTCAATTACTGCTCTACCCTTACAGCCTGCACACATAAAAAATTAAGTAAATAATGAGAATATTAGGAGTACTCCACTGGATATGTAATCCTGATCCCTCCCCTTCCTTGAGAAAGGAAACACATGCAACCCTCTGAAACAAATGACTACTATTTAAAAAAACATTCTCAATTCTTTATTGAAAAAAAGTGGAAAACTTCTTTTCAGATATTGGAAAGAAAAATAACACTGTAGTTAAGTCTGACACTGTGTCTTCAAACCATGGATCGTGCCAGTTCCATGCCATCGTTTCATCTCAGGGCAAATGTGTGCCCCAAGATTTAAACTATCACACAAGGTGGTGATTTTAAAAATTTCTTTAAGACACATTTGAACTGAAAATGGTAAACACTGGAAATGCAATTTTGCCTTTTTGTGAAAACACTTCATTTAGAATATGCAACACATTTAAAAATATTTTGGAATGATGTTATTTTTACCACCGTGTTAGATCAGTTCTCCATTATGTAACACTTAAAATTGAGTGTTCTCTCTAACCCAAACAATTTCTATTTTATTTTTTTTACAGTAAGTCCTGCTACTCAAAAGTCCATTGTATTTTAGATTGGTATTTCTCCTTTAGTCAGAAGAATGACCTCTATTACTTCTACAAACAATCTGAAAGGGGTTGATTTGTCTGACACACATTTCCAACATGCACAATTTCTGATAAACTCAAACTCAGAAATATCAACATTGTTTCAGGCCTTTACTGACATGTTGCTTCCGCTCTGCACAGTAGAGACTGTAATTTTTCACTGCAACAAATGGTGTACATTGAAAAAAGAGAGGGTTTAACTTACCAAAAAATAGTTATCACAAAAATGAACACCACTACTTTGTGATGGACCCTGAACATGAAGCTTTGATTTCCACTACCAGATTTGAAGTAAACTCTCTGCTGCTGCAGCAAGCAGAGTAAAAATCCACCGCGTGTGTGCAAAATATTGTTTCAGGCACCAGACCTAGCAAGTTAGTGGCATTAAACTACATTGGGCAGGATAACCATTTACATCTAATGAGCATAAATCAGGTAGTCAACTCGTGACCCTTTCAAATTAACAATATTTAAGCATATTTCTCAGACAATCCTTAAATCCTTTGTCATTTCTCTGTGGAACTTGGTCCCTATTCCTTAGGATCTACCCTTTCCCAAGATGAACAGGGTTAAGCTATGACATACTTGACTTTTCAATTACAAAGGATAAGATGAAAAATACTATGGAATCACTGAATACTGGCAGGACTCCTGAAATTTAACTCACTGTTGAGTCATGCTACTGCTGTACATATTAAACACTGGTCTTACTCTAAACAAACTTTTCTTAAACTAGAGTTTAATTACTCTCCTTCAAACACTGGGCAAAGACCCTGATCAGTATGCCAATTACAACCCAAATTCTCTGATAAACAGAAATGCAAAATTGCCCATTAAGTTATTTCTATTAACACCAGTAGTGGATTATTAAACTAATCCACCCTGATGAAACTGGTGTTATCAGAGCATGAAATGCTACAGACCATCTCTTTGCTATCTTTTGCACAAGAAAGACTTTGCTCTATTTCTACTCCATTCAGCTACACTTAGCTTTCTATGTACACATACATTTCTGTGGTAGGTTATGTACTTAAAGGGGTGCAGGGCAAGCTTCATTAATAAGATCCAGAAATTACATCCACCACCAATGGTGACTCTTCTTGCTAACAATTCTGCCTACTCCGAATTTTGAGAAGGCCCTTCGCTACTGGTTTTCAGTCGTTCATTCATTCAAGCCTTCTGCCACTTCCTAGGGGGCTCATGAGTTAATCACCCCAGTTTCAGTACATGTTCCCAGTCAAAAAGTCTATATAAAGATGACATTTTACTTTTCTTAAGTGATACTCCTAGCACTCCCACCGATAATCTAAAATTATGATTTCTACAAATATTTCAGGTTACAAGACGAAACCGCCAAAATCTGCACTCTGTAACCACTGCTATTTCCCTCAGACCAAAATTTAACTTTAATTAAATTAAACTAAAATTAAACTTTAGGATGACATTATGCTCAACTAGCACCGAGTTCTTAAAAATGTGAGAGATCCAAGAACATCTTCTAGACATCCCTCTCTCTGTATTTGAAGTCCAGAATGACTATTATAAACTATTTGCTAATCTAATGTTAGGTCACTTCTATCCAATTTCTTACTGGATAGACAAAGAGAGATAAAAAAAAGTTTTCTTTTACAAATTACACTGATACAAGGTTAAAGTAGGTGGGGTTTCCAGGGTCTGGTAATGGACAGCTCAGCCGCAAGGTCCTCACTCATGGTTACTGGTGTAAATCAAATGAGTCCTCTAATCACATACAGGGCTAGGTTTAGGGTGTAACCTGGTGAGGCTTTTCGGTCATTGCCCACCAAGGCAAACAGTTACCTCTATTTTGCAAAACCACGCCCTGAACATTGGAAATAATTACATTACTTTAAAATGATCCTTTTATCTACAACTTTTATTTTTCTTCTCTTCCTATAAAGCAAATGTTGCTCCAGTCTCTTTATATCAACCTTTTTTTATTTTAATCTCAATCTTATGCTATCCCCTAATTGAAGCCAATGTCAACTGTATAACTGTATATTCAATGTTATGTAAGGCACCTTCTCGCTCATTATCAGAGTGGCTAAAGCACCCCACCACCACCATCCATAGAGTCCAGAAACCAAAATTAAATGCACCAATTCAAGTGTCACCCCACATGAACAACATTGCCTGGGAACTGATCTCTAACTTCTCATATCTATACCTTGACTACACTGGGCACCTTTATGCACGTTTAGGTGCCCAGTGTTTAGTATATGATCTGTTGTGTCCAATTTTCTTGCATCCATTCTCTATAAATATTCCTCTTCTTGTTCCTTTTCATATTTCTCTACTTGTAGACCTTTCACTTTTTATGCTATACAACAGAGACTATTTAACTTGTATCTTTGGGACAAACTGCTGGAAAACGTGCCTTTGTCTTGCGCTAGAAATCTTCTAACACTGCCTTCTCTGTCTGGATATATATTTTTAATTCTAACCCTCTAGAACTCTTTGCAGCAAGCATCAACTCATGTTTTGCACTTTGGATGGAACAACAAAACACATGAATCTAATTCTTGTGAACCTGCAGAGATTAACAAAATGAGATATGGCCCCATATATCAGACCAATATTTTGCTCTACATATGCATTGGTATCTTATGAACCTCCAATATGATGCTGCTGAAAGTCTTCAAAGCAAAGCCCATTTATTAACTTATTTCTCTAGTATAAAAGTCTAATTCTGAAAAAATAATTTCCCTAAATCAAAAGACACAATGAAGGTAAACAAATTCAGTAATAATACGTGTGTTAAACAATTTTAGTAGCTTTGAAATGCTACTCTTTACCAGCAGGACTTAAGGCACATTTTTAAAGAGGATGCATAAAACTATTTACTTACTGTTACACTTGAATTTCACAATTCTCCTGTTGTTAAGCTATAATTCATGTTTTTCTGCCATAATGGATGCTTTACAAAACACTCTATATGCAGGTTTTTAACACTGTCACTATGACCATCTTTGTTTCAAAGCGCAATCATTTACCCAGTAAAAATGTGTAGGTGCAGAAATTTTACTTTCATTTGTTCATACATTTGCCTGCCTATTCAACAGTGAGAGCTTAAAATATTTGCACTGTGCGACTCTGCAGATAAGCTTTCATTCCTTTCTGAACATCTGTTTTCTTGCGAAAGTGATGTGCAGCTTCCTACTTGGTCTGCTTTTTGAACTGCGCAGTCTAGCAGTTTACATAAGAGCAGATGTTTGGTTTTATAAGGCATAAAGACTTACAAGTGATTCTTTGATAGCATCATTTGTCAATAAATGCACAACAGCCTAGGTTTTGTTATCTGCTCAAAGCCAAGGATACCAGGTTATAAAAACTGTTTTCTTGGCTTGACAATCTAACTGATCAGTTAACTAATTATGAGTTTTTCATCATTATAATGAACAGTAGTGACACATTTGTTCACACAATCATCTAAAATCATTTTAAAACTAGGCTTGCTTATACGGTTTTAAATTAAGACAAAAACTTCCTCACAACCTAAAGAGGACACGATTAAGTAAATGACTGACTTGGTGTCTTTGAAGAGCTTGTGATTATTTTACACAACCTAAATCAGGGGTGTCCAACTCCAGTCCTGGTGGGCTGCAGGTTTTACTTCTAACCCTTTTCCTAATCAGTGACCAGTTTTCACTGCTAATTAACTTCTTTTCTCTTCAATTTAATAGCCATGTTTTTAAGGATTCAGTCCTCTGAATTGATTAATTTCATCATTAAATGGCAGACAAACAGAAATGAGATGTGAAACGAGCCAACAGATGACCAGCTAAATTAGAACGTTAAACTCCAGCCAATTTCACTCCAACCAGTTTCTTAATGAGAAGCCAGTGCTTGCTGTTAATTAAAACTGAAATTGAATATCATGACTTGTTGCTGCTCTCGTTCTACTACAGAAGACTGTTGATTTTCTGATTTTTCTAAGACCATGTCAACATGTTTTGGTGACCTGAGCAAACCAGTGTGATTGAGACCTTCACCTTTCTTTATTTTCAGGTTAGCTGGTCATGTGGCGGCTTGTTGTGCATCTCATTATTGTATGGCTGCTCAATAAAGGAAAAGAAACAACTAAGGGGTCCGAGTGTTGTCAATTAAAACTAAGGTAAAATAAGTCAGTCAGCAGCAAAAACAGCTGACTAATTAAGAATATGGTAAGAATGAAAACCTGCAGCCACTGCGGCCCACCAGGACCGGAGTTGGACACCCCAACCTAAATGAAAGAAGCTTCTTTGCAGGCATGGAAACCCTCTTACCTTAAGTCAGCGTAGAATCACACATTTTGTAGTCAAATTAGTATACTCTCATCATATCTCACAATTTTTACATACAACATATGATATACTGGGTGCATCACAACCCACAGTTCATTTTAGAATATACAGTTTCAAAAAAAAAAAAAAAAAAAAGTAAATTAAATTAAATTCAAAAAGTTTCAGCAAGGGGTAACATGTACAAGTAATACAGGCCCCTGGTGTCTGTCCTGTTTGGCTTCAGTCACTTTTTAAAGGGAACTAAATGTGACATGGCAGGCCATTTATTTCTAAAGTCCATGACAAAGGAATTGCAAAGCAACTTTTAGTAATTTTGGAAAACCATATTTAAAGAAGGTTTCAATCAAGTTTTTGGAAGCATTCCAGTTGAGAAATTGCACTGCTTCATGTAACAAAGTACTGCTGCGGAGTGAAGATGCTAGCTTGATTTAAATGATACTGTTGCTACAACTGGCAATATTGTTTTAATTAATACATTGAGAGACTGAGTAGGTATTTCTGGATTAACTATGTGGCCCATCTCCTATATGTTCAACAGAACATTTTCAATGATTGGAAATCAGTCATCATATATGATGAGCCAAAGAGGTCAGTTCTGGGGCCAATCTTTTCTTCATTATCCAAGTTGCCTCTTGACATAATAAAATCACTGAAATTGAAACTTATATCATTGACATTAACAAGCGGATGTCAAAATTTCTTGAAACTGGATTTATTTTTTTACCCGGATTTATTTTCAGACAAGACCATCCTTCTAAAGAAACCTGGGGTGTTCGGCCAAAGGTCAAAAACATCATTTTCAATGCGGTATGAGAAAAGCTAGGAGTTGCACAGTTGAGGAATTAAATTAGTCCTTCACAAATATTCAATACAGGTTAAAATTTCTTTTTACACCACAAAGATATCATGGTATAATCTGCCAAGCAGTTAATATCTTGCATGACAGTGTCATTAGCTGAATAAATGTTTCTTGGGTACAAAACATTCAACAATTTCGGTTTTGAAATTCTGTCGGTACAACAAAGACGACAGTGGACAAAAAAAAAAAAAATGTTCATGGTGACAAAAGCACCAGCTTTTTCCTTCTTGCAGGTGCATAGTGTGCAGTGCATACTTAAAACTGAGTGTTTGCTAGTTGTCAAATCCTATGCATATAAGAGGCCATCATTACAAATCGTAAGGCATTATGACAGGGTCTATCACACTACATTAAAGTCATGATTGCTAACAATTTCCCACAAATTGCTAATTATGTAAATAATTACAAATGGGGAAAAAAGCTGGAAAAACTGTGTAATGTATACAGGATTTGCTCTATGGATTGGTTGGCTCTAAGTTTTAGGACTAATTAAGATTTTATTAACTGAATCTAAAGCTTGATTCAGTCCTACAAAACTCAACTCTCTCACATCAGGCCTTGCTGTATGTCCCTGGGTCAAGATACAATCTAGGAGTGACGGAGCCTCCACTGCAAATGCTCTAAGACACTGGAATTGCCTTCCTTTCAGTAGTAAATCGTCTGACTCGGTTTCTATTTTTAAGTCATATATTAACACTTTTTTTGTGTAAATATGCTTAGTGCTACTAATATTTATTTTAATTTTACACATCAGATTTGTTTACACAGGTTTTACCAGTTTTTTTTCTCTTATTTGCAAAGAACTTTGTGCAAACTACTTGAAAAACTGATATAAATTACCTGAATACAATTTGTATGAAACAGGCCAAGCTTATAAATCATCTTGAGTTTGCTTAAGGAATGCATCTTATATCCTGTAATACTTTGGTGGGTAACAAAACTTATACATGGCACATACATACACACACACACACACACACATAGAGTTAAGTGGTCATATTGGGACAGGGGATGTCACAGCAAAGTAAACCCAATACCTGGTAACACGTCAAATGCATATTAAGATCATGAATTTTGATCAATATAAATATTAAACGACAATAGTGCACAGATGGATTTTATTGTACTACCAGTGTAAACATTATTCAAATTTGCCAGTTTTGCTGTGAAACACTATACTGTACGACCAATTTGACCACCCCAGTCTACATATCTAACCTGCAAAACAAGTGCCTCTCTTCCTGTCCTGTCTTCACCCTGCCAAAATATTACAAACTGTCAACTAAACCTTAAGACACAATTTGAAAGAAGCAACAAAAAAAACGTTAACTTATCTTACAGAAGCCAATTTCTTGCTCTACCACATTCTACTTCACTAAGAGCCAAATACACAGCACACACAATAAGCTGCTTCTGAACACAACACATAGCACAAAAGGTTAAACTTGTGCTTTATATACCTGTTGTTGTGTTTCTGTCGACAGATGCAATAGAGAGCATTGGGATCATAGCCTTCTGATTCTGCTTTGCTTGATAAAGGCCCCAGTAGGCCAGTATCTTTACTGGCTTTTGCTGTTGGCTTAAGCTTCACTTCTTTACTCTGCAGGGACTCTTTGGGACTTTCAGGCACCTTTCCAATTTCTATCTCAACTTGAGATTTTTCAGAACTATCTGCCTGAACAACTCCTCCTTCTGCCCGTTTCTTTCGTAGCTGGTTCTGTAACTCTTTAAGAGTTAATTCATCACTGTCGTCGTCATCATCGTCGTCGTCATCATCTGATGTGGTATCTCTGGTGGCAGCAGCACTGTTTTCCAGTTTTCCACTAACCACTGAGTTATTAGAATTAACTACAGCACTTGAATTTTCTACATTAGTTTGGCTGGAAGTTTTTAACTCAGAACTTCCATCAAAGCTGGCCTCAGAGGCAGTTTCCACATCAGTAGCAGGCTGAGAATGGGGGTCAGAGCCTTCAAGATTAGCAGGAGCACTCCTCCTCCCAATTATTCTGCGTTTCGAGGATGACAAAAATTCTTCCATCTTGTCAGTGCGCTTTGACTGTCGACCACTTCGTCGGAGTGGTGCATCCTGACACTCTGCTTCTCCAGGCATCTCTCTCTTTGCAATAGTTGTCCTACGGAAACCCCAAGTCTTTTTAAACTCCTTGCTTGTTGGGTTGATTAGTTTGACAGTGTCTTCTTGGTTATCATTTTCTCTTTCATCAGAAGCTGACAAAAAAAAAAAAGAAAGAAAAAAGAAAAAAAAAAAACACTTAACATTAGAATAGACACAGGTTGGTCTTTGGTTTAAAGTTATACACCAACAACTACTTCAACATTTTATAGGTAACAAATATCCAGTTCACAAAATATACCACCATCTATTTTTCACCCATTCCTCCACCCAAAATAACAAACTGTTTCCAATTCTCCCCCCCATCAAAAGTCAAGATTTAATCAGGAATATAATTAACTAATTAGTTCTCTTAGGTTAGAAGTGTATATTTAATTTTTTCCCTAAAGACTTGCATAAACATTTATTTATTTAAAATTGATCTCTTTTATAAACACTTCAATACTGTTATTTACATAACAGCTACAGTTGTTCCTACAGCTGGCAAACAAAGGAAATCAATTGGATAAAAATTTGATTCCATTCAAATGACTTACTCTGGGAAAGCAGACCAATATATTAAGTACTACTTAGTTGGCTAAACATGTTCAGAAAGTCCCAAAACATCAGGAGAATATATCATCTAGCTTAAAGTAGAATCATTACTTCTGCTCATAGATCTGTAAATCTATTTTGAAGAATTTAGTAACATTACATTTGCACATTTTTCTCTAGTCTGTGTGGGCTTCGTTATATTGATTGGAAATTCCATATTCACCCATGTGTAAAAGCCTCATTACTTGAGTGAGCCTTAAAATGGAGTTGCACATCGAAGCGCAGACTCTTCTCGCCATATACACTATAACACTGAATTTAACTAGTCAGAGTTGAGACTGCTTTGTTAGCTAGATATGCAAGGCTAAATGTTTCTTTGATTTAAGATATCTGAAAGTAACAGGAAAAAAAAAAAAAGCAAAACAGTCCCAAGTCTTTCTGAAAACACATCACGTACCTATTCACTGGCAAATTACAAGAAAGACTATTGCTATGTCACTGATGCAGTCATCTAAATCTGCAAGATAAAATAAAGGAAAAACTAAGGAGCTCTAGGAGCTTGTTTAGCAGCATAAAATAAACCTCACATCCTGGGGAAAGAAAACATTTTGTTTCATTAAGGCAATAAATGTGATAACACTCTGATTTTACTTCATAAACAAAACAAATGCCTCCATCACTGCACAAAGAAAAAGTTATCCACATTTATGATGGTTAAAACCACAAAGGCCATTCAAGCTTTCGTAGCTTTATATAATTAAGCAAAGAAAATGTGCCTGGTACTGTTACAGACAGAGCCGTCAGCTGAGACAGAAGAGACAGTACATTTCATATATACAAGACTATCCCAGGAATTTACTGGCAAACATCTTGGTCAAAAGCAAATTCACAAATTTTACTGAGTCAGCTTATGTGTAAGTAAAATTGTAAGATTAGCAGGTTGAGCATGTAAATTAATGGCTACACCTATACAAATGTGTTGATGTTATACCTTGAGCGATGATGCAAGAAAGTACAGCAGATCTCTTATTTTTCTTTAAGGTTCTCTCACAGAAATGATGCTAAAAATTGCTCAATTGAGCCATAATGTCAGAAAGTGTAGATTTAACTTGTTTATGTTTAAGGTTATCTAACAGAAATGTTGTTAAAATGGGTCCAGGTCTGAAATAAGGCTGAAGGTACAATTAAACATGATTATTACTGCAAACAGATGAGAACATGCTGCTTCCATTTCTGTAAATATAAATGAAATGCATTTTGTAGCACCAAAAGGCATTCAGGTGCAAGTGAAAGCTGAGGGATTGTTACATTCATTCAGTGGAAATTTGAGCTGCTGCCAGAATAAGCTTTAAATCAATGTGACACTCCAATACAAAAGTGGATTTAGAGTATGGATGACTGCAGGCCCGGTAGGGTAAATTCTGTACACATACAAAACCACCCCCAACCCACAAAAAAGCCACAGATAGGTCCAACAGGGCTACATTATGGGACACAATAAGGCAGCATTGACAGTTGTGTTCAAGGACTTTGTGGTAGAGGACAAGTAAGCTGATGTAATGAAAATTATAGTAACTCTCAGAAATTCTCTCTATAACCCTTTCATCTTAACGTAAATGAAGAGGATCCTTATTTATATTACATTTTTACTCTTTAAGTTTTAAATTAGTACAAAATTATCCATGTGGTAAAAAAATTAGGCACATTAGATCAAGTATGACAAACATTTTGTTTTTGTTTTATTTTCACGAACAGTGCGACATGAAATATTTTTGGGCAGATTAGGTAACAGATCATATAGCTTGAAGAAGCTTATACCCTTCATGTTCATGTCTGCTGGTTATGCTAACCAAAAAAAAAAAAAATAAAAAATGGCCACACCTACGCAATGCAAAAATCTAAGGTTTCTGTCTCTACCTTGCAGTTTGAAAAAAGCATGATGAAGTAACTAACAAAATATCCATAGAATCTCTAGAAAGCGTTTGGCACAAATAGGAGACAAGTCTGCAGCATTCACTTATTAAAGATTATGTATATGGAAACAAAAGGCACATCACACACAAATTCACAGTACATAGGTTTAAACTCATTTGTCTACCATATTGCTCAACAAGTCAAGTGATACAAAGTAATCTCAAATGTCTGGTAGATATTAGTACAATAGTCCTGGGAAAAGAACTGCTAAACTAGCATATCAAAAGCCAAAAGACAATCAATCAATAAATCATTCAAGAAAGAAAGAAAATTCAATGTTCTAAAACTACACTACATTTTAAAAAAAACCTGGAACTGTAAAAACAACATTCAAACATACTACTAAAAGACCACAGTGAATGTGATTGCAAACATTTATCCACTTTCAACAGAATCAATCCTTAAGGAACGTTTAAAGAAAAATATCAAAACAGCACCTTAACATTGGAGACAATTTTTTCATTATTAAAAAGGGAATAGCATGAATTTCTCCTTGTGTTTCTTAAGCACAAGTGTGTTAAATATACCTATACATTTTTATCTTCATTAAGGGTATTAGGTCAATTAAATAAAACTAATCAAATGCCTAAAAACTGCACCCCTTAGGAAGACTATTATCACACTAATAAATGTGACATTTTCCCATGTCATGAAATTAATGCTATACTCTGAATTCTAAAAACCCATATTATATTAGAGGGGAAAAGCTCAACAGAAAATACCACAATTGATACTTCAGTAACTGTTGAATTTTGTAATTTAAATAAAAACAAAAATCGTAGCAAACTACTGAGATTGTGTTGTATAAAATACACTGACAAAAGATGTTGATAGTCTGTACCTTCACAGCTGATATCCATGAGATCCTGTCTCTGTTCCAACTCTGGGATTAGAGAAAGGTTTGAGTTTATAGAATCCTCTACGGCTGACATGTCAGATTGTTCAAACAGAATATCTACAATAAAAATCAAAGGTGCAAAAAAAGTGAAATGTAGAATGTCTATATATATAGATATATATATAATAAATGAAATTTTGCAGCTTGTTGTGATGCTTAGTTTTGATATTCTTTATTTATTTAGTGTAACTACGCATAGGGTAATAGCAAAGCTCAACTAGCAAAACTCAAAGTTTAGCTCTGCTAGCACTGTATTCCAAAAAAGTTGACATTTAAAACAACGGCAGACCAGTGGAATGGAGGTGTGCAAAACTACTTGCCATTTTACAGTTTAAAGGCAGTGAATTAATTTAAATAATCCAGACTGATATAAGGAAACCGTGCATTCAATTGTTTTTTATTGTTTACTTATATGTGACTAAAAACTCTACAAATTGTGTTTTGTAAGATTCAATCTTAGATTAGAGGAGTAAAATAAAATCAAGAACTATTATGTTTAAAAGAAAAATCAAGCAACTTAGGAAAAGAGTAATACAATAAAATGCACTGAGTCAAGCGACATGGAAATTCGGCAGTCTTCAACATTCTACATTGCCTAGAAAAGAATCCAATGCAAACCCACCACCAACATGGATTTTTAACACCTTCATGGCTGCCTCAGATAAACAATGAACAAAACAATTTCAGTTTCTGTAAATCAAAATAGGTGTGTAAAATAAATGTTAACGCTTAATGATTTTCAGTAACAACTAAAGGAAAATGTTCAATAATTTATCTACCTCGGAAGAAAAAAAAAAAAGCAATTTTCAAAATTTGCTTAATTTTTCAATATAGTCCCCTAATACCTCCATACAATTCATCCACTTTACCAGCACACACTTCATCCCCTTTGAAAAATAAATCTTCTGTCTGACCTTCAACCTTGTCGTTGTCTTCACCTGAGAACTGCTATCCACAGAGAGATTTCTTCAAAACTCAGAATAGGAAATATAATCTGAGGGAGCCAGGTCAGGACATACATGTCACAACATGCTTGCTACTTTCTTTCATACTCGGGTAGATAAATTATTGAACACCTCTCGCATAGTTCAACATTAACCTGAAACAAGACAGTTAAGGTGATGCTTGCTCATGTGGACGAAGCAGAAGATATACAACACCATGGTTGTAAACAGTGCACCTTTTCATACTACAAAACTGTGTCTTTGTAGACTTTAGTGGATATTATGTGTGGAGTGTCCCAAGATACTATTTCCCCGAGAGTAGGAAAAAGCTACAATCTATACTGGTCAAAGCAATTACTGGCTTCTTTAAATTGCAATTATTTACAGATTTGCCTAACCTAAATCACACCACAGATTGTTTTTTTGCTATAAAAGACAATGTTAACGTTAAGAGACTTTTCTCTGAAAACTGAATGGTCTACAACCCCAAACATTCATCTGCCTTAACTAAGTGTTCTAGTGTAATTTCTTAACTGTGGTGGGGGTTGGGGGGAATCTAAAGATGCAACTTTAAATGCATATTAATGGGTGATGCTTATTTCAATAAAGCATAGTTTTCCTGGTTGAAAATAAAATACAACTAAAATCAAACAAACCAAAAATAAGTGATGAGATAAGTAATATGCAGGCTTTATCATTTCCTTAAAAAATCTTCTTGCTCTTTAATAAATATTAATTTTGAATGCAAACTGTGCAAGTTAGATGGTGCCAGTACATTGCTACACAGCCCATAATCTAGCTCTCAAAAGATTCATTGAAGATCATTTGATACTCTAGACAACAGCAAGGCTTTGCGCAAAAAAAATAAATAAATAAATAAAATGCATATCTGTATTCTGGATAGCTAAAATGTTTAATTTGAAACCTGTGTTATATAATATTTTACCATTAAGCAGATAAACAGTGCATAATTCAAAAAGGCAACTATTGGCTTGTAAATTACAAAACAGGCTACCACAGTAAAAGATGAAATATGCAAAAAAAAAATAAAAAAAAAAATACAGTAATTGTAACAGAATGTACACCGCTAATGAATATCCACTGGTATATTAACAAATCTTAAGAAAAACAAAGCTATAATTTTCAAAAAGTATTCTAATACGTAAAAAAATTTCTAATAGTAACTATTGCTCAAGCGTTAATTAGCTTAAATTAAAATATGATAATGATAATCTTCCCTGGCCATGCCAAACCCGGAGAATCACTGATAAACCATTTAGCAAAGCAAGAATTTAAGCTGCCCAAGGCAACACATTGCAAAACAGTTCCCCAATCAATATGAAACCCTTTCCCATTGATCACAATTGTGAATCATGGCTCTGCATGGTCAATTATACCTCTTTATCTAACTGTTGTCCAAGTATTAATGGAAACAGAACAATCCACCGTTATAGGAGTAAACCATTTCGATATCAGTACAGTAAGTGGTGTTTATCAACATTATATACCCAATTGAAGTGGAATGGAAGGAATCTGAAATTCAAATGCATATTTAGCTTTACAATATCAAAATACAAGGAACAAGATAGGACGGTTAAAAAAAAACAATCAATTCACAAAAAAGTATTTCTACAGTTCTGACCGAAAGGAGATTCAAGACTTCAAGATTCTATTATTTGTCACACACAGTTATAAAGGTACAATGTGCAGTGAAATGAAAATAGATAGCCTACTCGAAGATTGTGCAAAGAAAAAGCAAACATACAATAGAAGAAAATAAAGTTACGATAAAATTGACTAAACAAAATTAAGTAAGATAGATTAAAATTAAGTTAAATTCAGAAATCTGAAACAGTAAAAAGTGTAAAGTGATTGAGCAGCAAGTTAGAGCAAGTGTGCAATGAGTTTTCAGATATAATGTTTGTTGGCATGTTAGAGTTTATGATCCTAATGACCAGACTTTGCCATTAGGCTGCAAAGCCGCTTGCCTGAGTTGAGCAGGCTGAACAGCTGTGTTAGGATGCTCTCTATGGCACCAGTGTAAAAGAATTCAAAATTGTTGGGGACAGTTTGAATTTCCTCAGCCACCTCAGGTGATAAAGGTGCTGTCCTGCATTTTGTGTGTGCTAGGTCCATGTCAGGTCCGTTGTGATGTACTTACCCAGGTACCTGAAGCTGCTCATCCTCTCAACAGAAACACTATTTATGCTGATGGGGCTGTAGATCTGCTTCTGCCCAAAGTCTACCACTAGACTCCTTGCTCTTGCCGACTTTCAGTGAGAGGTTATGAGATTTGCTATCCTGTCCAGATAGAACTCCACATTGTTGTTGGAAATGGGGCCTAAGGGCCTGTTTATAATTCACACTCAGAACGCGTATGCAGATCCATCACGTCTGCCATGCATTCCCAGCGTTCATTTGACGTGTCCTCCGAGCACGTCCTTAGAAATTAAAGCAATGTGCGCGAGAGTTGCAGTACCAGCAAAAAGTCGGGGGACGCAGTGCAATTAAGTTAAATTTTGCAATTGAAGTTGGAATGTGACAGGGTCTCTGTTTACCATCTACATGTGACAGAAAGCTGCTCTGTTGATCCTACAGGATAGATGTGCATGCTTCGATGTTTGATGAAGGATGCGATGTGGTGAAGTGAAATGGCAACAGTCATATGACAAAGTTTGGAACTAAACTTAATTCTTTGGATTTTTGTTGATGATTGGCTGAGCTTTCAAAGTAGCAACTTCCTTTTAATATATGACATGCCTTATGGAAATGGTAGTATTTCAGCAGTCACATCAAGTTTATTGGATTAACAGAAAATATGCAATATGCATCATAACAAAATTAAGACAGGTGCATAAATATGGGCACCCCAACAGAGATATTACATCAATACTTAGTTGTGCCTCCTTTTGCAAATATAACAATCTCGAGACGCCTCCTATAGCCTTTGATGAGTGCCTGGATTCTGGACGGAGGTATTTTTGACCATTCTTCCATACAAAATCTCTCCAGTTCAGTTAAATTTGATGGTTGCCGAGCATGGACAGCCTGCTTCAAATCATCCCATAGATTTTCAATGATATTCAAGTCAGGGGACTGTGACGACCATTACAGAACATTGTACTTCTCCCTCTGCATGAATGCCTTTGTAGATTTCGAACTGTGTTTTGGGTCATTGTCTTATTGGAATATCCAAGCCCTGCGTAACTTCAACTTTGTGACTGATTCTTCAGGATAATGTTGAAGCATTTGTTTATATTGGGTTGAATTTATCCGACCCTTGATTTTAACAAGGGCCTCAGTCCCGGAACTATCCACACAGCCCCACAGCATGATGGAACCTCTACCAAATTTGATAGTAGGTAGCAGGTGTTTTTCTTGGAATGCAGTGTTGTTCTTCCGCCATGCAAAGCTCTTTTTGTTTTGACAAAATAACTCAATTTTTGTCTCATCAGTCCAAAGCACTTTATTTCAAAATGAATCTGGCTTGTCTAAATGGGCATTTGCATACAACAAGCAACTGTTTGTGGTGTGAGTGCAGAAAAGGCTTCTTTCTCATCACCCTGCCATACAGATGTTCTTTGTGCAAATTGCGCTGAATTGTAGAACGATGTACAGATACACCATCTGCAGCAAGATATTCTTGCAGGTCTTTGGACATGATCTGTGGGTTGTTTGTAACCATTCTCACAATCCTGTGCATATGCCGCTCCTGTATATTTCTTGGCCTGCCAGACCTGGGGTTAACAGCAACCGTGCCTGTGGCATTCCATTTCCTGATTACATTCCTTACAGTTAAAACTGACAGTTTAAACCTCTGAGATAGCTTTTTGTAGCATTCCCCTAAATTATGACACTGAACAATCTTTGTTTTCAGATCTATTGAGAGTTGCTTTGAGGAAGCCATGTTGTCACTCTTCAGAGGAGAGTCAAAGGGTAGCACAACTTGCAATTGACCACCTTAAATACCTTTTCTCATGATTGAACACACCTGTCTGTGAAGTTTAAGGCTTAACAAGCTAATCCAACCAATTTGGTGTTGCAAGTAATCAGTATTGAGCAGTTACATGCATTCAAAATTTTGCACAGCCAGTTTTTCACATTTGATTTAATTTCATACAACTAAATACTGCTTCACTAAAAATCTTTGTTCGGAAAACACCCCAGTACTCAGATGTTCCTAGGAAATGAGCCATACCACGGTTATCTTTTTTGTTGAAAGTAAATTATTATGCAAGCTGAGAGGGGTTCCCAAACTTTTTCATATGACTGTACAAATGCATTTGTGGTGCTTTTATATTCAAGTGTTGCATATTCCCCAACCTAATGACACAATGCATTTTAAAAGTCTCACATACCCATCTTCTGTGCAGTTCCCCCACCCCCACACTTAACAGCACGCAGAGCCACAGAGAAAAAAAAGACACCATGAAAAGGTCCAATTTGTGATTTAAGTGGAAATTTCAGCTTTAATCTCGAAATGTCCAGCATAATCTCATAGTTTATTTTATCATTAAAGTAGTACATTGTAAATGTCATCTTAAAACCGACCTGCTTGTTAATTATGTGCTTCTGGGGCTTCCTCCTTGAACCGACAGCAGCTGGAGGCAGCAATCGTCACACAGAACACATTAAATTTAAGGTATTCCAGCTCTATTCATATTTAGAATCCTTAGATTTGTACTCGATGGAATCCATTAAAGTACAGTATGTATATTACATGTTACAGATAAGTCGTTAACGTCATTTAAATAATGAATACTGTTAATTACACATGTAATTGATGACTTTGGAAGAAATAAGTGGATAGGACTGGCGAGCTTTGTTGGGATGAATTGCCTGTTCTCATCTAGATTGTTCTAATGCGAGGGTGGTACAGTGGTAGCACTGCTGCCTTGTAGGAAGTCACGTCCCTGGTGTTCACTGCCTGGATTTTGCATGTTTTCCTGCGGAGTTTCCTTCCAAATATATTAAATTGTTTGATGATGCTGAAATGACACAAGTGTATGTGTGTGCTTGTGTTCACCTCACAATGAGATGATGTCCCATCCAGGGATTGTTTCTATTTTGCACCCAATGCTTGCTGGAATGGGTTATTACTGGATTAATGGATGTGATCATTAAACATCCTTTCCAGAGATATTGTGGCAAGGTGCCCTCAAAATATAATGGATGTTTCAGGCAATTCACAACACAGTGAAGCTGAACGTTCTCACTGTGATTATATCTCGCACTGCTAGTGCAACGCATGTGTAGCAGTAGCATCCACAGAAGCATGCATGACGTGAAGTATAAACCCAGCCTAAGACCACTGTGTCATCAGCAAACAACAATTGTGTTGGAGCAATCTTTAGCCAGACAACAATGTGTGTAAAGGGAACATAGCAGAGGACTCGGTACAAAGCATTGTGGAACAATGATAGTGTTGGAGAAAATGAAAGATTCAAATGACTTATAAAAAAATCATTTTCTGCTCAAAGAAAAAATGAGAAAGCATATTGTTTTGTAAAAACATATAGTACCAAGAAGAAGCAAATCTGTCATATTTTTGTTCAAGTCAGTATAAATTAAGCTAAGATGACATTCATGTATATGAACATCAAGGATAGCTCAACTTAGAAAAGACTATATAAGATCAAGATAAAATGTATCTATCATTACATTTACAACTTCAGAATGCAATAAAATAACTCCCGAGACATGACCATTATCTAGTACTCTGTATCTATATGCTTCCCACTGGCCATATCATTTGTAGTTCTTCACTGGGTTACCATTTTTATGCAGATACTCTTTTAATGTTAAAAGTGAAACTTCAGAGCTTTCTCAGCTCAAAACTTGCCTCTGTGAAATTAAAACCAGGATGGAGCACAACTCAAAATTAAATTGCAACAGAAGAAAATTAACTCCTTTTCAATTACTCTTGATGGTGATCTCCTCACATCTTCATCTAATGCAAGGAATATTGGTGTCATTTTTTTATTACTCTCTTTTCTTATTCCACCCATATAAACCAGATTAATAAACTTTTACTTTCACCTCCGTAACATAACCCATGTTTTCTCACTTCTCATCTTTTGCTGTCCATGCTTTTGTCACATCCCATATCAATTATTCTAATGCTCTGTTGGCAAGAGCCCCTTCAAATCTTACAGTATATCTCAGCTCCAGCAGATTCAAACCTCTACCTCCATTAGTCCCTATACAGACCAACACAACCCATCCTGCTTTTTAACCTTCACTAGCTCCTTATGTCTTAAAAGACTGAAGATACAATTTTATTAATATCCTTCAACAGCTTTACATGGCCTTGAACTAGACTACATCAATATGTTCCTGTTTACCCAGTAAAGTCCTCTAACTCTAGCAATGTTATAGTTACAGGGCCACCAGCTGTATAGCCCAAACTTTGGAATGCCCTCCCTAAATTAATTACATCAGCAATTTACTCCAGTTTATAGTCTTATTCTATTTAATGCTTTGTAAATACCGAATTTATGTTTTAGGCCTTGTTCACACGGGCGTGAAAATCGAGCGTTTTTGCGTTAGAAGCGTCCGTGGCGGATCAAGCGCCAAGTGTTTTCTACGTAGGAGTCAATGAGAGTGTTCACACGGGCTTTGGTGACGTCGCGTTTGTCCGGCTGCGCGTTTATACGACATCAAAAAAAATGTTGCATGCAGCTTTTTCTTGGCGTTCAAAACCCAACGAACACAAGGAAACCGCTTCTTGTTTGTTTTCTGCGTGTTTATTTTACGCTTCGGAGGACCGGATATTTTTATGTTTTCATATACAACATATATATTTTCATATTGCTTATTTTATTTTATTGTCTCATGTAATTTGTAAACCATGAACCTATTAATTTATGTTCTAATATAATATTTGATAACGATTATGTAGGGGGGGCAATCCATGGCATTGGGGGGCTGAGGGGCATTTCAGTGCATAACACCGGTGTAAGCGCACACTCGACTACTGTTTCCTTAACTCAAAGTGACAAGTAGTTTCTCTTTGGGGCTAACACCAAGTCGCATAATAGTTGATCGGCGTGCAATGTGGCATTGCACCAGCTGCAGCAGACAATCAAAAGTGGAAACCGACATCCGACAGTAATTAAAAAACTAGCGCGGAAATTTTCGCATTTCTTCATAAAGCACAAAAAACTTCCTTTAACCCAGTGTTTCTCAAATAGTGGGCGCCCGTGGCTCGTCAAGGAGGTCGCGTTTGACCTCGGGGAACATGCTTTTTTATTTTTCTTTTAAATTTTTTTTGAATTTAGAATGCACTTTAAATCTTTTCTGTTATATTTAATAAAGCTATTCTTTGTTGTAAATCGGTCCATATTTCTTTCTTTTTTATTCTCTTATACGTTAATATGGATACAGTGTTATGCAGAGGTGTACTTAATTTTATAGACAAATGATACTATTTATAGTCGTGCAGGGGGCGCAAGATGTTTTCTTCTTCCTAGGGGGGGCATGACAGAAAATAATTGAGAAGCACTGCTTTAACCCGACGTTGTGCAGTCAGAGGATGAACCCAGTAGCGGCGATTTTTTCTCTCCCTACATCACCGTAATATATCTAACATAGCAAAATGGTCCATATTGAAAGGAGGCACCTCAAATAAAACGACAAAGGCTTTCATATCCAGTTCCCGACACTGCCTCCACAGGTTAACACACAAACTACAATTTGGGCTGCAGGCTGGCGTTAGACAGAGACAAACGAACGCCGGTGTAGAAGTCAATCGATCGCCACCACAAAATGCAACATAAACGTCTAGGACGTTCAGAGCAAGTTCGTTTATCCAAAAACCTAACGCCTGTGTGAACAAGGCCTTAGTGTTCTATGCAGAAAATATTTGTATCCAGTTACATATACCCCTGCTGTTCTGTCAGAGAGACTGAAGTGCCTTGAGCATGTGAAAGGCTCTATAAAAATAATGTATTATTACCCCTTAAAAACTGATCATTTGTGTTAAAATTAAAATGTACAATTTCTAAATTCTTCCCTGAAAGAAGCCACCAAATGCTGGGTTTCCTCCAAGAGATACTTTGCCAGGCCTTTACTGCACCTGTCTTTAGTTACTGCTTGTTTGTTGTGTCTTTCTTCCTTCAGTTTTGTCTTAACTCTAAGACATGTTTAGTTTGATTTTGGTAATTGAAGACTATTGCTCTTTGCACCAAGAAGTGTTTGAGTCACAGCTTTACTGTGACGCGCAGTCCTATCAGCTTTGTAGCATTTGGCTAAATTTGAGCAGATACACCATATATACTCACGGATAAGTTCTCCCTCCTTTTTTCCTTGTGGGTGCAGCAATGCGCTGTATCAGCGTGTGCTCATAACCTCTTTCTCTATATTGTGCCTACATGACCAAGCAGTAATACCCAAACTATTCCGAAGCAACGTTTGCACTGATTTGTGTTTTTTGTATCTCGTATCCTACTACACTTTTATCGTAAGAGCATCCCTTATCTACGATACAGCGTTCAATCAGAAGAAAATATGAAGCTGGTTTGAAATTGAATGTTGTTGAAGTAGCAAAAGAAATTGATAACTGTGCTGTTGCAACAAAATTGTGTCTGAAAAAGGTGATGCGACATTGGAGGAGGCAAGATGATGTATAAAAAAAAATGTCACATTAATGAACAGAGGTATAAGTAGCAGTTTGATTTTATGATCGATTTTTCGGGTTTCAAGACCCGACATATGTGAGTATATACTGTATATGTATTATATATACACACACATATTTACATACAGTTACAATTCAAATTTCACCCTGTTACTGCATTCAGAAGTCATACAAACAAAACTAATATCCAGATACTTCAGGAACCAAACATGCCAATGCCATTAAACTACCTCCACCATGTTTCACAGATGGTGTGGTGTGCTTCAGACCATGAGCCTCTGCCTTCCTTTCTCCATACTCTTCCTATCACTGGTACATGTCAATCTTGGTTTCATCTGTCCACAACTGGCCATGGTACAGCCTGTAAAACTGAAATCCTACACTTCAATTCTGATCACTCCATTTCACATCCATTGCGGTGGCATACAGAGCCAAAATCCTGAAACTGTCACTCCACATACTTATGGACCCAACTGTACATTAATTAATATAGAAAGTCTACAGCAATTTTCAAAAACTTTCTGGTATTTAAAGTTCTAAAATTCTAAAATTTAAACCTCTGAAAATAGTAATTAAAAAGTGTAAAGCTTGACCAAACATTAAATACTGTTAATAAATGTGGTGTTATTTTACACAAACATACATTTGAACTTTATTGTTTTGGATGAACTTTAACAAATGGAGGATGCTTCAGGTTTAACATTATCAAATAAGCGTAAAATAAAATTTATAAGAAGGTTCTGAAAAAACTGGGTAATGCCAAGTAACATAGCTATTTCAAAACATTACTCATTCTACTTTTGAAATTTCAATTTCTTTAAAAGCAAACTTAATGTGTAAGTATACGATAAAAGGTATTTTTTGCTAATCCCAACAAAGAGAACCAATTTTAAGTTGATAAAGGAACTTTCCATGTAGTGCTGGGTGGTATACCAGTTCATACCAAAAACCGTTTAATTTTGCTATAATGTGAATTTCTCTTATACCGGAACACCAGTTTAAATAGCCTAAACAACGTTCAGAATGTGACACAGCGGGAAACTGTTTAAGGAGGGACCTTTTTCACTGCTGCACCGCTAACCAGGCATGTGATGGAGTGCATGCATTAGTGGAGGTATTTAGCAGTGAAAATGGACAGAGAACTTTCCTAAAAGGAAGCTGTAGCAGATGATAAAGTTGAACATGATGAAACAGAAGAACTTTTGACGAAAAAAGGTGCAGTACCTCTTGTCTGAAGATACTTTGGTTTTAAAAGTTCAGATATGGACCATTATGTTCAAATGTGTGAATACTGATTCTATACTACTGGATAATACTGCAAGCCAAGTTGTACTTATTTTTTTTTTTTTTTCTCCAATACTGTGTAATAGTGTGACGATGCCGATCCCGTACAGACTCCCTCTTCCCACATGGGAGTCTGTTGAAGCAACAACGTCGATAGTTAAGACTGAGATGAGCTGAGAAATCTCACTGAAGCCAGGGGATGTTGGAAAGTGCTTTTGTTAAAAACAGTCAAAAGTAGAACCAAAAGTGTTCATTGTATAATGTTCAGAAAAATACAGTACCCAAACAGCAAATCCATAAAACCAATGAAATATGGGGATAAAATCCATAAGTGCTACACGAATTTGTGAAAAACTGCAGTCATAGAATGACAAGAAGGGGGAGTAACACTGAAAAAAGCTCTACAGAATTTAGCACAAGTTCCCAAACCTTTTATCCAAAATCATTTAAGGTAGTTTTTTTCGGAATCTACACACACACAAACACACTATAATTGAAAATAAATACATTACTTAAAAAAATGTACAAGGTTGGCAGCCTCGTTTACTCTCTCTCCCTCATTCATTAGTAAAAAACACTATTTTGTGTTCACTTAACTCCTTGGCATTACATTTTTTGTCAAAAAACAAAGTTACATTTTTTGGCTTGAAAAATTATATTTTTATTAAAATTCATCTTTCTACTCTAAAATGTGCAAAACACTAAAATTATAAAGTCAGAAGTGTAAAAAGAATAAAAATACAAGTAATAATGATGAATGATATGAATAGCACACTCCAATTGTGAGAGTGACACCAGTATCACTTTTGGATTGATCAGAATCACTTTCAGTTTCACTGTCCGTTTCAATAGCACTGCCTGACGAGAGATTTACTTCCATCATCACTGCTGATACTGTGTATTAAAATGAAAACCCTATCTGATGTGTTACTGAATACTCATTCTTTCTATTAATTTTGCCAGGGTTTTCTTCCTCAGATAGCAATCATATATACAACAAATTAATATTGCATCTCATAAATTATATACATTTACTAATAATTTAACAAACATGTAACAAAAAGGAGGGAGAGACAGGTGGTTATGAATTTGTGTTTTATGTTGTAAACTTTGTGAGCAAGCAGCAGCTAGGCAGGAACATTAATTACAGACTCACACTGTGGTGTGATGTTGTAATGAAAATCTCACAAGACATTAAACTTCCTCATAACAGAGAGGCTTGAATATACAGTGCATCCAGAAAGAATTCACAGTGCATCACTTTTTCCACATTTTCTTATGTTACAGCCTTATTCCAAAATGGATTAATTTTTCTCCTCAGAATTCTACACACAACACCCCATAATGACAACGTGAAAAAAGTTTGAGATTTTTGCAAATTTATTAAAAATAAAAAAATTGAGAAAGCACATTTACAAAAGTATTCACAGCCTCTGCCATGAAGCTCAAAATTGAGCTCAGGTGCATCCTGTTTCCCCTGATCATCCTTGAGATGTTTCTGCAGCTTTAATTGGAGTCCACCTGTGGTAAATTCAGTTGATTGGACAGGATTTGGAAAGGCACACACCCGTCTATATAAGGTCCCACAGTTGACAGTTCATGTCAGAGCACAAACCAAGCATTAAGTCAAAGGAATTGTCTGTAGACCTCCAAGCCAGGATTGTCTCGTGGCAAAAATCTGGGGAAGGTTACAGAAACATTTCTGTTGCTTTGAAGGTCCCAATGAGCATAGTGGCCTCCATCATCCGTAAGTGGAAGTTCGAAACCACCAGGACTCTTCCTAGAGCTGGCCGGCCATCTAAACTGAGCGATCGGGGGAGAAGGGCCTTAGTCAGGGTGGTGACCAAGAACCCGATGGTCACTCAGTCAGACCTCCAGAGGTCCTCTGTGGAGAGAGGAGAACCTTCCAGAAGGACAACCATCTCTGCAGCAATCCACCAGTCAGGCCTATATGGTAGAATGGCCAGACGGAAGCCACTCCTTAGTAAAAGGCAAATGGCAGCCCAGCTGGAGTTTGCCAAAAGGCACCTGAAGGACTCTCAGACCATGAGAACCAAAATTCTCTGATCTGATGGGACAAAGATTGAACTCTTTGGTGTGAATTACAGTACACATTTGGAGGAAACCAGGCACCGCTCATCACCAGGCCAAATACCATCCCTACAGTGAAGCATGGTGGTGGCAGCATCATGCTGTGGGGATGTTTGTCAGCGGCAGGGACTGGGAGACTAGTCAGGATAAAGATGACTGCAGCAATGTACAGAGAAATCCTGGATGAAAACCTGCTCCACAGCGCTCTTGACCTCGGACTAGGGCGATGGTTCATCTTTCAGCAGGACAACAACCCTAAACACACAGGCAAGATATCAAAGGAGGGGCTTCAGGACAACTGTGAATGTCCTTGAGTGGCCCAGCCAGAGATAAGACATGAATCCGATTGATCTTTGAAGAGATCTTAAAATGGCTGTGCACCGATGCTTCCCATCCAACCTGATGGAGCTCGAGAGGTGCTGCTAAGATGAATGAGCGAAAGTGGCCAAGGATAGGTGTGCCAAGATTGTGGCATCATATTCAAAAAGACTTGTAATTGCTGCCAAAGGTGCATCGACAAAGTATTGAGCAAAGGCTGTGAATACTTATGTACATGTGAATTCTCAGTTTTTATTTTTAATAAATTTGCAAAAACCTCAAGCAAACTTTTTTCACATTGTCATTATGGGGTGTTGTGTGTAGAATTCTGAGGAAAAAATTAATTTAATCTACTTTGGAATAAGGTTGTAACATAACAAAATGTGGAAAAAGTGATGCGCTGTGAATACTTTCCGGATACACCGTACAAATGATGAAAAATAATAACTGCTTGAATGAACAAGGTAATCAAATGAAAATTGTTAACATAGAATAATAATACATCCATTTTCTAAACCTGCTTTATCCTGAGCAGTGTTACAGGAAAGCTGGAACAGATCCCAGCAAGCATACAAGAAGGTGTAAGGCAGATAGACAAACAACTAAAAATTCTTTATTACAGGTTTCAAAATGAAAAAGAATATACTTTCCTGTAAAACTGTGTATTATATTCAAGAGCAAGGAGCGGCAGTTATTATCCATTGGTGTTAATAAAAAACAAAACAGACTACAAATGCTGTATACAAAAGTACATAGTACTCCTGAGGTAACACAGCTAGTGCAGAATATTCTACCCACGGGGAACAGTAACAATATTAATTTGTGCACAGTGCAATCATGGGTACCCAGACTTTCTGGAGTCAGTAATGACATAAATATTCATGTAAACTATTAAGGGGGTTGGCAGGGTTTTGGTGAGACAGTGGTCCTTGCAGAGGTGCTTCAAGATCAACAGGTGTGGATCTGACATGTTTTCCATTTAAGCCACAGAGTGAAGGTGATGAATACTACAGACTGAAGTTTTTTATTTATATATATATATATATATATATATATATATATATATATATATATATATATATATATATATATATATATATATATATATATATATATAGTGGAACCTCGAGATATGATCACCTCTGTATACGAGAAATTCAAGATAAGAGGAAAGTATGAGCGAAAAATTTGGATCTAAATACGAGCATTGGCTCGTAAAGAGCCACAAGCCAGGCTGTGGGTATGCGCGAGGCGTTTCCTGATCCGCCTCTACTCGGGGATTTAGCGAAGCGGACGTTGCCAGCCCGTCAGCTCACTCAGTGTTCCTTGTTTGGGGATTTAGCGAAGCGGACGTTGCCAGCCCGTCAGCTCACTGAGTGTTCCTTGTTCTCCCGTAGCGTGAGGATCTACGAGTTTGCGATTTCATTGTTTCGCTGTAGCAGTTCGCCGTATAAGAGTATCCAAAAATATCGCGGACATGCAGACAGAGAATAGGAGACGATTGCCCTCAAGAGGAGAGAGAGATAAGGAGAGAGAGGCCCGCGAGCGAGAGAGAGAGAGGCGCAAACAAGAGATAAGGAAAGAGAGAGAGCGTGCACGAGCGAGAGATAAGGAGAGAGAGAGACATGCATGAGAGAGAACCATCAGCTCAGTTATGATCACATGACGCTCAGCAGACAAAGTGTATCCATACTACTTGTATTGCAAGACATTGCTCGTTTTATCAAGTCAAAATTAATTAAAAAATTTAGCTTGTCTTGCAAAACACTCATAAACCAAGTTACTTGCAAACCGAGGTTCCACTTGTATATATTATTTATCAGTGTTATTTGTTAGGAAAGTTGATTTTTATGTTGAAATTTTTGGGGGTGCGGAACGGATTAACTGGATTTCCATTATTTTCAAGGGGGAAGTTTGTTCTAGATACGAGAAATTCGCTATACGAGCTCAGTGCTGGAACGAATTAAACTCGTATCTCGAGGTTCCACTATATATATATATTCATTTGATGCATCCTATGAGCACGTTCTCAGAAATTAACACAACACGTGCGTGAGTTGCAGCACCAGCAAAAATAAGTAAATAAACCGGGAAGTGCCATTTTGTTCAAGTTCAAAAGTGAAATCAGAATCTTTATTTGCTATCAACATGCGACAGCAAGATTCTTTGCAGATCCTATTCGATCTGCATGCTTTCTATATTTGATGAATGATTCAATGTGTTGCAGCAAATCAAACTTAAATGCTGACATACAAATGTATTTGTGATGCTTTTCTTCAGCCACTTCTCTCACAGGCAATACAAGCATCACATATTCCACATCATAATGACACTATACATTTTAAAGGTCTCACATACCATCTCCTGTGCGTGTTTTTCTTTTTTTAACCTTCGCAACAGCATCAGAATGTATGGAAGCATATTTGAGCCACAGTGGGGAAAAAAGTTAGGGACACAGTAAAGAAAAGGTCTATTTTGTGATTAAAGAGGAAATTTTGACTTTAACCTCGTAGTTTATTTTGACACTAAAATAGAATGTCATAAATGTCACTTTGAAACAGACCCAGTTAATCGCTTTGTGCTTCTGGGGCTTCCTCCTGTGATGACAGCAGCTGCAGCAATCTCCACAAAGAACAAATTAAATTAATGCATGATGAGATGTGTTAAACTATGTATGTTATACTTTACACTAATAAATCATTAACATCATTTAAATAAATTATAGTGTTAATCATTACACATGTGGGGGCAGCATGGTGACAGAGCGGCAGGTCAGCTGCCATGCAGAGAGTCACTTCTCTAGTGTTCCCTGCCTGGAGTTTGCAGGTTTTCCTCGTGGGTTTCCACATTGTGATCTGGGTTTCTTTCCAAGGACATGCAGGTTTGGGGATTTGCCGATACTGAAATGACACTAGGGTATGAGTGCACTTGATTTCACCTTCTAGGGATTGTTTTTGCCTCACACAGTGCCAGCTGGAATGGACGTGGCACTGGATTGATGGGATGTAATCATTAAACATTCATTCTTTTCAGAGATATTGTGGCAAGGTGTCCTGGGAATTCAAAGCTGAACATTGTTTTCTAACTGCAATCTCTCATACTGCCACCTGGTGGAACCCACCAGATTTACATAAAGTACACATGCAAATATACACAGTACACTGTTTGCATAGTGTAGCATCTGCAGGCACACGCATCATAAAGCGTAATAAAGAATAAACCCAGCCTAAGATTGTATGTGTTGCTTCTCTAACAAATGCATTAAACTATACAGATGCAATCAGCTGAGAATGCATTTTCCTTTATAAAATGTATCTTGCAAATGAGTTCTGCCTGCTACCGCTGATCCAACAAGTGCCCAAAAACTGACTGCAATGCGTGACTTCAATAATAAAACAGAAACTAAAACGTACAGCAAATCTATTGCACAGTGATCGACTTAAATAAACAAATTTTGCATATTTTCATTTGTGGCAAAACAGTCAACAAATCTTTAGTCATTTTTATGTCACTTTAAGACACACATTTTTTAAATTCCCAAACTGCAACTACAGACTCCAAAGGGTAGAAGCAAGTCTAGGGATCTTATGTCAGCACCAATGAAATACATATGTGAAATCACAAATACCTGTGATGCAAACTGTCCCAAACATTATGATACCCTGAAAAGGGGATGATGGGTATAAATAAAAAGTGCTATCATTTCTACATGTTGTGACCAAATGTCTAAATACCCTTCAATGAAAACATGCAATGTACAGTACTTAAAAAAAAAAAAAAATTATATATTTTTTTTCACATACAAAAACTAATTAAATTTTCAGTTAAATGTAGAAACATTTATCAGACATTGACTATGTTGTAATGTTCTTCCATCAAAGGAATGCATCGAGATGCTCTCCTTTAATAGACAGTAATTTTTTAAATATATTTTATTAAAATCAAATAACATTCCATACAAATAACTAAGTTTTACAAGGAAAAAAAGGTTTGAAAAAATCAACCCCCACCTCTGAGAAAGAGAGCTAGGACAGCCATGTAAAACTTTATGCTAGTAAAGATAAGTGAATAAATTAATAAATGGATAACAATAAATGGAGTAAAAGAGGGGAGAGAACCTGCTTCCTCAATTTAAATGCTTATTGTAAAATGTTATTAGATAATGCCAGGTTTTGAAAAAAATTGTACAGATCCTCTAAGTGCGAATGTGATTTTTTCCAATTTCAAATAGTATATAACATCCTTTATCCACTGACTTAGAATAGGTGAGTTAGGATTCTTCCAATTGAGCAAGATATGTGCCAGTAGTGTAGTAAAGGCAATTACAGTTTGTTTGTCCTTCTTCACTTTAAGCCCATCTGGAAGTACCCCAAACACAGCTGTTAGGGGATTAGGAGGGATTGTGACACCAAGGCTGTCTGATAGACATTTAAAGATTTTGGTTCAAAATTAAGTTAATTTGGTGCAGGCCCATAACGTTGTCCAGTGAGGCCAGAACTTGGTTGCAGCGTTTGGAGGTTGGATCTTGCCCTGGAAACATTTTGTTCAATTTTAAACAAGAGACATGCACTTGATATATAATCTTGACTTTCTACACCTTTTCTGAAATGTTGAATAAGAGATATTTTGCCCACTGTTCTCTTTGAAAGGGAGGGACTATAAAATAGTTTTATATATTACAGAAATGCTGTCAGAGTCCTTGAAATTGAGCAATTTTATCCTGCATAGAGGTAGATGGGAGGTGAGGAAAATTGGGCAGGTTATGTTTAACAGTTTTGAATTTGAAGATAGTGAAAGAAATGTGTTGCTGGAAAGTTAAATTTAGAGTGTAATTGTTTGTAGGATGCAAAGACGTCGCCTATGCTCAGATCTCAAAGCGATTTAATCTTGAATGCTTTCCAAGCATTAAAACTGCACATGTAGGTTAGGTGCATTGACGATTCTAAATTGGCTATAGTGTGTGCTTGGTGCGTGTGTCCTGCGGTGGGTTGGCGCCCTGTGTTGGTTGGGATAGGCTCCAGCAGACCCCCCGTAACCCTGTGTTAGGATTCAGCGAGTTGGGGATTGGATGGATGGATGTTTGAGAGGGTGGATAAAGGTGGTCCTCATGCAGAGGTGACACAGATAAAAGCTTCTATCTTAAAATACAATGGTTTCATATTCTGAGTGAAGTACAATTGGGTTGTAAGTATAGTGGTGATAACTTGTATTTATTGGGGTGCAAAGCAAGAAATATGAAAAAGTACTGCAGGATTTTATTTCTATTGCGGACCAAGTCTGTGTATGTTTATCTATTTGTGTCTATGTCTATAGTTTGTATGTTTGCTGCCAAGTAATAAAACTGAAAGTTAGGTAGATCCATCCCGCCTTCCACCTTAGGTTTTTGCAGGGTCGCCCTTTGGATATGTTGATGTTTTGAATTCCAAATAAATGGTTATGGTTGAATCTATTTTCTTAAAAAAATGATATACTGATGTATACTGGAACTTTCTGAAATAAAAAGAGAAGCTTAGGAAGGATATTCATCATGACAATGTTAATTCTTCCAGCTAAAGTGAGATGAAGGGTTGACCATCTATTCGTCTTGCTTAATTTTTGCCATACAGACAGCAAAATGTTATTGATAAAGAGCTTTATATTTACTTGTGAGGTTTGAGAAGTATTTAAACTGATCTGTAATGATAAAAGGGAAGGTGTCCAATCTAATATTGTATGCTCACTGGGAAGAGGACTCTTTTATTCAAATTGATTCCGAGACCAGAAATCTTTTGAAATTCTGTTAGTGCTGTTAGGACTGAAGGCACATTATTTTGTGGTTCTGATATGTACAGTACCATATCATCCACATATAGAGAAATCTTCTATTCCAGTCCTTCTCTGATAATCCCCTTTATCTCAATAGCATTTTGACAGTGACTTGTCAGTGGCTCAATGGCAATTGCAAAAAGCAGTGGTAACAAGGGGTGTACTTGTCTGGTACCACGTTCTAGTTTAAAGTAGTCTGAATTAATGTTTTTAATACAAACTGAAACTTCTGGATTGTTATACAGTAGTATTATCCACGCACAAATGTTTGGGCCAAACCCAAATTTCTCCAAGGTAGTTCCATTCAACGATGTCAAATGCTTTTTCTGCATCCAATGATAATATCTCCGGGGTGTTTGACTTTGTTGGTGCATATATTACATTAAACAGGCGTGGAAGATTGGAAGTATCTGCCTTTAATATATCCAACTTGGTCTTGTGATACTACTGAAGGCAGCACTTTCTCCATCCTTCTAGTTAGGACTTGAGAGTATCTTAACATCGTTATTCAGAAGTGAGATTGGTCTGGACGATGCACATTTTAATAAGCCCATATTATGTTTATGAAAGACAGCAATTAATGTTTGGCGAAAAGTCTGAGGTAGAATTTTATTTTCTCTAGCTTCTGTAAATGTTGCTAATAGAAGGGGAGCTAGCCAAGTTGAGAATTTCTTATAAAATTCGGCAGGGTAGCCATCAGGGCCTGCTACTTTCCCACTCTATAATGAGTTTACAGCATTTACGTAGTAATTGTTTACCCAATTCTTCTGCACTAAGAGTATCTATTTGTGGTATCTGTAATGTGTCTAGAAACACATTAGATTGTGTCGTCTTCTTTAATCTCAGTAGAATATAAGGATTTATAGTAGTCTCTACTGTATATTAGTTTTGACTTTACAGTAATTAAAACTGCCATATATAGCACCCTCCACAATTATTGACACCCCTGGTTAAGATGTTCTTAGGCTTCTAATAAATCCCCCCCCCCAAAAAACATAGGCTCTTAACACAAAAAAGAGAAAAATCCAACCTTTAATTGAAGTACATTTATTCATTGGGGAAAAATCACATTAAGAAATAAATTGTTTACATGAAATCAAGTGTGCCACAATTTTTGGCAACCCTGCTATTAATATTTCGTACAATCCCGTTTTACCAACAAGACAGCACTTTATCTTCTCCTATAACATTTCACATGGTTGGAGAATACAGAGACAGGGATTTTGGACCATTCCTCATTGCACAATCTTTCTAGATTGTCCAGAGTCCTGGGTCCTCTCTTATGCACTCTCCTCTTCAGCTTACCTCAGATTTTCAATGGGGTTGAGGTCTGGGGACTGAGATGGCCATGGGAGGAGGTTGATTTTGTCTAAGCAGCCATTTTTGTGAAGAATTTGCCATGTGTTTGGGGTCATTACCCTGCTGGAAGACCCAATGATGACACATCTTCAGCTTTCTGGCAGAGGCCACCATATTGCGATTTAAAATGTCCTGGTATTTCAGAGTTCATGATGCCATGCACCCTAACAAGGTTCCCACGGCCTGTGGAAGAGAAACGGCACCAGAGCATCACAGATCCTCCACCATACTTGACAGTGGGCACGAGATGCTTTTCCGCATACTCATTCTTGGATTCACGCCAGACGCACTTAGAATATTTGTTGCCAAAAAGCTCAATTTTAGCCTCATCTGACCAAAGCACACAGTTACAGTTGAAGTCCCAGTACCGCTTAGCAAACTTCAGACATTTGTGTTTGTGATTGTAGGTGAGAAAAAGGCTTTTCCCTTGCATGTCTCCCAAACAGCTTGTTGGCATGGAGACAGCATTATATGGTTGTCATGGAGACTTTATGACCCCAAGATACCACTCTTTGGTACAGTTCTCCAACAGTGAGCTTTGTGAAAATTTTTACTTCTCTTACCATCCTCCTCACTGTGCATAGTGGCAAAATAAACTTGGGTCCTCGTCTAGTCTTGTTTGTCATTGTTCCCGTTGTTTTATACTTTATTATTCCCCTGACTGTATATACAGGCAGGTTTAGGCAAGTAGCTATTTTCTTGTAGCCATTACTTGACTCATGAAGGTCGACACACATCTGCCTTACTTGAAGGGCATGTTCTCTCGTCTTTCCCATGTTGAAGAGTGGCTAAGAGCAATAGGACTCTGTGTCACGTCAGATTTATACCCCAGGGGACACAACACAGGAAGTCATTAATTACTAATTAAAAGTTCCAATTTACACTGACCAACTTTAAAAACTAGAAATTACAAAAATGCTTCAATTATATTTTATAGGAATTATTAGGGGTGCCAATAACTGTGGCACATTTCATGTAAAAAATTTCCTAATGTATGATTTCCCAATGAATAAATGTACCTCAATTAAAAGTTGGATTTTTCTCTGTGTTGTGAGCATATATTTTTCAATTAGGGGGGGGGGGAGAATTAGAAGCCTAAGAACATATCTTAACCAGGGGTGCCAATAATTGTGGTGGCCGCTGTATAAACAACTTTTTACACTTCTGACAGATAATGCAACTTGCTGCTCGGTTAAAAGCATAAAGAAAGTTCTGAAAACCTCTTTCAAAAACTAACGTGCAATTTTCTAGGATCTACCAATATCAAGCAAACTAACGACAGATGACTGCTTCGTTATCAGTATAATAATGACAATACTTGCCAAGTTTAAAATAAAAAAAACTGAATCATATTCCAACTGGTACTTGTATATGTAAATCAGTACTTGTCTCTTTAGCAGACAGGGAAAGGCAAGCTTAAACTGATGAAGGCAATGATAGTTTTGCCTATCAATCTTAACACACCTCTGTCCATCCATTACCCAACCCACTATATCCTAACTACTGGGTCACAGAGGTCTGCTGGAGCCAATCCTGGCCAAAAAAGGGTTTAAGGCAGGTGGCCAGCCCACTGCAGGGCGCGCACACACACTAGACACAATTTCTGACAGCCACTGCACCTAAACTGCACATCTTTGGACTGTGGGAGGAAACCCACGCAAACATGGAGAACATGCAAACTTCACGCAGGGAGGATCCAGGTCTCCTAACTGTGAGGCAGCAGCGCTACCACCTGCCAAATCAAATTACTTGTATGAACCATGGTTAACAGTTATGTTCATTGCAGATTTAAATTTTTTTTTTTACAGGCCAACACTTAAAATATGATTGGCCAAAAAAAGTTCAACTAAGTTAAATTGGTACCTTTATTATAGCCATAGGAAGTCAATATGTCATCTGTGTGCTTACTACTTTGGCTCAATTCTTCAGGAGCGTGACAGCTTGGTAAGACACTGAAAAAACAAAAGTAGTGTAATAATTACTTTAGGAAACGTTTCACATTCAGAAATTTGTTTAAAACAATTAGTCAAAAACACATTCCATCAAAAAAATCACAATAAAAATCATGAATAATTTTCACATATTACAAGTATTTCAACACTTAGGCAAGAAGAATACTGAGGTTTAAATAACATTTCACCATTACCAGAAGGAGAGTATAGATTAAGAAAACAAACCAAAGTTCATCAAAAGTGTGAGAATTAAGAGTATCTATTAAAACACAACTAAAAATAAGGCACAAGTGAAATAATTTCAGTTTGCATCCAGATTTAGCATGGAAATATTAAAAAAGCAAGGCTAAAGAGGAGTATGGGACTCTCGGTAAACAAATTAATGCTGACTTATTGTAATCTGAATATAAATGTATTAAAAAAGGTTATGCAATTACCTACATTTGCTGCCATACAAAAAAACGAACACCTACTCACTGTCATCAATATGTGAGAGGAAAAATAAAACATATCCGCAGTAGAACATACACAAACTCCATCAAATATACTGACGACTGGTTTTCAAACCTAGCTGCACGGAGTTAAGATGGATAGCTAATGCTGTACATCATCAGTTTGTCAAACAGCGCACACACACACACAGACACCAAAACCAATACCATTGTTTACTTCATACCCCCAGAGACTTGTATGGTAAAATTCCAATTTTCTACAAAACACACACACAATAATATCACCTGACTTGAATAGCTTCCGTATTTCTGGACATACTCTATATGCATAATTAATTTCATCATAGTGCCACATGTAGAAATAAACTGTCGGGCAGAATATCGTTTCTTCATATACCTACTTCACTAAATAAAATACTTTAAGATCTATAAATGAAAGGCCTATTAACTGATTGCGATAAACCTAACAGTAAAGATTATAAAGGAGGACCACCGTCAAAGTGATTAAATTGGATGTACAGACACTTTAAAAATAAATAAATAAATAGCTGCACATTTAACCTACTACAGCGGGAAAAAAAAAATATAAAGCAATGAAAAGGAACAAAGTTAAAAGAAATAACTATAAGAAAGATCTGGAACGCGAACAGAATAACCAGTAAAGCAGAAAGAACTACAACAAAGAACCTACAATGCCAGTGTTTGCTTTTTCTTTGAGTCCTTTACATCAAAAAACCCTTTCAAAGAGCTTATCAGGTCTCTTGTACCTTGTTTCTTAAGCAACATATTCTCAAGTCCACTTTTTATCTGTTACTTTTGAAAAACCGTTAGTTTAATTTCTGAACAGAAGACAAAAATAGTCTTTCATAAACTTGTGATGAATGTAATGACACTTTTATGCAAGGTATTAGTCAATGTATGACTGGAATATAACCACACCAGAAAGCATCGCTCAAGCTTAAACATTTGCTAACACTTACTTTAGCTGTAGTTTTGTTAAAATGTCATAAAAAATAAGCACTATGCAATTTGAGGAAAAATTAACATCTAACAATCACCCAGATGTATGCAATGCTCCAAGAAATCAAAGTTGAAGGAGATGAGAATGTATTTCGGAAAGAATAGGGATACATTTTATCAATATGTTAACAAAAGTTAAACAGCACATCACTACTATGAGTAGTTTTATAAACAAAATAATGAATTAAGAACAGCAGCATATAAAGGATGGTAAGTCAGAATTCATCAATCCACCCAATACTGGATCCTCCTCAACCCATTAAATGGTTCTACAAACCCAATTCAATAAAAATTCCCTTTCCTCCAGTGAGTTTAGGCACTTACTTCATTTGTATTTGGGTACAAACCAGTCTTCGATGCTTTGCAAAGCAAATTTAAATAGGCATACTTAGGGTATTTGCACTTGTGTTTTTCAACATGAAATATTTCAATAGTATATTGTAAGCAAAGATGTGAATAATATTTAGAATAACATCAGGCTCTTGACAAATTTTGCCCCATAAAATGCACTGACAGATCTGCATGTTATACGTGTGCTACTTTATGGTAGCTACTTAACTGTTTCTGCGTTGATGCTCATCCATCAGCTTAGACTTGCTGGAGTATTCAGCATCCTAACATTTTTTTTTTTTTTTTTTAAATATCTTGTCAATGGGCTCTAAGGGCAATTTATTTTGCCTGTACTATTATAACTGACTGCTGGTGCACTACTTTTGAGATTTTGCTATGTGTGTACGTTTGCAAGAGTTTAATATGTGTACACTGAATAAAGCTATCCTTGCTTGTGTGTTTGGTGTGTACATATGTACATGCTTGAATACTGTACAAGGAAAATGTACAATTAAAACAAATACAGATGTCTCAATTAATAGACCTATAGCAAAACAGACAGACAGCTGTTGTAACACTATTCATAGAACAGTACATCCAGATTTTCTTAAAAAAAATAAAAGTTTTCATTTACCATCTTCTAGTGGTTCTAGAGGATAGTGATACAATGGGGCAAAAAAGTATTTAGTCAGCCACAAATTGTGCAAGTTCTCCCACTTAAAAAGATGAGAGCGGCCTGTAATTTTCATCACAGGTATACCCTCAACCATGAGAGACAAAATGAGAAAAAAAAAAAATCCAGAAAATCACATTGTCTGATTTTTAAAGAATTCATTTGCAAATTATGGTGGAAAATAAGTATTTGGTCACATATAAACAAGCAAGATTTCTGGCTCTCACAGAACTGTAACTTCTTCTGTCCTCAGTCCTCCACTTATTACCTGTATTAATGGCACCTGTTTGAACTCGTTATCAATATAAAATACACCTGTCCACAACCTCAAACAGTCACACTCCAAACTCCACTATGGCCAAGACCAAAGAGCTGTCAAAGGACACCAGAAACAAAATTGTAGACCTGCACCAGGCTGGGAAGACTGGATCTGCAATAGGTAAGTAGCTTGGTGTGAAGAAATCAACTGTGGGAGCAATTATTAGAAAATGGAATACATACAAGACCACTGATAATCTCCCTCGATCTGGGGCTCCACGCAAGATCTCACCCTGTGGGGTCAAAATGATCACAAGAACGGTGAGCAAAAATCCCAGAACCACACGGGGGGACCTAGTGAATGACCTGCAGAGAGCTGGGACCAAAGTAACAAAGGCAACCATCAGTAACATACTACGCCACCAGGGACTCAAATCCTGCAGTGCCAGACGTGTCCCCCTGCTTAAGCCAGTACATGTGCAGGCCCGTTTGAAGTTTGCTAGAGAGCATTTGGATGATCCAGAAGAGGATTGGGAGAATGTCTTATGGTCAAATGAAACCAAAATAGAACTTTTTGGTAAAAACTCTACTCGTGTTTGGAGGAGAAAGAATGCCGAGTTGCATCCAAAGAACACCATACCTACTGTAAAGCATGGGGGTGGAAACATCATGCTTTGGGGCTGTTTTTCTGCAAAGGGACCAGGACGACTGATCCGTGTAAAGGAAAGAATGAATGGGGCCATGTATCGTCAGATTGAGTGAAAACCTCCTTCCATCAGCAAGGGCACTGAAGATGTAACGTGGCTGGGTCTTTCAGCATGACAATGATCCCAAACACACCGCCCGGGTAACGAAGGAGTGGCTTCGTAAGAAGCATTTCAAGGCCTCCAAATCTCAACCCCATAGAAAATCTTTGGGGGGGAGATGAAAGTCCGTGTTGCCCAGCGACAGCCCCAAAACATCACTGCTCTAGAGGAGATCTGCATGGAGGAATGGGCCAAAATACCAGCAACAGTGTGTGAAAACCTTGAAGACTTACAGAAAACGTTTTGACCTCTGTCATTGCCAACAAAGGGTATAACACAAAGTATTGAGATGAACTTTTGTTATTGACCAAATACTTTTTTTCCACCATAATTTGCAAATAAATTCTTCAAAAATCAGACAATGTGATCTTCTGGATTTTTTTTCTCATTTTGTCTCTCATAGTTGAGGTATACCTATGATGAAAATTACAGGCCTCTCTCATTTTTTAAGTGGGAAAACTTGCACAATTGGTGGCTGACTAAATACTTTTTTGCCCCACAACAGCAGCAATGTTTCATCTGCCTTTTTGTCAATTAGCCCATAACATGGGTTCATTTAAATTACATTTTTCATCAATTAAAAAAAATCCATTCAAAAAAACAATCCTAAGCATCTGAGTTGGGCAATTCATCATAATTAAGAAAATCTGATATTTAATAAAAATCAATATGCAAAATTGAACCCTGTTCACAACATTTTATTATTTGTAAAATCCCTATTGGTCTTTCTTTCTAAGCAGGTCTACGTTGATTCCATCCATACTGCCTGTCGACGACAAGTTGGACAATAAAAAGAAGATGAGAAGAGGAAGAGTTTACCAGGAAGGTTTAAATCTGCTGTTTACAAATGGTTTGGTTTTACCTGGGATCCCAGTGCAAGCAGAACACCAACTAAAGATAAAGCATATTACTGTATGTGGATAGGCATCCAGACACGCAAAGCTCCAGCTTTGTGCCCCCCCCATTTCCCTTGCCAAAAATGGTCCCAGCTTAACAAAAGTGCATCAAATGTTCTGTTTCGCTGTACGAGCAGTCTAGCGGTAGATGGATGGAGATAACCACTGCAGGGATGCAACATACTGCAGAACACACAATTTAAGTTCACCCTAAAAATACCCAACCACTGACAAAGTGTGTAACTGCACTAACCATGTATTCAAATCGCACTAAAAATGAGACATCTGACAACATAAGACCTCACCCATCCATTTCACACCATCTCCACTCTATACTGAAAGTTTACAAGGAGCAACTGCTGCCTTCATGGCTTTTTTCTGTGTTACTTATTCAATGTCTGTGTACAGTATGGGAATAAACTATTAACAAGACATTGTTTTTCAGTTTGTACTTTTGTTTAGCAAGTGAACTGTAAATCCATTACTGTTATTGGGAAACGATGTATAAGGCATTCACATTTATGAACATATCTTCCCAATGATTTTTGAATGTGTTAAGATTGGAGGTAGTCAGATATAAAAAGCCTGTCTGATTGTATAATGCCAAATTATAACTGTAAGCAAAATGAAAATTTTGCCAGGTGCTTTATTCGGCTCAGTTTCCAATTAAATATCAAACTCCTCAGATTTCTAAGTGGCCTCCTACAGATTCTTCCCTGGCACCATCTGTATAAAGTACTCCTCTCTAATGCAGAGAAAAAAAGGATTCAAGAAGCTGAATGTATAACACTGGATACAAAAAGACTTGCCTGGCCATTATTAAACACTATACAGTACTTACTATGCTGGAAAATACCATTTTAAGAATACTCAAAATTGTAAATCATAATACACAAATTATAAAACAAGTATAATATACTATGTTTCTGTACATTGTATTATAATGTATGATCAGCACAATAATCAAGAGCTTTGTCATTCCTGGGAGAGACAGAAAGAGAGAATCTTCATTCTTTAACATATTTTGATAAGACAGATGTATCAAATATATCATCTCTAGCCAAAATTCTCAGAATGTAAATTTAAGTTCGTATCGCCAAGCTCTAGTATGATGCCGGAGACAAGGGAAACTCTTTTACTTCCAATAATCTGTCAATAATTTGGCCAGATTTACATAAATACTTAGCTACATGCACAACTTATTCATTCCAAGAAGGAAAAAAGCACCCATTATCATTCAAACTGTGCAAAGTCAGTCTTAAACAATGCATCAAAGGCTATTGGTTTTCACAATACTTAAAATTATTGTTGAGATTTAGATAAAGGATCAATATACCTTGTTATTGGTTTTAGAACTACTGATTACTGAAAGTAGATGCTTGACATCTTTTTAAGTGGCTTAGACAGGCGCTATTTTACAGGCTGCTGCTTTTGTTCTTAATGTGGCCTGCTGGTTTTTTCATTTGCCTTGTTTTCTATGGACCAAGGATGCTGTGTTTTTTGGGGAACTGAGTAAACAAGCTTTTATCTTGGGACATGGCAGTTCTGCTGGGCCTTCTGGCGGACTAAAGACTAAACAAGACTCTCAAAAGCCTTAAAAGGTCCTTAAAAAGAAAACTAAGCAAACTTGCACAGTAGTGCATAAGCACTTAAAAAATGCAGCCATTTTAAATTGTATTTAAATTCATATAGTAAGGCTTATACATTTTCTAGATGATCAAGTTAAAAGCAAGCTGCATTGTTGGGTAGTTTAAGCTATACGGGAGTTTAAGAGTTGATCATCAAAACAGCCAGTGGCATTTACCTTAAGTGGCACAGCCTTGTACTGGCAAGTCAAACAATGTGCAGCTGCACGCTGCTGCCTAACGACACAGATGCCTGTGCTCATAGGCTGTTGCAATGGCATGTAACTTCATTCAAGATAAAATTAAAATTTGTATGTCAATGCTTCCTCATGAATCAATACCTTTATTAATCAAGGTAAAGCAAAACAGTATGTCAGCTGGCTTTGAGCAATATAAGAAAGACATGATAAAAAAGATCTGTAATTAACAGGCCCTTCTACAAACTGATTAAGATTAGAGGGCCAATTTTTCAAAAATTACATACACCAGTGCGGCTTACTTTAATTATACTAATGAAGATACTCGAGATAACCACCACTTCAAAGAATATGAATCCTAGCAAATTCTCTTAAGACAGTATTATGCCCAATGAAATTACAAAACTGAAAAGGAGTGTTTCATTTTTCACTTGTGTATATTGTGCATAAAACCTGTTTCAAATTCAAAGCTAGCAAAAGAAGCAAGAAACAAAAACAGTATCAATAACTGTAAACAAAAGGATATATGAGAACTGTCAACAAACTGCTTGGAGTTACTAGTACAATCATCTTCGACCCAAAACTGCTTTCTCGAAGCAAATATATGCTCTGCTGAACCAAAAGAGTTAAAGGTAATTTCACATATATAGCAAAAGAACCCTCAGTAAATAGGGTGTGAGGTTTTTTTTTTTAATTGTAATTTGAATGTTTTTGTTAATTAGCTATTCCTATGCTTGATAGGTTGATAGTGTCATTACTGTCACATACAGTACAAGGAAATTCTTACTTGCATGGGCTATTCAAGATGCAGCACATTGTCACTTTCCAGTACCATGACCAGCAGGGCTGGGTATTAGCACTAGTAGTAAAAAAAATCTTGGAATTATAGTAAGATAATGAAATATTGCTTCTTAAATAATAAATGTTATTCAATAAACTGTGTTTTGCATCTCCTATGTAGACAACCTTCAATTAAAGTGTTAGCCTAATTTATTCCTCACATTTGACATTTAAAATAATCTTGAAACAGTCAAAATTGATTCAGCAAGACGACTTGTGTCTTTGTATAATTCTTCAAGTTACACGTCTTCGGTTGCTCACATGTAGCAGCCACGTTTAGCAGTTTTCGAAAATGTGTCTCCACACTTCCTCCTCAGACAAAAATAAAGTGTATTAAAATGAGGATCTTGAGGTGATCATTGTTGGAAGCGGAGCTGGATAAACAGAACATAAAAGAAAAAGAAGGAGCCATCTTGACTGACAACACCACTAATGTGATCCATGTGGTACAGCTTATGACACTTCATGCAGTCTGCTTTGTGCACACTCACAATTTAGTATCGCAGGCTGCTATGAAAATTCAAACTGCCTACTTGCTTAGCCAGGTGAGGAACACTGCCAGCTTTTCTCAGAATAGTGGTACTGCTAGCCATGTGTTTAAAGAGAAGCAACGTTTATTGGACTTACCAATACAGTAATCCCTCGCTATATCTCGCTTCGACTTAGATATGTAAGCATATCTAAATATATAACATGGATTTTTCGCTGGTTCACGGATTTCTGCGGACAAAGGGTCTTTTAATTTATTGCACATGCTTCCTAAGTTTGTTTGCCCAGTTGATTTCATACAAGGGACGCTATTGGCAGATGGCTTAGAAGCTACCCAGTTGATTTCATACAAGGGACGCTATTGGCGGATGGCTTCAAGGGACGCTATTGGCAGATGGCTTAGAAGCTACCCAATCAGAGCATGTATTACATATTAACTAAAACTCCTCAATGATATACGATGTGCTTCCCGCGCGTTACTTGATTGTTTGCTTTTCTCTGTCTCTCTCACCCTCTCTGACATTCTCTGTGCCTGACAGAGGGGGTGTGAGCAGAGGGGCTGTTTGCCTAGAGGATACGGACTCTCCTCTACAAAATGCCGGTTTATCGCTGTACTTTGGCATACTTAAAAGCAAGTATTGATTTTTTGATTGTTTGCTTTTATCTCGCTCTCTGTCTCTGACATTCGTTGCTCCGGGCGGGCTCCTTTGAAGAGAAGATATGTTTGCATTCTTTTAATTGTGAGAAAGAACGGTCATCTCTGTCTTGTCATGGAGCACAGTTTAAACTTTTGACTAAAGGGTATTATTTCATGTCAAGAGGGCTCTAATAATGTTAACAGTGTGGGAGAGTTTATAAGGGCTTAAAATATATAAAAATAACCATACAAACATATGGTTTCTACTTCGCGGATTTTCATCTATCGCGGGGGGTTCTGGAATGCAACCCCCGCGATCAAGGATGGATTACTGTACACAAAATTGTGATTTGATATGGTCATGCAATGGAACAGCGCATTGGAAATGCAATATAGGTTTTAGGAACAATAGCCAGCCATCTCAGCAGCTCTACATATAAGCATCAAAGTTGCTCCTGGTGTTAAGGCATGCCACGAGCTTGTCTGCAGCACATCCTCCAAAGAGGCAGAGACATTTTTAATGTAGTGACATGTCATGTAGGAATCTGGTTCCCTGATGTTCAGCTGTCGCAAGTTAGGGCAATTCTCTTCTCTGACCTGCGAGACGTGACTATGCTTTAAGAACATCACAGAGCCTGGGTACAATAACTTGATTTCTTTTTAGTAAAGCATACCAGTTCCAAAACCTGTATCATTTGTTGAAAGGCTTCATTGTCAGAAATTGTGTAGGGTTCTCATATCTTTATAGATAAAAAAAACTGCTACCTATGCAGTTATGTTTTAGGCATGATCCAAATTAAATTAAAGCTCGGATCTACCCACAGTCGCCAGTGTAGATCGTTCAACTTCAACGACTGAGACTAGTGGGCTTTGCACGCAATTCCTACAAGGGGCGCGCAACACCCCAGCCACTTTGATTCTCTGCTCGTGTTGTGTATGTTGGTGGTGGGGGGCTGAACACACGCTAAGGAGATGTGGTTGAATCAGCAACTGGCTCGCAGCTGCCGAGCTACGTATTCTGCTATTCGCGCTGCATGTCGATTTAAAAGCCTGTACAGCAGCTGTACTTTTGTCTCACTGCCTTGTATCGCAGGACATTAATCTCCAAGAAAATCACACATCTCCTTCCAAACCTTCCAACAGAGAGATTATGTATATGGGCGACGTCTGAGTAAAATTATTTACACAGGTCTAACGATCACTTAGTTTGACAACCTTAAAATGTATAAACTAAACATGAATAATTCACATGCACACTAAATGCTACACATTGCCATTGCAACCATGAATGTTTTTGTACTACAAACACTAGTTAAATTGGTTGGGGATACAAATGCCATTTTTGCATAAACACACCAAATTAAAAAAATTAATAGAAACAAAATGGGGAACAGGATTATGTATAAGCAGAGATAATGAAGTTTCTTAGCATAAAACAAACCAAAAGTAGCATGATGTTTTGATGGATGGGTTTGTCAAACATTAAAATACTCCAAAATAGAAATAAAATTTGTATTAAAAGCAGGACATTGTGGAAATGTATTACTAGGGATTAAACATAGTCAAAGATTATACATAAAACCATCTACAGACAATTATTTCCTAATTACTTAGTTCATGAATGTGACATCAAAAAAACCTGATGAATCTCAAGTGTTTCACAGAAATGCAAACAGAAGTGGACTCCAGTATGTTCCATAATCACAGCACATTAGAATCTCATCACATGTTCAGATGGAAGGAGTAAGGAAGACATAGGTTGGGGGTTTGGAAGGAGGGTTTTGGGCACTATCAAGCGACATTTATGAAGCTCTACTATAATCAAGAAACCCAAAGGGGGTAAACTACTAAGACAACCAACTAGAAATGTTACCCAGTAGAATTCATGGACTGAAAAGACTTTTACCTTTGCGTGGCCCTTCCTTTACTGTATTACGATTCATCAAACCAGATGATAGTTATACTATTTTTGGCATTTTTCCAACATGAGACTGATAGAGACCTCTTTACTGAGTGGATCAGCCCATATGAAAGTGAAACCAGTACACCAGTTACCGTTGGTAATGTGAATTGAACATCAATATGGAAGTCAAAATCAAAGCAAGAATACAAAGGCAAGAAAAAGTATATGAACCCTTTGGAAATAATCATCTATACATTTGTCTTAAAATAAGGTCTCATCATCATTTAAGATACAACAATGAACAGTTTGGTTTATCAGATTGTATGTAAATTACTGTTCCTGTATAAAATTTACACCAAACATTCGCAATGCAGGTTGAAAGGTTCTGTCAACCTCTGGTTTTCTATTCATAAGTATCTGCTGATGTGAAGCATCCCTGGCAAAAAAGATCTCAAAAGGGTTATGAAGGAATTTTTAAGATTTTAATTATTCATTAGAACAAAAGTTAGACAAACTGTATATAAATGGAAATGATTTAGTACTGTGGCACTCAGTCAAGATGATCAAAAAAGTACAAAACAGAATGCTCAGTTAGGTTTATAATAAAAAAAAAAAAAAACACAAAAACCTAAAGTATTAGGTTTAAAGTATTCATTTGAGAGTTTAAGATCTCTTTTTATGAGTTTACCATAAGCAAAACATTGCACAAGCATGGTGTCCATGGCAAGACATCAAAGAGGAAGCCACTGCTCTCCAAAAACACCACTGCATAACTAACACTTACCAAAAATCACCACTGGCACTCAACAATGCTATTAGTAAAATGTTTTGGGAATTGATGGAGAGTGAATTATTCTGGAAGAATATGCAGCTATACACATAGAATAAAAAGGCAATGCATCCAAAGATGAAAACACCTTCCCCACAGTGAAGTACAGCAGAGGGAGCATTGTGATTTGGATCTGCCCTGGGGCCTGGACACCTAGCCAATAAATGAAATTCCCAAGTTTATCAAGGTATCCTACAAGATGTCAAGAGTGTCTGTTTATCAGCTGAACTTCTAAAGAAGAAGTTGGGTGATGTAGTGCTATGCAATTAGTCTATCAAAAAAAAAAAACAGTTATTAGTGAGAAAAATTATTTATTAAAGTGGAGGGTGGGTGCTCACTCACCAATTCTCTACAAATATAGATAATATGTGAAGTTTACATTGGCACAAATTAAAAAACAATCATGATCTTCAAAGTGCAGAAAATACTGGTTATATAAATCAGTTTGGATGTTAAACTTTTTTTATGGAAAAAAATTTAGACTTGCCCATACAAACTCAATTTTATTCATGTGCTCCAAGTGCACAACACAATGTCCGAGATTGCAAAGATGAGCAAAAGCAGTTGGTCATCCTTTCCAATGCTGTAATGTACTGTCATGATCTAATTTAACTTTATTATGAGAGAGTAACATTTTATTAAGCACTGTTATTGAATACGACGAGTACTTAAATCTCTGATTAAAATAACTTTCATAAAAATGAAATGTAAATCCTTATATTTCGCTTGTGTCCATCCATGTTCAATATAAACAACGGTTGCCACAACTGCTATATCCCTCCACAACAAGCAGTGAGGAATCCATGTTCCTGGCAGAGTTTTGGTCTTAGGCCTATCTTCAAGTCTTCAATGTGACCAATTATCGACTGTGGTGTCTGTTTATTTGATGCATACTTTGTTACTGACCAAAACTGTATTATGACACTACCATTTTACACCTCATTTTTCGTTCACTTCAATGTAAGCCTCCCGATAAAATAAAAAGGCACATACAGCTTAGTTGTGAACAACAGAAACTGTCTCTCCGGCCTACATACTCACACCAACCAACAGAAGCAGAAACACATACATCATGGCAGACGAACCAGCACAGGCAAGAAGCCTTAGAACAACAAAGTATTACAAACCGTAAAGCAACATTGTCCGAAGATCAGTGGCAGCAATTCTTGCACCTACACAGTGAACTAAAAATGAATTACACGAGGAGCAGCGGCAAACTGCCAGACAACAAGAAACATTACAACAGAAAAACTACAGGGATTCCAAAATACTGACAACTCAAAAGAAGATATTCCCTATATATAGCGTAGGCAATTCCGCGTTCATCTGGCATATTGTATGACTATTACCAAGTCACAACTACAAATGTTTAATAACAGTTTATTACAGGCCCATTTTCACCCATGGCCAGTTTTACACTACATTTTCCAAAGTTGCATCGAAAACTGGATTAAACGTACAGGTACTTGCAGGTTACACATAGAGGATTATTTTCGCAGACTGTAACTTTTATGCAACAAATTGTGTTTTCCGACAATTATAGACCTTGGTATACTACATTACCTGATAGCCACACTTCACGCATACTGACTTACATGTGCGATGCATTTCCTTCCTTATCCAATATGTTCTATTAACCTGTTCATGTTACAACAGTATGAATATTTATAATACAAAGTGTAAGTGACTATAATAACATCCCACACTAATCATTCTAATATTGAGTTAAATTTGACAGAAATAACTGAAAAGTGGGGTGGAAAGTTCAGTAAGGCACCAAACACAGGACACTTAAACTAAAAACATTTCATTACAGAAACAAAGTGAAAAGTACTGTTACTCCTCTCAACAGCAGATTAAAAGATTAACTAGGACTAAAATAATCCACACCTAGCTATGGACTAAGCAAAATAATTCCAACAGGAAATTACAAATAGTAATTTAGCAGTAACCATCAAGTGTCTTTTTATTCCAAAACTTGACACTATCAGATGACTAGTATCCAATGTTTAAACCATCAAATTATATATACACTGTAACCTATTATAAATCTTTATAGAGAATATGATGACCTCTTAACAGCATTACATTGTGTCACTCATCCACTTTCTAAGCCACCTTAAAATTCACAGTCAGCAGGTCAATCAGGAAGATTTGGCCATAAAGCACGAACACAACGCAGAAAATGTTTCAGTCCATTATAGGAAACGCTCACAGAGCCAACAAAACAATTCTCTATTGCATGTTTATCCTGTCTCAGTAAAATTGTACAAAATAGGTTTTCAGCAATTATATGACTAATTTTCAGTCAGCTGTTAGAACGAGTACAAAAACTGCTTAAAGTAGTAAATGACTTTTGGGTTAACAATGACAGAGGCCAAGCTTCTGCTCTTATTCTACAAGACCTAACTGCAGTATATGACATCATAGGCCATAGTATACTAAGCAATCACCTTACTCAATGGGTGGGCCTCTCATTCAGTATCTTAAATTAGTTTCAGTCTTAAAGGGGTGGAAAATTTTTTACTTAAGTTATGGCGATTGTAGTTTGGAGATCTATGAAATTGTATATGGCAGACCACATCTATCTATTCTGAGTAAGCTGCTGCTTTTAATCTATATGCTCACATTAGACCAGATTTCAAAATACGTGAGCTACCACAGCTATGCAGATAGCACATGGCATTATCTGTGTATAACACCTGGTGACCCTGATGTTATGAGTTCTCCGATCCATTGCCATCTTGTTATTTGAGTGGATGGGTAGTAATTTCGTCATGGTAAATAAAAATCTTAAATCATTATTTAAAAAAAAAAAAAAAAAAGATCCTTGAAAATACACTTGATCACTTAGTATTAAATCAAGGCTGAAGTAAATAATTTTAAGGGTAATCCTTGATTCTGATCTAAACTTTCAAATTGGAAATTAACCATATTACTAAGACGTTTTAAAAGTTAGACCTCTTAACATTGCAAGATCCTTAAAAATTCATACTTTATAACTGGTTAGATTACTGCACTACAGCGTCCATTTCTCTTAAGTCTTAAAAAAAATAAACTACTTAAGTACATTTACAGTGTATATAAAAAGCCTACAAACTCCTGACAAAATTGCAGATTGTGTAATAAAAACTGATACCACGATAAATACTGCCAGAATTTATTCCCTCTTTACTGTAGAATTTTTATTGTATTGCAGTCCATATAAAGGTGAAAACAAATCAGAAATTGTTTAATGGAAAAGAAAATCATACCAAAACCTGGTTGCATCAGTATGCACACCCCACAAAAATACTTGCTTGAAGCACCTTTTGATTTAAAATTACTGCACTCTGTCTTTTGGGGTAAGACTATCAGTGAGGCACATCTGGACTCAGCAATTTTTGCCCATTCATCCTTGCAAAAAATTTCCCAAATCTGTCAAATCATAAGGACATCTCCCGTGCACAGCTCTCTTTATGTAACTCCTCAGATTTTTCAATTGGATTGGGTCTGGGCCATGCCGGAACATTGATCCTCCTCTGATGAAGCCATTGGTTTGATGAATTTGATGTATGTTTTGGGTCATTGCCATGCTGAAAGCTGAAGTTCCTCTTCATCTTCCTAGCAGATGCTTGAATGTTTTGTGCCAAAACAGACCGATACTTGGGAGTTACTCATGATTCCATCAACCATGACTAATAGCCCAATTCCAGTTGAAGAAAAGCAGCCTGAAAGCATGGTGCTCTCTACATCATGCTTCTCTGCGAGTATGGTGTTCTTCTGATGCTGTGCCATGCTATTTTTGCACCAAACACACCTTTGGGAATTATGTCCAAATACTTCAACCTTGGTCTCATCAGAGCATAACATTTTTCCACATAGATGTAGTAGACCAATTATACCTTTTTGCAAAATTTAGCCAGGCTTCCATGTTTTTCTTTGTGAGAAAAGGATTTCAACCATTAACTTATCGCACAACCTAGAATTATGAATATGATGATTGCTGTCACATGTATGGAACTACCAGTACTTGCCAGGAAATTCAGAAGAGGCTCCTTGTTGCTGTGGTGGCCCTTCCTAACCTGTCTTCTCCTTGTCTTCTCAGTCTTAGAGGGACATTGTGATCTTGGTAGTCACTGTTGTGCCATATTTCCTCCACTTGTTGATGGGAGTCTTTACCATGCTCCATGGGGTGTTTAATGCTTTGAATACTTTTTTTACCCATATCCGGATTGAAATACCTTTCAATGATGAGATCCCAGTCATGTTCATATATTTAAAAAAAAAACGGTTTGCAGTCCATGGCTTTTTCGAGTATGTTAGAACTAAGGGGATATCAGAATAATGCTACAGATACAGCCAAACTTTGTTAGGTGCGTACTAACTACAATTTGAGATTAGACTTGTGATTAGTTGATTCCTGATTATTAAAGGGTGTGCAAACTTTTTTTAATCTCCTTTTTCACTTAAGTTTCTGATTTGTTTTCACCTTGTTTGTAGAGATTGAAATAAATGTGGAATAAGTGATGTGGTTTCCATTTCTTTATTACACAAATGCAATTGGCAGGGGTGTGCAGACTTTATATTCATTGTATGTTAGGGAGAATGCCCAGTAGGGACTGGGAGGTCTTTAGCCCCGGAGCCCCTACACATTGATTTTTCCTCCAGGTAAGAAGGGTTTTTATTTTTTAGGTTAACCCCAGGAAACTGATCTTATCGGACCATCCTTCAGAGATCCAAAAAACCACATTCAAGAGCTATTAATAAGGGACTCTATCTGTCCATTAATTTTTTTCTTGTACATTATTTATACATTTTTTTTAAAACAGCAATGAGACCCAGCCAAATAGAATACTTTCAATGGAGTAATTACAAGTTCCATTTTAAGGGAGAACCTGTGCTTTCTGGAAACATACACCAAGCACAGGGGCACTCATGTAAAATTGAAAAGCTATACATAAATTAATAAAAGTATTAAGTTATCATTAAGTCATGTAGCATATCTAAATCCTAAAACAAATAATCCATCCTGTCCACTTGTACCAACACATTTACCCCCTACTGTGCTTCAAAACATTCCAAAAACTTTTTAAAAAGTAAAGTCAATAGTAGACAAGTGTTTTTTTTTTTTTTAAACATTACTTTTTCCGTTTTAATTTCCTGGTGATCGGCACAACAAACATACTTCTTCAATATAGCAAAAAAGCTTAAATACATTTACATGTAATTCAGGTTGCACAGACAGAGGTTACATCCTATTACTGTGCGATGACATGAACAAGCAGCTGGCAGGATTAACCATGAGAGTACGAGAGTACAAGAGTACGGTGTGCTAAATTATTAAAACTGATTCTCTCCTCCTCATGTAATTTTACCACTGCAAAAGGCATGTTTCCTCATTCACCAATTAGCTATAAGACCATTGCATGGCATATCTGTCAGCTAGTAGAAATTTGCCTGCTTATAATCAACAGCTTGACCACTATTACATAACCCACCTTACTGTTAAGCTAGCTTACTTTGTGTGCCTGTACTGGCCAGATGCTGGCAGTGCATTTCTGTTAAACTAAGGTTAATTTCCTTGGCAATAACCCCAAACGTGACTCAGGCTCAGAATTCCATGCAATTGTGGTTAACCATAACCCAAATCAGGGCTGATGTTTCATGAGCCACTTTACACTTTTAAAGTAAAATGTTTGGAACAGTATTCCACAGCCACACAGTGAATAAAACAACATGCTGCAAAAATTTTATTCTTTTATGCTTTTTGCCATTCTAAGTGAACTAATCAATATTCATAACTGTTTTGGAGCCTTCAGCCAAAACACAATGTCATGTAAGTGAGAGACTACAAAGTCAGTTTCAGATCAAACCGAAATTGAATTATTACAGGAAACAAACAATAGTGATGACAATGTTAATTTGTCACCAGATGTTGATGCAGACAGTGAAACTGATGCATATAGCACTGTATGACTGAACCCTCCATGGTATGCCGGATAACTTCAGTAATCCTGCAGTGGGGTGCAGTACCTAAGTGGGGGAAAAAAGGCAAAAATATTGATCTAGAAGAATGACAAGAAAGGCATTAGGCCATTACTGATTGTTCACAAAGCAGCAACTGTCAATGTTTGTGCCAGGAAAATTTAGAAGTCACTCAGGACTAAAAAGCACATCAATTGTGCAGGTTAGGCACTGACATTCTACCCTCTGATACGGAAAGTAAATGAAAATTTTATAAAGAAATGTGCAAAGAAAACTTGTACTATCCTGAATGCGACATCAGGCTGCACGTTGGCGAGTGTTTGAAAAACATATTACACAAAGGAATTGTACCAAATCTATATCAGTGAATACTAGACATGCTTTTCCTATTGTAATTATGTTGATGTTTGTTATATTACAGGAAAAAACATTTGATTTTTCTGGGGGTAAACAAAACACTTAGGAGGCTACAGGCATTTTTACATGATTGTATGAGGAAATGTCTGTTTCAGGGTTTTTTTGTTTTAATAAAAGCCTCAGCATCTGTAGCAGGAAAGCAGAATTGGATACACTGCCCTTCTATCCTGTTCTCCTACATAAGATCTGCAATTGGTAGTCCACGTATTCAAAACAACTTGATTACTTGTACCCAATAGCAGCAAACAGATCACCAGTTTGCATGACATGACAATTAAGATTCATAGGGCATACGATAAAACTGGAGCACATACATTTCCAATATAAAAATTCGAAATAAATCAAAAAATATATTGATTGAGGTCACTCACTTCAAATTCTAAAACCTTTCACACAGTATCTTTTCCATATGGCACAACAAATCCATAAGCATCTATGGAAATACTTAATTTAAATACTACAAGATGAAGAAAATTAAATATTCTTCCTTTAAACACTTTGCCAGTGACACTGCTTGTTTTATGTTCAAAAAGAAAGATCTGAAAGTCAGATTTCAGATGTTTCTTGCATAGTTTAAAATAAATATATATATATATATATATATTTGGTGTCCTGCAGCCTGTGGAAGGTGACCTCATAACTGGACTTATTCTTGGCAACATTCGGGAAAAGGTGGCACCTTCTGTTCTTTGGACCTTCTGAACCAAGTAACAGTGAGTTGTCATGTCAAAAGTACACAGAAGGAATAAGCTGACGAACCTGTTAAAAGTAAACAGTAGATCAAACAATTACTAAGACAAAAAAGGAATAAAACTCAGGCAAACAGAAAAAAAACCTTTGTCAAGACATAACAATAATGACTTACCTGATTAAAGTCTGGAGTTTCTTTTCCTATCTTTCAACTAACTGCAAAAAAGTCAAGAGTTGCACAATGGGGCAACTCTTTCATGGGCTGTTTTGAGGAGAGTTTTTCCTTTAGGAATAATTGACAAGGAATACTTCATATCTTTCAGGAGAGTAGTGTGATCAAGGACACATAGTATATAGGTAACTACTGAGTTAGGTCTCCATGATCTAAAAAGCATAATGTACATATACAATTCAAAACTTCAACTCATATATCTTTAGAGTTTTTCCACAACAACATTAGAAAACTGACAAAAGTATTCAACACAAAATAGTTGTTAGCACTGGGAAGAAGAGAGATATTAGCACTCTATGCAAGACTTGGTATAAGCTAGAAAAGAGACCAAAAACAAAATTAGAAAACATTTCCTAAACACACAGTGACAAGCCAGCAGAGCACATAACAAAAGTTCAGAATAAAACTTCTGCTTTTCACTTTGCAAATACTTTTGTGAAACCAACAAAATTCACTGGGTTGCCACAGAATCTGCCTGTCATTGTTTTTAAATAAAAGTTCTCTAGTATTTTAGTTAAATTCTGCAATATTGCAAAAAAAAAAAATTACTAATGAAAAATATGTACAATATATGTTTATTATAATCACTAACCCTAAAAAAAACTTAACTGTCACACAGCCCTAAAACAACCATCATAGACTGCACTTTCTTGCAGACAAAAAATGTTTAGTCTTCTACACAAAATTGCTACAACACTGTTTGCTTCTAGGGCTCACTCCCCCTCAACCTACAACACTTTAAACCCAAACCAAAACTGTATCAATCCAATCCCATTTACAAAAATAAATAAATGATGTTGGTCCTTGACGGTCTAGCAGATGTCTTAACAATGCAGGATTTGAATGATAGTGTTTATGTAATAAATGTATTAGTTGTAACAATTTATAGTAAGTAGCAACCACTGGCCATTGGTGGTCTAACGTTGGAAAGAATTAAGAGCTATACAGTATTGCAACACTGATTCACACAAGTACTTTAATTTTTATATCATATTTAGGTAAAGAAATCAATGCAACAGGGCTAACATTTCCTTGGTCTACATTTTTTGTAATATTACAGCAAAGAATGAGCTTAATATGAAACAGGCAAACACTCATAAAAAGGGCCATTCTTAGACTCAATCTACTCTGAATGGTGATTTACACTGAATATTGGATTTAATCAAAGAGAACTTACAGACAATAAATCACCAATGAAATAGCTGTTCATATTTTATTGCACTGTTCAATAGCTTCCGAAATGGTTTACCAAAAGCAAATCCCACTGTAAGCTGAAACAAATGTTCATTCAATTCTAAACTTTCATAGTCATTTGTGCATACACCATTAAGCTGACTACAGAAGTTTAGGCAATGGTGTTATTGCAAACACTCAAAGCTTTTTCTCCCACCAACTTAGTGATTTTGAATCTAAGAAAGGCAATGTGAGAGGAAAGTACCAAACCCATTTCAAGTTGTCTATATGAATAAAGGTTAAATTGTTTCCTTTACATATTCTCTCCAAAGCTTCATGTTAAAATACAGTATTTCTCTTGTTAGGCCAAGTGTCAGCCTTTAACTCATCCCACAAAGCACTTAACCAATCCAATAAATACCTGAAATAAAATTAAGTGTGATCCCTTTATTATAAACCATGTAGCGGAAAAAATGTAATTCAGCAGTTGCATAGCCACACTAGGTTACCCTCATCTCCTTTCAAAGCCACCCACAATTTTACAAAGTCACTTCCCTTGTGATAGGCTGGAATATGTCTCCTACAGACCTAAACGTGAGAGCACAGCACACTTCCTAAACACACTGTCTTACTGATGGTTTTAATCCAAAGAGATGCACAAGGTGTTAAAACCAGCACCAGTGGCAAAATACAACACCACTACTAAAAAATGCTCATCATCGGATATACTTTCTCAAAACCATGTATTTTCCTCTCAGTAGAGACTACTTTTTTAGCAAACTAGGTGGCTCTGCCTCCTGCTCGCTTCGCTCGCCCACGTTTGGTTTACCAGATATACAATTTTTTTTTTTGTACAGCCCAAAAATCACACAAGAAGTGCCACACAACAGGCCCTGCCTCCTGACAGCACCCCAGCCTTGACCCTCTAAAGGCCGATTTATACTTCACACTCAGAACGCTTACGCATCATGGCTGTCACGCATTCCCAGCATTCATTTCACGCGTCCTCTGAGCAGGTCCTCAAAAATTAACGCGACGCGTGCACGAGTTGCAGTACCAGCAAAAAGTCGGGGGGCGCAGTGTACTAAAAGTCGGAACGTGACGTCAGAGTCTCTATTTACTATCTACATGTGACAGAAAGCCTATATGCAGGTCCTACGGGGATCGATGTGCGTGCTTCACTGTTTGATGAATGGTTCGATGTGGTGAAGCAAAATGCTGACATACAGATGCATTCGTGGTGCTTTTATATTCAAGCGTCGCATATTCCCGATCGTAATGACACGATGCATTTTAAAAGTCTCACATAACATCTTTGTGCCTTTTTTTTTTTTTTTTTGCAACTTCACAACAGCAACATAATGCATAGCGCTGTATTTGAGCCACTGCGAAAAAAAAATAAAGGACACGGTGAAAACGTGTATTTTGTGATTAAAGTGGAAATTTCGGCTTTAATAACGAATTGTCCACTTTAACCTCGTAGTTTACTTTATCATTAAAGCAGAGGTTCATAAACGTCATCCCAGTTTTTAATCGCTACGAGCTTCTTGGACCTGACAGCTGCGGCAAGCAGCAATAGATCACCACACAGAACAGATTAATTGTATGATATTCCAACTCTCTGCACATTTAGAATCTTTAGATTTATACTTGATATCACTTGCATGATGGAGTGCATTAAAGTGTGTATGTTACACTTTACATATAATTTAGTTTAAATAATGAATACTGTTAATAATTACACACATGGGGGAATAATTACACACATGGGAGTGACATGGCGGCGGAGCGATAGCACTGCTGTCTCACAGGGAGTTATGTTGCTGGTATATCCTGCTTGTATTCCACACTGTGCTCCGGTTTCCTTCCAAAGATTTGCAGATTTGGTGCCGCTAAAATGACACTAGTGTATGTGTGCGCTTGTATTCACCTTGCAATGAGCTGAGACCTCATCCAGGGATTGTTTCTCAGTCGTGCCCAATGCTTACTGGAATGGACACATCCCTGGATTTATGAATTTAATCAATAAACATCTTTTTCAGAAATATTGCGGTAAGGTGTTATCGGAATTTAATGAGTGTTCTAGGCAATTCACTACACAGAGAAGCCGAACATGTTCTCACCGTGATAATATCTCGCACTGCCACCTGGTGGATTCCTCCAGATTTACATAAAGTACACGTGCAAGTATGAACACTACAACGCTTGTGTAGCAGGAGCATCCTCTGCAGCATGCGTTGCGTGACGTATAACTCCGGCCTTAGACGACCAGATAAAAACTCCAAAAAAAAAAAAAAACCCTTGTATGGAAAAAAATCAAAGAAACCTTGGGGAAGGCAGTTCAAAGAGAGACCCCTTTCCAGGTAGGTTGGGCGTGCAGGTGGGTGTCAAAAAGAAGGGGGTCAATACAATACAATACATAGAACAGTATAAATCCTCAATACAGTATAAAAATAAAATGTCTAGAAGTACAGAGGAGAATTTCACATTAGATGAGATCACATATGATTTGGATTTGTTTTAAGTCCTGGAGACCTCTTTCATCAAGCTGCCTCCCCCATTTTGCCATTCCACATCTGAAATAGTGCTAATCCAATGGAAGGACCCCTCTTTGCCACGATTCCTGCGATCCTCCATCAGGGATGACTTTTACCTTAAGCAAGCAATAAACAATTTAAAGAGATTGTTATTTGGGACTTGTTAAATATGCATTATTTTCACTTTTATTTTAAAATCTTTTGTAAAAATAATACTTGTCCTTTATTTCCGGCCCTGTGCGTTGTAACATTTCTTTCTTGCCAGACGTATAATACTGCTCATGTTGTGAATTAGGCGGCTGAACGCATGCTAAGGATATGCCTTTGGATCATTTGCTGTCTTTTTGCTGCTTGCAAGCTGCCACTTCTGCTTGTCGCATGTCGTTTTAAGAGCTGGGAGCACATGATGCAGGTCTGCCACAAGCAACCCAACAACTGCTAGGTTAGATGTCTGTGGACTTGTTTTAAATGATGGCTCACTGCCAGGTCTCGCGTGACATTGTAATAACAATACTTCCTTTATTTCCGGCCTCGAGCGTGGTTAAATTCTTTCTTGCAGGATGTGTAACGCGTTGTCAGGCCGGGGCTGCTGTCGCGCTGCCCTTCGATCTTTTTAAAGCCTGTACAGCCGCTGTCCCTTTTGCTACTTTGTGTCTCTGCCGCGCACGTTGTGATCGCTTCTTCGTGATTATCAATATACACCTGACCGAATTGTGTTTTCTTTAAAATTAAACTTGCCGTTACTTTAACTGTTGCGGGTTCACAGATTCTCATAGCGTATACTCTGTTATTGTGTAAATCTATGTTTTGTGCATTGAATTTTGTGAATTCGAAAAGACTTTCTGCTCTATTCCTTTTATTTGACCTTGCTTTGTCCTATTTTTTCAATTACACCTGGTCCGGATTTCCTTTTTTTTTTTGCGATAATGTGACCTTTTATTCATCGACGTTTCATTTATAACGCATTGTCCTTTATACACTTTATATGCACTGAGACACCTGTATCTGTGTGTACTGCATCCCTTTACAATACTGATTTTTTTTTTTTGCCCATTCTCTTTCGTCTCGCTTTTTTTTGTCTTTCGTGATCTTAACGTGAAGATCACGTATTGTCTCCTAGTCATTCAATCCACAGGATTTATTTTTATAATAGAGAGATACAGAAAAATGTGAGAAGATGCAGAAGCATACTTGACAGCCAGGTGCAGGTATTGAATGATCCAAGGAGAGCTGTATTCTCTAATTCTTGACTCTGCTCACACATAAAAATTTAACGCAGTAAGTACACTTGCCACTTAAAAAAGGTGAACCAAGTGTTTTTGAAACTGTAGGTATTTCTTCATAATCATGGTATACTGTATATTATTTTACCACATCAAAATAGGTCTAAAGTGAAGCATTTTTATTCATTTTTAAAAAATACCTAGCTTGCCCATGCTTTATGATGGAGGTAAAGAACACTGGGAGTCCAACATGGAAACAAAAGCATTAAAACTTGAGAGTAGAAAATTACACACATTTCAAAATTGTGCATCTATGTTATTTTGGGAAATAAAAAAACCAAATGCCATGGAATTCTGCCATTTTAAAAGGAAATCAGCTATATGCATTACTATGCTCCTTGTCTTCCTCCGCAGCACACTTTAGGGTCAGGGGTATGGTTTCACCACAAAAAGTCACCCTCAAACACTGATAATAACACTGCACACATGGTGCGCAATCAAGTGACAAGTACTGACAGGAATACACTATTTTAATCAGACTGAATTTTAACAGATGCTTCAGCAATAGCAGATATATAGCACAAAGATGTCAGTCCTGCCTCACAGCACCTGGATCTGCATGGAGTTGGCACAATAGTTCACAATACATTTTGTTTGCAAAAAGTACAATCTAAATCTTCTGCGCCCTCTTTACCACCATGCTGCCATTTGACCAAACTCTAGATGTGAGCTATGTAAAATGACACAATGTAACAGGTAAAAAGTTGGCTTTAGGAAAAAAATATTTTAGTGTTTCAAGCCATGGCAGAACATAACCACTGAACAAAGAAACTTGTCAAGACACAACCAGCTTTATATGTTGCCTGAACCTTCCAAAATTCCACCCAGGATGCCTGCTGCAAGCAGATAAAAGATCAAGTACCTGAAGTTAATAGTACCATGAATGTGTCATGGACAGTATTATTCCCAATTTACTTTTGCCGTCAGAAACATGCCTGAGAAACATGGAAGGCACCTAATTTTATATCAAAATCTTTACTGCTCCAAAGTGAATTGTTTGGTAAGTTTAACTCTTTTAGGGTGGATGTCGACTTTTGTCGGCAGGAGGGGTTGAGGGCACATGTCGACAAAAGTCGACATCCTGGGATAGAGGGCGATAAAACTGTCACATCACAGGGATTCATTCCCTCTGTGCTTGGAGGAATGTTACTCATTGACTCAGCAACTAATTCTTGCGTGTGCGCGAGTTGTGAAATGTAAACACAAGCAAGAGAGTGAGAAGCCGGCATCAGCTGATCAGACACCAGCTGATGCCGCCCCAGCTGATCGGCTGCCAGCCGAGTGCATTCGCATGACCGATGCACTTACGGCAAGGTTCGCATGAGATGAATACCCAGACATTGATCAATGGGAGCCGAACTGACTACTGGACTTCACAAGGAATGGGTTGCTGTTGGACACAACAGATTACCTGCCGCTGGACTACTTCAGGCTGCTCTGTCCTGATACCGCTTTTCAGCTAGTGTCAGACAAGACAAACAGGCGGAGCAATTTTTTGAATCGCGAGCTGCGCTTGCACCGCATTCTCAGTTTTCAAAGTGGAAACCCACAACAAAAGACGAGAATTTGTGGAGGCATTACAAATAGAGATGGGACTAGACTGGCAATAACACTTCAGGGAGCATTGGTCCAAATGTGCTTTGTCCCCTGGCGGCTTTGGACAGGTACATGATGCTGCAAAGTTTTATTCACTTCTGTAACAAACAGAAGCAAATCCCAAGGGGTGAGCCAGGCTATAACCCCATGTATAAAGTTTAGCCCCTGCTTGACATTGTGGAACCAACATATAAACAATTTTATCAGCCTGGCCGTGATTTGTCTGTGCATGAATCTATGACAAAAATAAAAGGGATGCCTTTTTTTCTGCCAATATATGCCAGACAAACCCACAAAGTATGGCATAAACAAACACTGGTTTCTGCCTGAAAGTAATTACATATACAGGAAAGTATTTCTTTCAAAGAGAGAACTGTACCTTGACAAGTCAGACTGTGATGGAGCTGCTTCAGGGATATGAACATTTGGGTCATGTGTGCATGGACAATTTTTTTATACATGCCTAGAATTGTTGATGGAGCTACAGAGCAGGGGAATTGGAGCTTGTGGAACAGTGAGGGTGAATGTGAGACACATGCCTTCACAGTTGAAGCCAGACAGGCTGAAGATGAAAAGAGGTGACAATACGGTTTTCATGCAGGTGAAAAACTTGGTGGCAGTGGCATGGCACTATGTCAAACGGCTGACTTGTCTCTCTACAGTACACACTAACAAATATATGTGAGAAAGTGCAGCAACAGACAAATGAAACGGAAGTACCAGTGCAACACATATTGTAAGCAGTGCAATGTGGCAATACATGCAATTGGCTGCTTTGAGCGATATCAGACTTTGCTGTGTAACATGTATGTGATATGTATGAGAAATCATAATAGTATGCAGGCTCATACAACATGCAAGACAGTAACATTTGTCAAAAGTAATTATATTTTGTTGATTTGATATTTTAAACAATTGCTTTGTGTTCTTTTTTTAAAAAAATGGTTTCAAAAAATATTCAGCCCTGGGAGAAAAACAAAAAAAAAATATAATTGCCGTTAAAGACTTTTCATGTTGGACCCTGGTGACTTATCTCCATTAAAAAGCAAAACAGGCCAAATATTTTTTCTAAAGAGATTTAAAAAAAAAAAAGCTTCATTTTAAAGTGCCACTGCATGTGGCAAATACTCGGCGTGCATTAGAAGAAACAACTTCACCTTGAAAAATACCAAGCTTATTCGTCAACGATAATCTGCAACAATTGCAGCATTATAGAAAACCCTAGCTCTCAAGTCCCCTTAACTCACAGACTGCTTCTTTCTTGGGCCTTAGTCAACAGTAAAAATGCATAGTGTACAAAACTCAGATGCACTCACCATGTTCAAACTGACAACAGAGGAAGTTGTCTGATTGCATATGGGCATTCTGAGAACTAAAAAGCAAACAAATTTGTATCAATTAGCTAAAGTCTTGGTTTCTAGCGCAAATACAGCGTGTTGTCCATATACAACTAGGATATAAATCTCTGTTGTAAAAAGGATTTATGACAAGCTCAGTCACATGGTTCAAAAAGATGGCAAAGTAATCAGTTGTCACCTGCCAATGACATCCATTAGAACAAGCCTAAAGAACTAAACTCACAAGGGCAACATAACCATATTATTGTAATAATTTTGTGGACCATGGCAACTCTCACCTTCAATAACCCCTTACCTTTATGATACAACCAAACAACTCCAAAGATAATTCTTTATTTTACATTCATACTGTTAATTACTAGCTAATCAACCAATGAATCGCTAATAATCAATAGAATAAAGGCTAAATCAAACATTATTTTAAAAATAGTTATATTACTTTGAAATAGAAATGGTTGCTGTATACAAAATCAATGGTCCCAGTTTATTACATGCTTACAAGACTGCTGTCATTCCTTATATTAAAATATATAACACAGCAGCTAATGAGCTACTAATGCCATTAACCCGTTTCTCATTACTGCAACTTCATAAGCATTACCTACAGTCAATAAAAAAGTAACACTGATGTACTAACATAAGAAACAAAACAGTACACTACAAAAATATAATTCATGATATTTCTCCCAAGCAACTAGTTTAACACACATTTGAAGGTTTGATGATTAAGTGAAACCAATGTATGTTAACTTTTTACCTAGTACGTCATTGGCAGTATGTCCCAAAGACAAAATTAACAGACAACATGCCACAATGTAGTCTTGTTTACATCTGAATGAAAATGAATTTCACCATTATAAAGACCAGACCCAAGATTTTTTATCATATAGTCACCTATTTAAAACATAGTATTTGCTCCACAGAAAACAGTGGCAAGTTGAGAAGCTCTGTTCAGGGTTTTAAAGCCAATACTATCCTGTTACTTGATCAGTTGATTCTGATATAGATTCACATTTTTTTTTTTTCTTTTATCCTTTTAAAAACTTAACACTAAGCTCCTAGATAACTAGACATATAGAAGTGTTATTTTTTATTATTAAACTATAGACAACACGTGTTAACTGTTTTTTTATTAACCAAATTAAACTATGTAGGCTTATTGATCACTGACTATAACAATAATAAAATAAGATAAAATTGCCTTACGATACATAATTTCATAAAATACAAAACTTTACCATATGCTTCTCAATCACAAGCTGTCATACTGTTTAATTTTTTGTAATATACTTATCTGAAATACAGTTTAATCAAAAAAAGTAGTTCACAGTTTTTCTAACAAATACCCATATCTAACACAATCAATTGACACTGACAGGCACTTAAATGTAAATATACATGCACTTATAGGTTTTAATCATTTAACTCATTAATTGCACTGTAGCCTTTCGCTGTTAAAATGTATATTTACTAAATGTATACAGGTCTTTTTTCCCTTCGGTACATCAACTAGACATTCGTAATGCTTGCCGTCAATATAAATATGGATTACCACTGTAATTATGTAGTTCTTGTTTTCTACCTAAACGTAAGAATCGTAAAGGAAAAAACAAATAAACTATTGTTTATTAAGCAGCAATTTCAAATGTATCTTTTCTTTTTCTAATTAAAAATGTAAGCTGCTACACTTAAAATAAACTTGCTGTCCAAATTGAAACAGTGTCCATTTGACAAAATAAAAAGGTCAGAATTCTTTCAAGCAGCCTTTCTTGCCATTTGTCTAACTGCATGATGACTTCCCCAATTCCTTGTTCTCAGTTTATTACGTAAAGGCTAATATTCCACCACCACTTGCGCTCTGATAAAACAAAGCAACTCCTAACTGTTTATTTTTGAAGGTAGATTTCTGCAAAAAAAAAAAAAGGGGGGGGTGTATTGTCTTCCGCTTTTCTTCCTCCTCTGACTCTTACCATTTCCTCCCCTCTCACCCTGATCCTGTCACTCAGCTCTCTCTAGGGAGGTGCCCTGAATGCTCATTAAAAAGTGCTTTCTTCCAAAAATCCATCACCCACAGCCCAAGCATTAGCCAGACATGCAACACTATCAACATAATATAGCATGTATAATAAAGCCACGCTTAATCACACATGTAATGGTTTAAAACGAACTAGTGTTCCCTCAGTGTGCAGTGGATGCTGTATACACGTGCTGGTTACTGTTATCACTTGTTATGGGATTTGTTGCACTGATAACCTTTGATAGCATTATTCTGTTAAATGCACTTTATGATGTGCCTGGGTAATATGATCAAAATATTTATTTGACAAGTAAAACAAATGCTACTACTAAAACACTGCACTATTTTATTTTTATGCACTTTGAAATGTGCCTAGGATAGATAGAGATAACCAAAATATTAATTTTATTTCAAAAGAGGAAAAATGTATTGCTACTACCTCTGATTCTGTGAAATTGCAGCTTTTTTTATTGTTTTGATGTGCCTTTATCAGATGTGAACAAATTTTTACTTGGTTTTCAATACAATTCAATTCAATTTGAGCTGGATTAAAATTTGTCATTCCCCGCTGCTTACCTGTATCTGAAAAGGTCCAGTTCAGCAAAATTTGTTGGTTTGAAAATCTGGCCCAACTGAATGTATAATTGAATAGCCCAATCTTACAGGCTCGTGTACAAACTATAAATGGGTAAAGTATCTTACTGCATTTTAAATTGCATCATTAGCTTTGCATTCAAATAGCAACATCACCAAAAATGTGTGGTATGCACTTATAGCAGGAGCTACAAGCATACGATGTTCAACGTCAAATATGGTGCAACTTTTTTCCAATGCAACTTTGTTTCATCATTTCATCTTAATATTACAGTCATATTGCCAAATGAAGAATCATCAATATACTTGATGTACATAACCTGAGATTGTAACGAGAGGAAAAAAAAAAAAAAAACTGCTCACTTGCAAGAAATCTCTTTATAATATGTAGCCACATTTAGATGTTATTCAGCTTGTGCATCTCAGAGACATTTTATCTTTATTCAGAGAGACTATTTGCGTGTTTAGTTTTAAATATTTTCCAACCTAATTAAAATAATAAAGAGGTAAAATTAAATTTTCAGTATGTTAAATATTCATAATCACCATAGCCATTAATAAACTTAATTAAGAACATGTATAAACCACAAAAAATTCAATTGTTCTTGCAAATTGTGCTACTAAACCCACCAAATATAACCAAAAAACCTTTGCAATAGCAACAAGTCTTGTGTACAAAATAGAGCCAATAGAAACATTAAAGGTTAGTTTTGTGTTTTTTTTTTTTTTGCCGTTCTCCTAAGTGTAAAACTTGTATAAAGGAAACTCGCATAAAAAAATCTTGATTTGAAAAATACATTCAAGCCTGAAAATAACTGTACTTTTCTAGGATCACTGCATTTAATGAAACTCAACTTAAAACTTCTAATGCAGCACAAAAAAAATTGTTGTAGCTTTACAAGTGTGGAACAGTTCATGCACTTTTAGAATAACCATGAAGAGTTTGAATCAGGCAGGAGACATCTAAGAGACTACACGATAAAGTAAGAACTTGGAAAATATGCTATTCTGAGCACGTTTTGCCTGCACACATGTATATGCTCATCACAAGATTTCATATTTATATCTTAAGCATGTTATTTAGAAAGGTAATTCAAACATTTGTGACTTAGAAAATGATGCTTCAGCTTACAATAAATGAAAGTAACTCCACTGTACGTTGACACTACAAAATCTACAAACTGACAATTTGACTGCTTGTTCCTTTCTAGTTATCAGGGGTACAGTAATACAAACTACCTACCTAAGCACATAACTCACGAAAAACAAGATAGAATGTATTTAAAATTAAATAAAGCTTCATTTTTTGCAAAATATCCAGTACTTCCAATGGCTGTGTGGATTCCCATTCTAGGGGGGAATCGGGACATGCATTTATCTTGTTAGAGACCGGCAGGCCATCCAGAGCTGTTTCCGTCTGCACCAAGTCCATCTCTAGCTCATTCTTTTATTATTTCACCATATAATCAACATGCCCTCAAGTAGTTTTGTAGACCAGGGCACCCATATTCAGTTACACACACCATCTCTCTCTCTTGAAATACCTTCTCCCATTCTCAACTGTCCAACAAAATTATAGATCTGTATTGTTTTACTGTGCAAGAGAAATATATTAACACTCACACGTGACACTACGCAGATCCACTTACACAGGCACTCAATCGTGAAATCAACATAAATCTAAACACCAGATTATATTTAACGTTATTAGAATCGATTTTTTACATTATGTCACGGATTTACAACCACAGCTTCCCAAATTTGAGGAAAGGCACGTGTAACTAAAATTACGTTGAAATGCCATTTAGTTCCCTACAACAGACTAATGACGGAAAGCTCAGGTGAAAAGTCCAAACGAATTAAAATCACCTCGAAGCTTTCAAGGCGTGGCTCTAAGGTACAAAACGACCTCTCTAAAGTGACCTGACGAGGTTAAAAAAACCGTCCGAAAACAGGAAAATCAAATTAAAATGCAAACATTCGCACGTTTTTACAATTAAACACTAATACGTCTTTCCTAGCTAAAGTCGTACACAAGGATACACTCGTTTCGCATACATTTGCAGAAATTTAAACCTATATATTAAATATGGTTAAAAAATGAACACAGAAAATACAAGAAAATTAAAAAGAAAACAAATCAAATACATTACACTAGGCTATTTAAGTGAGGAAAAACTCCTGTAACCAAAGTGATCTGCGTACCCCCGCTCGGCCCGAGTCGCCTTTCCCGGCGTTAAATAAAGCCTAAATACCGTAGGCCGTGACCTCGATGACCGAAACGTTACAATAAATTCTTGTGACAGTGGCGCTATCATTCAGTTTTTTTTGCGTCGCTGTTCAAGAGCAATACGTTCAATTTGCAGTAAACAAACTCACCTTTAAGATTACAAATGCTTTCCTCGGAGTTAAACGCCCTACACAAAACGGAAACGAAAAAAAAATAACGATCGGAACGCAAGCATAAATTCTATACAAAAGGGAAGATCGCTCTAATCTGTTCATCTGAAAACAGCATTTTTAACCGCCGAACGTATACATTCGAATAAAAAAATCTAATTACAGTTCGAAGGAAAATGGCCGTGAAACAACTGGTCAGTTACATAAGCAAGGAGAAGCCATCTTCTTTCCTGCACTGAAGTAAATGGGCAGGTTCCGCCTGCAGCGAGATTTCGTCACGAGGCTCCACCCCTTGATTTGGATTGCATACCGACAAACTGGCCTCTTTTAATCCAAAATAATGTAAATCGAAAAAATGGTTTACCAAAACATGCGTTTTAAAGTATTTTACACATTTAGAACGTGCAAACCAATGAAATATTCAGTTCAATATCGCATGCCCATCTCGTAACGATAGCGCGTAGGCCACAATTTAAACCGTTTATAAAACTGCACCCAAAACTAGACAGTTCATATAAAAACAACAAAACACGCTACACCGCTTGAGCCAACAGAATGGAACAGAGGAACATCTGACCGCTCACATTCTTCATCCTTCCTTACGCGATCGTTGACACACTTTTCGAAAACAAACCCGTAGGCTCTCAAACGATACAGGCATCATTCTACTAATCGAAATTGAACAAGCAAAAGTTTGGCAATGGCTTAGATTCTACAACACTCCAAAATAAACTCATCATCACGTACCTCATGTCACAACGAAGGTTTTCGAAAAACGACAAACGCAAAACAAAAACAATGGAAATATAATAGCTAGGACTCGTGGATGCCAAAAATCTTTTAACGATACAGATAAAAACTGCCATCAGCTAAAATCCGACACTGCATGACACGGGCCATAGTCGCAACCACGCGCAGCTTTTTCACACAAATGGAAGGGTATTACAGTGTATACAAAGATGTCAATTGCAATTGTAACAAAAATAATGAGGTTACATGCTTTCCTTAAAAATACATAAAACGGTCAGATATGTTAACTGGATAAAAGAATTCCACGCCACGTTTCTTACAAGGCCGTTGTTGTTATTGCCGTTTAATCTGCGACTAACAAATAAAAAATGAAGCACTCGAACCTCCAAATACCAAGAAGAAACTGTTTTCATTCAACGAAACATTAGGCATTACCTCTCTTTCTCGTAAAAGAGAAACACACGGTAAAGTTGACTCCTTTAATATAAATTTACGATAAGCTTTCCTCGAGGACCACCATTTTCTCGGTCTCCAGTTCGCGCTTAGCAAATCCAATGCGCTTCAAGGTCTGCGGTGAGAAGAAGGAAGAGGCGGGGCTTAGCATTTCCCGTCATCAATAGAGCGACATGGCAGACATACAGGCCCTTTGGGAGTGTTGATCTTGTAATTTGTCATATCTTTCGTACTTTTTAATGATCCTCTTCACAGTATTCCATGTTACACTGTATGCCATGTCAACAAAGATTCTTTCACATCCTTTTACTGATCTGTGCTTTCAACAGTAAGATCCCATACTTTTTTTTGCTAGTTGTTGGTGGAACTGTGCTCTTCTCGGCACTGTGCAACACGAAATCCTGTGATAACAAATGGTTTTACTTATCAGGGGAAAACAAGTTAGTTTGATATAATGTGGAATTTGATTGTTTAAATACTAAACACATTTAAAACTCCTTTTTGAAAGGATACGTAGAATTGTGTATCAAAGACATGGAATTTTTTAGATTAATTTATTATTCGTTTGGTCTTCCTAAAGGTGGAAAAAGGCCTGGCATGATTTGTCAATTTCAGGCTTTATAGCTAATATTTTGAAAGTCTTTTCATATCCATTTCCTTAATCCACTCAGTCCAAAACATGCTGTATCACCTTAACTAGGTAGTACAACTATAGCTCATGTTTTATTTGGTGGCACACTGATTAGTTCTGCCATTTCAGTTTTCCAGTGTCCTGGATTGTCCATGTGGAGTCTGCGCATTCTCCCCGTCCATGTGGATTTCCTTTTCACATGCCTAAAGATATACCTGTCATGTGCACTGATGATTGTAAATTAGCTGGCAAAATGTGAGGGTGGGTATGTGCATAGATTCAGCCTTGCTATTGACTGGCACCCTTGTCCAGGGTTGGTTTCTGCCTTGAGCCTAATGCTGCCCGGGATAGGCTCTGACCTACCCTGGCAATGAACTGGATTAAGAAGGTTAGTAAATACAATGTTATGCACGTTTCAGTTTATAACTTCACTCTATTTACATATCATCACTAACTTCGGCTACTGAAACCTGCAGGGCAACAGAATTCTTGTAGGGGAATTATTTAAGTGCATCCTCTGATTTGGTACTCTTTACCTGTATTGACTTTGGCACATAAAGTTTCTGGAACATCATACAGTATAAATCAGGATACATCTTTCTAATTCCATGTGTAAGTTCCAGGGCAACAAAGTGCATTTTCAACTGGTACAGTATCTGAACCTTTATCAGCCCCTGGTGAATATCAAACAGAGAAATACAGACCTTTAAACCTTCTGCCAAATATGAGCTCAACACTATTTATTTTTCCAAAAGTTCATCTGGTGAAGACTTTAAAGGTTTAAGGATGAACGTTTGGGCAACAGAAGTGATGTCTTCAGAGCCGGCAGAGAGCTACAGTAGGTATTGGACTTTAATGGACTTTAATATTACTGTAGCCTTGATCTCATTTGCAGCAATCTGCTTTTAAAGGTTGCCTTCCACAACCCTCAGTTTAAAACCTCCAGCTCTGCCTTGTGTAGAACAATTCCTAGGAGCCCACGGTGTGCTTCTCAGAGATTTTTATGCTGGTAAATTCAAAATATATAAAGATAGATCAGCATGGAATTAGAATACATACACATTCAAAGTTTAAAACAGGAAAAAATATAAAGAACTGAAAAGGATATAAATTATAAGGTATGTTTAAAATAATATAAAAGTCAGAAAAGTGTGGAAATCCAGTCATTTCCATGTTTATAAGGTGATAGAGTAGAGCTGCAATGCTACTTTCCTGAACTCTTTTCAGGTAACTTATCTTTATATATAAAATTACAAAATAATGTATAATGTTAAAGATCCTTAAAAGTTGTATTCAGTACTGTGCAAATGGTTTAGGCACGTGTAAAGAAAATCTGAAAAGCTTTCAAAAGCAACAGAAAGAAACGTTTCTAAATTTGAAATAATTACTATAAAACAGCAATACACAATAAAACTATATATCATATATACATATATACTCTAGTATATATATAAATATATATATAAAGCTTATATATCCTGTATATACAGTATATATATATTTTTTTTATATATCAATCAGTACTTAGTGTAACCACTTTTTGATTTTAAAAGTGAATCCACTTTCATGAAGTTTTCTTATGAAAATCAGATGGTAGTTTGCTTCAAACACCTTGAGAATTTTCCCAGTTCTCCTGTGGATTTTGACTGTCTCACTTGCTTCTGTCTCTCCAGGCAATCCCAGACAGCCTTGATGATGCTGAGATCCAGGTTTTGTGGAGGCTGTATTATCTGTTTCAGAACTCCTTTTTTTGTGATGACAATAGTTCATTGTAACTCTGGCGGTAGTTTCTCTACTTCTCTGCATTGACAATTCCATTAATTCTGACCAGATAACTTATTCTATTTTAGAAATGCAGCCATAAACCAGCAGTGAATCTCTGATGTGCTTCATTGTTGAGTAAAGATGCTTGCCCATGTAGTGCTCTCCAGCTCTTTATGGACAAACTACCCCCTATTGGAGCCAAACAATTCAAACTAGGACTTGCCAGTCCAGATCACTAGCTGTCATTGTTCAGCACACAAGTCCTTGTGCTTTTGTGCATGTGTCTCTTGTGGTAGAGCACAACAAATGCACTATTAGGCAAAAGTTTCAGCTATTCTGTGTACATTGACAACAGCAATCAGGTTCTATTCGCTATTCTCCTGAAATGAAATACATTATTCTTCTGGGTTCTGTTTAACCCTTTATAGGGTTTTTAATATCAGAGAATCTCATTGGATTATTGTTTGCACACTATGTTTTGGTTTGAAGTTGCTTAATTTTACTTAATGTTATGTTTTTAATTTATCATATTTATCGTCACCACTGTTATTTTGTGGCTCCATTGATGGCTGTGACGGCCTATTGCTTGTTCTAGAAGCCGTGCCATGACATTATCAACATGATGATTTAAAAGGCAGTGGTTAGCAATTTCCAAGATTGTGAATTTATATTTCTTAGTGCAATTCTATGAGTTCCAAAGATCTTCAGTGTAATTGAACTCTGTCAATGACTTTGCTTGGTATTTTGGGTCTGTTGAAAGATTTGTTTTCGCATCAAAATTTAATACAGTTACCCTGCTCTGGAATAAGCAGTTTTCAAAAATAAATGGAGGGATGGTTTAATAACCTTTGCCTGACTTTTGGCTTTGCCGTGCCATCTCCCCATTTTTTGATCATTTTGTTCTTGTTGTTTGTCAAAATAGCCATATTCATTGGATAAGCCCATACAGGCAGTTTTGACACTGGGAGCAACAAGTCATTCATTCGTAAAACACTGTAAACTGACAAGAGTTTATGTATAACTATATATATGTTTGAATGAAGCTTAATGCACTGTGTGTTATTTCATGCACTAACAACTTATTGTAAAGGGAAATACTTTCTGTTTGTTAATAGATCTTTAATGTTTCCTGTTCACTCACTTAGCCATTTTCAAAGTTCTCTATTTTGAATATACATTTGCTAGATGTCAGAGTCAAACTCATCTGCAATATGCACAAAAAAATCAACCACATCTAAATAGAGTATTCAGCCATTACAGAGCACACTTACCACACATTCATCCATGCTAGACCAATTTAGATTCCCTAGTCAATAAAGTATGCCTGACATGAGATGAGGGGGAAGAAAACCCAAACAGATTTGGAGATAGGATGCAAAGATTTGAACTCAGAATTTTGAAAATAGCAGCACTAAATACATTGCACCTTTGTGCCATCCTGTTCCTTTGTTTCTTTTCCTTGTGTCTTTGTCTTTCTTGCATTTTCTGCCTTCTTGTCCCAACATGCAATTCTTTTCCATTTCTGAACCCGTCTTGCCCATTTTCTACAAAGCTCTTTTCTGTTCACCTTTCACTCTACCAATTAATCTGATATATTTCACTGATATCAACCTTAGAATTTTACCAAAAATGTTTATACAATTTTGTTACTGTAGTGTGACTCTTTTTTTTGCGAACGTTCTGAATAACTCATCCAAAAAAACTAACATCTGTTAGTTTTAATTATAAATTACAAATATGTCATAGTGTCAGATTTCAAACTTTAATGCCCATTTTCCAGTTTCTTAAAAAGGTATACCACAGACATTTAAAAACTGACAAGATGAAGGGCTTTGTAAAGCAGAGCACAGCATGCAAAGTAAATGGTCATTTTACATTTATTCTTATAAAATATATTAATTCACTTTAGGAGATTCATGTTCTATGTGTAAGCCACATGCCAGACAGATGACTGTGATCTCTTCAAATGTTCTTTAAGAAAAGGTATACTGCAGATACTTGGATTGTGCAGGCGCTTCTGTATGACTTTCATTGATACTGATCACAATGCCGTTTTATACAATGCAGTATAAATATAAAATTAAAACACCTATCCTGGATTCAGTTCAGGCTTCCACTGCATTGCACTATGTTAAATACTCAGAGTAATTCTACTCTCAGACAGTTAAAGAAAAGGGTTCCAAATACTTTCTCAAGTTCCATTTTTGTACTTCTCAGTAAATTCTATATCATTCTGACTCCAGCTCTCAATACATTTGACTTTAGAACAAATTTGACAAACAAGATCTCTCAGCTCATTAAGCCTGTTAGTTTAGCCAACAGCTGTCATGAACTTCATTCGCTAAAATCCGCTACATGCTAGAGATTTTCTTATTTTAAATGCTTCTCAGCTCCTCATGGAATCTATTAAAATACCACATGCTTATTTCAGTAGAAAGATGTGACAACCGTTAATAACTGATATTAATAAGTTTAGTTATTCTGGGTGTATTTTTCCATTTTATATTTGGAGTGCTATACACTTGGCACAACTAGATGAATTACTTTCATAACTGATACAATGTTCTTACATGCATGTCACATGTGATCTCCTAAAATGTGCTTTTTGGAAAACATATACTGTATACAAATGAATTTTGCCGGCACCTCTGTACGACTTTCATTAAAACTGAACACAGTGCAATTGTATACAATTCAGTATAACAATAAAAAATAAATGTAACCTAAGTTACTTATCCATCTAATTTCTAAACTTACTATATTCCAAGTAGGGTTGTAGGGGAGCCGGCGCCTATCTCAGAAAGCAGAGGATGTAAGGCAGGAGTAATCTCTGAACAGGATGTCACTCCGTTGTAGGGTGAACACACATTAGGGCCAATTTAGCATCACCAAAGCACCTAACCTACATGTCTTTGCACTATAGGAGGAAACTGGAGCACCCAGAGAAAACACACAGAGAGAACATGCAAGCTACATTTTGAGAGTATGTGAACCCTGGTCTCCTTACTTTGAAGGTGAAACACTTCGACTGCACCACTTTTCCGACCTACACATAAGCACACTTACTATAAATCTTAGCAGGCAGCACTGAAGTATTACAATAAATATAAAAATAAATGTTATGTTAACAGCACAAATGTGGCATAGAGGTACTGAGTTAAACTCTATAGCCACCTGTTGATTGTGTCGAGTTTGCATGTTCTCGTGTCTGTCTGGCTTAGTTCAAATGGCTGTTTATTAAAATGGACAGTATGGTAATATGGATAGATAGACAGACAGACAGACAGACAGACAGACAGATAGATAGATAGATAGATAGATAGATAGATAGATAGATAGATAGATAGATAGATACTTTATTAATCCCAAGGGGAAATTCACAAATATGTAGGAGCAGGTCCTGTAATGGACTGGCAGTTTGTCCAGGGCTCTTTTCTCACCTGCACTCACTTCTGCCAGACAAGACTCAGTCCACCTCACAACTCTAAATTGGATTTGAGAGTGCAGAATTGTATAAATTACTCATACTGCATGTCTAAAATATAAACGTCCAATGGTATGTATCATAGAAGTAAAACAGATTGAAATACTGCCTCAAGCACCAAGTAAGGATTGCATTACCCTCTGTGTGGAATTTGCACATTATCACCATTTGTCATTCAAGTAAACAATTGACTCAAACTTACCTAATTAAAAGAAACACATATCTGAAAAGCACTATGTTTAAAGGAAACTGTCAACATGCAGCAAAATGACTGCAAAAGCATAGTGATCAGTCATTAAAAAACAGCACTGGAGGGCAGGAAGGGTCATGAGGCAAATAGATTTTTGGCTGGATGACCATTTCTTTCCATCCCTTGTGTGCATCAGAATGTGTCTTAAGTAGAAAGGAAAAAAAACAGACATTTGCTGCTTACTTGTTAATTGTGACTACACACCACCCATTGCTCAATGTTCAAAGCAGCACAGAATATCTCCTGATACTGTATATATCTTATGAGGCCTAAAATATATCTTGAAAGTTGTTTTAAAACTCTTTCCTGCTCTTTCAAGATAAACAATGGAATGCTGTACCTCTGTGGTAGCTTTGAGCCTTATACGGTCTTTATTATAGCACTGTTTGGTGGCCACTATTGAAGTTTCTTTATAACTCTATGGATCTGATATTCTGAACAAGAGTATTAGACACTGCAAATTTAACTAAATATACAGTTTGGTGCTATAACATCACTATCACATATCAAAATAACTACTTTATAATTTTAAATTATACAACATATGTGTATAAAAGTGACAAAATAAACCATATATAACTACAATGTTTGCTGCTCAAACATTATACTGCAAAAACAGGAACAGCCACAATATTTACTTCTTCTCCTTACCCCATTCTCTTGAATTACAACCACGAAAAGTAAAAGCAGCTAAAGATCTATCTAGAATTCTTAAGACAACTCCATATATCGGAGGGGGGAATCCATTAGCTCATTACTGTACTGAAAGTCAGACCAAGTGCTTTAAAAGTATTGGGTTCTAAGGGACTTTGTATTCGAATGATGGAATCCCTAACTCCCCCTGTATTCCTGATATGGTCCAGTCTAGACATCTTTAAGGCACTTTATGCTTTCTGGATGACTAATACTTAACCACAATGCAGAAGGACCATTGATTAAACAGTCCACTTAGATTAGTCCATCAATGGTCACAACAATGTGTTTTCAAAACCTGTTGGCTGACTTGCTGCAGTTCTGCTACCATCAAGATGAAGTTTTAAACAGAGGTGACTGTGGCTGAGCAGAAACAGTTCTCAGAGGGTGGCTGAGAAAAAAAAAATGAATAAGGACAGAGTACACACTCTAAGTAAATCTTTCATTTTAATTTTAGGTGTGTTTGTGCTTAAACTAGGTAGAACAAATTTTGCCTTGGAAATGTATGAAGCATTGCTGGTCAATGTCCAAAAACACAAATAGAACATTGGTCTTAACAAGGAAGAATTAAAACGTTTTGCCTGTTGGTGAGATCTGTAGGTGCCAATTTCTACACAATATCATTTGCCTTGCTGGGCTGCCTTCACCTAATGTTCAGTTTCTATGGTGGTGCCTACTGTCCAATACAATTTTGCAATGTCTAAAACCTCCTTGGTACCAGCACTCATATCTAAAGACTCATCCATTCATTCATTCAAAAACTTCCATTTCAGTTTTAAAGTAGAGACGTTACCTCTTTATCTTTTCTTTACCTTTCTGGTATACTTCTGTTGCCTAATATTGCCCAGATCAGCAGTCGACATGTCACACTGAGCATTGCAATAGTGTTAGTACCACACATTTCCAGGGTATAGATTACCTGGCTCAGAAGGAAAACATGTGTCTTTTGAGCTGATCTTTTAAATAAAGTGTCCTTTGGTGTCATATAGGCTATCAGTCTGAAAATGCAATGCTTTTAGTGCTACACTTTGTAAGGTTATTTCAGGTCTGTTGCATAAAAAAGTTAGACAATTTACACGCGGCCTAACATTCACTGTAAAATAGCAAAGAACTGGAAGCTAGGTTTCCAGAGAGTTAATGTAAAATTAACAGCACCTTACTGTTGCTAAGATTTATGGTGTGCTACCATTTTTATATAAAACTGGATAAAACTATTTTTTATATATATATATTTTTTTATAACTTGAAATGGAAACACTTGCAGCTTAGTGGTTGTGCTAGAACATGTTTCAGCCTAATGCTCCTCGACAAATTGTCTTGCTTGAACATTTAAGGTTATCCATCAGTTTTAACGTTACCAGTGTACAATCTGACAGAAAGTCAAAAATGAAATCATGAAAAGGAAAATACTCTCTCATACTGTGATGTTCTCTAACAAGAACTCCATGTCAGTATTACATTAATTACATTTATCTAACATTGCTTTCAATTACCAGTTAGCTAGCTAGCAAGTTGTTAAATTATACACTCACAAATATTATTCTGACTTAACATAGTAATTTAATTGAAGGCTTGAAATCTTATGGATGCACTTTACAACTCTACCAAGAAAATGAAATGCCACTCCCCGATTTGCTGCATAAGGTTACACTAAACGTTAGCTTAATGTTACATTATATATTTAAAGTATGTGATTCCACAAGGCAATGCTACTTAAACTGAATTAACTGAAACTCATGATAAAGTTACAGATAGCAATGGTGGTACTGTATCGCCATTTATCCCAAAGTTTAACTTACGCTATCCATCTTTAAATAACAATAAGTAAAATTAAATAGGCTCAACCATAATGATTTTGTGTAACTTTACGACAAAATAAAATTACAACTACCAGCTCATTTGCAGGGCAAGAACAATTGAAACGAACGCTTCACCACATTTCACACGCTAACTCCACCACAGCCTCTTCATGAAATGCAAACAATACTGTAAGATACTGTTATTAAATCACATGACCCCTGTAATTCATATGACACATGTATTGATTCTTAATAATGGTAAAATTCTGTATTTAAAGATATCCTAATTATACTGTTGCAATTTGTCTGTAAATTAACAGCAATTTGTAACACTGTGTGCTTGAGGACTGTGAAGGCACTGTAGCCCTCAATTGACTGAGTTCAAGAAGTCGATTCTAGACCTTTTTCAATCCATTTCTGGGCTGGGGAGGGCCAAAAGCTATTCCACCGAAACAGGCCAGGGCAGGACTCTAGTCTGTCACCGGGCCCACTCTCACTCACATGCACCCCATATTCACACATAGTGATGCATTACAAGGGCCAATTAAAATAACCTAAATAGATCAATAAATCCCTTTTGTAATTCCTTCTGTCCCTGAGCATTTCTGGCCGTAGCAATTTTTATGAACCGTGACTTGCAAAGCTGTTCAGTTGTGCCAAATGTTAGGGAAAAACAGAAGTGAATGGCAAACTTTATTACAGCCATTGACCATTATGGGTATCAGGTGAATGTGGCAATCAGGGTGACCAGATTTCCAAAGTGCCACAACCATGACACTTGCCACACAAAAAGCCCATCCTCATTTGTTTAATGGCTGCTGTATCTAATTGTCATCAGAAAGTGATCAAGGCACAAGAAAAAAAAAAAACACTTTCACAAATGAACGCATAGGAGTAACCATGTAAATGAAGTGTAACCAAGTAAATGACAGTGCTGTCTGTTTTTGTCCGCTGCTTTGTCGCTCCCGTGGTGCTGTTCAAATTCAACATAAGTTCTTAATGAAGCTTTCCCTGTCGGTGTTTTAACCGCGTTATTACTGGTGTGTTACATGGGGAGGGCATGGGGTTTTGTGGCCCCTGAATTTCGTAAATATATTCTACACATGTAAGGATGCTTGTGTCAGTAGAGCAATGTTTTACTAGTTGGGGCATCCTGTTAAAACTGGGACATTTTGATATTCTTCGTTTCTTTATTGGGGCGCATAGTCTAAAATCGGAACTGCCGGACTCACCCGATTCATCTGGTCACCATAGTAAAACACTGTCAGTAAAAGGGTTAAATATTACAAACTGCTGGTAATGGAGCTGTGAGACTGGTTTAGTGTAACGTATACAGAACTTCTATTAAGTCTGTGCACAGCAGCTTGCAAGCCACAGGGTACTACATTCATATCTTGGTAACCTTTTGTCTTCCGTGCTTGCATTTTATATTGTTTACGTTTAGAAAACTCATTTGGCTTACTTGTTACAACTTAAAGCATACGGAGGAGTGAGATGCTGCTGCACTGCTCCTCTCTCGTTTACGCTCAAGCAGCCGGATTTAACTGTGAAGAATTGATAAAGTGTTCCCCGCAATAATATTTACCTGTGGCTCTGCAAGTGGATGCTACTCGTTCCCCGCGCGCGCCGACCTCGACTAGCCAATGGAGGATTGCCGTCCCGCGCGCGTGCGTACAAGCAGCCAGTGCCAGCGACTTCTTACCTGCACACGCAATTTGCGGTGATGGGAGGTGAAAAAAGAGGACAATACAGTACAGTATACAAAATATACAAGCAGGTGTAAACGCTGTCGAGGTAAAATTGAAACAGTAATCTAATTCGTAGTTGAAGTCGCACAGAACGTTTCTCTGTTTCAGGTTAGACGAGCTCTTAAATTCACCAATGCTTTTTTTCACAATGGGAGATTTTGAACATGCGACGATCCGTTCAGGATATATCGACGGAAATCGAACTGTCTCAACACATTTCTTTCAAGAATAAGTGAGTCTCTTTGCAGCAAAAATGGTCTATGGGGAACCGAGTTGTTTCATGCGGACGAACGGACAAGCTGACAGGCAGGCAGACATGGGCAATCGCAATAGCAGCTTCGGGCATTATGTGGAAATGCACCAAAAAGGGTGCATACATAACTGCACAATGCATCTATCAGTTTTCTACCATGTAGCACAATATGCTTTCATGCGAAGAACACATTTTCTAGGTACAACAGTGCCACAGGGTCAGCCATTATACATTGGTTACTTAGAGAGTGGTGTCATGGCAAATCTTGACATAAGCAGCCATGAACTTTTAGCGGCTTGTTGAATAGTCACAGAGTTTGGCTTGTATTTCTTTTGTGAAATTCATAATTACTGTATAACAAGTTGGAATCTTAAGCTCTGCTCCACCATGTCTTTTACCTGCAGTTTCCCAGGCTCTTCTTGTTAGTATATCAATATATTTTCAAGACCTTTGCCATCATGGTTTGTATTCCACCAGACAACAAAAGGAGAGCCGGGGATGTGCCTAGAGCAGGGTCAAAGGCCACTCTTGATGGCTAGAGGCCTCAATGTGACTTCTTTACATATAGAAAGACAAAGAAGTAGGTCTGCACTATCAAAACTACAGAATAAGTCTGCTGTCCAAATCAGTGTAATGCATATTTAGATAGATAGACAGATAGATAGATAGTTTATTAATCCCATGGGGAAATTCACATTATCCAGCAGCAGTATACTGATACAAAAAACAATATTAAATTAAAGAGTAATAAAAATGCATGTAAAAACAGACAATAACTTTGAATAATGTTAGCATTTACTACCCCGGGTGGAATTAAAGAGTTGCATAGTGTGGGGGAGGAACGATCTCCTCAGTCTGTCACTGAAGCTACTCCTCTGCCTGGACATGACACAGTTCAGTGGATGCAGTGGATTATTCATGATTGACAGGAATTTGCTTAATGCCCGTCGCTCTGCCACAGATGTTAAACTGTCCAACTTTATTCCTACAATAGAGCCAGCCTTCTTAACAAGTTTGTCCAGGCGTGAGATGTCCTTCTTCTTTATGCTGCCTCCCCAGCACACCACCACGTAGAAGTGGGCACTCGCCACAACCGTCTGGTAGAACATCTGCAGCATCTTATTGCAGATGTTGAAGGATGCCAACCTTCTAAGAAAGTATAGTCGGCTCTGACCTTTCTTACACAGAGCATCAGTATTGGCAGTCCAGTCCAATTTGTCATCCAGCTGCACTCCCAGATATTTATAGGTCTGCACCCTCTGCATACAGTTGCCTCTGATAATCACAGGGTCCATGAGGGGCCTGGGCCTACTAAAATCCACCACCAGCTCCTTGGTCTTGCTGGTGTTCAGGTGTAAGTGGTTTGAGTCACACCATTTAACAAAGTCCTTGATTAGCTTCCTGTACTCCTCCTCCTGCCCACTCCTGATGCAGCCCACAATAGCAGTGTCATCAGCGAACTTTTGCACATGGCAGGACTCCGAATTGTATTGGAAGTCCGATGTATATAGGCTGAACAGGACCGGAGAAAGTACAGTGTGTTGCTTACCACAATGTCAGACCTGCAGTTCCCAAGACACACATACTGAGGTCTATCTGTAAGATAGTCCACGATCCATGCCACCAGGTGTGAGTTTACTCCCATCTTTGTCAGCTTGTCTCTAAGGAGCAGAGGTTGGATGGTGTTGAAGGCGCTAGAGAAGTCCAAAGACATAATTCTTACAGCACCACTGCCTCTGTCCAGGTGGGAGAGGGATCCTTGTAGCATATAGATGATGGCATCCTCCACTCCCACCTTCTCCTGGTATGCGAACTGCAGAGGGTCAAGGGCGTGGCGGACCTGTGGCCTCAGGGGGTGAAGCAGCAGCCGCTCCATGGTCTTCATCACATGTGACGTCAGAGCGACAGGCCGGACGTCATTCAGATCACTAGGACATGATACCTTTGGGACTGGGGTGATACAAGATGTTTTCCAAAGCCTCGGGACTCTCCCCTGTTCCAGGCTCAGGTTGAAGATTTCAAATAATCTATTCAACCAATTAATCACGGTTTAAGTTATAATACATTTCATGGTGAATGTCAAACTAAAAGGTTTTTTATTTACGAAGATATGAATTTCATAATTGTGCTGGCATGATAAGTGAATTATGTTCAACTGTATCTTAAAGTACATCATTTATCATCTGTATCTGACACAGACCTAATCTATTCTGAGAAGTGTAAACAACAAAAAACACAAGTAATCAAGCCATTTATTGATCAGATGTAGAGCACTTAAGTATGCCATATGAAATCTGATGCAGATATATGCAGCTTCAGGGAGAACTGTATTTGAATACTTGATTTGCAATTGTCTGGAAATTAACACTCCCTGACTAATCTTATGTCAGTTGACCTGCATTACATCTCTGTGTTGAGAATTAAGATGGATTACAGTATGCCATCGAAAAGGAGGTGAAGTGGCAAACTTAATAAACATTTGGGGCAACGGACATTCTGTTGACACAGCAGTGATAACAGTGCTCAAAGCAAACCCATTGATCTTGTCTTCTGTTTCTCTTCACCTTAGTAAAAGGACAAATGCCTGTATGTCTGTCTGTTGGTTTCTATGAGTCTGCTATGTAGCAGATAGCGCATCACAAAAATTAGCACTGGTTTTATGAATCTTTTACCATACCATAGAGTATGTAATTGCAGACATGGCAACAGGACGGGCACACTGCACTGCAAACATTAACCTTTTGGTCTGTGCTGATTATTTATATTTCAACCTGTCTTAGACGGATAGCACTGCTAGTGACATCATAAGCTGATGAATTTGTAGACAGCCCACGCTGAAAACCTTTTCTTAAGTTATTTGTCATTTGTTTTAGATTTTTACATTTCTATTCATTATTGAAAATGCAAAAAATTGTTTTTTTTCATCACCATTTTGTTTTTCTTGGGATACCCACATCTTGTGTCACCATCATCAAGTCGTAACAGTGATTTCTATGGAGCACAGACCCGGAAATTATCACACTGCATTCGCTACAAGAATTAGTACATCAGATGTGTCACTATCCGAAGTTGCAGATATTTTAAGAAAACCACATTTCTGCATGTGTTAGTTATTGCTCCTTAGATTTTATTTTTCTTGACTGTTACTTTCTAGTTACTTACAGTACTATGATTCTTGGGTTTGATTGTGAATTGATGAATCACAGAACTGATGTTAGGTTTCAACTCAATGTTCCTTTTATGCTGCTTCTCCTGGTCATCACAGTAGCCTGACTTGGAGCAAGGCTATCACCTATCTGTCTGAAAAATGATTTTTTTATTAATTTTGCACATGTTGAGAACATTCAGGATAGATATCTACACACTGTGGTTGTCGGCCAGGTCCCATGACTGGCCAGGATGCCCCTTCTACATATGTTCTAGGGGAGCAACCATGGACCACTCAATACCTCCCCCGGGATGCCTCCCCGGCTGACAATGGTGCCTCAGTTTCCCGCAGGGCTCCATGGGAGATGGAGTTCTCCTCTGCCCTGTTGGGATCTGGGGTGGCCACCAGGGGAAGCAGCATGGGTCCTGAAGCCCAGTTGGACAAATCTTCAGCCCCACCTGGACGTGCATTTGGAACCAGGTGGTCAAGCACCTGGGACACTTCCGGGTAGGCTATAAAAGGGGCCAGCCAGCACCACTCAGTGGCCAGAGTCGGGAGGAGAGGACAGATCTTCAAGGGAGGAGTGGTGGTGCCAGAAGGGCGTGTTTGTGTTACTTTTGTGCTTTATTTGGGACTGTGTTGTGCCTGTGGGGTTCACGGGGGAAGACGTGCCCCACAGGTGAAGAAAAATAAACTTTTGTGTTATTTGTATACGTGCCTCCGTATGAGTATGTGCTGAGTCGGGCACAAGAAGGCGCTATTGTTACAACACTCATACTGGATTTGGATTGCTTGCAAAATTTATTTGAACAGTCAAACTAAAAAGTCACGTATCAGCCAGAAACTGGACTTGAGTCGCTTGTAGCCACAGTCTGAACATAGCCCTGGAGTAGGTCTTGAGGAGGATCAGTACTCTGACACAGCGGTAGTGCTGCTGCCTCATGGATCCGGTGCAAAGAGTTTGAGATGTATGCCCATTTATCTGTGTGGTGTGAGTACAGTCCCTTGTGACTGCAGGAGTTGCTCTTCTACATCCCCAAAGACATGCAGGTTTGGTTAAATTGGCAATTCCATATTAGCCGATTGTAGGTGTGTGTGTAAGTGGGTCCTGAGATGCAATGGTGCCCTCTCCAGACCTCCTGCTTTGCGCCCAGTACTGCCAGGATGGCTGTGGCGCCTACATGATCCTGATTTGGACGAACTGGATTCAAGAATTTAACGTTATGTTACTTTGTGAGGAAGGATCTAAAATGACAGTCTTTGAGCTGCACATCTACTAGATGGTAAAGCACGTAAATAATTTAAATTGTTAAGAGATAAGATGCTCCTTTTAAAATATTAATTATATTGATTGCATTACCACGTGCCTATATGCCTTTGCCCAACACCGCCTCTAAGTAAATGAGATGACAACTGTTCCACGGCAGAGCTGTGCTCTCAGCTCAACACAAACGCTACTCAGTGTCTTTAAGCAGAAGCTGATGAATGTCTTTTGTCACTAGGCATATTATTAGACATAACAAGAGACCATACCAGCAGAAAGGAGAGTGAAATCTTACACCATTGGATGTTTAAAAAAATCTTTTTTATCACCCATCCATTTTCCTAAATTGCTTATCTGGGCGAGTCATGGTTCAGCCGAAGCCTAATCCAGCAGGTATTAGGTGCAAGTCAGGAGCAACCAAAACAAAATTAAGATGAACCTTCTGCATTTTGTAATTTATATTAAATATTTGTATATTATTGTTTTGTAATATTCTATTATATAATACACTAGCAGACCTGGCGCGCTTCGCTGCACGTTTAACCGGCTAGTTCCGGCAGCAGATCGTGGTTTTCCAATCTAGATGTCTTGTCTTTTTCAAATTCTTTTAACCGCCTGGTTTCAGCAGCCAATCGTCCTTTTCCCAATCTAGAAATCCCGTCTTCTTTAGATTCGTTTAACCGCCTGATTTTGGCAGCGAATCGTTTTTTTTTTCTAATGTAGAAGTCGATTCTTGTTGAGATTCGTTTAATCACCTGGTTTTAGCAGCCAAGCGCTTTTTTTCCAACCTAGAAGACCTCTCTTGTGATCCGTTTAATGGCCTCGTTGATTGCATGTCTTCCAAGGTAGTTTCAATACCCATTTTATGCACGGAGTCTTCTCCCCTTTTATGAGTGACTGTGTAAATACTGCGTGTACTAAACAGTAAATTAGTAAAGGAGAAAGGACTAAACACTAAGGAAAAAGAACTGCAAGACCGCGTCAGCTGAGCTCAGCTCGGAGCGAAATGAAATGAATGAAATGACATGAATGGGAGGGGCGATGATCACGTGACTCCCCCCCCGCCTTAACTCTTAATCCCTCCACAAACACAGTCTCTCCGATCCCAACTCTCCTTTATATATATAGATAAATGTATGTAATTAATTAGAATTGATCACATCTAACAATTAAAACATAATTATAAAATTAATGCATAAATCATAAAGTAAATACACACTGAATCACAAAATTAATGTAGAATCAACATGAAGGAATTAAAAAAAATGGCATAGTTTAAACGTCAACAATGACCTTAAAGAAGAACTTTTATCAAAATACTACTTGAGCAAGTAACACCTGAATTTGAATGCCTTCCTAAAAGGAAAGTTAAAAAGAAGGCAATAAGAAAACAAGGCCTATGCATTAATTATCAAGTTGGTATAGCATATGAGACACAGTAAAATTAAACGATCAAAACGACTCTTGACCTTGAATGCACTGCTAAAGACTGATTTAATTGAAGTCACAAGCATCTCTTAAATGGGCATACATTAAAACTTGTGTTAAAACTCTACAAACGCCATCTTCAATTATTCATCACAATCAACGATTGAAAATTATACTGAATTGAACAGCAATCTCCAATCTATTGCCCAGCGCCTTCGGACAGTTTAGAACGTCTATGTGATTTAATGCTTTTGTGGTTGGTAGAATGGCGTGCCTTGGGATTGTATTGTGGGTTACAAAAAGTGTGCCTCCACAGAAGATCTGTCAGAAAACACTGCTATACCAACATCTTTGTTCCTGTCACACTAAAAAAGATATCCGTAGTTGCCGTCTTGCTTTAAAACTGACACTGTGCATTACTTGAATGGTCTTTTTTGCTTTCTTTGCATAAATACTGCAAACTGCAATAATGGGTAGGGATAGTCATTACACTTCTATTTCATAGAATTTTGTCATTAGAGTAGGGCAGTTAGCACTGTAAGCTGGCTGGCACACTGGCAAGTTAAATACAGAGGTACTAGAGACTTTTTTTGGTTTTAGTGCCACTCAAAGATAACTTATTTAGCTCTTATGTGATATGACATTGAATCGATCTTCTTATAGAAACAGGAAATGAAAAAAGAGCATCATGTTTACTATCGCAACTTTTCTCTAGCATTGCACCAGAACCCCACTGCACCCCCATCCCCTTTCCTCCCACACCCCTGCACCTATGTCAGTATACATAAATCAAGAAAACAAACACCAGTGCTACATACTGACATGTGGTGTATCGCTATGAACTGTGTAATACGAAATGTTAAACTTCCATCCATCCATTATCCAACTCGCTGTATCCTAACTACAGGGTCACGGTGGTTTGCTGGAGCCAATCCCAGCCAACACAGGAAACAAACCCTGAGCAGGGCACCAGCCCACCGCAGGGCACACACACACTAAGCACACACCAAGGACAATTTAGGATCGCCAATGCACCTAACCTGCATGTCTTTGGGAGGAAACCCACGCAGACACGGGGAGAACATGCAAACTCCACGCAGGGAGGACCCGGGAAGCGAACCCGGGTCTCCTAACCGCGAGGCAGCTGCGCTACCCATTGCACCACCGTGATTATTATTATTTCATAAAATTTTTAAAGCTAGTATATAATTAAGGTACTGGATGGGTATGTAATTCTTTAGGTACACACTTAACTTTTTTGTATTATTGTTTTGTAATGTTAAAAAAAATACATGAAAATGCTGCCCTGACTAAAGCATTGCTTGAGGCATTTGTCTCATTTCCACCCCAGGATGTGACAGTATTTTTTAACATGTTAAACAGGCCACATTAATCACAACTTAACACGTTAACTTTCCCAGGGCTAATATAAACTCCTCAAAAAAATTAAAGGAACACTTTGAAAACACATCAGATCTCAATGGGAAAAAGAAATCCTCCTGGATATCTATACTGATATAGACTGGGTAATGTGTTAGGAACGAAAGGATGCCACATCGTTTGATGGAAATGAAAATGATCAACCTACAGAGCCCTGAATTCAAAGACGCCCCAAAAATCAGAATGAAAAAATTATGTGGCCGGCTAGTCCATTTTGCCAAAATTTAATTGCAGCAACTCAAAATAATACGCAGCACTTTGTATGGCCCCTGTGTTCTTGTATACATGCCTGACAACATCGGTGCATGCTTCTAATGAGATGACAGATGGTGTTGTGGGGGATCTCCTCCCAGATCTGGACCAGGGCATCACTGAGCTCCTGGACAGTCTGAGGTGCAACCTGGTGGCATTGGATGGACCAAAACATAATGTCCCAGAGGTGTTCTATTGGATTTAGGTCAGGAAAGTGTGGTGGCCAGTCAATGGTATCAATTCCTTCATCCTCCAGGAACTGCCTGCATACTCTCACCACATGAGGCCAGGAATTGTCGCGCACCAGGAGCCACTGTACCAGCATAGGGTCTGACAATGGGTCCAAGGATTTCATCCTGATACCTAATGGCAGCCAAGGTGCCTTTGTCAAGCCTGTAGCGGTCTGTGTGACCCTCCATGGATATGCCTCCCCAGACAATCATTAACCCACCACCAAACTGCTCATGCTGAATGATGTTACAGGCAGCATAATGTTCTCCATGGCTTCTCCAGACCCTTTCACTTCTGTCACGTGCTCAGGGTGAACCTGCTCTCATCTGTAAAAAGCACAGGGCACCAGTGGTGCATCTGCCAATTCTGGTATTCTATGGCGAATGCCAATCGAGCTGCATGCTGCTGGGCAGTGAGCTCAGGGCCCATTAGAGGACATGGGGCCCTTGGGTCACCCTCATGAAGTCTTTCTGGTTGTTTGGTCAGAGACATTCACACCAGTGGCCTGCTGGAGGTCATTTTGTAGGGCTCTGGCAGTGCTCATCCTGTTCCTCCTTGCCCAAAGGAGCAGATACTGGTCCTGCTGATGGGTTATGGACCTTCTATGGCCCTCTCCAGCTCTCCTAGAGTAACTGCTTGTCTCCTAGAATCTCCTCCATGCCCTTGAGACTGTGCAGGGAGACACAGCAAACCTTCTGGCAATGACACGTATTGATGTGCCATCCTGGAGAAGTTGGACTACCTGTGCAACCTCTGTAGGGTCCAGGTATCACCTCATGCTACCAGTAGTGACACTGACTGTAGCCAAATGCAAAACTAGTGAAGAAACAGTCAGAAAAGATGAGGAGGAAAAAATGTCAGTGGCCTCCACCTGTTAAACCATTCCTGTTTTGGGGGTCATCTCATTGTTGCCCCTCTGGTGCATCTGTTGTTAATTTCATTAGCACCACAGCAGCTGAAACTGATTAACAACCCCCTCTGCTACTTAACTGACCAGATTAATATCCCATAAGTTTCATTGACTTTATGCTATACTCTGATTAAAAAGTGTTCCTTTAATTCTTTTGAGCAGTATATGTATATGTAATGCAAATATGACTCACTGACTCCATCATTAACAAAAACACTAGTTCCCATTTATTTAAAAAACTGAACTATGGCAGGATGGTACATCTAAGGCACTAGGCTTCAGCTAATAAAGGACATTTTGATATTATAAATATTTAGGGGTAAAGCCCCAACAATAGAAAAACTAAATACCCCCAAATCTCAAAAATGCCTTGACAGGTTTGAATGAAATTTGGCAGCATTATAGAAAAAAAGAAAATTAGCTGACGTGTTTTTTTATTTGTCGATGTTTATTAATATTATGCTAATTTACATGGTCCGTGCTGCTCTGGAAGTGTGCTTTATGCAAATGAAGGATGAAGCAGATGTGATTGGTGGGCCACATGAATATCGGCAGTAACCAATAGCATGGAGGGGTGACTGAAGAGGGGGCGGTGTCCTAGACAAGAGACAAGAGACAAGATCATGTTGTGAAATGGAAAGAAAAAGTTTGGCAAAGCTGAAGGAAGATGCAAAACTCTGTAGGACATGGATGATTAATAATCAATAAGACCCGAACTTCATGAGGATGTCATGATAATGTGGGATTTGAAAAACACATTTTTAACATGGCTAATTAATTAGTAGTTTTTCCTTTGGCAATACTGGTAATTAATCCAATAATTTTGCAAGGCTCTTACTTTATCTACCTTACTTTTCTCTGTTGCAGCAAGCAGATCTTCAGCCTTAAAACTTATATCGAGGTAACTGAAGCACACTCATTTTAATAAACAGAATAGTTCAGTTCAATAATAAACACAAGGATTACAGAATTATGATAACTGCATATATATATATATATATATATATATTGCCTTATAAGACTGGACACAGACAAACATGAAACATGTAGGCTGGCTGGTTACTGGCATTTAGAGTTGTACTTTATCTTGGCACAGTTAAATAGCTATGAGATTGGCGCTTGGTTGGCGCCAACCCGACACAGACTGACACCAGAGGCACAGGCAAATTAAACAAAACGATTTATATTTCTTCTTCACCTGTGGGGCACATCTTTCCCGTGAACCGCACAGGCACAACACAGTCCCAAAATACAAAGAAAAATCACCCCAAATCACCACACTCTTCTTTCCACTCCTCCCAGGGCAGCTTCGTCCACCTCCTCCCGACTCTGGCACCCTGAGTAGTGGCTGCAGGCTCCTCTTATAGCCCACCCGGAAGTGCTGCAGGTGCTCGTTGACCTACTTGTGACTGCGCTGCAGCCCAGACGGGCTCGTTAAGCCGTGCAGCTCAATGCAGCTCCCCCTGGCGGAGGCCACGGAGCCCAACCAAGATGAGCTCCGGTGTTCCATGAAAGTTCCACCTCAGCACCACACTGGAACAGACTGAGTTTTTTTTTTTTACAATGGCTGGAGTGCCAATCCTGCCACCAACCCCCAAGTTTTCCCTGTAAGCTGGAGGACCTACTTACAGGGTTGGATGCAGACTAACGTCATATGAGGGACAAAACAATTGCAGGTTATGGGCCCTGCTCAATGGCCCAACAGAGTAGAGTCTCTTCTAGCATTTACAGGATTTGAACATGCAACCTACTGAGTACCGGCACAGATCCCTAGCCTCAGAGTCACCACTCTGCCATACTCAGAAAGTCATTTTGTATATTTCCCCCTCCCCGAGACAATCCCTGAATTTCTCTTAACTTGCCATTATCTCCCCTCTTCATTCTTCTTCCTACTACTTTGAGAGATGGGGTGCTTGTGGTTTTAAAGGAAGGTTGAACCTTCTCCTGATTGAATTAAAGTCATTTCCAGTTACAAAATCAGTGTCTCCTAATAGGTGAGGTCTTCTGCCTGTGTTAGTCATCATCCCTTGAATTATAGGCCTTTGTCCTTGCTTTGGTCCATTTCACACCTTCAGGCTCAAAAGGTCTGCAGAGGGGTCTCTGATGAGATGTCAATGCAGTTCTGATTTACACCAAAGACCAGGCAGGTCCTGCTACAAGCTGGAGTTCAGTCACTTAATTTGGAATGCAAGTGGGGAAAAATCACTTGTTAAATCTGCATTCATAACAGGCCATGAAAGCCTAGGAGATTAGGCAGTGCCCACTTTATCCCACAGTTCAATGGTAGGCAAGAGCTGTTTTTGGTTGTTTTACCACCAGCACTCTTACAAGTGTACTGGCTCTTATCGTAGTTATCCATCCCGCTACATCAAACTCCACCTCCCGGTCACAGTGCTGAAAACCAAACATCCTCTTTCCCCGTGTTGTGATTGCAGTGCTGTAAACTCCAAGGGAGAATTGTCAGTCTTAGGTAGTGCGCGCATGAATTTCTAATTGGGACAAATGCTCTGCGCTCCTCGCTCTTCATGTTAAAACATCAGTGTAACACGTAGGGTACTAGCACTTCTGTACAGCGTATCCCCTTCAAGCACTACTTTGCATATACAGTAGATTCAAATATCTACAGACGACATAGCACTGATGAAACATGCAAAATGAAATATTGTACTTGAGTGTAACAGTGCAAAGAAATGAAAATCATAAACACCTAATAATATTAATAATAATATATACTCAGATTTCCCATTTTTCTTACTGATTACCTGTTTCATATCAAAACAATAAAAGTTGTGTTTTGCAAATACTATCAAAAAAGCCAAATCGCTAGGAAAAGCAGGAAAGGATCTAATGCAGGAATGTTTTACTTCTGGACAATTGTGTATAGCATATTCGGGAATGACCCAATATTATTATCATTACTTATTATTTGACTGATGTCTTTATCCAAGGTGACTTACAACATATGATATACAATTGGTTACAATTATTTTGTTTTTCTAGTGAGAGCACAGGCATCTGAATTGACTTTCACATTGTCACATAGTGTCACTAGCAGGATTTGAACCAACAACCTCAGGGTTTGAAGTCCAAATCACTACTCCACACTGCCTGCCATTAATACCTTGATGTTAAAGAAATACAAATAATGTATACCATAAATAAAGCATTCAGTTAGTAACATACTACTTCTTATACAGCATATTGACTGAAGGTGCTCCAATGGACAGCCATTGTCTTAGAAAATTTCCCGGGTGCAGCTTGGTGACACGACTAGTATTTATACAATCACCACTATTATCTTCAGTTTATTAGTTATTATTATATTGTATCTGATGTTTAAATTCTGCATTTGCATTCTGTATTGATATTTAAATTCTGTATTTCTTGAAATTATAACTCTCAAAATGACAAGACACTTTGTAAGTTGCATTTCCTATGATTTTATTCTTAACCGGATTGAATAATTTTACTGCACTAACAGTATTATTCTCTAAAAATCTTAGTTTTTTAAATTCATTACATGGACGTTTAATGTTGAATCCCGCTTTCCTATATCGCCATTTGTATCAGCTTCGCTTCCTGATGCTTTTCCAACCTGCGCAATATTAATATACTGTACTCAAAACGTTCCTGAAAAACCCGTTGCACTCAAGCAGATACATGTCGTCTTCTGCCATCTGCTGGAAACTCTGTGCACTACAGGCAAATGACGGCATTTAAATGCTAATTAGAAAATGGGTCGCCTCGAGGTGGAGACGCAGATACTTTTGCGGGGAAATATTTGCTCCATTTGAAAAGGTGACAGGTAGAATAATATTTATATTGTTACTGATATTTCAAGATAAAGGTTTAGTGGCCCGAAACAACTTCTAGCTGTGTATTATGTTATACCAGAATTTATAGTAAAATCGTTTTGAAAATGTGTCTGTAATATGATACTGCAGACCTATAAGGTAGTTACGCATAAATCCCTCAATTGTTATTTTTATTGCATTTCATGCTGTAATATGCATTATAATTGTAAAAATGCAAAATAAATATTGATTATTAAATTATTAATGGAAATGTCCTTTTGAAATATATATAGAAAGAGGAAACTGAAACGTGTATGAATTTTTTTATATATGTAACCTGTTTATGACAATCAGTTGAATGTTGCAGTGGCTCACTTGCTAATATTTTTCTCATCGATTTTCAATAATTTGTATTTTTTTTAATCTGTATACTATATTTACCAATCCACAGAACAAATTCAGAGTATACTATAATTTGATTTTGGTGTATAATTTTAGATGGCAAAAAGTACAGCATTGAAGGTGGCAATTCAAGTGACATGGAACAGTTAGGGGAAAGTGAGGATGATGATGATGATGGGGAATGGACTCCTAATGCAGTGCTTGCAGGGGTAAGCTCAACTAGCAGTGATGAGGAAGACGTGCAGGGTGAAAGTGTAGACTAGACAAGCACAGAAGTTGAGGGCCCACAAACACCAAAGGAGTCTACAAAGGGCAAAGTCAAAAGGAAAGTGTACAGACAGAGAAAAGCGGACACTGAGGGTTATGAATATGTTGATGAACAATGGACGCCACACATGCATTTCAAGCATTTTGTTACTGATGAAATACTATGTGAAACTGTAGAACAAACAAACCTGAACAGTGTACAGAAACAGGGAAAATCAGTAGAGACAACTGTCAAAGAAATACTGGGTTCCCAGATTAGCCATTGTTTAGAAGTACAACAGATTTATTTGAAGAGTTGACCTCCTTGATAGCTGTCAAGTTCAGATTCAAAATCCCGGAGGTGACACAAGCACATTTGGTGGCACACTCTCACAGAGGCAGTCATCAATGCATGTATCTTCTACGGAAGAGACTGGAGTCTTGAAGGAAACCCAGGGTTCTGCAAAGGTTTCTACCTTCTGTTGGCACCTTTTTCAAAAGCCCAGGAAAGGCCAAGATCAAGTGTGGCAGAACACTGACGGGACTCCTTCAGAACCAGAAGCAACCCCAACGTGCAAAAGGCCAACTTGTAGTGCGGGATGACATTGATCCTAACATGGGAAACCCAACAGAGATGCAAGTACTGCACAGGAAACTACTGCTCATATGTCAGCTGTGGGAAATGCAAAGTCCATCTATGCTTGAACAAGGACAGCAACTTTTTTTTAACCACAATATAAAATAAAAAAGAAGTTTCTAAAAATTTCCCTTGAAAAATAACCAAGCCATGTGAAATGTTCCACATGTTGTCCAAAATGCATGCTTTTGTTTCTTAAAAAAGACAAGTTGTGATCAATAATTTTCCATAAATGCCTTAGTGAATTAAAAATGATACAAAAAGGTATCACATATGCGAATTATTTTATCCAAGTTTTTTTGTTTATTTTGTGTAAAGATTCAATAAACACTTTAGTTTAAAAAAATGTGAATTTTCTGGATATTATTTTATATGTCAGGCTTTAAAGGGTTATTAAACTATGTTCCTAAATAAACTACCTGATAGGGTTTACTACACAGATTTTCAAGGTCTGACTAGATTTCATTGTTTAATAATTAAATTAAATTATTCCGTACGGACCGCTACTCTCTCTTCTGTTTCTTTTGCCTGCGCCACCACCACCTACTCAAACCATCATGATGCACCAACATTGATGGACTGAGAGCCAGAAGTCTACGTGGCCATCATCATCAAGTCCTTCTGTGAGAACCCTAAATCCAAAGAGGACTGTTTCATTTATATTAGGTAGAATGTCCAGAGGGGACTGGGTGGTCTCGTGGTCTCGAATCCCTGCAGATTTTAATTTTTTCTCCAGCCGTCTGGAGTTTTTTTTTTTGTTTTGTTTTTTCTGTCCACCCTGGCCATTGAACCTTACTCTTATTCGATGTTAATTAATGTTGATTTATTTTGTTTTCTTATTATGTCTTTTATTTTTCTATTCTTCATTATGTAAAGCACTTTGAGCTACTTTTTGTATGAAAATGTGCTATATAAATAAATGTTGTTGTTGTAAATTATGTACATTTATTTCTATTAAGCTTGCTTCCACTTATGAGACCAGTATCCACAATTCCAAATACGGTAAGAAAAAGCCAGCAGTGTCACAGTGGATAGCACAGTCGTTTCATGGACCACCGAGTTCAAATCCTGTGTGCGGCCCTTGCACTTTTTCTCTGTCTGCGATGTGCTTTCCTCCTCGACAGATGTTCTGCTTAGGTTGACTGACGATTTTAAATTGGACCCGCGTTAATGAGTGGCGCCTGGTCCAGGGCCGTTTCCTGCTTTGTGCCCAGATGAGGCTCTCAATGGGATGAAACAAGTCTAAGGATGTTATGTTATTTTATAGACTTATTTACAGGGTGGGTTTTAGGTCTAAACTATCATAATAATAATAATAATAATAATAAATACTACAATAACACACTCACCGCCCACTTTATTAGGTACACCTTGAATGCCCGTTGCATTCAGATCTGCCGTAATTGTTTGTGGTATCGATTCAGCAAGATGACAGGAGAGCATCACGCAGTTGCAGATTTTTCAGCAGCACATCAATGATGTAAATCTCCCGTTCTACCACGGAGGCCATATAGTCAACTTAATGTCATGTTCAATAAACCAGTTTGAGATGATCTGAGCTTTGTGACATGGCACATTATCCTGCTGGAAGTAGCCGTTAACAGATAGCTAGATAGCTACACTGTGGTCATAAAAGCATGGACATGGTCAGCAACAATACTCAGATAGGCTGTGGCATTTAAATGAGGGCCCAAAGTGTGCCAAGAAAATATCCCTGACATTATTACACCACCACCACCAGCCTGAGCTGTTGCTATAAGGCATGATGGATCCATGCTTTCATGTTATTGACACCAAATTCTGACCCTACCATCTGTACATAGCAGCAGAAATCAAGACTTGTCAGACCAGGCAACATTTTTCCAATCTTCTATTGTCCAGTTTTGGTGAATTGTAGCTTCAGTTGCTTGTTCTTAGCTGACAGGAGTGGCACTCCGTGTGTTCTCCTGCTGCTGTAGCCCATCTGCTTCAAGGCTTATGCGCTGTGCATGAAAATCCTAGTAGATCAGATCAGTTTCTGAAAAACTCAGACCAGCCTGTCTGGTGCCAACCACCATGCCACATTCAAAGTCACTTTAATAACCTTTCTTCCCAATTCTGATGCTCAGTTTGAACTTCAGCAGGTCATCTTGACAATGTCTACCTGCCTAAATGCATTGAGTGGCTGCCATTTGATTGGCTGATTAGGTATTTGTGTTAACAAGCAGTTGAACAGGTCTACCTAATAAAGTGCCTGGTGAGTCCATATTCTTGATTATAAACTTAGATACTGAACTGTGATCAAACATGACATTTAAATCATTAAATCACTTAACAACCTTAAATCATAATAGTTCCTGCTCCTGCATTACAGCTCCATGAACCTGTAGAATTTAGTCTTCCTCTACATGGTCTTCCCTCCAGTTGTACTTCCACATCCCAGAGTTCTGTAAGTCTGGTTAACTGGTCCTATGACAGTAAGCGTGTTGGACTGGGGTCTGGTTCCAGGTTAGTTCCTGCTTTGAATTAAGCAGGTTTACAAAATGGAAGGGTAGTATTCTTTTTGACTCCACTACATCTTGAGGTGGACTATTTCTGTTTGCAAAGCTTCTTGCTGAACACATAGTTTGGACTTCAATAGCAATGCTGGTCATGGTAAAGAAGCAATGTTGAAACAAGAGACAAGTGGGCTGGGACATTATCAGTCAGTCAGTCAGTGTCCAATCTGCTATATCCGAACACAGGGTCACGGGGGTCTGCTGGAGCCAATCCCAGCCAACACAGGGTGCAAGGCAGTAACAAACCCCAGTCAGGGTGCCAGGCCTCCGCAGGACACACACACACACCAAGCACATACACTAGGGACAATTTAGGATCGCCAATGCACCTAACCTGCATGTCTTTGGACTGTGGGAGGAAACTCACGCAGACACGGGGCGAACATGCAAACTCCACGCAGGGAGGACCCGGGAAGCGAACCCAAGTGTCCAAACTGCGAGGCAGCAGCGCTACAACAGCGCCACGGTGCCGCCCACGTTATCAGACAACCAGTAACGGCGTACTGCACAATAATGTGCAGTGAATACCCTTCACTTGAGCATTCCTAGTTTTCATACCCTTTCTCTGTCTTTGTTTAGCATTCGTTCGCTCAGAGGTTGATGCGCTTGCTGCCTCCTGAGCAGCTCTTCTTTTCTCCACCCTAGCAGCCCGCTGCTTCTCTTCTTTTGTCTGCATCTTTTCGTGTTAAAACTGATTAAGTTAGTTTTTGTGTTGCAATTACTTGGTACGTTTTCTCTAATTTTTCATTTAAGCTGGCAATTACATCTTCAATCTGCCTCAAGAATGATTAGCGAAGGTGGTAGGGAATGAGAGCGGCGCCCATACACATGCGCCGCGGCCGCCCTGCTGCGAGCTGCCGAGAATTGATTCTCCAATAAAATAAAATAAAAATAAAAAGAGTAATAAAAATCATCACCAAGAAAGTGGACAGTAGACGTCATGTAGTATACGTGTACCAAATATCAAGTCAATAGGACTACAGGACAGTAGTGAGACCAGCTATGTTATATGGGTTAGAGACGGTGGTACTGACCAGAAAGCAGGAGACAGAGCTGGAGGTGCATTGGGAGTGACGAGGATGGACAGAATTAGAAGCAGATAGTAGACATCGTGTAGTATATGTGTACCAAATTTCAGGTCAATAGGTCAAACGGTTTGCGAGCTACAGGTGATTTAAAATCCTGGACAGACAAACGAACAGCCATGGTAGTGCATTATATAAGAAGATAATAATAATAAAATAAAATACAAAATAGAGGCCAAAACTAAGGCAGTTATTCATCAAAATCTCAAAAATGGCTAACATGTAATAAACCACTAAGAAAAAAAAGGTTACAGAAGTTTACATTTGTGTTGTCAGACGCTGACCATTTCGGGGTCCCCACTTCCTGTAGATCCTGCAGATGACAAGCACAGCTTTCTACTGCCATCTAGTGGTAATGAGTTGCAGGAAAACCTATGATGCTGTTTTCAGCAGCAAGTGGCATTTTACCTTCCCAGAAATGCACATTTTTGTTACCAATTGATTGATGCGGTGGGCAGCTCTTGTGAGTGCATGACCCAAGTGGACAGAGGGTTGTTTCAGCTCTAACAATTCTGAATGCTGGCGATAAGAAAACAGGTTCTGGCTTACCTTGGAGGTAAAAAAAAAGCATGTGTGTCATCACTCCCCGAGTTGTCACAACTGGCGACAGTTCAGTACTGGTAGTGATGCTAACTGCCATGCTGGAGGAGGCCTTAGGCAGACACAGGGTAGACCTGGTTAAAAGGAAATAAAAAGGAACTATAACACTACAGAGGTCTGGGGAGGGCCTGGTCATTTGGAAGACTTGTATAAAAACAGGAGAGACACTAAAGGGTGCAGACTTTAATGTCACAGACACAGAGACATGCACGCCATACAGTAGTTATCCTGGTTGCAGATATTTCAGTGTGTGGCCCAACGGCACGCATGGGCTCCTCTTCCTCAGCCACTGACGGCCTTCAGTGAAGTAGTGGCCACAAAAGTGCAAAGATGGATGAATACACTGTGATCAATGTTGGGAAATGTAACTTTTAAAAGCAGCTTAGTTACACTACTCTATTACTTACACGAAAAACAATTATTTAGTGTAAAATGAGAAGTCAAGCAAAATGAAACCTTTTATTGGCTAACTACAAAGATTACAATATGCAAACTTTCAAGGCATCTTGTCTTAAGAAGGGGCCCGAGTTGCCTCGAAAGCCTGCATATTGTAATCTTTGTAGTTAGCCAATAAAAGGTGTCATTTTGCTTGACTTCTCCCAACATCCATAGTGGCTAACACGGTACACCACCCTCCTTTACTACTATATACAGTGTATTACTTTTGTTTTACTTTTTCTTCTTTTGTATGAAAAACTGCACATTTCACTTGCCAGCACTCATTACTAAATCTTAAGCCTATATATGAATCTTTATAAAAAACTAACCAGAATCACAGCCACGTTTAATCGTTTTTGTTTTAAAAATACGTTTAATTCTTCATGTGCTGTGAAATAAATAGCATCCATTCCCTTTTTTCATCCCCAGCGCGGGCCCACAATGATCTACAGTATAAACATTGGTTGCGGCACCAACACATTAATGGGTCCAGCAAAAGCCGATGCACAATCCCCCATGTTCTCTTTTTGCCTGACACTGTGACGATGTGGGTTGGCTCCATACTCCCACCTCAGCTTTGGGAGCCTCTTGAACCCAACACCCTTGATAGTCATGACCGGGATGAGCTTGGCAGATGAGGACAAAACACACTTATAGTAAGGGGTAGGTGCAAAAAAATAGAATCCAAACAAATGGTGTTCAAAAGTGCAGTGTTCAATATTCAATAAATAAATAATCCAATAAAAAAAGGTGCTGTGAAAGTTAAAATCCAATGAATAGAAAAGCTGTTAAAAATGAGGTTAAAACGTAAGCAGAAAACCATCTTTTTGTCCAATGAGCCTTGCTGGCCCTTTAAAATTCGGAGTTTGCCCTCTCTGGACCTTGCAGCCCGAGGAGAAGTCCCCCAGCAGGAGCAGACAGCCTTTTTTTTCTGGCCTGTGACCCCATTGCCAATCCTACGGCCACTACGGGGAGCCGCCAAGCCCTGCTCTACTCCCACCGCTACCTTTCCTGGCTCTGTCCTCTCACCACTGCCGATTGCTGTCTCCTCCCGGCGAGAGGACACCTCGAGCATAGTGGTCACTCCTGCTACTTGGACGCTCAACTATACCAACTCCTCAGTGCCGGCCACACACTCCTTCCTGGGGCTGCACTCTCATCTGCCTGCTCACATTTATTTCCATGCCCCTGTCCTTTCTTTTCATTTCTCTTTCCCTTTTGCAATCCTGCTCTCCTCTTTTATACACGGAGGACAGTTACAGGTACGACTGCTTAATTGCCCTGGGATGATAACAAGCCCATCAGACCGCCTGTACGTGCCAGCAAGGCAGCAGATGGTTGGCTGACCGCCTTGCACCAACCCAGAGACTGGTCGTCTTCTCAATCGCTCGCACCTGCTTCACTCCCCAGCACGAGTGTGTCCATTATTGATTTATTTTGAAACATGCCGACAGACATTCAGTGCTGCTGTGATGATCACTGGCTCCCTCTCACCCTAAACTAGGCAGTTTAACCCTCATTACATGCAGGATTAAGAGAACTTTTGTTCAGCTTTTTATTTGATTGCACTCTACACACGTGCTTAACCTCTCCCTCACCAGGGGTTACCAGACGGACAGAGCACATGTGTGCAACATGTTACCAAATAAATACAATACTTTTACGCAGTGTCGGGAAGCTTCAGTAGTAAAGCAGTAACCCAGGAGTTTTTTACTACAATAAGATAAATACTTGTTGCTTTAAAAAGATACCAGTCTACGTTACGCATGTCATTTTTAATCCGTTAACCCCAACACTGTTTGTGGTCCATTACAAGATACAGTAGGTTATGATAACCTTTAAACCTGCTAATACAATTTAAAAAAGCTACTTTGAATCTTCAGGTTATACACAACATGTTCACAGTCAGTAACACCGATTCAATGGCATTGACACATGAAAATCTGCACCATTGTGTCTAGTGACTAGACTATACAGCTAGCGGCAGCACTAGAAAAGCACAGGTAGCCTTGGCCAACATGGCTACTGAGGAGCTGAGCTGGAGGAGATGTCTAGAGATGCTGCCTATGTATTGAGTTAATCGTGGGACTGAGACAGCAGCTAAGTAACAAAGAGTACACGGACTAACTGAGAGGCGTGGGCTCCCACAACTAGAGCAACACTCTTATCTGCCATTTCAACAGTCAGTACAAAGACTTGACCTAAGTAATATGTCTGAGAGGCTGGGCACTAGCAGCTCCAAAGCAACCAAAATCAGATTAGACAATTGAGCCAGAAGTGGTGTTCATCAAGGGCTGCCAGCAGTGTAGCTTTATGGCTCTGGGTCAAACTCCATGTAGCTAACAGCCCTGTGGATACTACCTCAAGGGCAAGCACCAGGGCCACTAGCTGCACCTCTCCAGTGCACAATGGACAACTGACAGCACTCTGCATGGTTCGCCATGAGAAAGGTGGAGGTAAAGGAATCGGCATCCTGGTTTGCTGAAGATCTCAGAGGGCAGGGCACAGATTTTTCTTAAACCTACAGTAGTAATGAGATTGTGATACCCTTGCTGTGTTCCACTTGAAGTGGGAAGTCAGAATTTTCAACCCTTAAACTTAGGGGGTGGTCTGCCAAGTTTGGGTTTGTCTAACTTTAGAGCATGATGTCAATCCAAAATGATGACGTACACCGCAAACTAACTTTAGTCAAGTTAGTATTAAGTTATTAGCACCTCTATTCGTGTCTCATTAAATCAGTGGTACACACAGTGCTGTTCAACTTCTATCTGTGGACATGCAAAATACTGCATAATGGGTTGCCATCAACTGCTTTTTATTACAATGGCATAAACACAGCATATGCTGTTCTGTGATCAACACGATTGCCTTCGATTGGGGAATTGTGTGTTCTATGACTTGTATATTACTGAGCGCCACTGTATATGTGTGCAGCACAGACAGGTAAGCATCAACTCTTAAAGGAAATTCCACTGGGATTCTTAAAGGGATGTAATTAGAACACAGCCGTCAAGTAAGAGAATCTTTTATAGCACATTTACTTGAAGTTAAAACTAAACTTACCAAAAATTGGCAATAGTCGGATGGGCCTGTGTGGTCAATGTTATAGTATGAATCTCAGATGGTCTGTTTGAGCCTTTCAAAGGTCATTTTCAAGGGTGGCGTATATTCTTGGCCGTGCCATCACTGGTCAATTCTTCCTCTTAATTACCCAAACTCTTTGGAAATTTCCTCGAACTTGTTCTTCAACTTGTATCTATTTCAGCTCAAAGTTCTGGTCTAAACTTTGGATGTGTTTAATTTTTGCTTTCAGCCTAAGGTACTGTTCAGACTTTCCGATTTTTTAGTCCAAGGCCAAATGTGTAGGGACAGCCTCTAGCTGCAGGGTCTGTTTATTTATTTTATAGGCAGTAACAAATCCTCCACATAATTCTTTATGAAGTAATTAGACTGCTAAATTACATTAATGGACAGTTCTAAAGAAGACAAAGATCACAAATATTTACTGAAATGATAGAAAATGAACACAAGATTAAGATGAATTTTTATGTTTAATGACATCAAAAACTGAACATTATTTACAAAAGAAGCACATACTGTAAGGAGCCCTGCTCGATAAAAAAGGGTGCTAATGCTATACAATAATGTAGTGTAGTCAATGTTTTTTTTTCGTCATTTTTTCCTTTATACACAAATACATAAATTTCACATCCTGAAAGTTAGTACACAGAAGTGCAGGTTCACATTTTTACACGTTTTAACAATTGATCTGCTTTTGAAGCACTCTGTCGCTCACACTGCCACACTCACCCACTCATTCTCTGTCTCTGTCTTCAACGTATCATCCTTTCACTTAAGCCTTTGCCCTGTGTACAGTACTCCGAGAAGTCTTGAAGTTTAGTTTCTTGAACTGGTATTGTAGCTGGGGCATACAGCATTCCCTTTTGCCAGTTAACATTTGGACCTACAACTAAAGGGAATCGCTGCAATTTTTTTTTGTATAAAAATGATTTTTTAGCATTATTCTGACAATCTCGTTCTGCTTGGTTACTGGCCCAAATCATGAAACATCTCTACCTACATAAGTTAAATGGAAAAAAGATACAGTGAGAAAATATTTTTTGTTATCACATACAATAAGATTGTATTTATGCTGTATGTATGTAACGTGTACACACATACGTAGATAGATAGATAAGAAAGATATATTTATAGACCTATATCTATCTATAGTATACATTATATACAAGGGGTGTGTGGATGTGTGTGCGTGTAAACACACACAAGCACATATATATAAATAATCAACTTATTAATATGGTACATATTTGAATAATAAGGTTATTTTAGGTAACCTTCAAATGACATTATAACCATTATTCATTTCCACTCTGAACCATGATCCATACAGCGCAGAGTAAAGCTAATTTTCTTGAAAGTACTCTGAACCATTTTCTGTATTCCACATCCCACTCTAGTAGTTCCATTTATAGGTGCAGGAAAAAAGAAATTTCTTTACATTTCCTATGTAAACATATGCTACAGATTTGATGATCACATCTCCAGGGGATGTATATTTCAAACTCAACCAGTGCAGAACATTTTAGGACACAATATGTTAACTGACAATAATTTAACAGTAATGTGAAATGTACCTGTCTCTCACTCACTCATGGCAACGTAATGTTCTTTGTGTATATACTAAGAGCTCTGCTTTTAAATGAAAGCTCGTAAGCAGCTTTTAAAAGTAGATTTGCATACTGTTAACACAAAGTCTAACTTGATACAAAATAAAGAGTGGTGCTGTTATCACTGTCTGAATTGTCCACCTCTGCCAGCATTAACTTCTGCACAATTTACTTTGATTAGGTTCTGACAGAGAACCGTTCTTCACGTTTCCTTTTTATATGGAACATATACTGCCATAAAAGTGCCAAAAATAGTAGTTAATTTAGACATTTTTAGATTCTTGTCTGGAACACCCCAAAAAAAGTTTCTATAATGCTGATTTTAAAAAGAAGCCTCTTCTACCAGGTAACATTGGAGGCTTTGTTGTAGCTGATGAAGGGTTAACAGAGATTTTTCATTTAAGGCATTTACATAGCACTTTAGAAATAAAGACATTCATGAAGATATGACATTGGATTGCTAAACAAAAAAGTCACTTTGCAGCAACATACTGAACATGTGTGAAAAAATGTTCATACCTGTCATCTTGGCTAAGTATTTGGGATACTGGTACGGGCCTTTAGAGTTTGGATTAGTTTACATTTCTGGCCATCCACCAGGCCTGTAAATATCTGCATAGAGGGCATAGATAGCTTTCAGTCATGTTCAACATTGGCTACATTACATGCTGTATTTATAACTTATGCCAACGCAGATTCCTCTTTATTTAAAGTAATGAAAATCTCACTGGTACCCACAACCACAGGTTCACACACAGACAGCTTTCATTTCTTTGACCAACGGGAGTTAAAATGGTACTAATCAAATCAAAAGGCTGTGAACATCCTTCCAACTAAACACTGGCCTGCCAATCCTAGTATATGGAAGCACATGTTCCAGCCTTGTTAATGGCTGCACAGACCAAACATTGTACAACTTTATAAAAGAATTTTGTGAACTGATTTTTTCCCCAATGTTGTGCTTTTGATTAATATTTAATGTTTATTTCCACAATCCTAAAAAACATAATTTGTGCAAATTTCTGTTCAATGTAGGAGTGATTGAAAATCTTTGCAGTTTTGAGACATTTTCATGCACCCATTCATTTAAAATATTCATATGACCCTAATTTGTGAGTAATGAAAAGTCCTGAGGTTTCATTCATGACCATAACAATTGAATACTGGCAGCAGGAGGAGGAAATTCCAATTGAATATTTGCCTGTACACCTTAACTTTGAAAAGAAGGATCATAGTACCCCATGCTTACCAGTTAAGAATTCAAAAAATATACACCCTCCTGAATTATCACTGTAAATGCTTTTATGGGTAAACTATATAAACGTCATCAAAATAATACTGAATTTAAAAAGTGTGTACTTTCAGAATGACAGAACAAAGAATTTAGTTTGTATTTTTTTTTGCCTCATTGCAATATTGATACTAGGTAATAAAGAAGCAATGTTCTCGAACTTTGGGATGAAGGTTAGGACACACTAACAGTAACATTGTCCCTGTTTTTGTCAGTGTTCTGGTCCTTGTCAATGGTGGCAGCTGGTATGTCCACAGATGATGCTTGAGAAGTAGATTGAGTTGTTTTGCTGTTTGTCTCCGTGTTTACTTCACTTTCTGCCTCTTGCTGTGATGCAGTGGCTGCAAAACAAAAAATATAATACTGTAAGAAAAATAATGAGGCCAGGAAAGAGAGATAAAATATATTCTGAATGTATGCATCAAAATATGTCCCCTGCCATGCACATTTGCAAACAGCTTTATATGTGCAACTACATATCTCCAAAAATATACAGCACATTCCACAGGTTAAAAAGAAAAAGAATGAATAATACAAGTTAGCTACATTATCACCTATCGCTATATAAATAGACATATGTGCATGGTAATAACAAAACAACAAGCAAAGTGCGTAAAAGTCTTTGTTCAAAATAAATTTATATAGACTGCCTTACACATATTTCTAGAAGAATTTGCATTGAGAAAAATGTGATTCTTGAAAGACATAAATTACCCTAAAGTGACCAAACAGGTATTATTCTGTGGAATAAGAGCTTGTGTAATGAAGGTTGCGTTTGCCTCTCCTTTGCCATTTGCTTTATCTATTTTTAGTGAGGTAATACTTTACATTTTAGCTTTTTCTGCTTGTTACATGGATAAAATCTCAAGAGCACTTTTATATTCTTAGGTTTTTTTTTTTTTTTTACAAATATGCAAAATAAAGGATATAAATAAATAAACAAAGGTATAAAGATAAATAAAGTTATACCAGAGTCTAGTATGGCAGTAATTGAAATTATTAATGGAAAGCCTTATAGATCAGAAGACAATGGTGTATGCCATTAATGGAAGGATCTTACATCAGTCCGGAATATTCATACAGTTTGTTTACTCAAGTAGATAGCAACACAGCTGCCTTAATTTTTGACTCTCTTATTACAAGCAATACAGGAGAATAAATCCTAAACAAGGAGATTTAAAAATACATTTTTCCTGAAGTATTGGAGCTTTTATATCACACCTTTTAATGTTCCTTTTCATGCTATGGTAAATTTTGTATTGTAATTATGCCTATTATGAATAATTTTAATTCTGATATAGATGTGAAATGTTATTATGCTGTTAATATTTAATTACTATTTCATCTGATTTGACTGGTTATCTTTTATATGTAAAGAAGGAGAAAAATCTGTACTTTATTGTACTTCTGTCAATAGCAATAAACTTAATTTATACTGCAAATGCTAGTTGCTTAAGCAGTGCAACTAACAATTCTGACTTTACGGCCCAAGTACTTACAAAAGTCACTACAGGTGCAGTATACATGTAGTGTTTTTTTGGGATCAAATTAAATACTTGTGCCTTTGTGTGTGTGGAGTTTTTTTCATATTTTCCTGAATGTAGCTGTGTTAGGCTATGTCAATTTAGAGCTCCTGGAATCTACGTCTGTGCACAAGTGTTTCCCACCAATGGCTTGTTTCTGCATAGTGGCCGATATGCTGATGTGTTAGGCTGGTCTAATGACTCCTCATCAAATCAGGTTACTCATAAAATGAAAGGCTGGATATACTGGTACAGTATGAATGTATGTGTATATTCCTGTAAATATGTCTGCTAGATTAATTTCAGTTAACTGCTAACCAAATTTTAGCTAAATATGAAAATAAAACTTAAATGTACACAGAGACTTAATATCCAATTGTTTGTCATACAAGCAGAACATAAATGAGCATGTAGTTGTGATACACAGCCCCATTTTGTGCCTGAGCATGTCATTCTTGACAGCTGCTCAAATGGATGAATAAATGAGTAGATAACAAAGATGAAAGGCATTTCCAGATTTAAACACCTGTCCAATGTCTATGTCTACCTCAGTGTGAAGTACAAAAGATCTTAAAGCCTTCGGCTCTTTTTATTTGCGTTCAACAAGAACAGTTGAGCTAAACAAAGAAAGGTGTTCCTGTAAAAATCCTAACATGTCATATATATTTGTTAGTAATTTTATTTGCTTTGTGAAATAAAAGAACAGAGGAAATTGATTAATGGGTATGAAATTAATGTAATCAGTTTTACCTTTTCCTGTGTAATTATATAGTAGAAATTGAACTGCCAGGGTTACTGCCCTGGTTCAAGTTTATTTTATATTTATTAAGTTTTTTTGTTTTTATTTAAAATTAATCTTCATATTCTGTTATTGATTCGATTATTTGTTTTAATATTATATTTATGTAATTTTATGACTTTTATTAATTTGATATGGTCTGTTAATTATTTTTCAGTTTTGTATTGCATTAAGAATATTTGTACAAGTGATTTTTGCCTTCTGGCCTGTTCCCTTAAGACTGAGTTTCAAGGGATGGGGCCACCAGATGATATAGCAGTTGATAAAGCACAGTTATAACAATAGTTCTATGACGGTTTCTGACTCCAGATTTATTTATTTATAATTCTTGTTCAGATTTCTTGGTTTTAATCTCAGCTATGATTATAAGATACTAATATTTGTTTCCTCTGACAGATTTGATTGCACTTAAGCAAAAACCTATTTTTTCTCTTTTACCTGAATTGCCTTTTATGTTCTTTTTCTAAAATTCTTTAACATAAATGTATTTAAAATATAAAAAAAAACAACTTTGTTTTTGTTGGACAGATGTTTTATTATTATTATTATTATTTTTTTTACCATTTTTTCTTTTTCATATTGGAGGACATTTTATAACTTTAAAAGCCTTTGCCTCATTTGGGGCCTATGCAGCTTTTAAAAGTCTTGCCTTTGAGTTTGGGGCCTTTCCAATAGACTCAGACCAGTAATATGGTAAGGTCTGGCTTTCTGTATTGATATTTTTAGAGCCTCTTTCCCTTTGTGTGCTTCACTGTAGCAGGAGATCATAACAATAGTAATGCAATAGTAATTCTATGCTGACTGGCACAATAAAATATTTCTGTTTTTCAGAAACTGCAGGGCATCTCAAGACAATTATTTATTGACTTAATAGTGTTAATTTTAAGACTTACATACAATAGCCCTTACCAGATTGTGTACATGATTTCATGTGTTCTGGCCAGTGTGCTTGCTGACATGGATAGTCACAGTAACTTGTGTTCCAGCAACAGTAGAAAATGGCTTCTTTTTTACAGTTTGCACACCACTGCTTTTTCTTGGTTTCATCAACAACCTGCTGCTTCTCCAGTTCCATCTGTTTTTTCACCTCAGCTATTAGCCGATCCCTTTCTTGCTCCAGGCTCTGACGCATTTCTGCCATTGTGAGTTCTAATTTAGAGAAGACAGACATTACAATTGACAGTGAACAACCATTTATTTAAATACATATAACAAACAAAATACCACAGTAATGCAAGTAGAACACAATATAAATAGGTTATTTTTTCCTTTCAAAATATTTTGTCAGTCCATATAAACATTTCAACAGTTTTGAGTAGTGTTGATTGACTTACAAGACTATAATATATTTCTCGATCCATCCAATGTATGAATTAATTATTTAGTTAAGAATCAGCAGTGTATTAAAGGTGTTCTGTCAGGTGTGATACAAAGAGAAAGGCAATGTTCACAATAGCCAGCAGCTTAGCCAAAATCCTTCTCTCTGCTACAGCTACTGAACAGAACTAACCGTTTTGTATAACTTGTTAGGTCTTCTGCCATCTGCTGTTTTATAATATTGTCTAAACATACTAATGTAAAAAGGTTACTTGCAGCTACAGATGAATAAATCAAATGCAGACATGTTCCACTCACACCAAAGTAGCCTCTGTAAATACAGTCAACTCTGATCTCTTTTTCATGTGGCTTTTGTATTTACAGCACTCTCCAAATTTCTACTCCAATGGACCTCCAGGTACTCTTACACTTTCTACTGTGTGGAGTCAGGGAAACCTTCTTCTTCCTGAAGTCTACCACCGTCTCCTTAAGTTTGCTGATGTTGAGCTGCTGACAGTTTAGCCTGCATCAATGAACAGTGATTCACCAGGCTTCTGTTTTCCTCCACCTGTTTGACAGCTGATTCATGTCACATTTGTGTACAAACTCATCAGCATTTTAGATGAAACCTATGAGTGAAATATCATCAGTACACTTCAAGAGGTTGTTAGATTGGTTTCCAGTATGTAGTTGATTGTGTACAGACAGAAGACTAGGAGAGACAGGATATAGACTTGTGGTGCCGCCATGCTGAGAGTTGGCAGGTCTGTGCTTGCCCAGCTGTGCATACTGTTGTGCTCTGTCAGAATTCTTTTAAAAACTTTGTATCATTACAATATTTTTGTTAACTCTCTTACATTCAGTGATTTTATTCCAATAGTAAGTGATGTAAAAACTACCATGTCAGACATTTCCCATTTTGAACTACTAGTTGCCTCTAAAAGAGGTGAACTTTGGCAGTCATACAATTAAATACATAAGCGTGAATTGACTACCTACCACCATATCATCTTGGAATTCAGCTGAAGAGAAAGATGACTTTTAGATTTGTCATCAGCTATAATATGCCTGTTTAAAACAGAAATTTAATTGACATTTTTGTTTGTCGGAATAGGAAGGAGTTACAGCAATTTCACTAATGCAGATGCTTTTTTAAAAGCCTTTTGTTCCATGCAATCATATCATGTACAACTTATTTTAGTTCTGCCAAAAAACCTGGGGGTTGGTGGCAGAATTGTGACACCAGCCACCATAAAAAAACTCACACTGTTCCACTCCATCTGAACTAGTATGGTGCTAAGGTGTCATCCATTGCATGGCTGCACTCGGATCCTAATCTGAGATACTGAGGTGGTTTGTCATGTGGTGGGTACAGCAATGCGCTTTATCAGCGTGTGGTCCTAACCTCTCTCTCTCTCTCTCATAATCAAGAGTCTGAAATCATTACTGATAGATGCCAGTCAAGGACTTATAACATATGGTGTTCTCATTTACAGCATTCTTATATTATTGCTTTGTGGCTGGCTGCTAATGTGCTCTTTTTTTTTTGGACTGGTCACAATTTAAAGCGGTCTTCTGATTAACTTGCTTCAAGTTTATTGTTTGAAGAAAAGTTTTTTCTTTTTTGTGACAATCATGTTCCCTTTTCAAGGTCATGCATTTCTGTTGGTTTAAAATGTTCGTGTCCTATCAGAAAGAAGTGAAAGGATAATGCTACCTGGTCTTTGATAAGGAGTAATAGGATTGATTCCCAGTCTAGGATGTGCAGATACCTAGAGGAAGATGACTGGAGGAGTAGAGAATTCTAATGCAACACTCTATAAAGAAGGACCAAACATAGCTTGCAAGGAAACTGATTAATCTGAAACTCATACATTCTGGAGCCTACTGCTAGGCAACAATTGTTATCGGGCTTTAAGTCTTTAAAATATAATTATATGCTGCAGTTATGCATTACAAGATGTGAGAAAATGCAAACAAAATATGTCACTACAAGTGACTTCTATGCACTTATGTTCATGGACCTAACTTTAACTGTCCTATGACATTCTAATACCTTCTAGTCCTACTAGTAATTAACTCTAGAAGAGAAAGTAGGTATCATATATTCTATATAAATCATACAAACAAAAATGTTGTTAATTAATTAACATTATTCACAAAAAGTAATGTAAACTAACAATCCAATTTTAGCATTTTTTATTTCCCTTTTACATGTGTGAAAGACATACAACTGGACAAATTATCTTTAAAATACATGCATTTGAACATGCACGAAAATGGTTTTAGAAATGATCTAATTGAAATGTATTAGTCAGTTTTCACAGAATATATTCCTAGTTGTTTTATTGCAAGCAGTAATTATTTTACATATTTATTAAAAGCGGTGCATATATGTAAATGTCCCATAAGTATGTTGTAGTTACAATGTACATGTTATATATGGAAATGTAACTGTATATTCTTTAGTAAGAAAGTAAATAGTTTATCTAAAAAAACAAAAAGTCTCGCCAACCCCTGGGCCGGCGATATGCACTTGCCATTTTGTGGTTCAGCCACTCGCGGATGGGGATGTGGATGTACAATTTAAACAGATTGTTATTTTCATGGGAATTGTTACATATGCATAATAGAACTAACTATTTTACACTACAGCGAGTAATTAACCATATTAAAAAATAGTAAAACGTAATAATTTGAAAGTAAATTATGTTTCATGTTGCTTTAGAGTTATTTGTTGCGTTATACGGTTTCGTTCTGTTTGGATTTGAAATTAACACGCAAATACTTTTTAAACTTACACTTTTACTGTAAAACTTCAGTAAAAACAATTTTTCAATTACATTTTCGTCGAAATCACACAGAATTTTGATTCTGTGTTTGGAGTTGCGTCATGACAACGCAACTTATAACTGCCCGTGAGTGAATTTCATTTCTTTCTCTCTAATAAATAAACTGACTTTTTCAAATGTTTTTCTCAGTGATTTGTTAATTGTCTTTGCAAATGCTATTCTAATGGGAAACTGTTAACGTTTTAATACGAATTGCATATCAAGATCTCCTTTGGTGTCTAATGTTATCCACGGAAGATGTACTACATTATCTTTCTTGGATACATCCTTCTTTCTAAAGTAATTCGGGTGGTGGAAGACCGAACAGTGTTAGTGGTTGTAGAAATTCTTCACGATATTTCAAGTTGATGTTTTCATCTTCCGCACGATCACCACGATCTGTTTCAGCATAGTCTATCCATACGCATTTAACTAATTTGCAGTGTAACCGATTGACAATTTTCGTGTTAATTCATTTCACTTCATCGTTTCTCGGTGCTACGATTGCCCATGTACTCATTTCTTCTGTTGATAACCCTTTGTGATGAAATTCTTCAAAAAGATTTGGACATAATAAATCTTCTTTTATTGGGAACTTAAAGTGAGGAAAACATACAAATTTGTAAGAGCTAAGACAGCAGAAACTGTGTCTGTCAACAGCATTCACACGACTGACAGGTGAGAGGGCCGTGTGCATGTGTTGAATATGGTTGAGAGGAGGTTGTGACTTGAAAAAATCTTATGGCCAAAGTCTTGTCTCGCGGGACTTGAAATTATCTCTTTGAAAACTCAGGATTTCCTTTCATAATAGAGATATCTCAGATTGCAACATCAGTTTAAAGCTACATATCAAATTTATGTCAAATGCTTACTGTCAAGTGATGTTTTAAATAAGGCCTAACAACAGAATTTATTCACTTTTTTACAAAGAGACAAACTTGAAATTTTTTAATTCTATTTTAAAAACAAGAGATGAAAATTCTTACCAAGATTATGTTTCATTTCTGATAGTTCCTGTTGATGAAGCCACTGAAGTTTCTCAATTTCAATCCTCAGTCTCCGAATCTAAATATTTACAAAATAATGTAATAGTCTTTAAATGTTTCTCTTGGTATTAAGTTTTAGGAAAAACAAACATGCACTTTGAAGTATACAAGAGACTAAAATATACAGGCAATTGAGCAAACACTTCTCCTGATACAAGTGCCTGAGTTGATGAACATATTTTGAAACACACTTTATTTACTGAACTAAACCAGTAGCTTATGAAAGAAAATAGAATAACAAATTTACAATAACAAACACCTGTGTACCTAATATATAATACAAGGCAATATTCTGCAAAGTTATACCCACCTCTGCTATTGTGTTGCCTGAAGTGCTTTTTGAAAGATCATTATATATCTCTGTCATTGTTCCTTTTATGGCATCCATTATCTACAGGAAAAATGTCACCAATTAGTAGCTGCTGAAAGACAAATGTAAATATTTCAAATACAGAACATGGTCAGTGCACCATATTGTTAATATTGAAATGTGTATAATCCTAATACTTTTAAATATTATAAAGTTACTTACTTTGTTTGTGTATTTCGCAATGTCTGCTGCTACATCAGCTGATGTGGTGGCTATCTGGAAATCAGAACTGGCCAGTGTGGATGGGGTGCTCACAGAAACTGGAGTTGTAATGATGGGAACTGCAGGTGTGGTTGTAACCAATGTAATTGAAGATGTGGATGTAGCCTGGGTAACCTCTTTCTGTTGTACAGCTAAAGAAACACACATATACAAAAAATGTAGCATATTATATATATCTTGTAAAACTGATTACTCTGTTGCCTGAAAATCAGTTTCAGACTGTAGTGCATCCTGCATAAAACCTTCATGTCTACTTCATTATCAGTCGTATTATTCCTGGGGAAATCTCAGGATTTCTTCAATATATTAAAAAATAAAATAAAACATTAATATTATTCTTGGGTCAGTGTACAAGGAGATGGAACAGAAGGCAATGGCACTTTACAATCTACTAAAATGAGATAGGGCTCACGAAAGAAGAGTGTAATTTATTACCATTTTTTCCCCAAGACAGAAATATATCAAAATGTATTATGTCATCATCTAAAGGCTTTAATTATACAAATGATTAAATTCTGAATAAAATGCAATCCTTTTTTTCAACTTAATAATTGTTGCTAATTTGGCAAGATTTAAATTCCAAAAGTTTTTGAGATCCTTGTTAGAATCATGATCACAAAGTTTGCATTTGAACTATGCCCATAAATATTTTTACCATGTCTAAGTATGATTTAGTGATAAACAGTACCCTAACAGATGAGGATGAGATAGAAAAACAGTATACATTAGTGTTGAAGGAACACGGATTCATTTCAGATCATAATCTATACTAATAAAAGGCAAAGCCCTCACTGACTCACTCATCACTAATTCTCCAACTTCCCGTGTAGGTAGAAGGCTGAAATTTGGCAGGCTTATTCCTTACAGCTTACTTACAAAAGTTAAGCAGGTTTCATTTCGAAATTCTACACGTAACGGTCATAATGGTTGACAACGTCCGCCATGTTGAACTTTCTTATTTATGGCCCCATCTTCATGAAATTTGGTAGGCGGCTTCCCTGCGCTAACCGAAACCAATGTATGTACTTAATTCGATGGTATGACGCCACTGTCAGCCGCCATATTGAACTTTTCAACGTCACTAATTTTCCAACTTCCCGTGTAGGTAGAAGGCTGACCCCATCTTCACGAAATTTGGTAGGCAGCTTCCCTGCACTAACCGAAACCGATGTACGTACTTATTTCAGTGGTATGACGCCACTGTCGGCCGCCATTTTGAACTTTCCAACATGACTAATTCTCCAACTTCCCGTGTAGGTAGAAGGCTGAAATTTGGTACTTATTTCAGTGGTATGATGCCACTGTCGGCCGCCATATTGAACTTTTCAACGGTCTTTGTTACTTATGGGCCCATCTTCAAGAAATTTGGTACGCGGGTTCCCAACGCTAACTGAATCCTACTTACGTACATATATACGTCCATAGCCTGCAGCTCGGTCACCATGTGAGGCGGCATTGGGTTCCCCCATCCAAACGCCTCCCATGTTGTTGGCTGCCTGCCTATATAAGGCCGTCCGCCGATCCAATCTCTACATTCCCTTCCTTGCTTCGCCACGGGATTCACGTCTCCCTGCTGATAACTACAGCCTTTTTATTTAATCCACGGCTTCTCCGCTGTTTTATTGTTCATTTATTACGATTATAGTTATTGTGTAGGTATTTTAGACTTACTTTACATTGTTCAGGTACCCATTTCCTTTATCATTCCAACCGTACCCCCATTAACATGTCTATTGAGGTGATCACCACTGATCAAAGAACTGTCACTTACCAAGTGGTTTCCATGCCCGGAGACGGCACCTACCTTTTCCATTCTCTTTGTTACATATTGCACGGCCATATCAGGCTTACTCTTGATATCCGGAGGAACATTGTGTCTTATGTATTGAATGACTGGGACAGGTTCAAGGTGTGGACTGATGACGGTACAGGAGATAATTATTCTACACAGGAGCACTAGAAAAGTGAAATGCTTAAGCCCTTCACCTATGCATCTGCATGTGAGTTGATGGCTGCCGGTGAAATGTTCGGTTGTCGCTTTGAAGTGTACCGAAATGGCCAAATATTTTACACCTTTCGACAACCGCCAATGCCTCTTAAACATCTTAGATTGACAGGTGACGATTTCAGTAGTGGACACTTTAATGTTTATGAATGTTTAAACTCTCAAAAGCTGGATGTGAAGTTATTGATGAAACTGGTTGTATACTTACAACGCTTGACAGATGCCGAATGTCTCTTTAACACAAGTCCTACAAATACTGTCGTAATTGAAACAAACCATGAAGCTCAAACCGATTATGACAGCAGCAATCCAAGCTGTGAGATTTGAAACAAGATTACTGTTTACATGGCCAACTGTACATTGCATGCTCAAGAGTAAGCTCAGCGCACAGCTTGGTCATATTACAACCGGAGGGCCGAACTCACAATGTGGTATACAAAGAGATCCTTAACAAATAATTATTGGTATATTTTCCCTCAGTTTAAAAAGGTTTTTAATTTTCTTCTTAATAAAAATTTTAAGGCAGTACTTCGACGCTGCGAAGCACGGGTATTTTGCTGGTACATAATAGACTGCAAAAGTTAGCTTATTGGATAGACTCTATAGGTGAAGCACTGTAGTGTTAAGAGCTGACTGTCCAGAAACCATAAAAGATCCCTGGCCCCTTAAACATAAAAGACATAAAAGGCTGCAAGGTTCTCCAGAGACCTCCAAAAAACACTGTGGGGTTCAAGCAGCTCTAATAACTTGTCCAGCTACCACTGACTCTGGAAGTAAACCATGGGTGTCATTTAATGGGTTGCCCTCTGAAAGTGCATATATTAGGAGAAGAAAAAAAAGAGTTGTCTAGTAGAGAGAGAAGTCTAAATAAAGTACCAAATAGATGAGAGAGTTAAACAGTGAGGTGTGGAGGCAACTTGTACCCAAAAGATATGTAAGGTATACAAAAAAATATCTGGAGTAGCTTTTTTATACCGTTAATTTCTGTGTTCTCAGTTGTTCACACATCCGTACTTATTTAATATTAAGTGGCCTTAATTGGTGTACTTTTTGATATGACATTATTGTGTCCTAGATTGGGTTCACTAGAAATGATGATAAGTTTTGTAGTTTTATATGAACTTAACCTAATTCAAAATGAACATATACAATAAAACAGATGGTTGTTTCAAGATATAAAATATAAAGCCAGAAAGTACTAAACACCTATTAGTTTTTTTTTAACTGGTTCTCACAGAAGCCGAAGAGATTTCTAATGAAGCGTTTCACATTGCACAATGCAAAGATGACAAGCCTTAACCTTAAAACTAACAAAATAAAGTTACCTTTAACTGCTTGTCGTGTCTGATATCGTGTGTTGGGAGAAGGATTTTGGGGTTGTTGCTGGGTATTTGGTGAAGGCTGGTTTTGTTGCTGCTGCTGCTGTTGATTCTGGCTCTGTTGTTGTCTCTGTACTTTTTGCATGTGCCATTTTTGTGAAGAGGTTTGAAACTTGTTGGGTGCATTCCATACAACTGCACGCTGTACTGCTGGGGCAGCTTCACGTGGCAAAAGGGGGCGCTGCTTTCTAACTGTAGTAGTAGGGGGCAGTGAAGAAGCTGGGATTGACACAACATTAATTGGTATTGTTATGGTAGAGGTTTGAACAGGTTCTTTGGGAAGTGAAGAAGCAGCATCATCACCACTAGTATCCGTTTGAGTAACTGTGCTGGGAGGAGGAGGTGGCGGAGGAGGAAGAAGAGGAGGTTTTCCTGTAATTTGAAATAAAAAGTAAGAAAATCAACAGAAATAAAAATACTTGTAAATAAAAGAAATGCTGAAATAGAATAACTGATATTGGCCTAATTATATTTTTTGTACAGTAAACTGACCTTATGCTGCTATAATCTTCAATATGTCATTCCGTTTTTTGCATCTTTTCACTTACTTTTTGATAGAACACCTAATTTGAACATCATCATGAATTAATAAAGCACATTAATGTAGCACTAATCCAATTTAGGAAATGTGAGGATACATTAAAACTACATATTCTATTTGAAAATAATCATTGTGTATCTATAGAATTTACTGAAAACTGATACTATGAAATAATATTTTAGCCATCATTTTCAAGGATCTACAGTGGGATGCAAAAGTTTGGGCAACCTTGTTAATAGTCATTATTTTCCTGTATAAATCGTTGGTTGTTACGATAAAAAATGTCAGTTAAATATATCATATAGGAGACACACACAGTGATATTTGAGAAGTGAAATGAAGTTTATTGGATTTACAGAAAGTGTGCAATAATTGTTCAAACAAAATCAGGCAGGTGCATAAATTTGGGCACCGTTGTCATTTTATTGATTCCAAAACTTTTAGAACTAATTATTGGAACTCAAATTGGCTTGGTAAGCTCAGTGACCCCTGACCTACATACACAGGTGAATCCTATAATGAGAAAGAGTATTTAAGGGGGTCAATTGTAAGTTTCCCTCCTCCTTTAACTTTCTCTGAAGAGTAGCAACATGGGGGTCACAAAACAACTCTCAAATGACCTGAAGACAAAGATTGTTCACCATCATGGTTTAGGGGAAGGATACAGAAAGCTGTCCCAGAGATTTAAGTTGTCTGTTTCCACAGTTAGGAACATATTGAGGAAATGGAAGACCACAGGCTCAGTTCAATTTAAGGCTCAAAGTGGCAGACCAAGAAAGATTTCAGATAGACAGAAGCGACGAATGGTGAGAACAGTCAGAGTCAACCCACAGACCAGCACCAAAGACCTACAACATCATCTTGCAGCAGATGGAGTCACTGTGCATCGCTCAACCATTCGCGCACTTTACACAAGGAGATGCTGTATGCGAGAGTGATGCAGAGGAAGCCTTTTCTCCGCCCACAGCACAAACAGAGCCGCTTGAGGTATGCTCAAGCACATTTGGACAAGCCAGCTTCATTTTGGAATAAGGTGCTGTGGACTGATGAAACTAAAATTGAGTTATTTGGGCATAACAAGGGCGTTATAAATGGAGGAAAAAGAAAACAGCATTCCAAGAAAAACACCTGCTACCTACAGTAAAATATGGTGGTGGTTCCATCATGCTGTGGGCTGTGTGGCCAGTGCAGGGACTGGGAATCTTGTCAAAGTTGAGGGACGCATGGATTCCACTCAGTATCAGCAGATTCTGGAGACCAATGTCCAGGAATCAGTGACAAAGCTGAAGCTGCGCCGGGGCTGGATCTTTCAACAAGACAACGACCCGAAACACTGCTCAAAATCCAAGGCATTCATACAGAGGAACAAGTACAACGTTCTGGAATGGCCATCTCAGTCCCCAGACCTGAATATATTAAAATCTGTGGTGTGAGTTAAAGAGAGCTGTCCATGCTCAGAAGCCATCAAACCTGAATGAACTAGAGATGTTTTGTAAAGAGGAATGGTCCAAAATACCTTCAACCACAATCCAGACTCTCATTGGAACCTACAGGAAGCGTTTAGAGGCTGTAATTTCTGCAAAAGGCAGATCTACTAAATATTGATTTCATTTCTTTTTTGTGGTGCCCAAATTTATGCACCTGCCTGATTTTGTTTGAACAATTATTGCACACTTTCTGTAAATCCAATAAAATTCATTTCAGTTCTCAAATATCACTGTGTGTGTCTCCTATATGATATATTTAACTGACATTTTTTATCGTAACAACCAACGATTTATACAGGAAAATAATGACTATTAACAAGGTTGCCCATACTTTTGCATCCCACTGTAAATGGTGTCATGATTTGTTAACAAACATAAGCAGTGAAACAATTAGGTAAAATCTAATAATTTATAATAAAGAATAAATGAAAAAATATCTCAAACAACTTTAAATGATGAAGAGCTGAAATTAAATGATGAAGAGCTGGCATTTAACTGAAGGGGCTTAAAGGAAATTGAATTTAATGAAAATGTATACACAAAATGCAATTAGTACTAATGTAACTTGGCAGATGCTTAAACCAACTTGTTTTTTAAAAGTATGAAGCTGTCATTACCATCTTGCTTAGCTACTGATGTCTCCTTTGCAGTTGTTGTTGATAATGCCTCTTTCCGATTTTTCTTTTTATCACCGCCAACATGATCATCTCCTAGATCTATAACCAGCTCCCTGTCAGAGTCTGTATCAACATCCAAATGAACAGAAGGAGGTGTTCCATCTTTTGCTTTTTGCTTCTCCCTTGTGGAATGCTGTATTCCCACTGAATCCTTTTCTAGCTCTGTACTTGATTTTTCTTTAGTTAAGAGTTCTGCTTTTTTCTCTGATGCTCCACTGTCCCCACTGATCTCTTTCTTGACATCTGTTTGGGAAGATGGTTTGGGTTTCTTCTTTACATCTCGCTCGTTTTTGTCTTTTTCTTCTCCATCATGCTGGCCATTTTTTATTTTCTGATCTTCATCACTCACATATTCACTATCACTGGATTCAGATTTTTCTGAATCTTCAGAGTCACTGTGCTCAACACCTACATCATCAGAGATTTCATGTATTCCTACAGGAAGAAAATTAAAATCCAAGAATCACATATAAAAATAATTTAGCACTATAATTAATTTATTGTTTCCCCATGTAACAGAATTAATTTTTAAATATAACATACAATATTTATCACTTCTTACCTAGCTGTGCTTTACAGCTTTCTATAGTTTTGTCCAGGTTTAGTTGAAATCGGCTACGCATTTTTGGAGATGTCAGGACAACAGGTGTAGATTGTTGCTGAACAGATTCACTCAATTCTTTCAGGTCCATTTCAGCTTTGCTGCGATCTAACAATTGTTTTAGAAAGATTAATTTAAACAGTCAAATGAAATAATTCTGATTGCCTTTTCAAGTCATTGATTAATCACAGCTTTTAAAAGCTGTAACTGAAAATTTTTAAAAGACAATTTTAAATGAACACTCTACTCAAAAAATATATATTTTTTATATATTTTTTATATGTTACATACCCCATATTAGTTTGTAGTGATGGTTGAGAAAACATTTTAATTTCATGCAGAACAGATATTATATAATAGAAGCCAATACTGCCCAATGCTGTACAGCAGCAAACGATGTGCAAAACACCCATTGAAAAAAAAAAATCACTTTACTTATGTCACATAATCCTCGTGTTAGTTATCCAGCTGTATGCACAAAACACATGTGTACTTCCTAATATTATGTTAATAATTAATAATTAATTATAATCAAAGCATTTCATAAATAGGAAACTAACGTGCACTAGAGTCAATTTTTGAATTAAAGACACACCTCTTCCACTCATTCACTGGTCAAGAGTCCTGTCTTCAGTACAAAAAAATCAATCCCTTGAGGCTTTAGTTTCCTGTCTATGATGTGTGCTGATTATTCTGGAAGTATATATTTAACATGATTTCAGAAAAAAAAAATCACGTTTTGAGCATACGACTGGATAACTAAACAAGTAGATAATACAGCATGAGTTAACATGTGACTCTTTTTTCCATGGAGATTTTTCACATCATTTGCAATTGCACAGCAAAATAACATATAACAAACATAATTTTTGGGTGGAGTACTCCTTTAAAACTAATACCAATATTTCACAAAATAAATAGTATAACAGAACAATTCATCACAAAAAACTCATATTAAAGTAAACTGTTGCCTTCTCTATTGACACACTAAAGTGCAGCAAGATTAGTTAAAGCAAGTCTAAATCAAATTAATATCTTCCCCTTTTATTGTTCTTCCAAGTGTAGTTTACCTGTGTCATACATGTGCACATGGGAGACAGTTTAAGGCAGGGGAAGGCAACGTCGGTCCTGGAGGTCCACAGTGGCTACAGGTTTCTATTCCAACTCAGTTTGTTAATGAGAAGTCAGTTATTGGTAATTCAGTGTTTTTATTGGCTCCTTATTAGCAATAAGTTGCAAATGACAAAGGAACCAGCAGTTCTTCATCTAACTTGTTTCCATTTATAACTATGTGGATTCATCATGCACTATCTGGTTTAATAAAACACTTAAGGGAAAAATGTGACAGACTGACAAATTATTCGATTTAGGCTTCAAACCATTTGGATGATTTCATCAGAAAGGAAAAAAAAATCTACAATGTAAGAAAAATCACATTGCAGACGAACATGCCATTAAATTAGATAAGGTCTGAGATTGTCAATCATTGATTTCAAATTAAGTAAATGGGTTAGAATGAAAACCTGCAGCCACTGTGGCTATCCACTCCAGGACTGACAATTCCTACCCCTAGTCTAAGGCAACGAATAATTATGTTTCTTTGCTGGTCCAGGGATTAGCACTGTACTCTAAACCTTTCTCCTTTTTTCCTCTGCAGACCAACAAAAGACCCTTGCCTCTCAGAGACATCACTTCCACTTACAGCCCCTCTAGACCCACCTCTTACTGTCACCCAACATATAATGGCCATGTTTTTCATTTGTACTTCAATTCTGTTTAGGACTCACTTCTGTAAAGACCTCTTGCATTTAACCTAACTGCAAAGTATATGGGGTGGCTACCCCAAAATGTTTTGCTCTGTTTGTCTTGTTTGATTACTCAGGTATATAATTAATATCATACATTTCCAATTATGTAATTCCGAAACAAATTTGAGCATCCTTTCTCAATATTAATTAGTCAGAAGCAGACAGTAACTTCTTAGGGTTAACTAATACTGTAGCTTACTAGCCAGAATTGGCTACAGATTTTTTTGTTTCAAATTATGAGTCCTCTCTTCATTAAATACAAGTTTATTTTCTGGTGTCGATACTGTGCTACACATGTGGATATGGTGACCCACTAAATTTATGATAATAATTTCACTACAAATTCCCTTAGTTTTAATTAGCTGCTTTTTTTGTTTTCAGTTGTTCCAATATGGACAATTTTCTCAGGCTGCACTGGCTTATAACATAAGGGATTCAGATATAATAAACCAACACTTTTTTTTTAAGCACATGTACAGCATTTAACAGAGACTGGAGGAGTTAAAAACATTATCTGTGTATTCATGAAAAGCAAAATGAATCTGAGATAAAACCAGCACATGAAGCAACAATAGACATCTCATCACTTTTACACTATTCTTTTTGCAGTAATAACGAAATGTCTTTTCTATGCATTTTTTTTTGTGCTTATGTTTTAAGCAGCATCTGTTTAATTTACTGAAGGAAGAAAGCTCTCTCAGACAAACATGTTGAACATGAAATAATTTTTTTTTTAATTTATGGTGAATATGCTTTTTTAATAGAACAATTAAGTGCCACTGATAAAGTTAATAAGTTAAACAGAAATGCATAGTCTCATGCTTTCATCTTGTTTGGGACTGGTTTTACTTAGCAATAAAATGTGTATACATTACAGAGACTGTAACTCTTCTGATATTTTATTTTGTTTGCTCCCTATCCACTGAAATGTGGGAAATGATGTAGCAGTCAATCATGGCTGCAGATTACTTTGCCATCTGCTACGATGCTTCATAGGTTGCACAAATAAACCTGTTTGTTGATCAGTCTTTGAATTTGTGGAATTAATCTTTCTAACTGGTCAATATTATATTTAGACTTTGGAAAACTATTTGGTAGCTACAGTATTTCCATCAGAATGTTTATAGTACAGATCAATTTAACAACAGAAAAAGTTCTACTCTTACATACCCAGTCTCGTTTTTTTTTGCCTAAAAGTGGGTTAAAAAAGGCTAATTAGAGTCAGGTTGTTAAATGTTTAACTGCAATTCTACCTTTCTCTATGAGAAGTTCTGTATTTGATCTGTATGCATAAATGTTGCTTTTTTCCATATTATTTTAATGAATCTTTAAGGATAATTTTAAAATGACTTTATAGTCGTCACTTAAACTGTGAATCCCACAATAAAAGGAATAATACAACTAAAACAAATCAAGACAGACAATATGGCAAAGAATATTTAACTGCTATAGTAAATATGCCAAATAATAATGTTTCCGACCTACCCAAATTAAGGTTAAGAATGCTTCCTGTTGTAACAGCCCTTTCTTGTTTGGCTGCCACAGGCGTGGAAGGCTGTGGAGAGAAGGGTTTAGGACTTCCAGTGACACTGCCAGCATGTCCAGTTTTTGAAGATACAGGAGATGCTGAAAACAGATGCATTGTCACAAAAGACAACATTAAACATTACTAACACAAAAAGTGAATGTGGGCATTACAAAATTGTGATTTGCACTCTTCTGTAACTGAATCCACCTCTAACTGAATTCATCAACCTGAAGTGCAGTGTTTAATTGCTATGCTTTTTTATGTGAATTATATCATTAAAATGTGTGATTGTTTAGCTAATGACATGATACTGTTTGCTTCTTCGTTTTTTTCCAAAGACTAAAATAGTTCTGGCTGCTTTACCTACATAATTCCAATGTAATTCCAAAAAAGAGTTGGAGACCTTTTTTGGTATGGCCAAAGGCTAGCTTCATGGTCACCTTTGCACAAGTTTAGATGTTACATAATGATAAAGTAGTCCTAATCTGGGCAATATTTAATTTACAATTTTATTGAGCTCAGCTTTGTTACTTACAGAACCACTCTAACTCATCTTATATCAACACACTTCAGACTGCTTTTTCAGATAAAGCAGGCAAAAAAAAAACCCTAAAAGTCTCAGTAACTGAACTGTCTACTTAAAAAAACAAGTGGAATTGGTATAAAATAGTAGCTTAAAGCAAGTCTTCAGCATTGGTAAAATCCCCTTTTTCTAATCATGGGCAGAAATTGACATTTAGGCCTTTGGGGGATATGCAGCAGATCCATCATATCATAAAATTTATTGCATTTTTTAGTCTCAACTATACTGCTTTATATTTTACACTGTCAAATATTTTAAGTTGCTCATAATTCACTTACATTAACAAATTTAAAACTTTGAAATTACAGAAAAGCAAACAAATACAAGTAACAATATTTAAATGAGAGAAAACTTTGCCTTATATATTTGTCTACAAATATTGTGACAAAAAAAACACTTTAGTTAATTGACTTGAAAGTTACAGCGTTTTCTGTTATTTATCTTCTATTGCACTATTAATTAAGGCAACCTAATTGTAGTAAGAAAAAATATATTTATACAATTGAGAACAAGTGAGTCTCTGTGATTTAATTCTACCGTGAATATGTATTTCCCCCATCACACATATTTTGGAAGTAGTCTAGAAATGTTCTTTTTATTGTTGTTTGATGGTGTTTATTCACCACTACATGTAAAACGTGACTATGTCTGTAAGGTTAAGGAATTCTATGTAGCTGCTAAATGGACTTTAATTCTCAAGTGGGGTTTTAGGTATGTTTTAACCCATAAAATCCACAAGTAGTCTCCAGTCCAGAGGCAAGCTTGGCAGGGAAAAATTATTATTCTAAATATTATTTAGTCCTTTACAAATTCTTTTTGCAGTATATTTTGTAGTCTCTGGGACACTCTGCCACACTCCATAATTAGTTCTGGGCAGCTATGCAAGATAGTCGCAATGAAGACAAACAAAGATAAAGTAAAATTCAGTATATCCATTTAGTTGTGGCAGGGTGTTTTTCTATATTATGTAGTTTAATTTTTTATGTGGATGGTATATGTTTTGAAATACTGTGAGTAGGATACCCTCAAATGACATTTCATCATGTACCTGGGGTTTGCTTAATGAAAATGTAATTGTTTTCCTGTTGTGAATAAAAACAGACCCTCTGTCTCTGTGGTTCTATGTTTTTAATTGCCCTACGCATTATTGAAAGGTCCCGAGAATGTAGACATTTTGAGTGGAAGATTAGCCACCTTCACACCGATTACATCCCTTACTGGTAGATGGCAATGTGAGATTTTGGAAAAACTGTATGCTAACTAATTGGCAGAAACACTCCAGAACAAAGAATATCCCTGGGCAAGTAACTTTGAATATCTTAGTCCATGCAGCTTCCGTCAGTTGAGAAACCATCCATGTCAACTGACAGGAAACGTAAGGAAAAAAAATCTCTTTTTTGATATTAAAAAAAGCAAAATATAAAAAATACATAACTCAGCAGACGTTGCTTTTAATAATATTGCTCCCATAAATTCTTTTTCCAGGAATACTCCTGAATATTTCTTGGCATTACAGGAAAGAATGGAAACACAAGTGCACTTTTTGGTATCAGAGGCAAAGCAATGAAGCATTACACTTTTCTAGGTGTTTAAGTTTAGTTTAATTTGTGTATTTGTTTAACATTACTTTTATCATTTATAAATTTTATTTGAAATTGTAATTTAAACATTAGATTGCCAGAAGGTATTTAGATTTAATCAAAGATGTTTTTCTACATCTAAGTCTTCTGGCAACCTGTCCACTGAAAATATGAACTTAAAGGCAATGAAGATACATATGTAAACACGTACACTAATAATATGCAAAAAACACCTAAAAAACACATTTTACTCTGAGACATTATTATCACATTCCTATGTAATAAACATTTTTTAGAAAGCTAAAAATAAAAATTCACAGCTTTTGATATACAGTGGGTCTGAAAAATCTACTACTGGTGATAAAAAAAGTATCCATTTATGCAGATCAACATAGCCACAATCTTTGGAATGTTAAAACTAGCTAGTGGATAGAAACCCATTTATGAAAACCTTTTATCTTGATATAGACTGCTAAATTCATCTGTGTGATTATGTCTCTAAAAAACATGGGGAGACCGTGCATTTTTCTTTAATCCTTGCCCTCTCTACAGATCAGCATAAATCATCTCAGAATGAGGTTTCTTTAAAATCAGGTCTTACATATATCTTATGGAAACAGTCACTTTATTATTCAATCTGGCATTTATTTCGCTCCTCAGAAAACCCATTTTACCTGCCAGGTGCAGTGAAACTATCACAAGAATTTGGTAATGGTTCCTAACATAGTCAGCACATAAGGTATTTTGGGATTTTCTAAATTTCCAAAAGTATTCTTACGCTCAACATTCAACAGACTGTCTAAATAACTTTTATTCTTCTTTCTAAGTTCAAGTCCAAATTAATATCTGAATTTACAGGTACATTTTTTTTATTAATATTTTCAACGTACTTAATTGTATCACTCAGACTCTAGATACATTTTATCTAAAGGTCTTGAAAAGTAAAAAAATACCAAATTCATTAAATTGATACACTACTTACGTATTTTAAGATTAACTTATATGACTGTTTTGTGTGTTTTCAGGAAAACAAAACTCCTCCAAGAGTTTCCAGGTCTGGGAGTGTCATCATCCCTTTAGAATAAACTTTCAACTTATAAATTCAGTTAATTCTTATTTGCATTCTGCATATAATGTACTCATGGCATAACTGGACATTAATATACCCTTTTTTATATACCCACATACTGTAACAAAATCTGAGAATGTACTTTATAAGTTTGACAGGTAATATTTTTAACAAAAACTCTGTGCACTCTCCAAATTGTCTAAAAAATGCAAAAACATGCAATTTTTAAAACCTCTACAAAGGTTCTTATACCTGTGCTGCGATCAGTGAAATCCATTGACTCCTCCCCAGCACTATAATGGCTTCCAGGAGCTTTGACACCTTTTTCTGGGGCATCTTGCTCTATATCAGACCCCGTGTGCACTGAAGAATTTGTGCTCATAGGTGACCTAGGCATATCGGTCAAGGAAATTCTCCTTCCTGTACTGCTGGGAAGCATGGGCTTGCTGCTTAGAATTTTGGGAGAAGCCGTCATGTCAAAATTAAGCTTGATTTTTTCCTGTTTTTCTGGCTTTATGATACCCGCAGATGGGTTATTTGGATCCACCAGCATTTGAAACTGGTTGTTGGGAGTGTATGGAGTCCTAAAAGGTGCATAATTAAAAACTCCAAATTTTTTTCTAATATTCTCCACGTAAATCTCCATCTCTTGCATGGCACTATTAAAGATACTTTTTGTCTTTTTCACAGAAAAAGGGATTTCTTTAGACATGAGGTAGCAGTTATTTATAGGAACCCATGCCCTAAAGGGAAAAAAGAAGGACATGTCAGTTTGTTTAAAGAGAATAAAAAAATTATATTGTAGTTATGAATATAATAAATGGTTAAGGCCATTTGTTCAAAAATTTGGGATGACAAATGGCACATGAATGAAATGTATCCATCCACCCATTTTCTGACACTACTTAATGTAAGTTCAGGGTTGTGGGGAGAGAGAGCCTACCCTTAATATTTATCAAACAGTAATTTTATTTATAATTGATTTTATAAAATCGTTTCAGTAATAAAAAATTGTAAAAACACTGCTTGCTAAATTTTAGGTAGTGAAATAGCGAAAATTAAATACATTTTGGCTGTAAGGCTCTTTTATTAGAAGAAAAAATATAAAAAAAAACCCTGAACTAAAGTTAACTTTAAAATAAATATTTACAAAAAATATAACACTGTAAACTGAAATTCCATGTACAGTATGTGGATGACAATATAAATGCTGTCACCCTCTTAATGGGTTAATGGGTGATTATGTCTTCGGTTAAGTGCCTTTCTCTACCTCTGGAATGACTGTCCAGCTAAGAATGGATCTTATTAAAAATCACATCTAAAATAATATTTATTTAGAATGGCACTATGTGATTTAAAACACATTGCGTCTTTGTCATCTGTTTAAAAAAAAAAACAAAACTGTTTTTGCTTTTAGAATTATTTTACCAAAAGAAGCATGTTATAAAATAAATGCATCAATATTACATTTATTTCTGGCACTGAATATAGTATATTTATAAGCAAATTGCACAACACATTACCTATCATGTTGCCCAAAAAATCGGGCATCAACCTGTCCATCTTTGTCTCTTAAAGCTTTGGCAGGCCAAAATGGAAAGCCTTTCAGTTTTGCCCATACTAGAGGATGTGGGTTGCTCTAAAAAAGAGGAAACGTTTTAAATAAGCATATCTAGTCTACTTTAATAAATCAAGTGTTTATATGAACTTAAGTCACTAAATCTATGTTTCTGGTCTCAAGCAATAGATGAAAGGAACACTGAAATATGTTAAGAAAAATCAATGAGATGTGTTAAAAAAATGAAACTCTGGCTTAGGAAAATTAAACTTATGATGTCTAGTCTACACCTAATTAGGGACCTTAAGATGCTGATGGTATTACAAGAAGCTTATAGATTTAGATATATTATTAGGAGCTTCTCTCATGAAGCAGCAAATTATGCTGTGAGAACTTTATTTAGTTACTGCTAAGTTTAAGTTAAAATTTTCTTTATACTTGGGAACCAACTTACGCACGGTTCACAAAACCAGTTTTCTCTTTTCTGGCAAGCTGAAAGATAGCATTCTGGACAAACTTCAATTTCATTCATCTGCAAAGAGTAAAAGAATGAATTAATGTTGCTCTCAGTGCTTCATTATCTCCAGTCATAAAAAAGGAAGTGATTAATATTACTTTTGCTAAGAAAAAAATGTAACATAAAAGAAAAAGCTTGCTTAAAAGAGTAACTATAAAAATAATCTATGCAAACAAATGCCCCAAAATAATGATGGCAGTACAAAGATGCTATATATGCACATCTATAAGAAACCAGGGTATCTAGAGAAAACCCCTTGTCATGCACATGACGTCACTTCAAATGCCGGTCCTGGGACCGATAACCTCACTTCCTCTACCCGACTTTAAAACTGCCATTTTGTCTTTCCTAATTCAGTTCTGTCTTAGACTCAGCTCTGAAAAAATTTCACTGCTTTGTTTTTTGAACCAAACTTCCATTAAATGGGGTAGCTACCCCAAACCTTTTTGTGGCGTTTGTCCTTCATTTGACACCATGTGGACACTTGAAGAATAGTCAAACTTTACACATTCACTGGGAAAGCAGCTGAACTCATATCAATAAATCCAACAGACAGCAAATTTAATCATAGTGCCACTGTGTTGCCCAAAAAAAGTTTAATAGCCATAAAAATATATTATCAAAATATACAAATACTATACAGATATCCATCCATCCATTATCTAACCCACTATTTCCTAACTACAGGGTCACGGGGGTCTGCTGGAGCCAATCCCAGCCAACAGAGGGCGCAAGGCAAGAAACAAATTCTGGGCAGGTGCCAGCCCACCATAGCCGTACAGATATAATTTGTTTAAATAATGTTACTATTTATATGAAGACACTGACAAAAGAATGTCAAATTTTATATAACTATAGTGACAAAGTCTAGTCTATTAAGCAGAATAATCTACTAACAATATATTTACTTGTGGGGCACTTGTGTGGCATTTATGTAACAATTAAAAAAATGCTGTTCTAAAATCTTACCTCGTGTTCACATATTTTCACAATAACCTTAGCGGTTTGTGTCAGCTTGTGATTACCTACAATAAAAGAAACATCCTAAATTACATCTGCCTAACAATCACTTTGTATACATACACACAAGTACACAGACATAAAACATAATTCTGAAATCCACTGGCAATGAGTTCATCTGCAGTCCATGAAATAACAGGAAAAAGTAGCACTCCATACTTGCCTCCATTGTAAATAATACAGTTGTGCAAGATCCATTTGACATCAGCAAGGAAAGCCTCTGTGCAACCATACATTTTCTTTTTAATGTTCTGAAAATTTTCAGGAAGAAAAAGCAATTAATCCTGGTAGATATTCACTCATTACACAATATTTTTATAAATTAGCTCAGCCTAATGAATTTTATTCAAATTGAACAAATTGTTTTGCATTATTTTGAATATATAATGAAAATACTGTATATTACACACACCTTTTCCAAAGTGCAGAGGTCCATGGGATGGAATATATATTCGGCATAGTCTGGATGTTGTTCAAGGGAAACAGGCTTTTGGAATGGCTCAGTCTGTAGTAAAGAAAAAAAGAACATATAAATAAATTACCATACAATGCCATTCTCAAACCTGCTTAATCCAATTTAGCGACGTGAGAGGTTGAAGCCTATTCCAGAACTATTAGGCATAAGGCAAAAAATAGTCCTTGATACAACAGTCCATTGCATAGTAATACATTAAATGAAATAAAAACATAAAGGTACCGAATAGTTAATGTAGAAGATTCTACGACAGTCATAATTAAAGAAATTGATTGGGCATTTTTTGAATAACTGAAGTATATAAGGTTGGAAGTGATGCACAAGACATATGGTTTAATTTTGCATTCTCTTTATTCATGTGAGTCTGCAACTTGCATTTTACAAAACTGCTTTCTTATACAACTACTGCCTTATAAGTCTATATTCATAAATCAACCCCTATTACCACAATCCTGCAAAAACATGAAATAGAAGCAAAGAGCAAAGCACACACACATTGCACTCCATTATACACAGCTGCAGCCCAATAAATCAGAAAAGTCACCAACAGACATGATACTGTATTACTTTGGAATGTGGAAGAAAACAAAATACCTAGAAACAATCCATGCAGCCACAAGAAGCACATGCAAACTCTAAACGAATAGTGATAGGCCTGGGATTTAATCTCAACATCACAAACAAGTACACTACCCTGTCATCATGACAAACATATTTATTTATTCATGTCTTTTGTTCTGCTTTCAGTGTGAGAATAAATGCTGCACATTGGTGTATTAAGCTTACATCAACTGAATATACTGCAGCTATTCAATAATTACAACAACATTTTTCTGTGATAAGTGAACAATAAAAATAAATACTGTAAGTATGAATATGATCATGTTAAAATACAAGCATTTTTGTTATACCCCTAAAAGACTGAAGATACCACTTACTTCAGTGGGATATAAATTTTTAACTATGCAATATAGTTGAATAATATTTGTTTACAGAGTAAGCTGATAGGATATGTAGCCTGGACTATACATTGGTAACCACACTGATCATAATTAGCAGCAGTATGTATTTCCTTCAACTTTTCCTGTGATTAGGTGTTCAAATGAAAAGACACTGACCCAGGGCAGGTGTTTATATTGCAGCATTATAAAAAGGCTACTGTGGAACACTGCCTGAAGTATGAATCTCATAAACATTGAGTCTGTTCAAACTAGGCATTTAGATCCCAGGAATCATGAAGCACAACAGAAAACCATTTGGTCAACACATTTGTTAGGCATTAAAATTATTCTGGGTAATCAGGCACTTGCCAAATCATGCTGAAAATGTTCAGAAATCTGATGGTAGTACTTTTATCTTTATACTGTAGTTATGGTATTTCTCAGTGCTGAATGAAATGTGAATTACTTTTTTTTCTTTATATGCTACCACCAGTACAAAATACTGTTGTTTGAAAACACATTTTACTAAGTACACGTATATATCATGTAAAAAAAGAAAAAAAAAGCATATCGGGTTTAATTATTTACATGATAAAAATAGCCTTTAATGGATTATCCACAACATTTTAAGTCTGTTACAGTACACAGGTAAGGATAAAATCCGTTTGACTTATATAAAACAATTAAAGAAGAACAATTTTGTATTCAGATATCCTACCATGGTATTTGAAGATCAATTAAATAATTTCAGATTAACCCTTTGGGCCCCGACATCCTATTACTAGTAAATATAAATAATTGGCCTGTATGGGACTGATTTCATCATGCACCTTCTTGCCCCCTACAATTGTAGCTGTGCATAATTTCCTCCTTCACTTCTGCTTCCCAGCTTCTCACATATTTTTTGTGAAATGAGTCTGAGCGCGGGGCAGACAGGGAAAAAGATTATCTTTATTTAAATAGCCAACATAATTGGAAGACGTATGTCTCCAGAGTAAAATATATTTAGAAGGACAATGCTTCTTACAGTGTCTTTCCTGCATGCAGCACCAAAAATCTCCAAGACAGACTGGCAACCTTCTACACATATACTAAATATTACTTGAGCTTCTTTAGGGCCATCCATGCATGTTCCATTACAAAGCTGCAAAACATCTTGTTAGGGTTTTCTTGCATGCAGCATGACATTCTTGTTTTGACACTAAGTTGTTATACACGTGAAATTTAAACATGTATTAATTAAATTCAATAAAAACTTAATTTAAAAAAGACACTATTGAAAATTAAACAACGTACCACCTTGGGCAGACATCCTCCTGAAGCAATATAAATGTCCCTCTCCGCCCTGTGCCCGCAGTTAAACAATGTTTGCTCCTTTCAACTTTACTTCTATTTTCATGGCTATGTATGGTGTGCTGCATTAAAAAATATGGTTAGAAAGTGTAGGTTAAATGTAATGTCCTTGTTATAAAAAAGAGTATGTGTTGAGCATACTTCTATTGGTGACTGTCACATTTTAAACATCACTTTGGGGATTTATATAAAACTTCCAGATTAAAAAAAAATCTGAATAAACATGTGTGCTCTTCATACCACATTTAGTGGCGAAGTGGTCACTAGCAAACCATTTAACATATGGTGTTAGAATTTAAGGTTAAAAAAAAAAAAAGTGTATCAAGAACCATATTTTCAGTTGTATAAGGTGGTCCAGATCTAATTATGCAATTTTTATTACGCTATATAACTTATTACGTTTATTACATAGAAAATCACCCGAAAAATCTCGGACCATCGGGAAGTGTGAGAACTGACGACATGAAGAATTGTCTTTGCGCCAAACTGGAATTGTCCCCGCATAAATCAAAGTCATCCAGACGATCTGAATCTGCATAATTAGATCTGGACCACCCTGTACATTATATGTGAAAGAGCATATTTCAAGTGACCTAAATCACTTGTATAAAGTGTAGTGTAATATATGCTGACAGTAGATGTGCTTTAACTCTGCAACTGTAGGCATCAAAAACAAATTCAGAGCTGCCATTACTTATTCTGTCCTCTTTCCCACTCACAGTGACATTCTCCAGCTGCACAGCACCCCAGGCTCATGAAACTATCTTTCAGAGAAATTTTTACTCCAAGTGGAAGGTCTGACTTGATGCAACTTCAGGTACCAGCAATATATTAATGTAAATGAGCCTATTCACTCCCGACGACCTTCTATGGTTAATGGTAAATGCTTGCTAATTATTTGAAGTGTAACAACGCAGTATGCCATAAATAGAAGAGGTGACATTGTGATGAAGTACTGGCACTCTTGCTTCCCAGTTCAGGAACACTGGTTTCCAATAACTAAGCTGTGACTGTGCCTTTGTTAGCCAGAGACACTTCAACTGAATACAGAATTCACATGGATCCATTGAATAAATTAAATAAATGAATGAGTTCAGAACAATTATTTAAGTGAAACCCACAAACTTGTAATTGACCATGTATGAGTGAGTTTAGGTGCTTTTTGAATATGCTCTTAAAATAGAATGATGCCACACCCAACGTGCTTCCTTGTTATCAATGCTACTTATTAAGGTCTGTGTTCCTGCAATCCTAAATTCAATTAAATTTGTCTGAAAGCAGATGGATGGATATAGGGGAGAATCTACTGTTAGGGATTTCTGGGTGTGTGCCCAGGGGCACTTGATGGCAAGGGTCCTTATTATCTTGTAAGTCAACCTCCCCGGCTCGGTGAAGAGGCTGATTGCCCACGTGCCAAATTCAACCAAGGGTAACCAGTTCCAAACACTCTCACTCTCACTGAAGCAATTGAGTGTCTTTGTCAACCCCCTGCTGAAATGACTTGATTGTCTTTGGGCCAAATTCAACAAGAAGGATCACCCCAAAATTCCACATTCTGCTGTCTCAGCGCAGAAATTGTTTGTTAAAAGTAAGTTCCTGTTAAGGCATTCTGTTCATTAAGTCACCCGGGTGCCTGTGGGTTTTTTTAATCCAGTCTTAGATGGAAATTTAAATCAAAGACAAATCATTATCTGGAAATGAACTTCTTCCTATCTTTAACATAAAAAGGCAATCACACAGCTGTTTAGTTAGTCTACTGCACATTCACATTAGGATCCAACTACAGACAAATACATTCAAACCACTCCACCACCCAGGGTACTAGCACAACCATAACCTTGACGGTGTGAAGGAGAACATTTTTGATATTATGGTCAGTAAAGACATAGATGTGATGTTTTTCCTTTAAAAGCACACACACACACACACACAAACATACATACATACATACAAATATATACAGTGGTGTGAAAAACTATTTGCCCCCTTCCTGACTTCTTATTCTTTCGCATGTTTGTCACACAAAATGTTTCTGATCATCAAACACATTTAACAATTAGTCAAATATAACACAAGTAAACACAAAATGCAGTTTTAAAATGATGGTTTTTATTATTTAGGGAGAAAAAAAATCCAAATCTACATGGCCCTTTGTGAAAAAGTAATTGCCCCCTTGTTAAAAAATAACCTAACTGTGGTGTATCACACCTGAGTTCAATTTCCGTAGCCACCCCCAGGCCTGATTATTGCCACACCTGTTTCAATCAAGAAATCACTTAAATAGGAGCTGCCTGACACAGAGAAGTAGACCAAAAGCACCCCAAAAGCTCAAAAGTCCAAAGAAATTCAGGAACAAATGAGAACAGAAGTAATTGAGATCTATCAGTCTGGTAAAGGTTATAAAGCCATTTCTAAAGCTTTGGGACTCCAGCGAACCACAGTGAGAGCCATTATCCACAAATGGCAAAAACATGGAACAGTGGTGAACCTTCCCAGGAGTGGCCGGCCGACCAAAATTACCCCAATAGCGCAGAGACGACTCATCCGAGAGGTAAAAAAAGAGCCCCGGGACAACGTCAAAAGAACTGCAGGCCTCACTTGCCTCAATTAAGGTCAGTGTTCACGACTTCACCATAAGAAAGAGACTGGGCAAAAATGGCCTGCATGGCAGATTTCCAAGACGCAAACCATTGTTAAGCAAAAAGAACATTAGGGCTCATCTCAATTTTGCTAAGAAACACCTCAATGATTGCCAAGACTTTTGGGAAAATACCTTGTGGACTGATGAGACAAAAGTTGAACTTTTCGGAAGGCAAATGTCCCGTTACATCTGGCGTAAAAGGAACACAGCATTTCAGAAAAAGAACATCATACCAACAGTAAAATATGGTGGTGGTAGTGTGATGGTCTAGGGTTGATTTGCTGCTTCAGGACCTGGAAGGCTTGCTGTGATAGATGGAACCATGAATTCTACTGTCTACCAAAAAATCCTGAAGGAGAATGTCTGGCCATCTGTTCGTCAACTCAAGCTGAAGCGATCTTGGGTGCTGCAACAGGACAATGACCCAAAACACACCAGCAAATCCACCTCTGAATGGCTAAAGAAAAACAAAATGAAGACTTTGGACTGGCCTAGTCAAAGTCCTGACCTGAATCCAATTGAGATGCTATGGCATGACCTTAAAAAGGCGGTTCATGCTAGAAAACCCTCAAATAAAGCTGAATTACAACAATTCTGCAAAGATGAGTGGGCCAAAATTCCTCCAGAGTGCTGTCAAAGACTCATTGCAAGTTATCGCAAACGCTTGATTGCAGTTATTGCTGCTAAGGGTGGCCCAACCAGTTATTTGGTTCAGGGGGCAATTACTTTTTCACACAGGGCCATGTAGGTTTGGATTTTTTCTCCCTAAATAATAAAAACCATCATTTAAAAACTGCATTTTGTGTTTACTTGTGTTATATTTGACTAATGGTTAAATGTGTTTGATGATCAGAAACATTTTGTGTGACAAACATGCAAAAGAATAACAAATCAGGAAGGGGGCAAATAGTTTTTCACACCACTGTATATATACATACACACACCAGAATTCAAATGACACTATCAATTTGTAATGCCGCTCTGCTGCTACATGCTCTTAAAATAATATTCTTCTAGGTTTTCAAAAACATGATTTTTCTACCTTAGTTCGTTACATGTTAATTGACCTGTATTCATTACAGAAAAATCACACATAATGTGTGTGTTTATATATCTGAACAGAAAGGAGAGAAAACAGAGCACTGCCTGCCAGTGTAGTTAAGCCATCCACTTGGTCAGCCCACATGCCAAAACAAAATTAATTACAGTTCATTACAAGGTGCTTTACGTAATACAAAGTGAAAAACGTCATACAATATATGGCCAAAAGTATGTGGACACCTGATCATCACAACTATATGAGCTTGGGTGACAACACATTCCAAAACCATGGGCATTAATTTAGAGATGCCCACCCCATGGCCATAACAGGCTTTCCATAAGATTCTGGAGGGTTTCTGTGGGATTTTTGTCCTCCTTTAGCAAAAAGAGCATTTGTAAACAAAAAGACCTGGCTCACAACCTAAGTTCCTGTTCATGCCAAAGGTGTTCAATAGAGCGGAGGACAGGGCTCTGTGCAGGACACTCAATTTCCTTTACACCAGACTCATCAAACCTTATCTGTGCAGACCTGATTTTTGTGCAGAGGACACAGCCTTTCCCAAACTACTGCCACAAGATGGAAGCGACAACTGTCTAAAATGTATTTGTATGCTGTATCATTAAAAGTACCGTTCACTGGAACAAAGGGGACTGGCCCAAACCTTGAAAAACAGCTCTGGACCATTATTCCTTGTAAAGGGTGGAAGGGATGGACCCCATTCTATGCCTCAGCCAGGAGGCTGGCATAACATACCAGCATAGATGGACTGGCACCCTGGTAGGGTTGGACAGAAGACCTTTACTCAGCTGGGGTTGGTCAGTATAATGAAAGGGTCAGGGAGTCAGCCTTTCAAGGTGGTATGCTCCCTCGATACGCAAGGTGGCAGTGCCCCTGGACCTGTGCACCCATTCATACACCTGCAGGTCATACAGGGAATTGTAGTCCCATTGGTCAGCCCTGCTGGGTTCCTTGGGTGTCACCAGGGGGAGCTATAGGGAATGGCTGTCCCTACTCTGGCAAGCTTCTGCCTGACCTGGAAGTGCTTCCTTCAGGCAATGTCATGGCACTGGAAGTACTCCTGGGTCCGGCATTAAACGGGGTTCCTCATCTCACTCGGGGAGTTCAAGTCAGGTGGAAGAGGACAACACTCGCCTAGAGGAGTGAAGGAAGGAGTGAAGAAAAGAAAAGAAAGGAAGGGAAAAGAAAAGAATTGGTTAATGAGAAGCATCTAGAAAGGTATTTTGTGTAATAAAAACATTGCTTTGAGCCCAGGACTGGAGTTGGTGCAATTGTATTTGGGATGGGCCTTCAACACCCCTTAGTGGCCACACCCTTGCCACCAAACAGTACATTAAGTAGTACGGAAGGTAGTATTCTCCTGTCTTCCACCAAACCCAGATTCATCCATCAGCCTGACAGATAGTGAAACAAGATTCATCACTACAGAGAACCAGTTTCCACTGCTCCAGAAACCAAATGACACTTGGCATTGCATATAGTGATCTTAGATGTGTATGTTGCTGCTCGGCCACGAAAACCTAGTTCATGAAGCTCCTGACACAGAGTTCTTGTGCTGATGTTGCTTCCAGAGGCAGCTTAGAACTGTTTTGTGAGTGATGCACCAGAGGATAAGTGATTTTCACAAGCTGTGTGCCTCGGCACTAGGTGGCCCCGCTCTATGAGTTTAGATGGTTTGCCACTTCATAGCTGAGTTAATGCTGGTCCTAGATGCTTGCAATAATAGCACTTACAGTTGTCCAGGACAGATCTAGCAGAGTAGATATTTCATGCACTGACTTATGGCAAAGGTTGCATCGTATGACAGTGCCATGTTTAAAGTCACAAAGTTCTTCAATACAACCTATTCAACTGCCAATGTTTGTTAATGGAGATTACATGACTCTGTGCTTGATTTTATGCACCTGTTGATAAAGTGTGTGTCTGAAGCACCTGAACTCAATACACTGGAGGGTGTCCACAGTGTTTCTGGCCATATAGTGTATTTGTAAATAGCTGGTAAACACAGTAATACACTGATTTCATTGACTGCACTATGGCCATAATTGTCTAACAAACTGTCATATTGAAGCACAAACTAAATCAAAAATAAAATAACTAAAGGTTTCACTTGGAAAAAAACATGAAGCATCTAGTTGTAGATTCAAACTCTTGTTCAATGATTAGTGCCTACGTTTAAATATTCTGTATCTAAAAGCAAGTTAAGTAACATAGAAACTGACTAATTATGCTTAACCTTTAACTTCAACAAAATTTTAAGAAATCAAGAGTGGGTATTTACAGTAATGGATTAGAAATATTAAGAACAACAAAACTACCAGCAAACCAATCACAACGTATTTACTTTAATTAATCAAACTAAATTTTCTTAATGTTGAAAAAGGATACAAATGTAATAACTTGACTACAAAAAATATTTAACACATTCAATGATGTATATTTTGATTAAAGATTAAAAGCAAATTTACTTTGTTGTTATTCAATGAAATAATTTCTATCAGTGTTCCAGCTGACCTTTGGTCAGTTTTCAAATAAAGAAACAAATTATCCAAAGCATCTCAGGTTGTTGACCGTAGTTTTTTAAAAATGAAAAAAGACAAAGAAAAGGTAGCCAAATTACAAGGCATCATCATGTACCTTAAATAAAAGTGAAAAAACAAAATATATATAACTAAAATAAATATTTTTCAGATTAAAAGAATGAAAAGATTATGTATATCAAACTTAACAATACAAGAGTGTATAAAAATCTTACCCCAGGTTGCTTCATCTTCTGCAAAGCAAATTTAAGGAGATAAGACAGCTGATCTATCGTTAACATTGTCATGGCTTTACTTTGAGTTTCAATGCATTCGGCAACTGTTATTTTCTGTGTGGGGGGGAAAAGTATATTAAAATTTTTTCCTGCTAGATATTTTAGTATAATTTTGCAGAGAACATCATCTAACATAACCTTAAATCACTATTATTCTATTGATGTCACGGGATATCAATGTGTCTATTTTCATGTAATACAGTTATATTGTGTTTTCCTAATCAAAAAGCACTGTCCAGATAACTAGCTTTAAACATATTTCTATATAAAGTAATAAATAATAATAAAATGGGCTATTTTGTATATTAAAACAATCAATGCTGTAAATGTCTGAAGGTTATCTGGAAAATCAATAGTATGCATAAAGAACAAGTAAAATAGGTCTAGGTGAATAAACAATGTAGTGTTATAATTTCTGTACAATTCACTTTTGAAGGTTTTTTTTCAGAACTGCAAATACACTTTCACCCATTACTCTATCTATAAAATGTTATTGTTAAGAATACTGCACCAACCCCAATTTCCCAGTACCTCACATTCTGGGCAGAACCAGTCCCCTTCAGGCTCAGCTGTCAGTTTCAGACACTTTGCATGGTACACCCGTGGGCAAAGCTCACAGCAGAGGACTTGGCCCTCCCGGTGACACACCCAGCAATAGAAGTCATTTCGGCCGTCCTGTGGTACAACATCAACAGGGTCTGAGGTGAGTGGCTGCTTCATATAGTAAAATGGACCATGTCTTAGTTCTGACTGAAATGCAGGCAAGAAAAACAAGTTTGGTTATAAAATACATGAGTATGATATTTTAAGGCACAACACTTACATGTGAATATCACCATGCAAAGGTGGATGTGAAATTTCATTTTAATACATTTCAAAAACAAAGCTGAAAAGTCTAAAATTAAATAAGGGATTTTCTTCAAAGCCTATAGTACATCTTAAAATAATTCAGTATATTTAAACTACTTCAGTAATCATCTGCATTACCTGTCTGTTTATAACTCAGTCACAGTCATACACATGAATGATCTCAATCTGAAGTCTATGTTTTTTCACGAATGCTTCAAGTCATTCCTTCCAAACACTAACATCTATATACATGTATTGCATTTCAATGAAGCATGAATATATTCTGATTGAAGCAGAGCTGAAGTTCAAGAAAATCATAAGTAATAAGATTTAAAAATATAAATTAATTTTCAAAAGGTTTGAAAGTTTAAAAAAACAAGTTTAGCACTTTCTGGAAAGCAGATAAACAAGAATGACATAGATGGAATTTAAGAATTCATGGGATGCTGATCTACCATCATTAACTGGCACTATGAAAAACTGCAAGATATGCCATAATAAACAGCCTTAAAAATGTCAAGTAAATTAACTAAAGAAGTGATTCTAAAGACGTCTGACACATCTGTCAACTAGTCTGATGATCTAAAAATTAAGACTAGCAAATCAAGAATCTAAACATCAAGCTTGTTTGATTAACCCAATATTACATCTAAATGTTTTGTTAGAAGCTTTAAGTAGATGAATGGGTAGTTTAGTTTAAACTTCTTTGTGTGAATTAACAAGTGTTTTCTTAATTATGTTTTTAATGCATTTATATTATTGTTCTTGAGTATTTGATTCAGTGTTTTGAATGAATAACTTTATTTGATATTTACAGAAAACTTTATATGATCCTTGAGTATTCTCAGGTATCTATTCTATACAAACTGGTAGGCTTGCAAAGTCCAATACTGAGCACTTGTACACTCAGATCCATCTTCACAATTAAAAATGGCTTTAAATAAAGAAGCATGCACTGAATCAAATAGTGAAAAAACAGGTGGAAAAAAAAAACATGCTTCATGACCTTTAAGATGATTACTAATGTGCTCTATTGATATCCCCTAACTTTATTCTCTTAATTTATGCTGAAAACAGATGCATCTACAGTACCGGTCAAAAGTTTTAGAACACCTCAGTTTTTCTTCATATTTAATCAGTTTGAAAAGATAAACAGTAAACTGCCAGAAGTTTAAATTTAAAGTTTAGTTTAGCAAAAACTGACAAAAAAGGACATTTCAGAATATTAGAAATTGACCTTCTTCAGGGAACAACTAATAGGTTGCAACCTACAAGTTGAAGCAAATGATTTATCACAGGTATCCCAACTTCTGTTGATTACATAAAAACCCTCTGTCTGTCATAAAGACCATGTTACTACATCTTCTGAAGTACTTACTGGATCTATATTACACTGTAGAAAGTTGTAAATTTCAGTAATAATAGCAAGAAAATGGCAATTAATAAATGAAATGGGACAGAGCATTATTACCCTTAGGTAATTAGGCCTTTCATTGATTTGTTTTGCAGTTTTTTCTCAAAGTATCAGTGAGTACAGTGCCCTACACAATCTTAAGGCAATTGGAACTGGAAGAAGCTCTTATAGGAAATAATCTGGCAGATCCAAAGTAACAACCCAATCAGAAGACAAGTTTCTGAGAGTCACCAGCTTACCAGTGGTTGGAAAAAAAAAGCCTCAGTTTCTACCGTAAAGAGGAGACTTTGTGCTGATAGTTTGACAGGGTGAGTGGCAATAAGAAGGCCATTCCTTAAAGGACAAAATAGCTGTACACTACTGCAGAGTGGAAAAAAGTCCCATGGATCCGATGAATCGAAACTTGAAATCTTTGGTTCATCACGCAGGGTATTTGTACATCATTGAGTTGGTAAAAGGATGGTTCCTCAGTGTGTGACACCGACTGTCAAACATTGAGAAAGGAAGTGTGGTGGGCTGGGGTCCTTTTGCTGGAGACAGAGTTGGTGACTTGAAAAGAGTGGCTGTCATTCTGAATCAAAAGGGTAACCACAGTTCGGCTGTTATAGAAAGGGTGGCTACTTTGATTAATCAAAAATGTGAATAAAATTTTATACACTTACTGATTCCATGACTTGTTTTTTTTATTTGCTATTGTTTATTTGCTCTATGCTGTGACTTCATTAAACTGAAATCATTTCCATAAAAGCAGAAAAAAAACTGAAGTGTTCCAAACTTTTGACTTGTAGTATGTTTGACAGAAAATAACATCCTACAATGAATTTTAGTTGGACACCACTACTGAGAGAAAAGAGTTAAACGGTCATGGAGCGTGAAGTCTTTCCCATGAAATATGCTTCTAATGCAACCCTGAGCTGGGAATTTAATTCTGATCAAAATCTATATTCCACTGCAGTGAATGCCTTCTAACCAGCAGTTCAGTAAGTTCCCTTGCTCTATCATTATCAGAGAAGGGTAAACCCATATTATAAGGCACTAATTCCAGGTTGGTCTATAAACGTCTCTTTGAAGATATGTCCAAGAAAAGTAGACAACAACAATGTACGGGACAATACTATTTAAATTATAATTAAACATCTAACGAAGAACTATAGAGAGAGTTGATAAGTGAGATACTTTAACTTGCAATAGGGTAGAACACTACTGATGATGACAAAGTATTTACTTTCTATCTGATGACTGACCTCTGCAAATTGAAAACTTTTTGTCCCTAATGCAAACCGTTGGTTTGTCAGTAGGTTGTAACACTCAAAAGTTTAACGTGCAACTTAATAGGTGCTGCACTAATTAAATGTTATTTTTCAAATCAACAGGAAAAACTACATGCTAATATGACATCAGATAAACTGTGTATTAAGCCTTAATCAAAAAAGTGCAGGTTAAACAAGCAAGCTTCACTACAAAAACATGATTTTCTACTCTTCTTTGGGTCAGTATGCTATACTGAAATATGCAGCTATACAAAGCTAAGCTACCAACAGGAGATCTAATTACTATCACAACCTTTAACTCTATTTTATTCAGTGATTAGGGGCTCTTTTATATTGCATACCAGCAGAAATAGAGGGTTGCAAAGAGCTGTACAAAAACACAAATCAAGAGAATAAAACTGAACTTAATCACAAAATCTTCACATTTACAGCCAATTCTGCAAGCCAGCAACACTAAACAAAACTGTGCTGTTTTAACTTTGCACAAAATACCTGTTTTAATGATAATTTAATATTTTTATTAGTAGTTGTCTACCATTTTAATAACAATAAATATGCATTGATATATTTAAAATGTCACATTAATGCAGGTGTGTACACATTTACGCTGCTCAAAAAATTAAGGGAACTGTTAAATTGTGACAGACTAATACCAAGTCAATTAAGCTTGAGGGTTATCAATCTGTGCAGTTAGGAAGCATAAGTAATTGTGAATCAGCTTCACCTGTTTGGAGAAAATGAAAGTGACAAAAAGTGCACTGGAAAGGCAACATCAAGACAACCCCCGCAAAAAAGGAATGGTTTTGCAGATGGTTACCACAGACAGTTGCTCTCTCCTTATCCTTCCTCACTGAGTCAGGAAACCTCCAGCAGGATGGCACATCCATACGTGCTGTCATAAGAAGGTTTGCTGTGCCTCCCAGCACTCAAGAACATGGAGGAGATGCCAGGAGATTGACCATTACACAATAAGAGCTGGACAGGGCAGTGGAAGGGCATCATCCCAGCAGCAGGCTCCTTTGTGTGAGGTGGAACAGGAGAAGCAAGGTCAAAATGACCTTCAACTGGCTACTGGTGTGCGTGTTTCTGACCAAACGTGGCATGAGGGCCCAATATTCTATATTGGGAACTGTGCTCACAGCCCATCACAGTGTACTTCAACTGGCATTCACCAGAGAATACACAATTGGCAGCTCCACCATTCTCGCTCTGTTCTCTTCACAATTAAGAGCATGTTCACACTTCAGACGTGAAAGAGTCTGAAGACACCACGGTGAACGTTCTGCAGCCTGCAACATCATCCAGTATGACCAATTTGGTGGTGGGTCAGTGATGGTCTGGGGAGGCATACTTTGGAGGGTCGCACAGACCTCCATGTGCTAGTACACTGTACCTTAACTGCTGTTAGGTCCTAGGGATGAAATGCTCAGAGCCATTGTCAGACCTTACGCTAATGTAGTGGGCCCTGGGTTCCTGCTGATGCAGGACAATGTCCAGTCTCATGTGGCTAGAGTGTGGAGGCAGTTCCTGGATGATAAAGGCATTGATGCCACTGAATTGTCTGCAAGTTCCCCAGACCAGAAACCAGTTCTGGGGCATTAGGTATCAGTGCTTCCGATGCTGCCAAGTAGTGTCATAGACTGTCCAGGAGGTCACTGATACCCTGATTCAGGTCTAGGAAGAGATACCTCCTGACATCATCCTCCATCTCAGCAGGAGTATGCCGATTTTGGTTTCCACTGACTGTTGTTACATCATTTTGTTCCCACAAATTACACATTATTACTCAGTAAAGATATTCCACGAATATTTTGTTCAACAAGATCCAATATGTATATTTTAACTGTTCTCTTAATTTGTTTAGACGTGTATTTTATAGTAAAAGAACAAAAATGTAAGGAGTAAATTTTAATGAATAATTCTGAAAATGTGCAACAGCTGTTATAAGTATATATACTTAAAATATTCAAAAGCATTTTAATTATGGCAGTTATATTAACATTTTCATAAAAGTTTGAATAAGCAAACAGAATACAAAAAGTCTAAAAACCTTAATTATATAGGTATGTGAGTCTAATAAAATTAAGCAAATTCAGTAAAAAATATTTTTGAAGATAATTATGAGAAAACGTAAAAAAATCTAAATGATAAGAAATGACCTGAGCAGATTTGACTCTTATTATTCACATGGGTTTAATTACTAGCCCACAATTTCTCTACAATGCACATTATTTTGGAATATTTTTACAAAATATTACAGTTTAATCATTTTTAATGCTGAGAAATGTCTATGAACATGAAGTATCCCTGCACTCTTTGCTTTTCAATAACCCTCTAACCTAGTTTTTAAGCATTTATAATAGAAGTCAGTGTTCAAGAATAGCATATCATGTCATTCGTCAACTGAAGCTCACACATAGTTCTCAGTACAAGTGCTGGTTAATTTTGTTTAATTCCATATTCTAAAGAACAGAAATTCACTTTCTAGCTGATGCTACTTGGACCTGGTACACACATAAGGCGATAGGTATCATAGTTTCAAGGAGAAAAATGAACTTAATAAAAATATGCAAGGAACAATAATGTCTATTTACAGAGAGGCAGAAAGAAACATTTTTAGAAGTTTGTGAGGTTAAGGAAAACAATTTCATAGTCATGATACTGGAATTAACTGAATAACTCAATCACTATTGCAACTTTATTTGTGGCCAATGACACCTCCTGACTGCACTCTCTCACAATTAAATTCTCTATAAAAATACAAAAACACACATGCAATTTAATTATTTACTGTATGTTACCATGTATAGCATATGAAGAACAATTCATTTAGTAGATCTTACAATAAGTTATTAGAATTATTATGTAAAATAAGCAACAAAGTAAAGTTTTAGTTTTCATGAATATGTAGATATGCCTGTTATATAACTTTTTTCATCAACTCTCACAATGAAGACATTAACTGTTTTTGCAGGCTAACGTAGAGGCATAAATTTGTATTCGGGGGAGCAGTAAGCAAACTGATAGCAGCAGAGAGAGTTGGGTTTGTAACAGTGTACCTGGCACTGCCATCCCTTGGTTTCTGAAAATGACTCTGAATTCTGGGCAATATCTGTATAAGGCAGACACAATCCAACTGTGTCTGCATGGATTTATTCCATTGGGGTCTCCTGATCTCTTTGCTCATAACTAAGAGATGATACTTTATCAGTCTAGTAATACACACACAGAAATACCCTAGAAGGAACCCAAAAAGCCCTGTGGGATGGCCTGTGCATTCTTGCACAGCCATGAGACCCAAAGCTCAATGCTACTGTTAATCAATGTGGAAAGTGCTCATGGGGATGCTTTTGACCCTAACCTAAAGATATAGTGATAAGGATACTTGAAAGATAGGTTTGTACCATGCACATAACTGGGCTGCCTAGAGTTGCTTGCTACCTTGTGCCAGATGCTTTAGGGATAGGCTTCAGATCCTCACAACCCTGAATTAGGAATGTCACAGGAAAATAAACAGATCGATAAAGCCTAAATGGTCTGCATATACAAAGTGTATGTATGCTCAACATCTATAACTATACATACATATACAAATATTCCCCCTGATCATAAACAAGCACATTGCTTAAGTAATCAGTATTTACATTATGTGAGGATTTACCTAGCAGCAATGTAATGGTTTTGTTCATCACATTTATTTTATTGCTTTCCTACATCAGTGGATATAAATTTGTGCATGTCTATTCAACAGATGAACTTTCTGTTTTGGTACAAACTGGCAATAATATTCAAAATGACATAACCTAAAACGTTTGTGGAAAATACCACGCAAGGGCTTTATGCATTAGATTTCTTGTGCTTTGTGCTATACTGGAAAAAACAACAGTGTCATGAAAAGTGCAAATCCAACCAATTCCAATCAGGCTTATTTATGTCAATGAAACCCAACTAAAATGACTTAAACAGTAGTTTGCATAATGAAATAGAATTTACACTAAGAACTGAATGAAAAATGCAACTAAATTGAAACTGAACACTTGAAAACTAACTCCAATAAAATGAAAATCAGTGGAAATTAAAATCTGTTGTTCTTGCTTTTTAAAAAAAATCTATTTCTGGTAGCCTATTGTTGGTTAATGTTTCCTCTGAAATGCAAGCATATGTGGGTGTGCACAAATAAAGTTTCAGGACACAATATTTACTAGTAGTATACAATGAGGCAAATCAGGAAGTCTCCTGTCAAATGCTTACAAAAGAGGAACAGCACAACAGTCATCTTATAGTAGTCAAGTACTAAAAGTTGCCATTGAAAGCCCAGAGGCAAATACTTTGAAAATTGACTTTAAAGTGACCCAATTAGTTTTACTCATGCCCTATCATCAAATGTTATTCTATAATGTACTGTAATATATGAATAGATAATAACAAGTGCATAAAATACAGTGTGGTGGTCCGATTTTTTTCAATTCATGGAAGAGGACACAGCATAATGAATATGAAAATACTCTTGATATTATTTCATAATCAAGTCTTAAAACAGGCTGAGGACCATGACATGCTAAGAACACACAAACCTACCAAAGAAAATAAAATAACAAGTGTCACTGGTCAACAAACTAACTTTGTCTTTGTGTAAAGATGCTGCCTGGCCACCTAAGTCAGTCTAACACAAAAATACAAACACAGTAATTTGCATTGCTATTTATTGAATGTTTAGGAGGCTGGGTGAATTACCTGCCTTCATAAGGCACTGCAAAATTTAAAATGCCTTGTGCTGCCCAGGTAAATTATCTGCTCCTTGAACAGACTGGCACTGCTACACAACTGAGACAGACTTTATGAAATGTTCAGAAAATAATTATCTGTATGGATGGCTGGAGCAAAAAGAGTCTCACTTAATATTTCATTGGCATATATGCATGTTTCTATAGTTCTTTTGTTAAACATGCATTTTCTGGTTATCATTAAACAGCCATTATTAAAGCTAAAATAGATAGATACTTTAAATTTAAACTAAACTTAAATGATTCTCTCAAAATAAAAACTAATTGAGCTAAGATATCAAACAAAAAACTTAAATAAAAATGGGCATAACTTAATAAATCTAAATTTACAGTAAGTAGAAATTGAAAAGACAGGTGAAAAAGGTATTGGAAAAAAAGAAACTAATTAAAAGTACTGAAACTAAAATAACATTAATTCCAACACCTATGCATAACCTCTGGCATGGAACTTACTCTATACACTGTATGTAGCATTACAAAAAGGAACCAAAATAAACACAAAAATAAGTAACATCTCAAACTTATCTAAAAATTCAAGGTATGTTATTGCATTGTTAATTTACTACCTTGCATAAGTCAGGATGTGAAGTACCTGAACATGAAAATGTCCACATTTTGTTCAGTTTTAGGTACTCTGAACTATTGACTTTATTAAGGCTACAGGGCTATTACATGAAAAAAAATAAACATAAACTAACTTTACAGAAAGGTGTTAATACTGCCTTCCCATATACACTTCTCAATGTAACAAACAACTGTAAAATGTTTACATTTTGGTAAAATTTTCCTTTTATGACAGCACAGAAACAGAAAGAAATTTGTCTAGTAAGAAAGGCAATGGCTCAACAAGGGCTAAGCATAAATGTAGGAAGGTACAGTGGAAGGCTTGAGTTGGCAGTGATTGGCAAACTGTCTTCTGTGTCTTTTGTGACCAAATGGATTTCCTGTACTCAAATCAGCAAATCATTAGGGCACTTCCAAAAGAAAACTTTGTTACATTAGATTATATTGTGTTTTAATATTTTATTATATAATTAAAACCTTACTAATATTTTGCTAACTGCAATACATTTTTGATAAGCATAGTAACATATATGTGATTGAAAGTCTACAACATTTGTACTGCTGCTTAATAAAGAATTTTCCTAATATAAATATTCATGCTGCCAAGAATAGTTTTCTGAAAACTACAAATGCACCACAATCTCCCACATCTTACTAAGCAGATGACTAGAAATACTTAGGATTTATTCTGGTTGGATTTTTCAGCCACCATATTTGTATTAAAAGTCATGGTTATGTCCCCCAATTGGCAATTTATTTTTTATTTTTTAATTTAACTTTCACCACCTGTTTCACATCCTGCATAATGTTATTTAAAGTGAAAAAATAAATGCTCAGAAGCTGTAACAAAATTACCAAACTCATACCTGAACAAAGAAATACAACCAAGTTTAACCATTAGTTTAGGGAAGCTTCAATTCTTTATTGAACTCTGGTAAACAAAACACTCTTTATAGATACCTGTTCTTTGTTGTTGCTGTTAACTAAGCCAGGTTTCTTTTTTTTCTTTATAGGGCTTGCAGAGCTATCTGAAGGAGAGTGACCATTAGATGAATGTTGGGGACTTGGGAGTTTTCTTTTCTGTGCTGCTCTTTCTGCTGAGCCTGGATCTGAAACTAAAATAAAACAAAAGGACCAACATCATCACATATAAATTCATATACTCTCTTTACAAGTGTTAGTTTAGCTTCTTTATTTCTATTTTTTGGATAAAAACCACTAAGCCTCTTCTGGGCAATAGCTATGGGGCATAAACCAAAGGTTCTGGTTCTGGCTTTGTGATGTCTATTTTTGATTCTTCCAGCAATTTTAAACCATAACTTCATTAAAGAACAATTCCTGTTATCTGTCAGAAAAATAAAATATGGGGAAACCACTAACTGTATTATCCTCCTTGGCATTAATTCCGAGCATGACTCAAACTCAGGATTTTATGTAAATTCGGTTAAACCCAAGAAATGTAATGATCAGCTTTACAGTGTTAAGCCAGAATAACTCTTGTGACAGATTTTTGCTGACATCTATTGAATAAAACAACATTGTGTTGCAAAAGAAATCAGGAATATTTCTATGCATTCTGCCACTTTATGATAATTCATCAATATTCACAAGAAGGGGGAAGCCTTCAATAAAAAACACAATGGCACACGAAAAGCCATAAAGTCAGTTTTTTAACAAACTGAAACTGAACCATGGGTCGAACTGAGCGACAATGATGATGATATGAATTGGTCATCAAACATCTCTTGGGTAAATTGTGATCTGCCAAGCCTCAGTGGTGTCCATGTTTGGTGTCAGTTTCATACTACTGCTGACAATCTGGCAGCTCCTCGTTGCCCATTTACAGGTAGCCCCAGTCTAAAGATATCTGTTGATCATGATTATCTGGACTATTTACAATTTGTTGATGATAGCCTGGTGGAGAAAATAGTTCTTCAAAGAACCCACTATGCTAAGCAATATTGGAAAAGTCACGGTAAACCATTTGCTTGTCGCAGTTGCTGGCATCCTATCATACCAGACAATATGTTGGGAGTTTTTAAGTCTCCTAATTCTGCAGAGTATAGTGGGTAAATCAGTCCAGAGATGTCACTGGTCCATAAACTGGTTGCTGCAGATTCCATCTTCAGTAAAGCTACGAGCGTCACTTTTTTCTCATTATAAAATACCTGTATGTTACTTATAACAATAACTATTATTGAAGCCATTCACCTAGTACTGAAACTGAAAAAACTGGGATGTTTATCAGGCAATCATCAAACATATTCAGAAGGTCACATAAATATCGAAAAAAGTCTCTTTGGTTACAAGAGAATGCTGTCATGTATATACTACATCGCATTCAAACGGGCATGATTCAGTATCAAGTTTTACATACTGTGCAAAGCAAGTTCTTGGTACATCTGGAACTCAATATTCTATACCAGCAAAGGGACCAAGTAGGATGGCAATTACAGTCAATACAGCATCACTACATTATCTGTGCTGTCACTGATGGACCGTTTTATTTAACAAGTTTAATGTATAATGATTGACAGTGTCTATACCTCACTTGAACTGCTTGAAATTTTACTTCAAAGAAAACGAATAGATACGGCATTGTATGAACAACCCTCCGTGATATGGTGACTCTAGCCATGTGAATGCGTCAAGCAGCGTGGTGCTGTAGCTGTGTGGCAAAAATGAAAAATAATTATGATCGAGTGGAGAACAACACTATTCAAAATGCAGCAACTGTTGACATTCATATCAGGGAAAATGTGAAAAGTTATTAAACCTTGAGCTGTGGTAGGGTAGCATAATACAATGAGTGGCGTCGATCGTGTAGGTCAAGCACTGACATTCTACCCTTTCATGAGCAAGCAACTGAAAAAATATTACAAAATTATCTTTCAACATCTGTTCGAATAGTACCTATGTGCACTGATGACTGTTTCAAAACAAATCACACAAAGCATGAATACTAAATCTGTACCAGTACAATATGACAGATGACGCTATACTAACTTTCCTACATTAATTATGTTTACTTGTTGTTATTTACAGGTTTCTGTTATACATAATAACAGTTTTTGTGTTTGAAAAAAAATTAATGCAACTGGCTTTTTTCCCTGGGGGTAAACATAATGTTAAGGAGGTTAATGACATTTTTTTCATGTCTTACACAATTTTTGTTTTCTTCCTTGATTCCCAGTTTAATTCCTTGGATCTTGAATTCCAATGCATATCAGTAAAATTAGCTATATTGATTTCAAAACTAAGATGTGACATGTTACTTTGTTGCTGTGCTAATGCTTGTGGAATGTTGCATAAATACCTTTCACAAATTGCTAGCCCAAGGAATATTCATGGGTTGCGGTGTGTGTGTGCAAAGTCAAAAAATAGTTGGACAAAATAAAAAACAAATACTAGAATCCTCAAGCATGATTCCAATATTTAGATCAGTAAATCAGTCATATGACTGGATTACACATTACACAACTTGAAGACTATCTTGCTAAATGTAGGCTGGAAAAATGAATCTTCTGTCCATCAAAGCCAATGGGAAAATTATTAGGTCTAGTTTCCACCAGATGCAACAGTGCATCAACAGGAGTGAGAAAACAAGAGTACCAAAAAGAAAAAAAGACATTCAGACGCAAGGAGAACATACAATCAAGCTGATTAAAAGTTAAAAAGTAGAACTGAAAATTGTTAACCAAAAAAAAAAAGTGATCCAACTGCAAACAGTTGTCACAATATCCACAAAGTATATAATACCAAACTTTATACAGGGTGAGCCAAAATGAAGTATCAGATTTCTCAAGGTCATTGTGTGAGATATAGGCAGCCGAGTGGGTTGTGGTTGGGGGTCCTTTGATAGGCGATCCATTGTAGTTTTCAGTCAGCAAAATGCCTTTCTCCGGTGCATACTGTGCTTTCACTGTCAAAGCATTCTTTAACAACAACAAATCCATCATCACTACGCAACATGCCTTCCAAACGCACTTCAGCATTCCTCCCAATGGTGACGTCCCATAACAGAAAATAATTCTTCAATAGGTGGCTAAACTTAGACGGGTACAACATTGAACAGAAAATCTCCAGGCCGGCCTTGGACTGTACGAATGCCTGAAAACATCCAAGCTGTAAGGGCGCCAATTTTGCAGTCTCCTAGACGTTCAGTGCGCAAACATGCTTCAGCCTTAGGCATTTCCAACACGTCTTTAAAGAGGATTTTGCAAGAAGACCTTCATTTACATCCATTCAAAATGATGGTAGCACAGGAACTCACTGAGAGAGACTGGGAGAGCCGTAGAGAGTTGTGCACGAACATTCTGCAAACTGTTCATCAAGATGCCATCGCCATGTGCAGCGACAAGGCACATTTCCATTTGAATGGTTTCATAAATAAGCAAAACGTTCGCTACTGGGCAGAAACTAACTCTTGTGAACTTCATCAGAGACCCCTGCACAGTAAGTGTGTTACAGTTTGGTGTGCCGTTGCAGAATTTGGCATTGCAGACCCTTACTTTTTTGAGGAGGGAGGATCAACAGTCACCGTCACTTCAAAGCATTACATTGAAATGCAAGAAAATATTTGAGGCCCCAACTGGAAGAAATGGATGTGGTGGATGCCTAGTTTCAATAGGATGGAGCAATAACTCATATAGCATGGAGATCCATGCAAGTTTTGCGGGAGATGTTTCTGGGGAAGCGGATCTCCTTGCGCGGTCGGATGGCCTTCACATTTGCCTTATCTCGCTCCATGCGATTTCTTCTTGTGGGGCTATCTCAAGTCGAAAGTATACAAAACTCGACCCCAAAACCTTGAAGCCTTCAAGGATGCTATTCACCACGAAATCGCCACTATTCCCCTTGAAATGGCAAGCATGAAAGTCATGTGAGCATTCAGAAATCATCTTTAAGGGTGTATTGTTAATGATGGCCATTTTTAAAACACAGTGAAAAAATCTATTTTGTATACCCATTTTTGTGTCGTAATGAAATGTATTTTACCTTATAGTGTTTTTGTAGAATACGCGTTTGAAATGTGGCAATTCTTTTTGGCTCACCTTGTACTTATGACCCAGAGATGTCCAACTTACAGTTGACCTTACCTAGCAACTGCATACAAACAAAGAAAAACAGAGCATAAAACGATGACACTGAGAACAAAAACAAAAAGGTGCAGCAGAAAAAGTAATGTATCTTTAACAAAAATAAGTTTAAAACATAATCCATAAGTAAGTTTAAAAGCTAAATTCTTTGTCCTCCAAAATCCAAGTTTACACTAAAGGAAATGTACAGAAAAATTCATAAAGCCCAGGAAAATTTTTTAATTATAATAAAATCATAACAGATATCAAACTGCTTTTCATTATTATTTCCCTGATTTCTCACTCTTTTCTCTAGCACTCTCTTAACCACTTTCATTACCTTCTCCTAAAGCTTTACCACTTGATATGACCCATACTCTTTCCTTTGTAAGTTGGATTGAGCACCCTTCTTTTCAGAAATCCTCCTTTCACACAATCATGTTGCTCAGGTCTGTCAAACATACAAGTCCATGATCTTTGTTGCTTTCAACATTTCCAACACCACTTTTTTAGCATTTTTGCAAACACCAACACCAGCATTGCCAACACCGATAGAAAAACTTGAAGCTTTCCACCATTTTCACACGTTTATCTTTCCATGCTGTCTCAGCATGAATGCGCTCTCCTTCTGTTCAGTACTTCCCTCACCTCACCTCACTCAATTTTCCCAGCAGACTCCCAATTCCATGTTACAATCACTATATTCTCTCCACTTAACACCTCCTACTCACTTCCTCTCCAATAAGTCAGCCTCTCCAGGTAGCATCTATCCAAGGATCATCATAAATCAAGTGTCTTAACTCTGGTTTGGCCTGGTTCCCCAACTTTCAGTTTTCATATAGGCAGCTGTGGGTACCAATGGGGTACACTGTGCATGATTTGCAGATTTCTACTTTGTACATCATCACAGAAATTGTGACCTCTTCTGACCTCTTTCTTTGTGTTTTGGTTTCAATATTTTGCGTGTTATACTTTCATGGTTAATGACCCTCACCTGGGGCCTCATGTATAAACGGTGCGTACGCACAGAAATGTTGCGTAAGAACTTTTCCACGTTCAAATCGCAATGTATAAAACCTACACTTGGCGTAAAGCCACGCACTTTTCCACGGTACCTCATGCCTTGTCGTACGCAAGTTCTCGGCTCGGTTTTGCAAACTGGCGGCACCCAGCGTCAAAGCAATGGTACTGTTCTTGTGTGATTACTCATTATTTTCATGACGCGGCTTTATAAATACACAGAAACTAACCGCATATTGTTTATTAGTGTAATGCATCTGATTGTAATTAACTCGTAACAATATAATGGTTCAGGGAACAGCCATAGTATTCCAAACACCATAACTGCTTTAGCATTGTTACTCTCACTTCTTCTTCTTCTTCTTCTTCTTTCAGCTCCTCCCGTTAGGAGTTGCCACAGCGGATCATCTTTTTCCATATTACTCTCACTGCACGACTCGGAGTATTTATATCACTGTATCTGAGTGTGAATCACAGCAGCAGCTGATAGGAAAGAGAATTATCGGTATACAGCTTTAAGGATACGCTGTCTCAGCCACTGCAAAACGTTTCAAAGCCTTTCCTGTACAGACCTCGCGGTTCAGAAACAGTTTCATCCCAAGAACTTTAAATGCACTCAATCAATTGCTCCTTGTAGAACGGTTTGTACTTATAAGTAAAATCACCCCACTGTAAACTTGCACTACAGTTATAATATCTCACAACCTGAGCCACTTTATAAAGCGCGTATTTACATATGATGACGATATCATTTTTAAGGTGAAATGCAGCAAAATATGTTTGTTAAATTATACACATAAAACTTTAACTTTATTTAAATAATCTATATTCTTCACTGGGAGTGTCATGAAGGATAGAATAATTAAACATGTACTACGAAGATATTTCAATGTTCTTTAAACGTTTTGAAGAATCGGCGCTAAGCTTACAGATTGCTTAACGTCTATTACAGAGCTGATTGTGTGGCGATCGGTTACTTGGGGAAAGAAAAGCAAGGACTCTTGGGCGCTACGCAATATATATTGAATATAAAACAGAAAGAGAAAATAACAACACAGCTAAAAGCATGCGACAAATTTCGACAATAAATTATTTCATCAAGTGAAACACATGTTTAATAACGTGCTTTAACTCCTATCATCATGAAAATGACATCACGTATACATCTCAGTATTTTAGTTATTCAGAGAGCTGTAATATCACGAATGTAATGGACTCTGTGTCCAGTTGGAGGAAGAGAGCCAGTTTAAGAAGCAAGTAGTGATTCACACACACAGAGCACATACGAGTAGAAGATCAAATACAAAACAAAGCATTTAACGTGCTACTTTAATTACAATGTAATTTGAGAAACTGGTTAATTAAACGATTTTAAGATGAAGTTTATGATGTTCTACTAAATGGCAAAATAAACTACGTGATTAAAGTGGAAATGTCGAGATTGAAGTTGACATTTCGTGCTTTTTCCCCACCATGTGCCTTTTTTCTCTGTACCCTAATAAACTTTCATATGACACTCAGACAGTGGGCTACAACTCGGCTTTTCACGGCGACTTTGATATGTGACTTCTTTTTTATTTCCGGCACTGTGCGATTTTGTGAATGTGAGCTTTCAAGTTTCTCCAACACGCTATGTCACTCGATCAACTTCATTTTGTTGATTATACCACGGTTTATTTGAACAAATAGTATGTTTTTCCTTTGCCTCCACTTGGTATTCGCTGAAATTCTTATGTTTTGCCCGTGCTTTTCCCATTGTCTTTTCACAGAAGGCTGCGCTTAAGGGCGATTTATATTGATTTGCATATTCAAATAGGCGTAATTCTGGGAGGATTTGGGGCGTTACATAATGCGCGTGCACCAGCGTTAGTTTTCACGCTGATCGGGATTTATGTAACGGAAGAACGTGTAAGTTGGAGTACGCATAGATTCCTGCATCTGGATTTTTCTGTGCGTAAGCACATTTTGGCTTTTGTGCTTACGCCATGTTATAGTGCGAGTTCTACGCACGGCGTTATACATGAGGCCCCTGGTATTTTTATATCCTATTGCTAAAAACCTTTTAATATTCTTTTGGGATCCTGGTTTGGTTCTTTAAATTATTTTGCTCATAGGGAACATCTTTCCTTTCAATTGGCCAACATAAAGTCTCAAAGGTATGTGACCAAAGAACTTTCTGGTACCCCAAAGTGTTTCATAGAGCTTGAAAGGGCAGGTCTCTTAGGCAGCTTCCAAATTACTTCTCTTAAAAGGGCACCATGATACTACTCCTTCCACTTGTGGACCAATTCCTGACAATTAACAGACTAGAGGATAATGCTAGTCCTCCCAGACACAATCTTTGAATGGGCAACATATCTCCACTTCTCCTGACTTGAGACCATAACTTGAACACTGAAGAGGAATTTTTTCCCTGCATAACTTTTGTAATCTCACCCTGTTTCTCTATGTAGAGGGTCATGAATCCTGAGCATCTGCTGGTTTATCTGCCCTGTTTTCAATCAAGTCACACTTTTTCACTCACTTTCTCCTTTAGGCTAGTGATGCTGCCTACTGTCCTTCCAGAACATGTTCTAAAATTACAGGGCTTACCAGCCACCGGTGGTGCCTTTCTTTTCACTTCCGAATATCAAGTTACATTGCCTCATTCTTATGTCCTTGGTAGTAACTATTTCTTAACTAATCATAACAGATAGTGCTAGGAATCTATAGTTTCCACTGTGTCCTCATACATGAAGAAGACCAAATAAAGTTAAAATCCCTCTAAAACAGCCAGGACATAAAAGTAGGGAAGGAACTTGTTAAACACTTACCTTTGGATCGGGTAGCAATGTCCATCCCCTCTACGACCTCTGGTTCTGTTTTAATTTCCTCTTCCGCTAAACTGCAATATCATGAAATAAAGAGGTCAGTGATAAAACTAATTAGTCTTTAATAATAATAACAACAACTAGGGGGCCTTGCCCCCTGCTTGCTTCGCTCGCCAACCACTCGGCCTGCGGAACGCGCCAGCCACTTTGTGTCTCTGCCGCTCACGTATGTGGATTTCACTTTCATCAAACAACAAATATTTTAATTCTTGCAGATACGCCTTTTCATTGGGAAGAAACACTACTTTTCCCTTATGACAACACATATTAAACGATCTACAAGTCTCCAACTTAAAGTTTAAATCCGAACAATATATTTGATCTCTTTTCACTGTTCCGTTATTTCACCGATTAATAATTTCCGTTTGTTTGTGCTAATGCGATTTTTACTATCATTTTTTTGAGACGTTTGAATTTTAGTTCTTTCATTATCTCTATCCTGCTCTGCATGTGTTTCGCGCCAACATTTCTGAGCCTCTTTACGACGATCTACTTTGTCATCTACTCTTTGTTTTTTTATTTCTGGCCCTGGGTGTGGTTAAATCTCTTGGCACAAAGTCTTGTCTCGCGGGACTTGAAAGTATCTCTCTGAAAAAGTTACGTCATGAGGTTTAATGACTTGCCAGCAAAGCTTAGACACAGGATTGTAATGATGCATAGATCGGACTAAGGCTACAAAAAATTATTCAACATTGAAGGTTCCCAAAAGCACAATTCTTAAATGGAAAACGTCTGAAACAATCATAACTTGAACTTTTCAGAGCTGGATAGAAGAGAGTTGACCAACAGCCCAATGATCCCTCTGGCTGAGCAGCAGTGAACATATGTGGAGATGCAAGAAACTTGCAGCACACCAGCCATGACTGAAATAATCCATCAATCTGAGTTTTACGGCAGAGCAATCACTCAGAAGCCTCATCTCATTAAAAAAAAAACACAAAAAAACCACCTTGGAGCCTCCAAAAAGGCACCTAAAGGACTCTCAGACTCTGAGAAACAAGACTCTCTGGTCTGAATAAACCAAAATTGAACTGTCTGACCTCTATTCAAATTGTCAAGTCTACAGGAAACAAAGCAACACTCATTACCTGCACAATGCCATTCTAACAGTAAAGCATGGTGGTGTTGGGAGACTAGTTGTGGTCTAGGGAAAGACAAAAGGAACAATGTACAGACATTTAAATCTGACCCTGTTCCCCTACCTGAGGTGTCACCAGATGGATGCACATTCCTTCATAAGTCTAGAGATTCTGGTCAAGAAGAAGGCCTTGGAATAATTTACTGTAACAAAATGCAAATAACTTCTAAAAATGTAGGCAACTTCTATCCTTAGGGGCATTCATTTTAAATATTAAAACAGATTTCAACACTTTTTCAAGTGTAGTGGTAGTCTACAGACTACCAGGGCCATATTCATTGTTCATGACTGAATTTGGCAACCTTTAATCTTATTGGGCTATGAAATTATGATCATGTAGTATTGATGGGGAAATTTTATGTAAACATTGATGTGGAAACTGACACTTTTATGAAATGTTTTACTTATTTGTCAGATTGTCTAAGGTCCAACTCATAATCATAACCACGCATTAGATTTAATTATAACTTAAAAAGTTGAAATTCAAAATGTAAATATTACTCCATTACATTAACATTTCTAATCACTACTTAATTACATTTGATTTGATTCTGCCCTTACCAATACACTCACAGATTAAAAGAAAGTCAGTGCGACATCTAGACTGTAATTCTGCTTCAAAATGTATAAATACTTTGAGTAAGTCAAGTGTAATTGTGAAAAACAATTTAGATCATTTAACATCGAATGTAAACATGGAAAAGTATTTAGATCAGCTAACATCACATTATAATATGACCTTGAGAGATGCTCTGGACGCAGTGGCTCCCCTTTAAAACAAAAGTGATCAAAGCACATAGAAACTCTCCCTGGTTTAATGAAAACACTCAAGCTCTTAAATTGGAGTTTCAAAAACTGGAGCGCAGATGGAGAACAACAAAGCTGCATGTCTTTTAAATTGCATGGACAGACAGTATTAAAAAATATAAAAAAGCTCTCTTTAAAGCTCGCTCAGAATGCTATTCTAAAATAATATCAATAATAAAATCCTCAGGTACTGTTTAGAACAGTGAGAAACAATAACAAAATTAAAATATAAGATCCCCATTACAATGCAAACCACATACTAGCTTAGCAGACCCTGTCTCACATTGCATTCAATATTTTAGGAATTTTAATCCTGTAACTGAGCAGAAAGTCTTGACTTTAATTTCTAAAATGAAACCTACTACTTGTTCCCTAGATCTGGTGCCAACAAAACTAGTAAAAAGTGCAATGGATCTTCTTGCAGCGCCTATTCTTAACATTATCAATAGTTCATTACTGCATGGCACAGTACCTGATGCACTAAAAGTGTCAGTCATCAAACCATTACTTAAAAACACAGACAAAGAAACATATACTAAATAATTAGACCCAATTCACATTCACCCTTTCTCTCTAAAATACTTGAAAAAGTAGTCACCAGTCAGCTTCAGTCACACCTTATGCATCACAATTTACTTGAGAAATTCCAGTCTGGTTTCCGCACTCGTCACAGTACAGAAACAGCACTAACGTGTTGTAAACGGCATTCTGATATCCTCTGATGAAGGAAACTCCACTGTAATTATGTTGTAAAACTTAAGCACAGCGTTTGACAATATTGATCATTCTTTTTTACTTCACAGGCTGGAAAATTATATTGGGCTTACAGGAAGTGTCCTTTCCATGGTTTAGTTCTTATTTATCAAACTGATTTCAATATGTACAGAAATGTGCTGACAATCCTCCTCTTCTTCTTTCGGCTGCTCCTGTTAGGGGTTGCCACAGCAGATACTCCATTATTATACACAGAAGTGAGATATGGTGTCCTGCAGAGCTCAGTACTGGGACCTTTAGTGTTTTAACTTTACATGCTTCCACTGGGATCTATCATTAGAAAACTGTTAATTTTCACTCATATGCAGATGACACCCACTATAATACCTTTCTTTAAGACGAAATGAATGAGAAGTTTCTCCGATGTTGATTTAATTAGTTGTGTTAGTGAATTAAAGGAGTGGATGGATGAAAACTACTTGTCTTTAAACACCGATAAAACAGAAATGTTAATTATTGGAGGGAATGAAGCTGATCGCAACAATATTTTGTCATCAGTTAACTTAGTTGGAATCACCATTAATTTTACTGACTAAGCCCCCAATATCTTGGATTCTAGCATGTCATTTAAAGTGCACATTACAAAGTTTTCTAAATCATGTTTCTTCCTCTTAAAAATGTTGGGAAATTAAGGTGTTTTCCAAATAAGCAGGATTCTGAGATATTAATTCATGCATGGCAGCACAGTGGCGTAGTGGGTTGCGCTGCTGCCTTGCAGTTAGGGGACCCAGGTTTGCTTCCCGGGTACTCCCTGCGTGGAGTTTGCATGTTCTCCCGAGCCTGCGTGGGTTTCCTCCCAACATTCAGGTTAGGTGTATTGGTGATTCTAAAAATTGTCCCTAGTGCGTGCGTGTGCCCTGTGGCAGCCTGATGGTCAAGGTCTCCAGGATCCTGAACAAATCCAAATCGTATTATGTAATATCATCTATTGTTGAATTCTGCTCTGTACTTCTAATATTTGTATTGCACTATTATATTGTATTGAGGATTACTTGTGTTCAGTTCTGTGTATTGTATTTACCCCCGTTTTTGACACCCACTGCATGCCGAATCCATCCGAAAAGGGGTCTCTCTTTGAACTGCCTTTCCCAACGTTTCTTCAGTTTTTTTGGGGGAGTTCTTCCTTGTCTTCTTACAGAGTCAAGGCTAGGGGGCTATCAAAAGGCAGGGACTGTTAAAACCCATTGCAGCACGTGTTGTGTGATTTTGGGCTATGCAAAAATAAACTGCATTGCACTTCCTTAATCGAAACCTGCTTCAGTCTGAACCTTAGACTGGGCAGAAGGTTCACCTTCTAGCAGGATAATGATCCTAAGCACAAAACAACCATTAAATTGGCTTAAGGATAACTCTGTCAATATCCTTGAGTGGCTCAGACAGAGCCTGGACTCGACCACAACTGAACAACTGTAGAAAGACATGAAAATACCTGTGCACTTATATTCTCCATTCAGCCAGAAAGAACTTGAGAGGATATGCACAGAAGAATGACAGAGAATTCCCCACATCCAAGTGTGCAAAGCTTGATGCATCACACCCAAAAAGGCTCCAGGCTGGAATTACTGTCACTGTTATTTTGGGGGCCACGGGTACAGGGCATGGAAGCCCTACCCTGTAGGGGCCCGTGGTCACCGCCAGGAGGCGCCCCAATGCCTTGGGGACCTGTTCCCCCAGCACTTCCGCCACACCAGGAAGTGCTGGGGGGAAGATTTATGACGGCGCCCGGAGAGCAGCCGGGAGGACAGCCGGCACTTCCGCCACGCTGGGGCGTGGCTAGAGGAGGAATGCCGGGAACACCTGGGGCTCATCCGGGTCCTCTATAAAAGGGGCCATCTCCATTAATTCGAGGCTAGAGTCGGGTGGAAGGAGGACGAGGCAAGAGGAGCTGTGGAGGCGGCCCAAAGACAAGGCATTGTGGCCAGGACTGTGATTGGTTTGGGGTTTGTGCACGTGACTAGGACTGAGTGACCACTGGACTGGGTCTTTGTGACCATTATATTAATTGTAAATACTGTAAAATAAACGTGTGGTGGTTTTAAGACAACATGTCGACCTGTCTGTGTCAAGTTCACAATATATATATATATATACTAATAAAAGGCAAAGCCCTCACTCACTCACTCATCACTAATTCTCCAACTTCCCGTGTAGGTAGAAGGCTGAAATTTGGCAGGCTCATTCCTTACAGCTTACTTACAAAAGTTGGGCAGGTTTCATTTCGAAATTCTACGTGTAATGGTCATAACTGGAACCTATTTTTCTCCATATACTGTAATGGACGTTAGCCTGATGGCCGTGGGGGGCGGAGCTGCGTGTGACATCATCACGCCTCCCACGTAATCACGTGAACTGACTATGAACGCAGTACATAGAAAAGAAGGAAGAGCCCCCAAAGAGCGCTGAAGAAAAACACTGAATACTTTATTCGCAAGATACAAGTTTAATGAGAAGACACGAGGTATAAACGACACTTTGGATCACTTTGTAACGGAGTTAAAATTGCTGTAGCAAGAAACTTTTAAGTGCCGGGTCTTAGCTAACATTAAATAACGCCATGGACATCGCGAGATTGCACGAGATAGCACAGGCACAGCTCAGAAGCTTTGATGCATGTACTCCGAGCGGCTCACGTGAACTGACTATGAACGCAGTGCGCAGAGAAAGCAAGACCTCTAAAGAGTGTGGAGAGTTTTGCTCACGTGAACGTGTCTGCAAAAAGTGGCGTTTCCTGCACTGCAAAAATACTACAAAAATC